>NC_059167.1:98609251-99243865 GCF_019923935.1 Bubalus bubalis | reverse complement strand
AGTTAATAGAAGATAAAAGGGTATAATATAAAAATTAATCCTGAAGAAGGCAAGGAAAGAGGAAAAGTTAAACATCTTTAAATATAAAGAATGCTGAAGTGTCAGTCACTCAGTCATGTCTGACTCTGTGCAACCCCATGGACTATAGCCCACCAGGCTCCTCTGTCCATGGAATTCTCCAGGCAAGCATACTGGAGTGGATTGCCATTTCCTTCTCCAAAAGAATGCTAAAGTCGATTTAAAACCATGTATATCAGTAATTATACTAAATTTAAATGTACTAAATATTCAAATTTTTTAATCATCAAAATATTTAAAAACACTGAACCCAACTATATGCTACGTCTAGAAACAACTCAAAAATATAAGAATACAAACATTTAAAACTAAAGGGATGAAAAAGAATACCATAAAGAATACTGAACCAAAAAAGCCCACATAATTTTGTTAATCAAAGAAAGTAGAGATTTTTTTTTTTAACTTCTCTCAGTTGTTACTGAGGTCAATCAGACTAAAAGAAACAAAATTCAGTATGACTATGAAAGATTTGACCAACACAGCAGCAAGCCACACACCAATGAATGTTTGGTAAACTGCTAAAAAATACATTATTGGCAAGAACACACAGAACACTTATTTATAAAAATTGATCTTATACTGTCCCCAAAGATAGTTTCCAAAATTGTCAAAGGACTGAAGTCAGAGTATGCTCTCTGACCACACTGGAATTAAGCTAGAAATTGCTCTTTGAAAATGTAACTATAACTCTCCACATCTTTGGAGGTTAATCAAAACACTGCTGAACAAACCATGAATCACAGAAGAAATCACAAGGGAAATAAAACGCTTGTGAAATTAATGATTTTTAAAGGGGCAAAATCTATAGGATGTAGGTAAAGAGAATCACACCTTATCATTTATATAAGCTTTACTTTTTTTTATATATTAAGTTTTTACTAGAAAATAAAGATGCTGAAAAATAAACACTACAGTCCTCTGTCTTAAAAATTAGAAAAAGAAATGCTAATCAAATTTTAAAATAATAGAAGACAGGGCATCATAAAGAGCAGAAAGAAATAAAGAATCAAAACTACAGTGAAGACAATCAGTTAAAAGATGTTTTTTGAAGAGATTAATCAAATCGATAAAACCCTAGTGAAAGTAATTTAAGAAATACAAAGGATAAATAAGCAATATAGAGAATGAAAAAAGGAGGTTACAGGTCATATACTATAAACATTTATGCTAATACATATCAAAAACTCTTAGAAAAATATTTTACCAAAACTGACATGAGAAGACACAGAAAAAAATCTTTACCCTAATATAATTAATTATCAGGGAACTGAATCTATAATTTAAAACATATTCACGAAGAAAAATCCAAACCAAAATGGTTTTACCAATGAATTGACTGAGTACTTAAAGAAAAATTACCACCAATTGTACTTAAACTTTTCCAGAAAATAGAAAAAGAGAACTTTTCAGATCATTTTATGAGGTTTTATGAACCTCATTTCAGATCATTTTATGAACTTTTCAGATCATTTTTATGAGGTTAGCATAATCTTGATGTCAAAACCTGTCACACATATTAAAAAGAAGAAAAAGTATAGGCTGATTTTAAAACAATAGGTGAAAAAAACTTTTTAAAATTGTCAAATTCAGCAACATATAACAAGGATGATCTATCATGAAGAGGCTGAGCTTATTCTGGAAATAAAAAGAAGGTTCTACATTTGAAAGCCATCAATGTAATTCACCTCATTAACAGAATAAAGGAAGAAAAATATACTATTATCACACTTGATTCAGAAAAAGCATTTGATAAAATCCAACATCCATTCATAGTAAATTAAACTATAATTATTAGCAAACCAGGAACAAAATTTCTCGAGTTAAAATGTTAGAAAATTTTCTTTATAAGATTAGAAATTATACAGGAATGCAGACTAACACTGTCACTATATTAAACATTGCACTGGGTGTCTGATAAGTGTTATAAAGCAAGAAAAGAAAAGAAAAAAAAGACTCAGAATAGAGGAAATAATACTGCTATTTTTAAATGACAATTGCATATATAAAGATTTAAAAGAAAATACGGACAAATCATTAAGGTAATAAATGTACTCAATAAACTACTGGTTACAAGGCCAATGTCTAAATATTACATTCTTTATACTAGTAGCAAATAAATAGAAAATGAATTTTAAAATAGATATAATTTGCAATAATACCAAAAATATGAAATATCTAAAATAAGTCTATAAAAACATATGTAAGAACTAATAATAAAGTCAAAAGCATTCTAAGAGTAATTTTTAAAGGACTTACATACTTATATAAGATTTAATATATGTGCACATATAAATCATTCAAGTAGATTTTTAAACGCATAAAGCAAAGACTAACAGTGTTCATCTCAGTAGTGAGACTACAAAACATGGCTCTTCTCATACATTTTAGTATTTTCTGAAAGTTTTAGAATAAGATGGTCATGTTCATGAATTAGATAACTCTCTACCATAAGGATCATTATCAGTAGTTTCTTCTTAAAATGGTCTATTTTCAATGCAGCATCAATAAAAAATCAAGCTGTCATTGGGGGGATTGACAAGCTTATGTTAAAGTTTATATGAAAACTAAAATGGCGAAGAATATTCAAGACATTCTTGAGTAAGAGTAAGAAATTATTTATCAGATCAAGTTGTAATATTTTTAAAGAAAACAATGGAGCACATGGAAGATTGTCCTGGGAAACAGTTTCATAATTTGAATTACAAAAAAATCATAAACAGAATAAAAGCACTATCCATAAAAGAAAAGACTGCCAAATTAAACTGTATTAAAATTAACAAAATCTGTTTTTTAAAAGATATCTTCAGAATAGCGAAAAAGCAAGTCATAGCATGGGGAGATAAGATTCACTGTACTTAAAACCAGCTAGTGTTTCACTTTTTGAATTTATAAAGACTTCCTAACAGTAAAAAAGATGACTCACATTCCAATAGAAAAATAAAGAAAACATGAATAGGCACTTCACAAAAGAGGATATTCAAATAGATAATACGCATTTTAAAAGATTCTAAACCTTAGATTTAAAGGTGAACTGTGGTGTTGGAGAAGACTCTTGAGAGTCCCTTGGACTGCAAGGAGATCCAACCAATCCATTCTGAAGGAGATCAGCCCTGGGATTTCTTTGGAAGGAATGATGCTAAAGCTGAAACTCCAGTACTTTGGCCACCTCATGCGAAGAGTTGACTCATTGGAAAAGACTCTGATGCTGGGAGGGATTGGGGGCAGGAGGAGAAGGGGACGACAGAGGGTGAGATGGCTGGATGGCATCACCGACTTGATGGACGTGAGTCTGAGTGAACTCCGGGAGTTGGTGATGGACAGGGAGGCCTGGCGTGCTGCGATTCATTGGGTCGCGAAGAGTCAGACACGACTGAGCGACTGAACTGAACTGAACTGAAAATTAAAAATGCAATAATATTACAACTATACACATACAAGATTGGCCAAAAAATTGATAATACAAAAAATATCATATGCTATCACTTACATGTGGAATCTTTTAAAATGCTACAAATGAACTTATTTATGAAACAGAAATAGACTCACAGACTTAGAAAACAAACCTATAGTTTGTAACCAAAGGAAATATGGTAGGGGATAAAAGAGGAGTTTTGGATTAACATATTCAGACTACTTTACATAAAATAAAAAACCAGACCTATTGTACAGCAATTGTATTGTCGGAAAGATCTCCTGGAGAAGGAAATGGCAACCCACTCCAGTACTCTTGCCAAGAAAATTCCATGGATGGAGGAGCCTGGTAGGCTACAGTCCATGGGGTCGCAAAGAGTCGGACACAACTGAGTGACTTCACTCACTCATTCACTCATTCAATATCCTATAATGGAAAAGAATTTGAAGAAGTATATGTATAAATTGATATAGACACTGTGGAAAATATTTTGTCAGTTTTTACTTAAAAATAACCTTGCCCTAGGACCAAGCAATTCCATACTTAAGCATATATTCAACAGAAATACATGCTTATGTGTAACAAAAAGGTTTTGCAAGAAAAGAAAGAAGATATTAGAGAAGGAAATGGCAACCCATTCCAGTATTCTTTCCTGGAGAATCCCACAGACAGAGAAGCCTGGTGGGCTATAGTCCAAGGGGTTGCAAGAATCGGATATGACTTAGTGACTAAACCACCACCACCACCAAAGATGTGGTACATACATATAGTGGAATATTATACAGTCATAAAAAAGAATGAAATAATGCCATTTGCAGCAACATGGTCATACAAGAGTGTCATACTGAGTGAAGTAAGTCAGACAGAGAAGGAGAAATATCATATGACATCCTTTATATGAACAATCTATGGTGGGGTCAATGGTGACCTCCTCCCAGAGGGCTTATGCCATACCCAGGTCTACTGCACCAGAGCCCCTGCCCCTGAAGCAGTCTACTGCTGACCCATACCACTGCAGGAGACACCCAAACACAGTTCTGGCTCAGTTTCTGTGGGGTCTCTGGGTCCTGGTGCAGACAAGGTTTGTTTGAGCCCTCCGAGCATCTCTGGCCAGTACGGGGTTTGATTCTAAATGCAATTTTGTCCCTCCTACAGTCTTGCTGGGGCTTCTCCTTTGCTGTTGAATGTGGGGTATCTTTTTTTGGTGGTATCCAACGTTATCCTGTCAATGGCCATTCAGCAATGAGTTGTTTCCCCCAGCATTAACTCCATCACAGGCCTGCTGCCAGAACTTACACTGGACTGGGGAAGCAGACTCTTGGAGGGCACAAACAAAAGTTTATGCACACCAGGACCCAGGAAAAAGGAGCAGTGAACCCACAAGAGACTGACCCGGACTTGCCCATGAGTGTCCAGGAGTCTCCAGCGGAGGTGTGGGTCGGGTGTGGCCTGTTGCAGAGTTGGGGGCACTGAGTGCAGCATTGCCTGCATGGAAACTTTTGAAGAAGGTCACCATTATCTTCATTACCTCCACCATAGTTTGACCTCAGGTCAAACAACCAGGAGGGAACCCAGCCCCACCCATCAACAGAAAATTGGATTAAAT
The DNA here is from genome assembly GCF_019923935.1 of Bubalus bubalis. Lineage (NCBI taxonomy): Eukaryota > Metazoa > Chordata > Mammalia > Artiodactyla > Bovidae > Bubalus > Bubalus bubalis. The sequence continues at coordinate 99,238,769 of NC_059167.1, read as the reverse complement.
ATTTACTAAGAATTGCCCCGCACATCAGAACAAGATTCGGTTTCCCCCTCAGTCAGTCTCTGCCATCAGGAAGCTTCCATGAGCTTCTTATCCTTCTCCATCAGAGAGCAGACAGAATGAAAACAAAAATCACAGAAAACTAACCAATCTGATCACATGGACCACAGCCTTCTCTAACTCAATGAAACTATAAGCTACGCCATGTAGGGCCACCCAAGATACATGGGTCAGAGTAGAGAGTTCTGAAAAAAGTGGTCCACTGGAGAAGGGAATGGCAAAGCATTTCAGTATTCTTGCTTTGAGAACCCCATGAACAGTATGAAAAGGCAAAAAGATAGGACACTGAAAGATGAACTCCCCAGGTCAGTAAGTACCCAATATGCTAATGGAGATCAGTGAAGAAATAACTCCAAAAAGAATGAAGAGATGGAGCCAAAGCAAAAATAACATCCAGTTGTGGATGTGACTGGTGATGGAAGTAAAATCTGATGCTGTAAGACCAATATTGCAAAGGAACCTGGAATGTTAGGTCCATGAATCAAGGCAAATTGGAAGCAGTCAAACAGGAGATGGCGAGAGTGAACATTGACATTTTAAGAATCAGTGAACTAAAATGGACTGGAATGGGTGAATTTAACTCAGATGACCATTATATCTACTCCTGTGGGTGAGAATCGATTAGAAGAAATGGAGTAGCCATCATAGTCAACAAAAGAGTCTGAAATGCAGTACTTGGATGCAATTTCAAAAAAAAGAGAATGATCTCTGTTCGTTTCCATTCAATATCACAGTTATCCAAGTCTATGCTCCAACCAGTAATACTGAAGAAGCTGAAGTTGAATGGTTCTATGAAGACCTACAAGATGTTCTAGAACTAACACCCAAAAAATGATGTCCTTTTCATTGTAGGGGACTGGAATGCAAAAGTAGGAAGTCAAGAGATACCTGGAGTAACAGGTAAATTTGGCCTTGGAGTACAAAACAAAGCAAGCCAAAGGTTAACAGAGTTTTGCCAAGAGAACGCACTGGTCAAAGCAAACACCCTCTTCGAACAACACAAGAGAAGACTACACATGAACATCACCGAATTCAGATTGATTATATTCTCTGCAGCCAAAGATGAAGAAGCTCTATAAAGTTAGCAAAAACAAGACCGGGAGCTGACTGTGGCTCAGATCATGAACTCCTTATTGCAAAATTCAGACTTAAAGGAAAGAAAGTAGGGAAAACCACTAGACCATTTAGGTGTGACCCAAATCAAATCCCTTATGACTATACAGTAGAAGTGACAAATAGATTCAAGGGATCCGATCTGATAGAGTGCCTGAAGAACTATGGACGGAGGTTTGTGACATTGTACAGGAGGCGGTGATCAAGACCACCCCCAAGGAAAAAAAATGCAAAAAGGCAAAATGGCTGTCTGAGGAAGGCTTACAAATAGCTGTGAAAAGAAGAGAAGCAAAAGAAAAATGAGAAAAGAAAAGATGTGAGAGTTGGATTATAAAGAAAGCTGAGTGCCAAAGAATTGATGCTTTTTAACTATGGTGTTGGAGAAGACTCTTGAGAGTCCTCTGGACTGTAAGGAGATTCAACCAGTCCATCCTAAAGGAAATCAGTCCTGAATATTCATTGGAAGGACTGATGCTGAAGCTGAAACTCTGATACTTTGTCCACCTGATGCCAAGAACTGACTCATTGGAAAAGACTCTGATGCTGGGAAAGATTGAAGGCAGGAGGAGAAAGGGATGACAGAGAATGAGATGGTTGGATGGCATCACTGACATGAGTTTGTGTAAACTCTAGGAATTGGTGATGGACAGGGAAACCTGGTGTGCTGCAGTCCATAGGGTCGCAAAGAGTTGGACATGTCTGAGCGACTGAACTGAACTGATATGCAGAATCTAAAAAGAAGTGATACAAATGAACTTACTTACAAAACAGTAACAGACTCACAGACTTCAAGTAGGAGCTTGCCAGGGGGAAGGATGGATGGAAAGTATACTTAGGGAGTTCGGGATGGGCATATACACACTGCTTTATTTTAAATGGATAACCAACAAGTACCTACTATATAGCACTTGGAACTTTGCTCAATGTTATGCAGTAGGCTGGATGAGAGGGGAATTTGGGGGAGAGGGGATACATGCATTTGTATGACTGAGCCCTTTCACTATTTACCTGAAGCTATCACAATATTGTGTGTTAATCAGCTATACCTCAATACAAAATTTTTAAAAAAAGGAAAAACAGAATATGCATTGTAGCATTTATTCTAGTTATAAATTAGAAATAATTCAAACATCAATCAACAGAAGAATCGATAAATTATGGCATATCCATACAATGAGATAGTATCAAAATGGAAAGATACAGCTAGATCCAATAACATTAATGAATTTGATGTTGAGCAAAATGCAAGCCACAAAAATGTAAGTAGTGAATTATTCTTTCATATAATCTTTGAGAATAACCAGTGAGAGTAGAATTCATGATAGTAATTACCAGGAAGAGTATATTATTAAGAAGAAAGAAGTATGAGGAAGTCCTCCGGGGACTAATAACATTCTATTTCTTCTAACATCAACACTGAACATAGAAGAGGCTCTCAGGGCCTGCCACATATTGGATACTGATACAGGAATGTTCTTTACCCTACTGTGCATGGCAATTAGGACTACTCATTGTATAACCTATAACATAAGGACAAAAGAGTGAGGCTACATGTCTTGCAAGGCATTTAAGTTCAAGGTCCCAGGTTTGGTTGCCTCCTATCCTGACACGATCTAGTCAGTCAGTCTTTGTTAAACCTGTGGTCAAGATGTAACACTGTGTGGTGGCTTGGGTCATCAGAACATGCATCAGAAGGGGCTTCCCACGTGGCTCAGACAGTAAAGAATCCTTTTGCCAATGTAGGAGACTCGGATTTGATCCCTGGGTTGGGAAGATCCCCTGGAAAATGAAATGGTAACTTCAGTATTCTTGCCTGGGAAATCCCATGGACAGAGGAGCCTGGAGAGCCATAGTCCAGTTCAGTTCAGTTGCTCAGTCGTGTCTGACTCTTTGTGACCCCATGAACCTCAGCATGTCGGCCTTCTCTGTCCATGACCAACTCCCAGAATTTACTCAAACTTATGTCCATTGAGTCAGTGATGCCATCCAACCACCTCATCCTCTGTCATCCCCTTATCCTGCTTTCAACCTTTCCTAGCATCAGGGTCTTTTCCAGTGAGTCAGTTCTTGGCATCAGGTGGACAAAGTATTGGAGTTTCAGCTTCAGCATCAGTCCTTCCAATGAATATTCAGGACTGATTTCCTTTAGGATGGACTGGTTGGATCTCCTTGCAGTCCAAAGAACTCTCAAGAGTCTTCTCCAACACCACAGTTCAAAAGCATCAATTCTTCAGCGCTCAGCTTTCTTTGTAGTCCAACTCTCACATCCATACATGACTCCTGGAAAAACCATAGCCTTGACTAGATGGACCTTTGTTGGCAAAGTAATGTCTCTGCTTTTTAATATGCTGTCTAGGTTGGTCATAGTTTTTCTTCCAAGGAGCAAGTGTCTTTTCATTTCATGGCTGCAGTCATCATCTGCAGTGATTTTGGAGCCCAAAATTAAAGTCTCTCACTGTTTCCATTCTTTCCCCATTTATTTGCCATGAAATGATGGGACCAGATGCCATGATCTTAGTTTTCTGAATGTTGAGCTTTAAGCCAAACTTTTCACTCTCTCTTTCACTTTCATCAAGAGGCTGTTTAGTTCTTCTTCGCTTTCTGCCATAAGGGTGGTGTCATCTGCATATCTGAGGTTATTGATATTTCTCCCGGCAATCTTGATTCCAGCTTGTGCTTCATCTAGCCTGGCATTTTGCAAGATGTACTCTGCATATAAGTTTAATAAGCAGGGTGACAATATACATCCTTGATGTACTCGTTTCCTGATTTGGAACCAATCTGTTGTTCCATGTCCAGTTCTAAGTGTTGCTTCTTGACCTGCATACAGATTTCTCAGGAGGCAGGTCAGGTGGTCTGGCATTCCCATCTCTTGAAGAATTTTCCACAGTTTGTTGTGATCCACACAAAGGCTTTGGCATAGTCAACAAAGCAGAAGTAGATGTTTTTCTGGAACTCTCTTGCTTTTTCGATGATCCAACAGATATTGGCAATTTGATCTCTGGTTCCTTTGCCATTTCTAAATCTAGCTTGAACATCTGGAGTTTTATGGTTAATGTACTGTTGAAGACTGTTTTGGAGAATTTTGAACATTACTTTCCTAGCGTGTGAGATCAGTGCAATTGTGTGGTAGTTTGAGCATTCTTTGGCATTGCCTTTCTTTGGGACTGGAATGAAAACAGACCTTTTCCAGTCATGTGGGCACTGCTGAGTTTTCCAAATTTGCTGGAATATTGAGTGCAGCACCTTCACAGCATCATCTTTTAGGATTTGAAATAGCTCAACCTGGGCTATAGTCCATGGGATCATAAAAGTCAGACACGACTTAGCAACAAAACAACCACATGCATCTGAGTATCTGAGTTCTCTGCAATGAAGCTGCAGTTACCCCTCATCTGGATCCTTTAATCTAGGTAAGTCATTAATTTGGATACCTTTCTATTTATCTTTTTACTTGATTTTAATGTAAAAAAGTTTAAGAAACCAAAACCACCTCTAGGCCCTAGCTTTAAATATAATTTTTTATAATTATAATTTTATAATAATTATATAAATATAATTTTTATAACTATATATGTTATATAATTATATGTTTTATAATTATATATGTTTTATATATATATATGTTTATAATTTCTAGCTTTATTCCTACTTTAATTTCTCAGGGGAGTTTTATGTTTCCTGTGTCCATGCCCACAATACAAGTTAGCTATATTTTCAGCCCTTCATTACAGCTTTTGTCACTTGGGTGGTCACAGTTTTCCACAAGGAAGCATTTTTCATAACTCACAGGACTTATGATAAATTTTTTAAAAAATCAAGAGGTGCAGAGTTGAGTAGGAGATACAAGCCTATTGGGTAAGCTCACTCACTAAGTACTCATTCTTCCAATACCGGCCTAAAGGTACAAGTGATTCAAAGCCACACCCCCGTAGAATTTCAGATTTCTACATGCTGTGGACTTGCTTGTCTGAACAAGCCCTGACACTGATTGTAAAATCCCCAAACACCAATTGCCTATATGATCATCATAATTTTTCCATTTCTTATCATTCATGATGAAGTGTAGGCCACTTGAAATCAGTTTGGTTCCTAGCAAATGTTGAAAAAATTTAACAACATAAGTAAAATGAATTAAAATAGAGCGTGTTTATTTTTAACTTATTTAATTCTGACACATCAAGGATTCTCCCTGGGTAAACACAGGGAGGCCTGGAGTGCTACAGCTCATGGGGTCGCAAAGAGTCGGACACAACTGAGCAACTGAACTGAACTGAACTGAACGGAAATAAAAGCTTAGAGCTCATTATGTCTAGGGTGGTATACATCTTGGTTCTCTTAAGACAGCACCAGTTTACATGTGCTGTCCCATGTACTTATTAATGTTATCTATTTCACTTTTTTATTTTCTTTTGTTTAAAGCTTTATTTTATTTTTTAATTAATTTATTTTAATTGGAGGCTAATTACTTTACAATATTGTAGTGGCTTTTGCCATACATCGACATAAATCAGCCATGGGTGTATGTGTGTTCCCCATCCTGAATCCTCCCTCCCACCTCCCACCCCATCCCATCCCTCTGGGTTATCCCAGTGCAGCAGCTTTGAGTGCTGTATTTCATGCACTGAACTTGGACTGTCGTCTATTTCACATATGGCCATATACATGTTTCAATGCTATTCTCTCAAATCATCCCACCCTAGCCTTCTCCCACAGAGTCCAGAAGTCTGTTCTTTATATCCGTGTCTTTTTTGCTGTCTCGCATATAGGGTCACCATTACCATCTTTCTAAATTCCATATATATGCTTTAACGCACTGTATTGGCGTTTTTCTTTCTGACTTACTTCATGCTGTATAATAGGCTCCAGTTTCATCCACTTCATTAGAATTGATTCAAATGTATTCTTTTTAATAGCTGAGTAATATTCCATTGTGTATATGTACCACAGCTTTCTTATCCATTTGTCTCCTAATGGACATCTAGGTTGCTTCCATGTCTTGGCTATTGTAAACAGTGAGGTGATGATCATTGGGGCACACGTGTCTCTTTCAATTCTGGTTTCCTCGGTGTGTACGCCCAGTAGTGGGATTGCTGGGTCATAAAGCAGTTCTATTTCCAGTTTTTTTAAGGAATTTCTGCACTGTTCTCCATAGTGGCTGTACTAGCTTGTATTCCCACCAACGGTGTGAGAGTGTTCCGTTTTCTCCACACCCTCTCCAGCATTTATTACTTGTAGACTTTTGGATCGCAGCCATTCTGACTGGTGTGAAATGGTTTCTCATTGTGGTTTTGATTTGCATTTCTCTGATAATGAGTGATGTTGAGCATCTTTTCATGTGTTTGCTAGCCATCTGTATGTCTTCTTTGGAGAAATGTCTGTTTGGACAAATGTTCTTTGGCCCATTCTTTGATTGGGTCGTTTATTTTTCCAGTACTGAGCTGTGTGAGCTGCTTATATATTTTTGAGATTCTTTGTCAGTTGCCTCATTTGCTATTATTTCTCCCATTCTGAAGGCTGTCTTTTCACCTTGCATATAGTTTCCTTCATTGTGCAAAATATTTTAAGTTTAATTAGGTCCCATTTTTTTTTTTTTTTTTTTTTTTTTGCTTCTATTTCCATTACTCTGGGAGGTGGGTCAGAGAGAATCCTGCTGTGATTTATGTCAGAGGGTGTTTTGCGTAAGTTTTCCTCTGGGAGTTTTATAGTTTCTGGTCTTACATTTAGATCTTTAATCCATTTTGAGTTTGTTTTTGTGTATGGTGTTAGAAAGTGTTCTAGTTTCATTCTTTTACAAGTGGCTGACCAGTTTCCCAGCACCACTTGTTAAAGAGATTGTCTTTTCTCCATTGTATATTCTTGCCTCCTTTGTTAAAGATAAGGTGTCCATGGGTGTGTGGATTTATCTCTGGGCTTTCTATTTTGTTCCATTGGTGTATACTTCTGTCTTTGTGCCAGTACCATACTGTCTTGATGACTGTAGCTTTGTAGTATATTCTGAAGTCTGGCAGGTTGATTCCTCCAGTTCCATTCTTCTTTCTCAAGATTGCTTTGGCTGTTTGAGTTTTTTTTGTATTTCCGTACAAATTTTGAAATTATTTCTTCTACTTCTCTGAAAAATACTGTTGATAGCTTGATAGGAATTGCATTGAATCTATAGATTGCTTTGGGTAGTATACTTATTTTCATATTTTGATTCTTCCGATCCATGAACATGGCATGTTTCTGCATCTCTTTGTGTCATTTTTTTATTTCTTTCATCAGTGTTTTATAGTTTTGTATATATAAGTCTTTTGTTTCTTTAGGTAGGTTTATTCCTAAGTATTTTATTCTTTTTGTCGCAATGGTGAATTGAATTGTTTCCTTAATTTCTCTTACTGTTTTCTCATTGTTGGTGTATAGGAATGCAAGGGATTTCTGTGTATTAATTTTATATCCTGAAACTTTACTATATTCATTGATTAACTCTAGTAATTTTCTAGTGGTGTCTTTAGGGCTTTCTATATAGAGGATCATGTCATCTGCAAACAGTGAGAGTTTTACTTCTTCTTTTCCAATCTGGATTCCTTTTATTTCTTTTTTTATCTTATTGCTGTGGCTAAAACTGCCAAAACTATGTTGAATAGTAGTGGTTAGAGTGGGCACCCTTGTCTTGTTCCTGACTTTAGGGGAACTGCTTTCAATTTTTCACCATTGAGGATAATGTTTGCTGTGGGTTTGTCATATATGGCTTTTATTATGTTTAGGTATGTTTCTTCTTCTTCTTCTTCTTTTTTTTTTTTTTTTTAGGATTGGTCATTTTTTTTTTAATTTTATTTTATTTTTAAACTTTACATAACTGTCTTCTATTTCTGTTTTCTGGAGGGTTTTTATCATAAATGGATGTTGAATTTTGTCAAAGGCTTTCTCTGCATCTATTGAGATAATCATATGGTTTTTATCTTTCAAGTTGATAATGTGGTGTATCACACTAATTGATTTGTGAATATTGAAGAATCCCTGCATCCCTGGGATAAAGCCCACTTGGTCATGATGTATGATATTTTTAATGTTGTTGGATTCTATTTCCTAGAATTTTGTTAAGGATTTTTGCATCTATGGTCATCAGTGATATTGGCCTATAGTTTTCTTTTTTGTGGCATCTTTGTCTGGTTTTAGTATTAGGATGATGGTGGCCTCATAGAATGAGTTTGGCAGTTTACCTTCCTCTGCAATTTTCTGGAAGAGTTTGAGTAGGATAGGTGTTAGCTCTGCTCTAAATTTTTGGTAGAATTCAGCTGTGAAGCCTGGGCTTTTGTTTGTTGGAAGATTTTTGATTACATTTTAAATTTCCGTGCTTGTGATGAGTCTGTTAAGATTTTCTACTTCTTCTTTGTTCAGTTTTGGAAGGTAATACTTTTCTAAGAATTCATCCATTTCTTCCAAATTGTCCATTTTATTGTCATATAATTGCTTATAGTAGTCATTCATGATCCTTTGTATTTCTGTGTTGTCTGTTGTGATTTCTTCATTTTCATATTTTTTCTAATTTTGTTGATTTGATTCTTCCTTTTTTCTTGATGAGTCTGGCTAATGGTTTTTCTATTTTATTTATCTTCTCAAAGAACCAGCTTTTAGTTTTGTTGATTTTTACTATAGTCTCCTTCGTTTCTTTTTTATTTATTCCTGCCCTAATTTTTATGATTTCTTTCCTTCTACTAACCCTGGGGTTCTTCATTTCTTCTTTTTCTAGTTGCTTTAGGTGTAAAGTTAGGTTATTTATTTTATTTTTCTCTTGTTTCTTGAGGTAAGCTTGCATTGCTATGAACCTTCCTCTATGCACTGCTTTTACTGAATCCCATAGGTTGTCATGTCTTCCTTTTCATTTGTTTCTATGCACATTTTGGTTTCTTCTGTGATTTGTTGGTTATTGAAAAGCGTGTGTTTAATCTCATTATGTTTGCATTTTTAATAGTTTTTTTTCCTGTAGTTGACATCTAATATTACTGCATTATGATCAGAAAAGTTGCTTGAAATGATTTGAATTTTTTTTAATTTTCCAAGGCTAGATTTATGGCCTAGGCTGTGATCCTGGCGAATGTTCCATGTGAACTTGAGAAAAAGGTGAAATTCATTGTTTTTGGGTGAAATGTCCTATAGATATCAATTAGGTCTAACTGGTCCATTGTATCATTTAAAGTTTGTGTTTACTTGCTAATTTTCTGTTTGGTTGATCTAACCATAGGTGTGAATGGGGTATTAAAGTCTCCCACTATTATTGTGTTACTGTTAATTTCCCCTTTCATACTTCTTAGCATTTGCCTTACATATTGCAGTGCTCCCATGTTGGATGCATATATATTTATTATTGTTATATTTTCTTCTTGGATTGATCCTCTGATCATTTTGTAGTGTCCTTCTTTGTCTTTTTTCATGACCTTTATTTAAAAGTCTATTTTATCTAATATGAGTATTGCTACTCCTGCTTTCTTTTGGTCTCTATTTGCATGAAATAGAGAAAAAATTCTTTTTCCAGCCCTTCACTTTCAGTCTGTATGTATCCCTTGGTTTGAGGTGGTGCAGTATATATAGCGGTCTTGTTTTTGTATCCATTCAGCCAGTCTTTGTCTTTTGGTTGGGGCATTCAACCCATTTACACTTAAGGTAATTGTTGAGAAGTATAATCCCATTGCCATTTACTTTGTTGTTTGGGGTTCAAGTTTATAAATCTTTTCTGTGTTTCCTGTCTGGAGAAGATCCTTCAGCGTTTGTTGAAGAACTAGTTTGGTGGTGCTGAATTCTCTCAGCTTTGGCTTGTCTGTAAAGCTTCTGATTTCTCCTTCATATTTGAATGAGATCCTTGCTGGGTACAGTAATCTGGGTTGTAGGTTTTTCTCTTTCATCACTTTAAGTATGTCCTGCCATTCCCTGCTGGCCTGAAGAGTTTCTATTGAAAGATCAGCTGTTATCCATAAGGAGATCCCCTTGTGTGTTATTTATTGCTTTTCCCTTGCTGCTTTTAATATTTGCTCTTTGTGTTTGATCTTCATTAATTTGATTAATATGTGTCTTGGGGTTTTGCCTTGGGTTTATCCTGTTTGGGACTCTCTGGGTTTCTTGGACCTGGGTGGCTATTTCCTTCCCCATTTTGGGGAAGTTTTCAACTATTATCACCTCAAGTATTTTCTCACACCCTTTCTTTTTGTCTTCTTCTTCTAGAACTCCTATGATTCGAATGTTGGGATGTTTAACATTGTCCCAGCAGTCTCTGAATTTGTCCTCATTTAGTTTAATTCTTTTTTCTATTTTCCTCTCTGCTTCATTTATTTCCACCATTCTATCTTCCACCTCACTTATCCTATCTTCTGCCTCAGTTATTCTACTGTTTGTCCCTCCTGAGTGCTTTTGATCTCAGTTATCGCATTATTCATTATTGATTGACTCTTTTTTTATTTCTTCTAGGTCCTTGTTAAACATTTGTTGCATCTTCTCAATCCTTGTCTTTAGTCTGTTTATCTGTAACTCCATTTTGTTTTCAAGATTTTGGATCATCTGTACTATCATTATTCTGAATTCTTTCTCAGATAGACTCTGTATCTCCTCCTCTTTTGTTTGGTTTGGTGGGCATTTATCATGTTGCTTTTCCTGCTGAATATTTCTCTGCCTTTTCTTTTTTTTTTTTTTTTTTTTTTTTTTTTAGATTGCTGTGTTCGGGGTGGCCTTTCTGTAGGCTGGAAGTTTGTGGTTCCTCTTTATTGTGGAGCTTGCTCCCTGTGGGTGGGGTTGGACTAGTGCTATTTCACTTTTCAAAGGCTAAGTTTGAACAGAAGTCTCCATCTCCTTTTCAGACCCAGTGGCTAATATTGGCATCTTCTTATGGTGAAGGCAGAGAGCACAACCACAGCATAATACTTCCATAGCTTTGGATCATACTATGATCAATAACATTCTGTTGAATAAAGTAAGCCACATAAGAATTCCAAGTTAAGGGGCTGAAAAACATACCCCTTCTCTTGTGGAAGGAGCTGAAAAATCATATGGCAAAGAACCTGAACCTGGGGAGAATGTAATCTATTACTGCTCTCCTTCCATAATTGCGAATAATTACCACCATCCTTAAGAAACCCACGAATGAGACTTCTTACACTGCAAGCTGGTCACCTTACATATTTTCATGTTACACTCTAATGTCTTTCAGAGAACCATGTGTGAGGAACTGTATCACATCCTGAAGTTCTCCAGTTTTTATAAAGCCTTTAAGCTTATGAGATAGCAGTGACAGTGGCAGATGTTTAATGTTTTCCTCTGGGAACCCTGTCCCTAATTCTGTACACCAATTGCACATGACTGGGAATGACAAGTCCTTGAATTATGTGCAAGCCCAACTTTACTTCTCATGTCTATTCCAGAGCACTCACTGTCCCCTCAGCTGTTCTGACAAGCAACAGAATCAGAGCCAGAAGTCACTAGGCACAGCCTGAGGGACAGAAAGTAATACTTTTCCTTTAAAACTGAACAGAATTGGACAAGGTTGATAGATTTCCCTGAAGCTGTATAAACCATGTACCACTGATAACTAGGGAAATTTTCATGTTCAATTCACAGAAATGTACCAGAGACCAGCAACATTCCAGTAGAACACTGTAGTCTCCACCCCAGTGTAAGGAGCTGAATTTACCTATGTCCCCAGGCCCACCTGCTGTATGATTCTTATTTGGTCCTTGAAATGGGAGACTCTCCAACAGGGCAGGCCTTCTCTAGCAAGAGCTACCATTTTTAGCTCCTCTTGCTATTTCCTACCTATGGGGAAGATAAAAGAATATGTGTACATCTAAGATGTCAATTTTGAAGGCTCTGAAAAATGAGGTGAGTACATAGTGGCCCTCATAGCTGATCAATCTAGTTCAACAGACAGAAACAATTACCAAAACCTATCACACAAGCTTCTTAACGTCATCCATCAGAAGGCAGACAGAATGACAACCACAATCACAGAAAACTAACCAAACTGATCATATGGACCACAACTTTGCCTAACTCAGTGAAACCATGAGCCATGCCATGTAGGGCCATCCAAGATAGATGGGTCAGAGTGGAGAGTTCTGACAAAACGTGCTCCACTGGGGAAGTGAATGGCAAACCACTTCAGCATTCTTGCCTTGAGAACCCCATGAACAGTATGAAAAGGCAAAAAGGTATGACACTCAAAGATAAATCCCCCCAGGTGTCCAATATGCTACTGGAGAAGAGTGGAGAAATAGCTTCAGAAAAAAAATGAAGATGGCTGAGCCAAAGTGGAAACAGCACCCAGTTGTGGTTAAAGTAAAGTTGATGCTGTAAAGAATAATATTACATAGGAACCTGGAATGTTAGGTCCATGAATGAAGGTAAATTGGAAGTAATCAAACAGGAGATGTCAAAAGGGAACATGGACATTTTAGGAATCAGTGAACAGGACTTCAGTGAACAAGAGTGAACATTGACATTTTAAGAATCAAACTAAAATGGGTGAATATAATTCAATGACCATTCAATCTACTACTGTGGGCAAGTATCCCTTAGAAGAAATGGAGTAGCCCTCATAGTCAACAAAAGAGTCAGAAGTGCAGTACTTGGTGCAATCTCAAAAACGACAGAATGATCTCGGTTTGTTTCCCAGGCAAACCATTCAATATCACAGTAATCCAAGTCTATGCCCCAAACACTGATGCCAAAGAAGCTGAAGTTGAATGGTTCTGTGGAGACCTACAAGACCGTCTGGAACTGCCAAATAAAGATGTCCTTTTCATCACAGGGGACTGGAATGCAAAAGTAGGAGGTCAAGAGATATGTGCTGTAAGAGCCAAGTTTGGCCTCGGAGTACAAAATGAAGCAGGGCAAAAGCAAATAGAGTTTTACTAAGAGAACTTGCTTGGAGAAGACAATGGCACCCTACTCCAGTACTCTTGCCTGGAAAATCCCATGGATGGAGGAGCCTGGTAGGCTGCAGTCCATGGGGTCGCTAAGTCGGATACGACTGAGCGACTTCACTTTCACGTTTCACTTTCATGCATTGGAGAAGGAAATGGCAACCCACTCCAGTGTTCTTGCCTAGAGAATCCCAGGGACAGGGGAGCCTGGTGGGCTCCTGTCTATGGGGTCACACAGCGTCAGACACGACTGAAGTGACTTAGCAGTAGCAGTAGCAAGAGAACTTGCTGCTCATAGCAAACTTCTTCTTCCAATAACACAAGAGACAGCTCTACACATGGACATCACCAGGTGGTCAAAACCAAAATCAGATTGATTATATTCTTTGCAGCTGAAGATGGAGATGCTTTATACAGTCAGCAAAAATAAGACTGAGAGCTGACTGGGGCTCAGATCATGAACTGCTTATTGCCAAATTCAGACTTAAATTGAAGAAAGTAGGGAAAACCACTAGGCCATTCAGTTCAGTTCAGTTCAGTTCAGTCGCTCAGTCGTGTTCGATTCTTTGTGACCCCATGAACGGCCTGCACACCAGGCCTCCCTGTCCATCACCAACTCCCAGAGTCCACCCAAACCCATGTGACCTAAATCAAATCCCTTATGATTATGCACTGGAAGTGACAAACAGATTCAAGGAATTAGATCTGATAGAGACTATGGATGGAGGTTTGTACCATACTTATACAGTATAAGAAGCAGGGATCAAAATCATCCCCAAGAAAAAGAAATGCAAAAGACAAAATGGTCATCTGAGGAGGTCTTACAAATAACAAAGAAAAGAAGAGAAGCAAAAGGCAAAGGAGAAAAGTAAAGCTATACCCATCTGAATGCAGAGTTCCAGAGAATAGCAAGGAGAGATGAGAAAGCCTTTTAAAGTAAACAATGCAGAGAAATAGAGGAAAACAATACAATGGGAAAGACTAGAGATCTCTTCAAGAAAAGTAGAGATACCAAGGGAACATTTAATGAAAAGATAGACACAATAGATGACAGAAATGGTATGGACCTAACAGAAGCAGAAGATATTAAGAGGTGGCAAGAATACAGAGAAGAACTATACAAAAGAGATCTTAATAACCTGGATAACCAAGATGATGTGATCACCAGAGTCAGACATCTTGGAGTGTGAAGTCAAGTGGGCCTTAGGAAGCATCACTACAAACAAAGCTAGTGGAAGTAATGGAATTCCCACTGACCTATTTCAAATCCTAAAAGATGACACTGTGAAAGTGCTGCACTCAATATGCCAGCAAATATGGAAAACTCAGCAGTGGCCACAGGACTGGAAAAGGTCAGTATTCATTCCAATTACAAAGAAGGATAATGTCAAAGAATGTTCAAACTATTGCACAATTGCATTCATTTTACCATGCTGGAAAAACACTGCTCAAAAACCTTCAAGTTAGGCTTCAATAGTATGTGAACAGAGAACTTTCAGATGTACAGGCTGGATTTAGAAAAGACAGAGGAACCAAATTGATTCCAGAGATCAAATTGCCAACATCCATTAGATCACAGAAAAAGCTAAACAATTCCAGAAAAACATCTACTTCTGCTTCACAGACTACACTAAAGCCTTTGACTGTGTAGATCACAACAAATTGTGGAAAATTCTTAAAGAGATGTGAATACCAGACCACCTGACCTGCCTCCTGCGAAATCTGTATGGAGGTCAAGAAGCAACAGTTAGAACTGAACATGGAACAACAGACTGGTTCCAAATTGGGAAAGGAATACATCAGGGCTGCATATTGTCACCCTGCTTATTTAACTTATATGCAGTACACATCATGAGAAATGCTAGGCTGGATGAAGCACAAGCTGGAATCAAGATTGCCAGGAGAAGTATCAATAACCTAAGATATGCAGATGACACCCCCCCTTATGACAGAAAGCAAAGAGGAAATAAAGAGCCTCTTGAAGGTGAAAGAGGAGAATGAAAAAGTTGGCTTAAAACTCTACATTCAAAAAACTAAGATGATGGCATCTGGTCCCATCACTTCATGGCAAATAGATGGGGAAACAATGGAAACAGTGACAGACTGGGCTCCAAAATCACTGAAGATGGTGACTTCAGCCATTTAATTAAAAGACACTTGCTCCTTGGAGGAAAAGCAATGGCAAACCTAGACACCGTATTAAAAAACAGAGACATTACTTTGCTGGCAAGGGTTCATATCGTCAAAGTTCTGGTTTTTCCAGTAATCATGGACAAATGTGAGAGCTGGACAATAAAAAAAAGGCTGAGCACTGAATAACTGATGCCTTCAAAATACTGGAGAAGACTCTTGAGAGTCTTGGACTGCAAGGAGATCCAACCAGTCAATCCTAAAGGAAATCAGTCTTGAATACTCATTGGAAGGATTGATGCTGAAGCTGAAGCTCCAGTACTTTGGCCACCTGACGTGAAGAGCCGACTCATTAGAAAAGACCTGATGCTGGGATAGTTTTAAGGCAGGAGGAGAAGGGGAGGACAGAGAATGAGATGGTTTGATGGCATCACCAACTCAATGGACATGAATGAGCAAACTCTGGGAGATGGTAATGTACAGGGAAGCCTGGTGTGCTGCAGTCCATGGGGTTGCAAAGAGTCAGAAACAACTGAACAATGAACAACAATCAGGTCAAATTAGATGGGATGGTCGGAGCACAGCACTGTAATTGACAGGTTAGTAATTCAGGTTCTACCATTAAGTTGATGTGAGACATCAAGTCAGCATGCCTACATTTCTTCATCTGTATCAGTTTGTACCAAGCAGTTTTCATGATTCCTTTGAGCCATCTCTGAGTTTTTGGAGTCAATGATATACTCAACATTGTGTGTGTACCCAGTCATATCTGAGTCTTTGCTACCCCATGGACTATAGCCTGCTATGCTTCTCTGTCCATAGAATTCTCCAGGCAAGAATACTGGTTTGGTTTGCCATTTCTTACACCAGGGGATCTTTCTCAGCCAGGGATTGAACCCATGTCTCCTATGTCTCCTGCATTGGCAGCCAGATTCTATACCACTGAGCCACCTGAGAAGCCTTGATATACTCATCACACAGTGCCAAATATAGTTGCCCTGATATCATTGGGAAATACATACCCAGTCATTAGGATATTCTGGACAAGGGCAGGAGTACTAATATTTCTTAAAAGGAAAGTTTTCTTCCTTCTCACCCTGTTTCCATTATTTAACTTTCTAAACAAATCCCACAACTCTCCAATAAGGAATTTGTTGTTTCCTGTTATTAAAATCAAAATCCCAGCCCATCTTCACCTACACAATTCCTTTGGGAGGTTGGAAAACATAAAACAATGAATGGATAAATGAACATTGACAGAAACAAGAGTGGTGTGCCAAAATCCTCTGCTACTTCAATATTATTCACTCATTCATCCAAAGATTTATGCAACTAGGCAGTAAATGAAGGTTGAGAATACAAAGATGAATAAAGAAAAAGAAAAAAAGTAATTCTTTCAGAGAGTGCAGAATCCATAGGCAGATAAATTCACAAAGAATGACCAGTGAGCTATAGCTGTGTCCAAAAATGTAGTTAGAAAGATTCATAAAAAGGTCAGGAAGGTTCAAGGAATGGAAGACCTAACTGTAAGTAATTTTTCAAGCCGTGATTAACACTTACACTGACTTATGCTTCACAAGGTCTTTGACACCAATTGTTTTATTCCCCAATATCCTATGATGGAGACACAGTGCTTTTATTGCAAGTCTCTGATCTTACTTTTGCAGAAGAAGAAACCAAGACCAAGAGAGATTAATATCTTATTTTGTATTGGAATTATACAGATCTACTCATAAAAAGATTATAAAGATATTCTTAACCTTTAATCTAGTAATCTCATACCTAGGAATTTAGCTGCTTTGACCCTTCCCTAAAACCAAAAAATATATTATAAATATTAAGATTTCTCTGTAAAGATAAACAAAAGATTATCTGTCATTAGTAAATTATTATTGTGCTAATAAAAGTGAATTAACCTAAAATCTGTACTCCACAAGCAGCCTGTTTATTCACATATTATATTCTATCTAGAACAGAAAATAAAAATATTTTAGATAAAACTGTTTTCCAACCTGCAGGTATATTTTTCTCAAATTTTAATGTATATTTTTCAGATCTCTAGAAACTTGTCTTCTTGACTGTGCATGGCAAGCAATCAAATCAATTTATTGTCTCCTATGAAATATACTTAACTCCTCCAAGTATATATACCTGACCCCCCTACTCAAGATTTTAATAACAGCTGGAAAAATTTTTGAGAGAAAAATCACATCATCTTAAGAGAAAGAAGCAAAACTTTGTGTATCTAACATAAATGGTACTATGCTAAGAAAAACTTCAAGAAACATATTAAATATATTTATGTTTGATAACACAGCTTTAACCATAACTCAGAGTCACAAGCTGGAATCAAGATTGCAGGGAGAAATATCAACAACCTCAGATATGCAAATGATACCACTTTTGTGGCAGATAGTGAATAGAAACTAATGAGCCTCTTGATAAAGGTGAAAGAGGAGAATGAAAAAGCTGGCTTAAAACTCAGCATTCAAAAAACGAAGATCATGGCATCCAGTCCTATCACTTCATGGCAAATAGATGGGGAAAATGTGGAAACAGTGTCAGATTTCATTTTCTTGGTCTCCAAAATCAGTGCAGACAGTGACTACAGCCACAAAATCAAAAGATGCTTGCTCCTTGGAAGAATAGCTATAACAAACCTAGACAGTGTTTTAAAAAGCAGAGACATCACTTTACTGACAAAGGTCCATATAGTCAAAGCTATGGTTTTTCCAGTAGTCATGTATGGATGTGAGAGCTGGACCACAAAGAAGGCTGAGTCCTGAAGAATTGATGCCTTCGAACTGTAGTGTTGGAGAAGACTCTTGAGAGTCCCTTGGACTGCAAGGAGATCCAACCAGTCCATCCTAAAGGAAATCAGTCCTGAATATTCATTGGAAGGACTGATGCTGAAGCTGAAACTCCAATACTTTGGCCACCTGATGTGAAGAGCTGACTCACTGGAAAAGACCCTGATGCTGGGAAAGATTGAAGGTGGGAGGAAAAGGGGACAACAGAGTATGAGATGGTTGGAGGGCTTCACTGACTCACAGACATGAGTTTTAGAAAACTCTGGAGATAGTGAAGGACAGGGAAGTTTGGCGTGCTGCAGTCTGTGGGGTCGTAGAGAGGTGAGACTTCACAACTGAACAACAACAACAAATATTTTGTCATTTCCACCACACTGCATAACTCTTGTTTGAATGCATGTATATGTGTGTATTTGTGTTTTTCCTTTAGTTCTCTCATCACAGACTATAATTTTAGACTTGTAACACTAATATCAGTTACATCTTTAATTCCGAAGATTCACAGGGCAAGGGTATTCCTCCTACCATCCATCAATC
Organism: Bubalus bubalis; assembly: GCF_019923935.1. Lineage (NCBI taxonomy): Eukaryota > Metazoa > Chordata > Mammalia > Artiodactyla > Bovidae > Bubalus > Bubalus bubalis. Next base: position 99,220,234 of record NC_059167.1, on the reverse strand, counting down.
CTCTACCACCTAGAAGGTTGCACGGCACATGGTAAGTACTCAGAAAATACTCTTTCATGGCTGGTCCTTAAGATTCAGGTCAGTGTTCTATGAACTGTGTGTAATGATACTGCTATTAAAACACTACTAAGCATTCAAGATCTTACAGCAATGCTACCTTTACTCTCAAAAGAACTCAGAGAAGGCAACAATATTGAAAATAAATCACCACCACCATGGATTAGCGAGGAAATTTTATCAGTTTCAGAAGAACCACCCAGAGAAAACACAATTCCAATACTTTCTTCACTTTTAAGAAATAAAGTATCGACTTCTCAGTGAGCAAATTATTTCCAAATTTCCACTGGGGAATCACATTCACCAAAAGGTATTAAAAGCCTGAAAAATCAGAGTTTAAAAGTTCAAAGTGTCAGTTTCCCTGATTCATGTTCCCCTTTGGCATAACACAGCATTACCTCAATGCTTTACTCTTTTCCAGTCTGACTGGAAGGAAAAATGAACCTTTATTTAGCCATTAAATATAATGCCCACTATCAGGGTGAGGTCAGTCACAAAGGATGCATGACTGAATGCCAGCAGCCCACTTAACTGCCTCTTTCTAGGTGCTTAATGTGGCCTCAGCTCCTTTAGACTGGAACCACTTTGACAGTGATGGGTTTTTAAACAAGACTTAATAATAACATCCTCAACTTTTGATAGTCCACCTATTCAAAAAAAAGGATATATTCGCTTACTGGCCCTAACATAATGGACAGAACTTTGTAACCTCTCAGGTAATAAATTCTGACAAAAAGGAGAACTATCTCGAAGAAACTGAATTACATTCTCCTTACAGAGATACTAGGTGTCCTGGGTTATAATTCTAATTGAAATCTATTTTTATTAATATACAATCATACATATAGAGAACATTTTCACCATAATCTGAGTTATAGTGACATAAATTACTTATTTTGGAAATAGACTCAGAAGTAAGGAAAATGGCCTATTTTATTGACTATTCTTAGATATTACCATACTATGTGCTGTGTATGCTGTGCTCTTTGTGACCCCAGGAACTGTAGACGGCCAGACTCCTCTGTCCATGGTATTCTCCAGGAAAGGATATGGAGTGGATTGCCATGCCCTCCTCCAGGGCACCTTCCTGACCCAGGGACCGAACCCACATCTCTTGCATCTCCTGCATTGCAGGCAGATTCTTTACCACTGCACCAATATGTTAATTCCTCCAATAGTCCTTGTAAGTGATCAATATTATCCCATTTTACACATGAGGAAACAGAATCAGAGAAATGAAGAAAATTTTCCAGTTTGCTAATGTGTTAAGAAGTAGAGCCCAGGGGCAGTCCTAAGATGGTGGAGGAATAGGACAGGGAGACCACTTTCTCCCCCACAAATTCATCAAAAGAACATTTAAACACTGAGTAAATTCCACAAAACAACTTCTGAATGCTGGCAGAGGACATCAGGCACCCAGAAAAGCAGCCCATTGTCTTCAAAAGGAGGTAGGAAAAAATATAAAAGGAAAAAAAAAAGAGACAAAAGAGGTAGGGACAGAGCTCCATCCTGGGAAGGGAGTCTTAAAAAGAGAGAAGTTTCCAAACACCAGGAAACACTCTCACTGCTGAGTCTGTGGTGAGCCTTGGAAGCACAGAGGGCAACATAACAGGGAGGAAAAATAAATAAATAATTAAAACCCACAGATTATGAGCCCAATGGTAACTCCCCCAGTGGAGAAGCAGCGCAGACACCTGCTGCACCCACCACTAGCAAGTGGGGGCTGGGCAGGGAGGCAAGGGCTGCATTGCTTAGAGTAAGGATCTGGCCTGAGTGCCCTGAGTGCAATCTGAGTGAACTAACTTGGGCTAGCAAACCAGACTGTGGGATAACTACCATGCAAAAAGCCAGCCCCAACCTAAGACACCGCCAGGCCCGTGCACAGAACAAAGGACTGAACAGAGATAGTCGGCTGCAGACCATCCCCCTCTGGTGACAGGCAGCCAGAGCCAGAAGAGGGCAATCGCAGCCCCAGAGAGACATTATCTACAAAACTGTAAGCAGGCTTCTTTGCTGGCTAAGACTTCTTGGGGTTCTGGATGGTCAACATCCACCTGAGAAGATGCGCCGGTTGTACACCCAGAAAACAGAGCAGCAGGGATGGGGGAGGCGATAAGTCGCAGTGACCGTGCTCGCCAAACACCTCATCACCTGAGCTGCTAGGACCTGGGAAGGGCACAAAACGCAGGCCCAACCGAATCTGCGCCTCTGAGGACTACCCAAGTGCCTGAACCTGAGCGGCTTAGACCTGGGAGGTGCAGGCAGCCCAGGGCCAGCCTTGGACGGTTCCTGGTGCAGCAACCTAGAGCCTGAGCTGTGTGGGCAGGGAGGGCACACACGCCGTGAGCGGGGCAGGCCCAGTGTGGCTAAGGCACTGCGAGCACACGCCAGTGTTATTTGTTTGCAGCGTCCCTCCCTCCCCACAGCGTGACTGAACAAGTGAGCCTAAAAGAAAGTGTCCACCACCCCCCCTTTGTGTCAGGGTGGAAATCAGACACTGAAGAGACCTCTGTTTTAGAAGAAGCTAAAACAGAGGGAACCGCCTTGGAAGTGACAGGTGCAATAGATTAAAACCCTGTTGTTAGTACTGACTACATAGGAAGGGGCCTATAGATATTGAGAAATATAAGCTGGACCAAGGAACTATCTGAAAATGAACTGACCCCACAATACCCACAACAACACCAAAGAAAGTCCTAGATATATTTTTACTATTTTGGGGATCATTATTTTTTTTAATTTTTTAAAAATTTTAAGTCCTCTATTACTCCTTTAATTTTCACTTTTATAACCTACTATTACTTTGCAAAAAAAAAAAAAAAAGACACTATTTTTTAAAAGCAAACTTCATATATATATATATATATATTTTTATAATTTTTGCGACTTTGTTTTTTTTTTTTTCTTTTCTTTAATATTGTATTTTTGAAATTCCAAACTCTACTCTAGATTTTTAATCTTTGCTTTTTGGTATTTGTTATTAATTTTGTACCTTTAAGAACCCAATCTTCAGTACCCATTTTTACTTGGGAGTGAGATTACTGGATTGACTGCTCTCTCCCTCTTTGGACACTCTTTTTCTCCACCAGGTCGCCTGTGTCTCCTCCCTACCCCTTCTCTTCTCTATCCAACTCTGTGAATTTCTGTGTATTCCAGACGGTGGAGAACACTTAGGGAACTGATTACTGGCTGGATCTGTCTCTCTCCTTTTCATTACCCTCCCCCCTCCTTTTATTCTCCTGGCCACCTCTGTCTCCTTCCTCCCTCTTCTCTTCTCTATATAACTCCATGAACATCTCTGAGTGGTCCAGTTGTGGAGTGCACATAAGGAAGTGATTACTGGGTAGCTTGCTCTCTCCTCTTTTGATTCCACCTCATCTCATTTGGGTCACCTCTAACTCTCTTCTCTCTCTTCTCTTCTCCATGTAACTCTGTGAACCTCTCTGGGTGTCCCTCACTGTGGAGAAACTTTTAATCTTTAAACTAGATGTTTTATCAATGGTGCTGTATAGAAGGAGAAGTCTTGAGACTACTGTAAAAATAAGACTGAAAACCAGAAGCAGGAGGCTTAAGTCTAAACCCTGAGAACACCAGAGAACTCCTGACTCCAGGGAACATTAATTGACAGGAGCTCATCAAATGCCTCCATACCTACACTGAAACCAAGCACCACCCAAGGGCCAACAAGTTCCAGAGTAAGACATACCATGCAATTTCTCCAGCAACACAGGAACACAGCCCTGAGCTCCAATATACAGGCTGCCCAAAGTTACTCCAAAAACCATTGATATCTCATAACTCATTACTGGACACTTCATTGCACTCCAGAGAGAAGAAATCCAGATCCACCCACCAGAACACCACACAGGCTTCCCTAACCAAGAAACCTTGACAAGCCACCTGTACAACCCCACCCACAGCGAGGAAACTCCACAATAAATAGAACTCCACAAACTGCCAGAATACAGAAAGGACACCCCAAACTAAGCAATATAAACAAGATGAAGAGACAGAGGAATACCCAGCAGGTAAAGGAACAGGATAAAAATGCCCACCAAACCAAACAAAAGAGGAAAAGATAGGGAATCTACCTGATAAAGAATTCCGAATAATGATAGTGAAAATGATCCAAAATCCTGAAATCAAAATGGAATCACAGATAAATAGCCTGGAGACAAGGATTGAGAAGATGCAAGAAAGGTTTAACAAAAACCTAGAAGAAATAAAAAAGAGTCAATAAGGAATAATGCAATAAATGAGATCAAACACACTCTGGAGGCAACAAATAATAGAATAACAGAAGCAGAAGATAGGATTAGTGAATTAAAAGATAGAATGGTAGAAATAAATGAATCAGAGAGAGTAAAAGAAAAACGAATTAAAAGAAATGAGGACAATCTCAGAGACCTCCAGGACAGTGTTAAACGCTGTAACATTCGAATCATAGGAGTCCCAGAAGAAGAGGACAAAAAGAAAGACCATGAGAAAATACTTGAGGAGATAATAGTTGAAAACTTCCCTAAAATGGGGAAGGAAATAATTGCCCAAGTCCAAGAAACCCAGAGAGTCCTAAACAGGATAAACCCAAGGTAAAACACCCCAAGACACATATTAATCAAATTAACAAAGATCAAACACAAAGAACAAATATTAAAAGCAGCAAGGGAAAAACAACAAATAACACACAAGGGGATTCCCATAAGGATAACAGCTGATATGTCAATAGAAACTCTTCAAGCCAGGAGGGAATGGCAAGACATACTTAAAGTAATGAAAGAAAATAACCTACAGCCCAGATTACTGTACCCAGCAAGGATATCTATCAAATATGAAGGAGAAAACAAAAGCTTCACAGACAAGCAAAAGCTGAGAGAATTCATCACCACCAAACCAGCTCTCCAACATATGCTAAAGGATATTCTCTAGATAGGAGACACAAAAATGGTGTATAAACTTGAACCCAAAACAATAAAGTAAATGGCAATGGGATCATACCTATCAATAATTACCTTAAACATAAATGGGTTGAATGCCCCAACCAAAAGACAAAGACTGGCTGAATGGATACAAAAACAAGACCCCTATATATGTTGTCTACAAGAGACCCACCTCAAAACAGGGGACACATACAGACTGAGAGTGAAGGGCTGGAAAAAGATTTCCATGAAAATAGAGACTAAAAGAAAGCAGGAGTAGCAATACTCATATCAGATAAAATAGACTTTAAAACAAAGGCTGTGAAAAGAGACAAAGAAGGACACTACATAATGATAAAAGGATCAATCCAAGAAGAAGATATAACAATTATAAATATATGTGCACCCAAAATAGGAGCACCGCAGTATGTAAGACAAATGCTAACAAGGATGAAAGGGGAAATTAACAATAACACAATAATAGTGGGAGACTTTAATACCCCACTCACACCTATGGATAGGTCAACTAAACAGAAAATTAACAAGGAAACACAAACTTTAAATGATACAATAGACCAGTTAGACCTAATTGATATCTATAGGACATTTCCCCCCAAAACAATGAATTTCACTTTTTTCTCAAGTGCACACGGAACCTTCTCCAGGATAGATCACATCCTGGGCCATAAATCTAGCCTTGGTAAATTTGAAAAAAATTGAAATCATTCCAGGCATCTTTTCTGACCACATTGCAGTAAGATTAGATGTCAATTACAGGAGAAAAACTATTAAAAATTCCAACATATGGAGGCTGAACATCACGCTGCTGAATAACCAACAAATCACAGAAGAAATCAAAATATGCATAGAAACGAATGAAAATGAAAACACAACAACCCAAAACCTGTGGGACACTGTAAAAGCAGTGCTAAGGGGAAAGTTCATAGCAATACAGGCATACCACAAGAAACAAGAAAAAAGTCAAATAAATAACCTAACTCTACACCTAAAGCAACTAGAAAAGGAAGAAATGAAGAACCCCAGGGTTAGTAGAAGGAAAGAAATCTTAAAAATTAGGGCAGAAATAAATGCAAAAGAAACAAAAGAGACCATAGCAAAAATCAACAAAGCCAAAAGCTGGTTCTTTGAAAGGATAAATAAAATTGACAAACCATTAGCCAGACTCAAGAAACAAAGGGAGAAAAATCAAATCAATAAAATTAGAAATGAAAATGGGGCAATCACAACAGACAACACAGAAATACAAAGGATCATAAGAGACTACTATCAGCAACTATATGCCAATAAAATGGACAATGTGGAAGAAACGGACAAATTCTTAGAAAAGTACAACTTTCCAAAACTGAACCAAGAAGAAATAGAAAATCTTAACAGACCCATCAGAAGCATGGAAATTGAAACTGTAATCAGAAATCTTCCAGCAAACAAAAGCCCAGGTCCAGACGGCTTCACAGCTGAATTCTACCAAAAATTTAAAGAAGAGCTAACACCTATCCTGCTCAAACTCTTCCAGAAAATTGCAGAGGAAGGTAAACTTCCAAAACTCATTCTATGAGGCCACCATCACCCTAATACCAAAACCTGACAAAGATCCCACAAAAAAAGAAAACTACAGGCCAATATCACTGATGAACATAGATGCGAAAATCCTTAACAAAATTCTAGCAATCAGATTCCAACAACACTTTAAAAATATCATATACCATGACCAAGTGGGCTTTATCCCAAGGATGCAAGGATTCTTCAATATCTGCAAATTCATCAATGTAATACACCACATTAACAAATTGAAAAATAAAAGCCATATGATTATCTCAATAGATGCAGAGAAAGCCTTTGACAAAATCCAACATCCATTTATGATAAAAACTCTCCAGAAAGCAAGAATAGAAGGAACATACCTCAACATAATCAAAGCTATATATGACAAACCCACAGCAAACATTATCCTCAATGGTGAAAAATTGAAAGCATTTCCTCCAAAGTCAGGAACAAGACAAGGGTGCCCACTTTCACCATTATTATTCAACATAGTTTTGGAAGTTTTGGCCACAGCAATCAGAGCAGAAAAAGAAATAAAAGGAATCCAAATTGGAATAGAAGAAGTAAAACTCTCACTGATTGCAGGTGACATGATCCTCCACACAGAAAACCCTAAAGACTCCACCATAAAATTACTAGAGCTAATCAATGAATATAGTAAAGTTGTAGGATATAAAACCAACACACAGAAATCCCTTGCATTCCTATACACTAATAATGAGAAAATAGAAAGAGAAATTAAGGAAACAATTCCATTCACCATTGCAACGGAAAGAATAAAATACTTAGGAATATATCTACCTAAAGAAACTAAAGACCTATATATAGAAAACTATAAAACACTGGTGAAAGAAATCAAAGAGGACACTAACAGATGGAGAAATATACCATGTTCATGGATTGGAAGAATCAATATAGTGAAAATGAGTATACTATCCAAAGCAATCTATAGATTCAATGCAATCCCTATCAAGCTACCAACGGTATTCTTCATAGAGCTAGAACAAATAATTTCACAATTTGTATGGAAATACAACAAACCTCGAATAGCCAAAGCAATCTTGAGAAAGAAGAATGAAGCTGGAGGACAGAAATATAGATCAATGGAACAAAATAGAAAGCTCAGAGATAAATCCACGCACCTATGTACACCTTATCTTTGACAAAAGAGGCAAGAATATACAATGGAGAAAAGACAATCCCTTTAACAAGTGGTGCTGGGAAAACTGGTCAACTACTTGTAAAAGAATGAAACTAGAACACTTTCTAACACCATAAACAAAAATAAACTCAAAATAGATTAAAGATCTAAACATAAGATCAGAAACTATAAAACTCCTAGAGGAGAACATAGGCAAAACACTCTCCGACATAAATCACAGCAGGATCATCCAAGACCCACCTACTTAACTAAACAAGCAAAGTAACAAATCCTGGCTTACAGTGTGAGGTGGATTTATTTGGATAATTTTTTTCTTCAAATTGGAGTATGTTTTATGATGATTTTATATTGTTTACTTTAAAAAAATATTAAAGGAATTTTTAAAAGAAAAAAAAAGCTAAAATAAACAAATGGGACCTAATTAAACTTAAAAGCTTCTGCACAACAAAGGAAACTATAAGCAAAGTGAAAAGACAGCCTTCAGAATGGGAGAAAATAATAGCAAATGAAGCAACTGACAAACAACTAATCTCAAAATATACAAGCAACTCAATTCCAGAAAAATAAACAACCCAATCCAAAAATGGGCCAAAGAACTAAATAGACATTTCTCCAAAGAAGACACACAGATGGCTAACAAACACATGAAAAGATGCTCAACATCACTCATTATCAGAGAAATGCAAATCAAAACCACTATGAGGTACCATTTCATGCCAGTCAGAATGGCTGCAATCCAAAAGTCTACAAACAATAAATGCTGGAGAGGGTGTGGAGAAAAGGGAACCCTCTTACACTGTTGGTGGGAATGCAAACTAATACAGTCACTATGGAGAACAGTGTGGAGATTCCTTAAAAAACTGGAAATAGAACTGCCTTATGATCCAGCAATCCCACTGCTGGGCATACACACTGAGGAAACCAGAAGGGAAAGAGACACGTGTACCCCAATGTTCATTGCAGCACTGTTTATAATAGCCAGGACATGGAAGCAACCTAGATGTCCATCAGCAGATGAATGGATAAGAAAGCTGTGGTACATATACTCAGCCATTAAAAAGAATACATTTGAATGAATTCTAATGAGGTGGATGAAACTGAAGCCTATTATACAGAGTGAAGTAAGCCAGAAAGAAAAACACCAATACAGTATACTAACACATATATATGGAATTTAGAAAGATGGTAACGATAACCCTGTATGCAAGACAGCAAAAGAGACATGGATATATAGAACAGTCTTTTGGACTCTGTGGGAGAGGGCGAGGGTGGGATGACTTGGGAGAATGGCATTGAAACATGTATAACAGCATATATGAAACGAGTCGCCAGTCCAGGTTCAATGCATGATACTGGATGCTTGGGGCTGGTGCACTGGGATGACCCAGAGGGATAGTACGGGGAGGGAGGAGGGAGGGGGGTTCAGGATGGGGAACATGTGTATACCTGTGGCAGATTCATGTTGATGTATGGCAAAACCAATGTATGGCATTGAAACATGTATAATAGCATATATGAAATGAGTCGCCAGTCCAAGTTCGATGCATGATACTGGATGCTTGGGGCTGGTGCACTGGGATGACCCAGAGGGATAGTACGGGGAGGGAGGAGGGAGGGGGGTTCAGGATGGGGAACATGTGTATACCTGTGGCAGATTCATGTTGATGTATGGCATAACCAATACAAAAAAAAAAAAAAAAGGAAGCAGAGCCCATATTCAGTCTACAAGACCTGGTTCTTTGCATAACTCCATCTACTTTTTTCTTCTGGCCTAGATTTGCAAACCATACTATATTCCCATCTCACACTGTCCTTTTCTGTAGTGACTGTTATATAAGAAGTTCTGTTTCCTCAGTATCCACTCTGCCAGGACAGAAAAGTGTAGACTTATTTGTAAGGGCACTTGGCAGGGCTTTCCCCGTTAAAATATATATATATATATATTTATAGGGGTGTATGAAGTTTAACAGTCATGCTTACCATGTGCTATAGACCTAGGTATTCAAATTGTGATGCTGTGGGAAACTCAAACAGGAAGAACTGAAACATGAAATAGAGAACAGAATTATATTAATGAGGGTCATGGCAGCATTGTTCATGGTCGTAAAAAAAAAAACCAGAACTAATCACATGTCTCCTGACAATAGATTGAACAATAAACTGCAATACATTCATTCAATAGAATATAATACAGGAATGAAGATGAACCAGATTCAGCCTTCCACATTAAGCAAAACGAGACTTGGTGCAAAATATTATTAAATAGTTTCAAAGGTGAGGGAGAAGTGGATGATGACAAGGCAGCCATGAGATGTTGTCAATGTAGCAGAAAGGCAGAAGCCATGAGACCTTCAACAGACATTCATTCATTCAACAAATAACTGAGTGCCTGCTAACTACAAGGCTCTACTAATCCCAGAAGGGCACTAGTGAATAAGAACAAACTGGAACTTGCTTTCCAAGTTTTGAGACAAGATGGTCAGTTTGGTTTGAGACAGGTCTAGTTTAATTTAAGGTGAATCATAGTAGGCAGGTGAAGGTGTCTATATACACTAGAGGCTGGAGTCTAAGAGAAAGATAAAGAACAGAAACTGAGATTTGGGAGTCACAAAGAAATGAAAGTTGAAATCATAAGAGGGATTCTTCTCTCTTATGATTCTGTGACAGGAAAATAGATTAGAACTGAGAACTAACATTAGAGAAGTTCTATAAGTTAGGGAAAGCAAGAATAGAAGACATCAAGGATAAAGGGGAAAATCAACCAGAGACACAGAAAACCAGGTTGGACAAGCTGGCAGAGAAGGCAAAAGAGGAAAAACTTTCAAAGGTCAGAGGATGAGGAGGGAAGTTTTCCAAAAGACAGGTAAGGACTGGAGTAGGAACAAGTTGGACACCACGGGATCTCTGAGGGTCCGTGTTGTCCTTTGCCATGCTCTGTCTCCTGGGAAAGCCAATGTGCACCAGTTATGCTCAGAAATTCCAGAGTGGAAGGAGGTCATGTGGTAGTTCCTTGCAGAGTTTCAGGGTCTGCATGATGTGCTGAAATAGAGGTGGATCAAGAGAGATGGAGTCTGAGAGCAAAGCACAGAGATCACCAAGCCTCAGTAGAAGGTATTCTTTTGACAAGATGCTGAGAAATGACAAGTTCAAAGTGACAGGATGCAGTATGGAGAGCGGGGTGAAGGGGTAACAGTGACCACAAACACTGATGTTAATATCCAATGTCAGCATGAAATGGTGGAGAAGGAAAACCAGGTACTCACCACTCTATCATGCCCTGACTTTATGTATGACTTCATGAAACTTGAAATCTAGAAGAGAAGGAAAAGATGGTGAAGAGCTCTGATTTGACTGAGAAAATAGGAATTAGATGATTTTGCCATAAATTAACTTTGGTTAAGTTTCCATGATTTGGAAAAATATGGCTCAAAACAGAAATGAAGAAAAGAATCAATACCACATGGAAGATGAGAGCCCAGAACCTAAAGACTGGCTGTTTGAGTGCAAATCTTAGTCCCATCACTTATTAGCTGGGTGACCTTCTTTATGCCTCAGTGTCTTCACTTATAAATAAGATTAATAATAGATTTACCCTATAAAGTTTTTATGAGGATTTAATTGATATTTGTATACTACATGGAATAGTTCTTGATGTGTAGTATGTGCTTTTTAAAAAAATACTTTTATTACAGAAACATAGGTATTTTGTGTATTTCCTACATAACTAATTACAGGAAAAGTAGTCAACAAACAAGTGATGAGAGAAATGCACTGGATTTAATGATGAGAAGAATTACTGAGCATCGAGGTGGGAAAATTTGATGAGTACAGAGGATGACAAGGGAGAGGCACTACAGAGATTCGTCATTTGACACGTCTGCCTATGGAAGGAGGAGAGAATGGTTCAAGCCATCTTGGTATTAGATTTTGTGCTTATCATAAACATTTCCATAGCATCCTGGGCCACAGGATAATATGCCTTACACTATTTCTTATAGACATAACCCAAAGGGTGCCTTTATAATTATTCCAGACTGGGGAGTTAGAGACAGACTATAGATGGTGATTGCAGGCATGAAATTAAAAGACACTTACTCCTTGGAAGGAAAGTTATGACCAACCCAGATAGCATATTCAAAAGCAGAGACATTATTTTGCCAACAAAGGTCGGTCTAGTCAAGGCTATGGTTTTTCCAGTAGTCATGTATGGATGTGAGAGTTGGACTGTGAAGAAGGCTGAGCGCCGAAGAATTGATGCTTTTGAACTGTGGTGTTGGAGAAGACTCTTGAGAGTCCCTTGGACTGCAAGGAGATCCAACCAGTCCATTCTGAAGGAGATCAGCCTTGGGATTTCTTTGGAAGGAATGATGCTAAAGCTGAAACTCCAGTACTTTGGCCACCTCATGCGAAGAATTGACTCATTGGAAAAGACTCTGATGCTGGCAGGGATTGGGGGCAGGAGGAGAAGGGGACTACAGAGGATGAGATGGCTGGATGGCATCACTGACTCGATGGACGTGAGTCTGAGTGAACTCCAGGAGTTGGTGATGGACAGGGAGGCCTGGTGTGCTGCAATTCATGGGGTCACAAAGAGTCAGACATGACTGAGCGACTGAACTGAACTGAACTGATAGTGACCGCCTTACCATTAAGGAATCCACAGTGGTAGAGACTGTTGGCAGCTCCCTTTTATTCTCTCATGGTCAGAGCTGGCCTATTCACTTCAGTATTTCTTGATGTGAGCTGGACCTCCTGAGTGAGTTCTTGTATGAGAGTAAGAGTGCTGTGTCAGATTTAGGCCTAGATGACAGAATCTACCATGTTCTTTTCCTCTCCAAGTGCCAGGAGTGAAGACAACTCCCAGGCTGGCTTGAAGCTCTGTGGGAAAATGGCAGAGCCCCTACCAGCTACCACTTGAAAGACCACGTGGAGGAAGGTGGTGTGCCCACCTCTTCACTGCTCATTTCTATTACAACAGTGAGAAATAAATTTCTAATGCACTTGGAAAAAGTACAATTTGTAGACTACTTATTGGTTATTATACTCTAACTGGTTAGTGAAATCTCAAATAGAGAGGGTACTACCTATGTAGCACTCTCATATATCAAGGTTTATACAAATTAGATTTATGCAGTCCAGCTGAAAATGAAGTTATGGCTATGTATATTTTCACAGGTTTTCCCAAACTTCAGTAATTTTTACATCAATTTTATAACCTTTGCAGGATTGAAGTTATCATTTTTATGCCCAGTGCTTAGAACATCTGGCTCATGATAAGTACTCAATAGTTATTTGTTAAATGAAAATATGTGTGTGGGGGGCGGGGGGGGGGGGGATGTTTCCCAGATGGCTCAGTGGGTAAAGAATCCATCTGCAATGCAGGAGATCCAGGAGACATGGGTTTAATCCCTGGGTCAGGAAGATCCCTGGAGGAGGGCATGGCAACCCACTCCAGTGTTTTAGCTTGGAGAATCCATAGTTAAAAACAACAGGACATGACTGAAGTGACTGAGCATGCACACACACGTGTGGATGTGTGTGTGTGTGTTTGTGTATAGATATACACACATACATATCGCCGGTTCTTAATATTTTTCTTTCAATAGGTTCACCTGTTGGACTTAAATACCCACATTAGTATTGTATTAAGCAAAATGCATACTTTTATATATACCCATGTGAGAATAAGTAGATACACACATGGAGGTATATATATAAACATAAATATATATGAAATTATGAGTTTGCTATTTTGTTGTTTCTTTCAGTTAATATTTAAATAACTAAAATTCTAATACAATTACCTGAATGGGAAGGAAGTCCAAAAGGGAAGGGCTGATTCATTTGGCTATACAGTAGAAACTCACACAACATAGTAAAACAACTATACTTCAATAAAAATTTTAAAAAATTAAATTACCAATCTGTTCTTACAACCCAATCAATTTGCATACTATCAGAGATGGAGGTATTACACTTTCAGAAACACCAATTCAATGCAATTAATTTGCTTATTATGCCGTCTCCCAAAGCATTCTCCTCTTTCATGCCATGGAGTAGACCCACCCCTGCGAGGTAATAGTGTTCACTTCCAGAGAGAATGTAGCCATCACAGGGAAGCCCAGTGAATTCATGAGTATGGTACCATCTACTTGATTATAATAAATATGGATGTGATATACAATAATGCCTTGGAATCAAATACAGCATTCAGTATCTAATTTACTGAATTTTATGAATCCTGAACCTTATTTTTTCCCATGTTTCTAGGTGAAATGAAGTATCCTAACTCATGATTATTGAACTTACTATTCTACATTTCTAGACAGGTCAGTTGCTTAATAAAAAAAAAAAAATATATATATATATATATATATATATAAATAATATAGGTTTAAGAGAACAATATCATGGAAGTTAGGTTTATATTTTGTGTTACTTTGAAAAACAACTTTTTAAAATGGTGATCTCTCCAAGTAACCTAGACTTATCTGAAGAATTTAAGAAAATAATTAGTTTGAAAACTGACTGCAACTATAACATTTCAGCAAAGTATTTAAAGTTTTGTAATTATTTCAGAATATTAAAAAATTTTAATATTTTTTAAATGAAAAAAAATTTAAATATACATTTTTGATCCATACATTCCCTTTATAATTTCTTAGAGGAAAAATAAGTACCAATATATACATACAAAGGATATTTATTGAATCATTGTTCATAATGGGAAACAATCTGAATATCCAATACTAAGAAAACAGTTGCATGAATTATGTGACATCCATCCTATAACATACAAGGTAAGCATGGGGAAAGAAAAAAAAAAAAAACAGCTTAGATCTCTATCTACTCTCCTGAGGGTCTATGTCATACGTGGATAAATGAAAAATGCAAACAGTAGAAAAACATGTACAGTGGGCTCTCATTTTTATAAACAGTTTTGTACCTGGATTTATGTTTGAATGAGTAAGAATAATGGTAAAGGTAAAGGTATATATCATGTTATCTTAGGGAAGGCAAAGGAGAGAAAATTATTTAATTCTTTATACATTTTTATATCATTTTAGTTATATAATAACCATATTTTTTAATTTAAAAAATCTGACATTAAAAATAATTTTTTCCCAGTAGCAAGGAAAACTCTAGTCATTTTTATGGTTTGCCTTTTACCTTTTTTCCTGGCAAGTAAAAATTTTTTATGTAATTAGAAAAGTTTGTTTTCTAGTAATTGTATATGCATGCCTGTTTTAATATTTACTATGTAGTTTTTATATGTGTTTTTTTTTATTAAATGCCACAAATTTACAGATTTACCATAAATGGTGGCAAAACTATTGAACAAATCTGGATTTATATTTACTAAGTTCATAACACAGTTTGGAAAAACAGCCAAAATATTTGACTTCAGTGCTTCACCAAAACTGCTCTTGTTAACTTTTAATCAATCCTGTTGACTAAAGCTAATTAAAATAGCACCAGCTTTAATGAGTCTAAGGGGAACTCAATTGATGTTCTCCTAACAAACAAGCATTTTAAGAGAGAAACCCAAGTCGAAACTGGATTCATTTTAACAATGCCAGAAGGCAGTTCAATCCAGGGTGTTTTGTTATGGATGGGTGATTGGCCTGGGAATGTGATAATTGAACACTGTGAAAAAGAGCCAAAGTTTGCAAAGATATGACTTCATTCAGGCACACTCAGAAGTGCAGGAAATTATAAATGTATACGTACACATATAGCTGGACTTTCCTGGTGGCTCAGTGATAAAGAATCTGTCTGCCAAACAGGAGATGCTGGTTCAATCCCTGGGTCGGGAAGATCCCTTGGAGAATGAAATGGCTACCCACTCCAGTTTTCTTGCCTGGAGAATCCCATGAACAGAGGAGCCTGGAGAGCTACAGTCCATGCATTCATAAAAGAGTTGGACACGATTTAGCACTTAGCAACTAAACACCACCACCACCACATACAGCCATTGAGAAAAAGTATTTGGAAAGAAACCACAGATTTGGAATGCAACAAAAAAGTGGATACTTTAATTTGGTTTGAAAAGTTCTTATTGAGAGCATGATACATTCATTCACCTGCTTGTCTCAAACATTTTATTTTTTTTATTTTTTATTTTTTAAATTTTATTTTATTTAACTTTACAATATTGTATTGGTTTTGCCAGATATCGGAATGAATCTGCCACAGGTATACATGTGTTCCCCATCCTGAACCCTCCTCCCTCCTCCCTGCCCATACCATCCCTCTGGGTCGTCCCAGTGCACCAGCCCCAAGCATCCAGTATCATGCATCGAACCTGGACTGGCGACTCGTTTCATATATGATATTATACATGTTTCAATGCCATTCTCCCGAATCATCCCACCCTCTCCCTCTCCCACAGAGTCCAAAAGACTGTTCTATACATCAGTGTCTCTTTTGCTGTCTCGTATACAGGGTTATTGTTACCATCTTTCTAAATTCAAACATTTTATTTAAATTTTATATTGCCTGTCCAGTTCTGTACTGTAAGAATAAAACAATGAAAAAATGAGCCTTGTCACAAGTCCAAATGATGCCATTTTAAGAAATACAAGTGCCACCTCTTCTCCAGATTCTTTACTGCTAAGATTCTTTACTTCACCTGAAAGCTGTGATAAGAAATACACAGATCTGAGTTGACTACAAATATTAATGTCTACCCTGGAGTTGTACCTGAAGTATAATTGAGGGTACAGAGATACATAAGAGAACAGATATACCATAAGACCATTTCAATATAGCAGTGAGCATCAAACTCAAGAGATGTGCACCCCATGGATTAGGAGGATCCAGTCTCAAAGTCTGGGAAATGCTTTCTTGAAAAAAATAATAGTTTTTACCTATGAAAAAATGAAGGGTCACTGGTAGATGTGGGTCAGAGCAAGAAAGGATCCAGGAAGAGGCCCCTTACATAGAAATGTGGGTTCACATGTCAGAAAGTTGACATCCTGTAACAAAAAAAAAGTGATTTTCTTCAATATAAAGAAGAAAATTTATACTCTTCCTCTTTCTATTCTATGAGAAGTCTCAACTTTTGGTGAGAACTGAAGATCCCCTTTACCTACACTATTAATATTATCCTCTTTGGGAATGACTGGGCAGCTGTAAGGAGTGAAGTGGAAGGCAGGACTTCATAAAATAAGAACTTTGTGCCTCTGTAGAGAAGAACCTGTAACCATGCCGCAATGTAATGCAATGACCTCTACTTGGCTGAGAACAAGGAAATCCAGTCTACTTACAGAGATACACTGTGAAAGCAACAAGGGAATCAGCAAGAGTGTTACTTAAAAAGTACAAAAGAATTTTTCCCTAGAAATTTCCAAATTAAATATTTTTAGAACATCAAACCTCTGTCCACAGCTCAGAAACTGAAGACTAAAAGTTGTGGGTTTTTTCCCCCCCCTTTTTCTCATGCTGTTCTACCTTGGACCATTTTAAAAAATATGTCTCCAATCTTGACATAAAATCATTTATTTATTTCATTCAGTTCAGTTCAGTCGTGTCCAACTCTTTGCAACCCCATGGACTATAGCATGCCAGGCCTCCCTGTCCATCACCAACTCCTGGAGTTCACTCAAAATCATGTCCATTGAGTCTTTGATGCCATCCAACCATCTCATCCTGTGTCGTCCCCTTCTCCTCCTGTCTTCAATCTTTCCCAGCATCAGGGTCTTTTCCAAGGAGTCAGTTCTTGGCATTCGGTGGACAAAGTAATGGAGTTTCAGCTTCAGCATCAGTCCTTCCAATGAACATTCAGGACTGATTTCCTTTAGGATGGACTGGTTGGATCTTCTTGCAATCCAAGGGACTCTCAAGAGTCTTTTCCAACACCATGTTTCAAAAGAATCAATTTTTTGGCACTCAGCTTTCTTTATAGTCCAACTCTCACATCCAAACATGACTACTGGAAAAACCATAGCCTCGACTAGACAGACCATTTTTGACAAAGTAATGTCTCTGCTTTTTAATATGAGGTCTAGGTTGGTCATAGTTTTTCTTCCAAGGAGTAAGTGTCTTTTAATTTCATGGCTGCAGTCACCATCTGCAGCGATTTTGGAGCCCCCAAAAGTAAAATCTGCCACTGTTTCCATTGTTTCCCCATCTATTTGCCATGAAGTGATAGGACTGGATGTCATGATCTTAGTTTTCTAAATGCTGAGTTTTAAGCCAACTTTTTCACTCTCCTCTTTCACTTTTATCATCTTGATTCCAGCTTGTGCTTCATCTAGCCCAGAATTTCTCATGATTTACTCTGCATATAAGTTAAAAAAAAAAAAAGGGGGTGAAAATATACAGCCTTGACGTACTCCTTTCCAGATTTGGAACCAGTCTGTTGTTCCATGTCCAGTTCTACATGTTGCTTCCTGACCTGCATACAGATTTCTCAAGAGGCAGGTCAGGTGATCTGGTATTCCCATCTCTTTCAGAATTTTCCACATTTTATTGTGATCCACACAGCCAAAGGCTTTGGCATAGTCAATAGAGCAGAAATAGATGTTTTTCTGGAACTCTCTTGCTTTTTCAATGATCCAGCGGATGTTGGTAATTTGATCTTTGGTTCCTCTGCCTTTTCTAAAACCAGATTGAACATATGGAAGTTCAGAGTTCACGTATTATTGAAGCCTGGCTTGGAGAGTTTTGAGCATTACTTTGCTAGTGTGTGAAATGAGTGCAATTGTGTGGTAGTCTAAGCATTCTTTGGCATTGCCTTTCTTTGGGACTAGAATGAAAACTGACCTTTTCCAGTCCCATGGCCACTGCTAAGCTTTCCAAATTTGCTGGCCTATTGAGTGAAACATTTTCACAGCATCATCGTTTAGGATTTGAAATAGCTCAACTGGAATTCCATCACCTCCACTAGCTTCATTCATTGTGACGCTTTCTTAGGCCCACTTGACTTTACATTTCAGGATGTCTGGCTCTAGGTGAGTGATCAAACCATTGTGATTATCTGGGTCGTGAAGATCTTTTTTCTACAGTTCTTCTGTGTATTCTTGCCACCTCTTCTTAATATCTTTTGCTTCTGTTAGGTCCATATCATTTCTGTCCTTTATTGTGCCCATCTTGGCATGAAATGTTCCCTTGGTATCTCTAGTTTTCGTGAATATACCTCTAGTCTTTCCCTTTCTATTGTTTTCCTCTATTTCTTTGCACTGATCACTGAGGAAGGCTTTCTTAATCTCTCCTTGCTATTCTTTGGAACTCTGCATTCAATTTCATTCAGCAGCTTACATATCACCAGACAAAAGGAGAGCACTTGCCTTGGGTGCTGGACTCAGCCATACATATGTTTATCAATGGCAAATTCCCTTGAGCAGAACATGTATGGATGCTGCCTTGGATTTCAGTCACTGTGGGTGAGAATCTTACAAAGAACTAAGAAAAAAGATACTGAGGGTTGGGGAAGGAGATAGGCCTATGTTTCTATATCATTATTCTTCAAGGTACTCAAAGTGTTGGATATAAGATGGGGACTTAACTGGTGATCCAGTGGCTAAGATTCCATGCTCCCTGTGCAGAGGGTCCAGGTTCAATCGTTGGTCAGGGAACTAGATCCCACATGCAACAACTAAAGTTTCCTCATGAAGCAACTAAGGCCCACCACAGCCAAATAAATAAATAAACAGGAGGATTTGTTGCGATCTGAAATAGAATTATTTGTATGTTTTAGAGGTACTGGAAATAAAATACTAAAAGAACCTAGTATTTTCACAGAATGAGACACTAATATGAATGTGTCTTCTTCCTCACATAATCTCACCTCCCTTTGTCTGTTCACTGGGTAATATTATACTATTTTAAATTTTTAAAAATACTTTTACTAAATTATTGACAATTCTTACTATTTTTATAAGAGTTTTAAATAGCAGTGCAAGATTGACTTGCTAGGAAAATGTGAGTTAAAGTATAACTTAGTAGTTATACTTTATAACTAATAAGCATTTGGCCACCTTTACCTTTTGTGAACTAAACACATTCATATGTTTTTATAAGCACCATTCATTCTATTGGTGATCATCAGCAATTATATATGTCATAATAGTACAAAGACAACATATTGAGGACACTGTAGCCTTAAGATTTTCTGAGAGCAATTTTCTGATAAACAGATTTTGGTCATAATTTTACCAGTTGTAAAATTATGTGCTGTGCCAGGAACTAGGCCACAAAACTCTTACGAGAGCAGCAGTAACTGAATGGTAACCATTGTGGACATGTGTTCTTCACTCTTCATGGAGAGGTGCAGAAAAAGTGCTCACTGGAGAGGCAAATACAGCCAAGATCGCAACTATGATTGAACAAAAAGTGTACTTATATACAAAGCAAATTCCTATTTAGAGCTTAAAGTTTTTAAAGAAAGTGAAAGTGACTCAGTTGTGTCTGACTCTTTGAGACTTCATGGGCTATGCAGTCCATGGAATTCTCTAGGCCAGAATACTGGAGTGGGTAGCCTTTCCCTTCTCCAGGGGATCTTCCCAACCCAGGGATCAAACCCAGGTCTCTTGCATTGCATGCAAGTTCTTTACCAGCTGAGCCATAAGGGAAGCCCAAAAATATTGAAGTGGGTACCCTATCTCTTCTCCAGCAGATCTTTCTGACCCAGGAATCAAACTGGGGTCTCCTGCATTGTAGGTGGATTCTTTACCAACTGATCTAACAGGGAAGCCTTAAAGTTGTCTATAAATTTCTCATTTTGAGTCATCCAAGAGTGCTCCAATCTAGAGCTATTGTGAAAAGGATGCTCCCTTCCCAGTCTGTCTATAACCTGTAAAGCCCTGGTGGCCAGAATCTTCCCAAGCTTGATGTAATCTCCTTTATACCAGAGGAAAAAATGCATCAAGAACTCTAAATCCTTTTCAGGGTATCTCAATGCTGGAGTGGATCCAATCTTTGGTGACAGTCTGTCTGTCTGAATATACCAGCAATATACCTCAGGCTAAATACAAGTGGCAGGTAAAACAGGTCTGAGAAGAGCAGCAAGTTCATTTCATTTCAACTGGGGTAAAAGAGATCACTCCAGAAGAATTCTAACTTCAGTTATAAGTTATATATTAAAAAGTTACATATAAAAAATGAGAAAAGTACTGTTATTCAATCAGTCGTGTCTAGCTCTTTGTGACCCCCATGGACTGCAGCTCACCAGGCTCCTCTGTCCATGGAATTCTCCAGGCAAGAATACTGGAGTGGGTAGCCATTTCCTTGTCCAGGGATTGGACCAGACCCAGGGATTGGACCCAGATCTTCTGCATTGCAGGCAGATTCTTTACCGTCTGAGCCACCAGGGAAGTCCACATATTAAAAAGTTATATCTAAAATTTTTTACTGGCTTCCATGTGATCAACCAAAAGAGAAAAACAAGGCATTCACAGAATAGGTTTCCATAATCTCATCTTGAATTTTCACTCTCCCATGTCATAGCATCAAATTATAGCCAGAAGAGGGACATGGGTTTTTTTCCTTTATCAAAGGGGCAGATTCCAGCCTTGGAAACAGCAGGGAAATAAAAAGCCCGTCACTGAATGTAGGGTTTTGAGAAACTGTTTCAAACTTAAAATTTTTAATTAATTGGCTCACATCAGGCTTAGATTAATGCTTTTGTTCTTGGCACCATTGCCTTTATAAAGAATACATGGATGGAAAATGTGAACAAATAAACAAGAATGATGAATGTACTCACATTTAAAGATGGAGAAAGAGAAGAAGACCTTTTCAAATACCACCTGGGAGAAGAACTTAGAATTTCCCATTCAAAGGTACTCATCATATATCCTGCCGAACTTATCAATTGTGTTTACTATTTTAGTTTTCATTAAGTCTTAACACAAAGCTACTTGGGATAAATATACAAACAAGGTTTCGGGTGATTTGCTGCAACCCCAGTAATTGCTTTTTCCATAACATACTTTTTTGGAAACATACATAACAATATAACCCCATGCTACATATTGAAGGTTTCTAAAAACAGATGTTATTTTTTAAACATCACTTTGAGGTTCACAGCAAAATTATATAATGACATATCCACAATAATGTCATGCAGAATAGTTCCAGTGCCATAAAAATCCTGTGTTCCGCTTGTACATCATTTTCCTCCCCCATTCAGGTCAACATTGATTTTTTTTTTTATAGTCTCCATAATTTTGCTTTTTACCCAATGTTATACAGTTGGACTTATATGGTATGTACTCTTTTCAGATTGGCTTCTTTCTCTTACTAAGATGCATTTAAGGTTCCTCCATATCTTTTCATAGCTTGACAGCTCATTTCTTTTTAGCACTGAATAATATCCCATCGTCCACATGTATCACAGTTTATTTATCCATTCACTAACTGAAGGATATCTAGGTTGCTTCCAACTTTTGGCAATTATGAATAAAGCTGTTACAAATATCCATTTGCAGATTTTTCTGTGGACGTAAGTTTTCAACTTCATTGGGTAAATATCAAGGAGTGTTTATACTGCTATATCCCATAGTAAAAGTATGTTTAACTTTTTAAGCAACAGCCAAACTGTCTTCTAAAGTGGCTGCACCATTTTGCATTCCAACCAGCAATCTATGAGTGTTCCTATTATTGCACATTCTCACCAGCATTTGGTGTTGCCAGTGTTTTTGAATTTTGACCCTAAATAGATAAGTAGGGGTATTTCATTGTTAATTTGCAATTACCTAAATTCATAGGATGTTGAACGTATTTTTACATGCCTATTTGTCAATTATATATCTTCTTTGTGAGGTGTTTGTTCAGGACTTTGCCCATTTTTTTAAAGTTGGGTTTATTATCTTATTGCTGAATTTGTATATTTGTATTTGTAGAATTATTTGTATATTTTGGATAAGCCTTACATGACACATATTTTGCAAATATTTCCTTCCAATCTATGGGAGGAACTCTTCTTGAGTTTCATTTCTCATAGAAAAAGGTACTTATTTGGGAGAATAGGATATTTCTTTGGCTGTCTGTCCCTTCAAGTAAACTTCAGATATCCAACTGATAATTCTACAAGTAGTATTTTCTGACACCTCCAACATTCAGAAATGCAGAAATTTTATCCAATCTATATTAATAGCTATTTTGTTCACAAATTAATTATAATAGATTTTTATCCCTCAAATTCTGTTCCTCAAACATTTCTTTTTCTCTTTTCCTTTGTTACTGTTGTTTAGTCACTAAGTCATGTCTGAATCTTTGTGACCCCATGGACTGTAGCTCGCCAAGCACCTCTATCCATGGGGTTCTCCAGGCAAGAATATTGGAGTGGGTTGCTGTTTCCTATTCCAGGGAATCTTCCCGACCCAGGGATTGAATGCGTCTCCTGCATTGGCAGACAGATTCTTTACTGCTGAGCCACCAAGGGCCCATTTTAAAAACTGTCAGATTTTAGTATGCAGCCCACCCTTGCCAAAGATTAGCAGTAAATTGGTCTTTGCCTGTGAGGACTAGGAGAGGAGAACTAAGTTAGAGAATTTCTGTCTACACTTTAAGATGGGATACCTATCACCTCAAGTTGCCCAGCTATATTTGACTTAATAGCAAGATAATTTCTTAGGGTTTATTACTGGGACAGAGAAGCCTGGTGTGCTACAGACCACGGGGTTGCAAGGAGTTGGACATGAATTGGTGACTGAACAGCAACTTTACTGGGACAGCCACAAAGAAATATCACTTTAAGCTTTAAAGCTATGGATTCTAGAGAAAAAAGCATACATCTCTGATGGGGAAAAGAACTGAGAGTAATTTTTCGTTTATGATGCCTCATTATACCGTTAGAGAAGGCTTGACAGAGAACAATGGCAATGACCACAGAAAGGAATACAGTTAATTAAAAAAAAAAAAAAAAAGATTAACTCACAGGAATTCTATAGCCTGGGCAAGGTAAAAGATAATCTCATATTATTTTTCCTAGAAGGAAAATCACCTGCTTGCCTTTACTAATACTCACAAGTTTTCAGGGCAAGCTGCTACATTTTACAGTTAGGTAAGCAAAACACAATGCTTATCATTCCCTAGAATAAGTGGATAAAGTCCAAAAAACATCTCTGTCAGATCTGAGATGGTTTAAATGAGTTCCTGCTTGAAGCAAATAAAGTTGATCTTCCCTTCCAATTGTACTTTTCTTTTTAAAAGTGTAGTCCTTGATTCTGTTTGTAGTTGAACACTGACTATTTCAAGAGAGAGAGCTTTGGCTAGTAATGGTGAGGAATGATCAAAAAACTCATGTTGCAAGATCCCATAAGAATCAAGTCATCATCATTCATTTGATGACCATTTCCAGAATTGTGTCATGTAAGTACTTAGTTGATAAAAACATACAAAAGCTTGCCCAGGTCTACACGATCAGACTACACCGAGAGACCTACAGGTAAGGATATAAAGAGGATGTTATCCAAAAGCAACTCATGCCTCCTCTCAGAAAACTCCAGAGGGATAGACCTCCCCTCCTGCAAAATAAATTAGAAACAAAACTTCTAAAGGCTGTCTTTTCACCTCGCTAATAGTTTCCTTTGATGTGCAGAAGCTTTTAAGGTTAATTAGGTCCCATTTGTTTATTTTGCTTTTATTTCCAATATTCTGGGAGGTGGGTCATAGAGGATCCTGCTGTGATGTATGTCAGAGAGTGTTTTGCCTATGTTCTCCTCTAGGAGTTTTATAGTTTCTGGTCTTACGTTTAGATCTTTAATCCATTTTGAGTTTATTTTTGTGTATGGTGTTAGAAAGTGTTCTAATTTCATTCTTTTACAAGTGGTTGACCAGATTTCCCAGCACCACTGGTTAAAGAGATTGTCTTTAATCCATTGTATATTCTTGCCTCCTTTGTCAAAGATAAGGTGTCCATATGTGTGTGGATTTATCTCTGGGCTTTCTATTTTGTTCCATTGATCTATATTTCTGTCTTTGTGCCAGTACCATACCGTCTTGATAACTGTGGCTTTGTAGTAGAGCCTGAAGTCAGGTAGGTTGATTCCTCCAGTTCCATTCTTATTTCTCAAGATCGATTTGGCTATTCGAGGTTTTTTGTATTTCCATACAAATTGTGAAATTATTTGTTCTAGCTCTGTGAAGAATACTGTTGGTAGCTTGATAGGGATTGCATTGAATCTATAAATTGCTTTGGGTAGTATACTCATTTTCACTATATTGATTCTTCCAATCCATGAACATGGTATATTTCTCCATCTGTTAGTGTCCTCTTTGATTTCTTTCACCAGTGTTTTATAGTTTTCTATATAGGTCTTTAGTTTCTTTAGGTAGATATATTCCTAAGTATTTTATTCTTTTCGTTGCAATGGTGAATGGAATTGTTTCCTTAATTTCTCTTTCTGTTTTCTCATTATTAGTGTATAGGAATGCAAGGGATTTCTGTGTGTTGATTTTATATCCTGCAACTTTACTATAGTCATTGAATAGTTCTAGTAATTTTCTGGTGGAGTCTTTAGGGTTTTCTATGTAGAGGATCATGTCATCTGCAAATAGTGAGAGCTTTACTTCTTCTTTTTCAATTTGGATTCCTTTTATTTCTTTTTCTGCTCTGATTGCTGTGGCCAAAACTTCCAAAACTATGTTGAATAGTAATGGTGAAAGTGGGCACCCTTGTCTTGTTCCTGACTTTGGAGGAAATGCTTTCAATTTTTCACCATTGAGGATAATGTTTGCTGTGGGTTTGTCATATATAGATTTGATTATGTTGAGGTATGTTCCTTCTATTCCTGCTTTCCAGAGAGTTTTGATCATAAATGGATGTTGAATTTTGTCAAAGGCTTTCTCTGCATCTATTGAGATAATCATATGGTTTTTATTTTTCAATTTGTTAATGTGGTGTATTACATTGATTGATTTGCGGATATTGAAGAATCCTTTCATCCCTGGGATAAAGCCCACTTGGTCATGGTGTATGATCTTTTTAATGTGTTGTTGGATTCTGATTGCTAGAATTTTGTTAAGGATTTTTGCATCTATGTTCATCAGTGATATTGGCCTGTAGTTTTCCTTTTTTGTGGGATCTTTGTCAGGTTTTGGTATTAGGGTGATGGTGGCCTCATAGAATGAGTTTGGAAGTTTACCTTCCTCTGCAATTTTCTGGAAGAGTTTGAGCAGGATAGATGTTAGCTCTTCTCTAAATTTTTGGTAGAATTCAGCTGTGAAACCGTCTGGACCTGGGCTTTTGTTTGCTGGAAGATTTCTGATTACAGTTTCAATTTCCGTACTTGTGATGGGTCTGTTAAGATTTTCTATTTCTTCCTGGTCGAGTTTTGGAAAGTTGTACTTTTCTAAGAATTTGTCCATTTCTTCCACGTTGTCCATTTTATTGGCATATAATTGTTGATAGTAGTCTCTTATGATCCTTTGTATTTCTGTGTTGTCTGTTGTGATCTCTCCATTTTCATTTCTAATTTATTGATTTGATTTTTCTCCCTTTGTTTCTTGATGAGTCTGGCTAATGGTTTGTCAATTTTATTTATCCTTTCAAAAAACCAGCTTTTGGTTTTGTTGATTTTTGCTATGATCTCTTTTGTTTCTTTTGCATTTATTTCTGCTCTAAGTTTTAAGATTTCTTTCCTTCTACTAACCCTGGGGTTCTTCATTTCTTCCTTTTCTAGTTGCTTTAGGTGTAGAGTTAGGTTATTTATTTGACTTTTTTCTTGTTTCTTGAGGTGTGCCTGTATTGCTATGAACTTTCCCCTTAGGACTGCTTTTACCGTGTCCCACAGGTTTTGGGTTGTTGTGTTTTCATTTTCATTTGTTTCTATGCAAATTTTGATTTCTTTTTGATTTCTTCTGTGATTTGTTGGTTATTCAGCAGCATGTTGTTCAGCCTCCATATGTTGGAATTTTTAATAGTTTTTCTCCTGTAATTGAGATCTAATCTTACTGCATTGTGGTCAGAAAAGATGCTTGGAATGATTTCTATTTTTTTTTAATTTACCAAGGCTAGCTTTATGGCCCAGGATGTGATCTATCCTGGAGAAGGTTCCGTGTGTGCTTGAGAAAAAGGTGAAATTCATTGTTTTGGGATGAAATGTCCTATAGATATCAATTAGGTCTAACTGGTCTATTGTATCATTTAAAGTTTGTGTTTCCTTGTTAATTTTGTTTAGTTGATCTATCCATAGGTGTGAGTGGGGTATTAAAGTCTCCCACTATTATTGTGTTATTGTTAATTTCTCCTTTCATACTTGTTAGCATTTGTCTTACATACTGCGGTGCTCCCGTGTTGGGTGCATATATATTTATAATTGTTATATCTTCTTCTTGGATTGATCCTTTGATCATTATGTAGTGACCTTCTTTGTCTCTTTTCACAGCCTTTGTTTTAAAGTCTATTTTATCTGATATGAGTATTACTACTCCTGCTTTCTTTTGGTCCCTATTTGCATGGAAAGAATGGGAGAAAATAATAGCAAATGAAGCAACTGACAAACAACTAATCTCAAAAATATACAAGCAACTCCTACAGCTCAACTCCAGAAAAATAAATGACCCAATCAAAAAATGGGCCAAAGAACTAAATAGACATTTCTCCAAAGAAGACATACAGATGGCTAACAAACACATGAAAAGATGCTCAACATCACTCCTTATCAGAGAAATGCAAATCAAAACCACTATGAGGTACCATTTCACGCCAGTCAGAATGGCTGCGATCCAAAAGTCTACAAGTAATAAATGCTGGAGAGGGTGTGGAGAAAAGGGAACCCTCTTGCACTGTTGGTGGGAATGTAAACTAGTACAGCCACTATGGAGAACAGTGCGGAGATTCCTGAAAAAACTGGAAATAGAACTGCCTTATGATCCAGCAATCCCACTGCTGGGCATACACACTGAGGAAACCAGAAGGGAAAGAGACACGTGTACCCCAATGTTCATCGCAGCACTGTTTATAATAGCCAGGACATGGAAGCAACCTAGATGTCCATCAGCACATGAATGGATAAGAAAGTGGTGGTACATATACACAATGGAGTATTACTCAGCCATTAAAAAGAGTACATTTGAATCAGTTCTAATGAGGTGGATGAAACTGGAGCCTATTATACAGAGTGAAGTAAGCCAGAAAGAAAAACACCAATACAGTATACTAACGCATATATATGGAATTTAGAAAGATGGTAACAATAACCCTGTGTACGAGACAGCAAAAGAGACACTGATGTATAGAACAGTCTTATGGACTCTGTGGGAGAGGGAGAGGGTAGGAAGATTTGGGAGAATGGCATTGAAACATGTATAATATCATGTATGAAACGAGTTGCCAGTCCAGGTTCGATGCACAATACTGGATTTTTGGGGCTAGTGCACTGGGACGACCCAGAGGGATGGTATAGGGAGGGAGGAGGGAGGAGGGTTCAGGATGGGGAACACATGTATACCTGTGGTGGATTCATTTTGATATTTGGCAAAACTAATACAATTATGTAAAGTTTAAAAATAAAATAAAATTTAAAAAAAGAAAGAAACAAAACTTCTAATATGGGGCTCATAAAAATTTCCCCCACATGACAAAATAGGACAATTACCATGAAGAAAAGCATTTGGCTTAATGTTACTTTCTCTGCGGAAAATAAATATACGAAGACAATGCCTATCTTATACCATCACTAATTATTAATAGGGCTTCCCTGGTAGTTCAGCCAGTAAAGAATCCACCTGCAATGCAAGAGACCCCAGTTCAATTCCTAGGTCAGGAAGATTCCCCTGGAGAAGGAACAGGCTACCCACTCCGGTGTTCGAGTTTCTCTAGTGGCTCAGATGGTAAAGAATCCACCTGCAATGAGAAGACGGAGGTTCGATCCCTGGGTTGGGAAGATCCCCTGGAGGAGGGCATGGCAACCCACTCCAGTGTTCTTGTCTGGAGAATCCCCATGGACAGAGGACCCTGGCAGGTCACAGTCCATGGGGTCACAAAAAATCTGACATGACTGAGTGACTAAGCACAGCACAATCATTAATAAGGGACACAATTTTGTGACCTGATAGTAGAATCTGATGCTGGGAAGGATTGAAGGCAGGAGGAGAAGCAGACGACAGAGGATGAGATGGTTGAATGACATCACCGAGTCAACGGACATAAGTTTAAGCAAGTTCCAGAAGATGGTGAAGGACAGGGAAGACTGGCATGCTTCATTCCATGGGGTCACAAAGAGTTGGACACAACTGAGCATCTGAACAATAACAAAGTAGAATCTGATCTATAGAAGGGTTCCATTTGACTTCATTAAATAATATATGAAATAGATGTAAAGATATTTCCTTTTTAATCTGAATTTCTTGCTTATTTCAGTAAACTGGAAATCTAGCAATATTTGGTCCCTATTCCCAAGTGCAGACCAGTGGGCTGGACCTGAGAAGTAACCACTCCCTAACATGAGCTTATGGTACCTGCCGTCACTCCCTATATCCTTATCACAAGTTCATTCTGTGATTTGTGTCACATACCTAATTCCTGTAGAAATTTGAATCCATAATTCCTAATATTGAGTACATAAGGAATATGGACTTGATGAAGCCACAGAAGTCTTAAAAAGTGATTTATATGTAAGATTTTTTTTTTTTTTTTTAATGCAAGAGCTGAGGTTTCTGGAATGGTGGGATGAGGGCCTCCGTAAATATATTCTTTCATAAAATCATTAAAATCACCTGCAAACTTGTCAAAATCAACTTTTTAGGAACTCTACAAATTAACCAAAGGATCATAACAATCTGAAGAACAGTTTATTTTAAAAAAACTCTAAAACATCAGTAAGAATGGCAGTGTTTGGGGCATGTTAACTTGGTCTACTCCCTTGCCTCTCTCCTAAATCCCATGCATCCTTGAAAACCAGTAGCTTTGCATCTGCAGTAGCTATAAAACCATGAGTCAGGCTGCCATCACAGGCAGATAAGGGACTTCACACCCTCAAGGCCCATCAGCAGTGTGTTGCTGCTATTTGGTTTATCTCATGGCTCCCACTCCCCCAACCCCCACAAAACATTATTTGACCTAACTAGAAGCTGACTGTTTGAAATAAGTTCCATCCTTAGGCTGTTTGTCAAAAACAATAAACAGCAATTGTTTAAAAACATAGCATCTTAAAGCAGTGATGCAAAATGAAACAAACAAGAACCCGACCCCCCCAAAAAAAATGTAAAAGAAGATCTGAGTAATGAGATATCTACAGCTGACTTGAGAAGTTCTGACATATTTCTGGGGATCTAGGAAAGCCACACAAATGTTCAGGTTTCCGCATATGACCAGCAAAGATTTAAGAGAGCCCTGAGCGTTTTCTTCCGATTGGTTGACTTTGAGGCCCTGCACAAGCAGAAAATAAAGGTTAAGGTAGACTTACAAGCTGCCTTAGTATTGAATGTTTGGTCCAACACATGCAAACAAAACCTTCGATAAAAACTGAAAGATTTATTGGTTCAAGGCATTTAAGAAATCTCTATTCAATCATTAACTGACTGCTAAACTAAGTAGAGACATCAATGGCCACATACCACAGGGAATAGAGACTTTACAGAATAAATTTTGACCTTGGAACCCTTCTTTCTTTTTCTGAGAATAGGGTTTGACTAAGGACTTGTTACTTAAGATACTTGGTATTAAGACAGAGGCCCTTCTACATGTATTGTGACTCCTAATAAGCATTTGTTCTGATTTGTGCTAACTATTTGTGAAATTGGGTACTTGGAGGAAATTTGGGCATCTGTCAAAGGGAAATGGATTAGTAAACTATGTGAAAGCTTTCTACAACAGCAATTAGAAGCAATGAACTGGATGGACATAGATAGCAAAATGGGGCTTCCCAGGTGGTGCTAGTGGTAAAGAACTCACCAGTCAATGCCGGAGTCATAAGAGACGTGGGTTTGAATCCATGGGCTGGGAAGATCTCCTGGAGGATGGTATGGCGACCCACTCCAGTATTCTTGCCTGGAGAATCCCATGGGTGGAGGAGCTTGGTGGGCTACAGTCCATGGGGCCACAAAGAATCGGATAAAATGGAGAGGTCATAAATGGTCAAAATGGCATGAAAAAAGTAAAACAGATTGAGGGTTATAAGCCCTCACACACGCACACAAAATAATAGTATTTATTTTGCCATAATTTGTAAAAATAAAGGATATTTAGAAAACACTGGAATGTGATGCCTATAGAGAAGAGAGAAATTAGAATGGAGAATACATACAGAAGGATTTTCAGGGACCAATAAAGTTGATTAAGTAATGACCTGAGATTTCAGGTCATTGACACAATCTCTGTAACCAAGGAAGGAAAAAAAAAAAAAAAAGAAGGAAGGAAGAGGAGGGAAGGGAGGAAAGATAAATATTGAGTGAAAAATGAAAAATAGAAAAGACTGAAGGAAACTAAAGAGTAATAATGGGAAAAAAAGTCTACATTTGAGACAATAAATCTTGTAGATTTTTATCAAAAATGAAATCAGAGTTAGAATTCTCTGGGTATATGTGGTTTCTGGACATCTGGAAAGCTGGAGGCAAATATATGATCCATAGACACCTGCATGGGGAGATTACCTTTTATCCTTGCCTGTTTCCCACCTCCAGAGATAAGCATATGACATTCCTACTGCTCTGCTGCTGCTGTAAAGTCGCTTCAGTTGTGTCTGACCCTGTGCGACCCCATAGATGGCAGCCCACCAGGCTCCCCCATCCCTGAGATTCTCTAGGCAAGAATACTGGAGTGGGTTGCCATTTCCTTCTCCAATGCATGAAAGTGAAAAGTCAAAGTGAAGTCGCTCAGTCATGTCTGACTCTTAGTGACCCCATGGACTACAGCCTACCAGGCTGCTCTGTTCATGGGATTTTCCAGGCAAGAGTACTGCTCAGGATGGTTCAAAAACAAAGAAAATATCATGTGTTAAACATTCCCTTGAATATGAGTATATGAGTGCATAATTTTTACTGTGAACAATTTTAATACTGGTACCATAACCTAAATATAGAAGGAAATGGCCTAATGAGAACTTTAATTTTTGTTACCTCTGGTAAGATTTTGCCTTCAGCGAATACCCTACTGGGAAAGTTCATACCAAGTTAAACTTCATGTTATTAAAATGCATCAATATTTTAAATGACAGGTTCTGCCTTTTAAAATGTTTTCTTACTCTCAGTTCAGTTGCTCAGTCGTGTCTGACTCTTTGCGACCCCATGAATCGCAGAACGCCAGGCCTCCCTGTCCATCACCATCTGCTGGAGTTCACTCAAACTCATCTCCATCCAGTTGGTGATGCCATCCAGCCATCTCATCCTCTGTCATCCTCTTTTCCTCCTGCCCCCAATCCCTCCCAGCATCAGAGTCTTTTCCAATGAGACAACTCTTCTCATGAGGTGGCCAAAGTACTGGAATTTCAGCTTTAGCATCATTCCTTCCAAAGAACACCCAGGGCTGATCTCCTTTAGAATGGACTGGTTGGATCTCCTTGCAGTCCAACACCATGGTTCAAAAGCATCAATTCCTCAGTGCTCAGCTTTCTTCACAGTCCAACTCTCACATCCATACATGACGACCGGAAAAACCATAGCCTTGACTAGATGGACCTTTGTTGGCAAAGAAATGTCTCTGCTTTTCAATATGCTATCTAGGTTGGTCATAACTTTTCTTCCAAGGAGTAAGCATCTTTTAATTTCATGGCTGCAATCACCATCTGCAGTGATTTCAGAGCCCAAAAAAATAAAGTCTGACATTGTTTCCACTGTTTCCCCTTCTACTTCCCATGAAGTGATGGGACCAGATGCCATGATCTTCATTTTTTGAATGTTGAGCTTTAAGCCAACTTTTTCACTCTCCTCTTTCACTTTCATCAAGAGGCTTTTTAATTCCTCTTCACTTTCTTCCATAAGGGTGGTGTCATCTACATATCTGAGGTTATTGATATTTCTCCTGGCAATCTTGATTCCCCTTTGTGCTTCTTCCAGCCCAGCGTTTCTCATGATGTACTCTGCATATAAGTTAAATAAGCAGGGTAACAATATACAGCCTTGATGTACTCCTTTTCCTAGTTGGAACCAGTCTGTTGTTCCATGTCCAGTTCTAACTGTTGCTTCCTGACCTGCATACAGGTTTCTCAAGAGGCAGGTCAGGTGATCTGGTATTCCCATCTCTTTCAGAATTTTCCACAGTTTATTGTGATCCACACAGTCAAAGTCTTTGGCATAGTCAATAACGCAGAAATAGATGTTTTTCTGGAACTCTCTTGCTTTTTCCATGATCCAGCGGATGTTGGCAATTTGATCTCTGGTTCCTCTGCCTTTTCTAAAGCCAGCTTGAACATCTGGAAGTTCACTGTTGACGTATTGCTGAAGCCTGGCTTGGAGAATTTTGAGCATTACTTTACTAGCATGTGAGATGAGTGCAACTGTGCAGTAGTTTGAGCATTCTTTGGCGTTGCCTTTCTTAGGGATTGGAATGAAAACTGACCTTTTCCAGTCCTGTGGCCACTGCTGAGTTTCCCAAATTTTCTGGCATATTGAGTGCAGCACTTTCACAGCATCATCTTTCAGGATTTGAAATAGCTCAACTGGAATTCCATTACCTCCACTAGCTTTGTTTGTAGTGATGCTTTCTAAGGCCCATTCCAGGATGTCTGGCTCTAGGTGAGTGATCATACCATCGTGACTATCTTGGTCGTGAAGATCTTTTTTGTACAGTTCTTCTGTGTATTCTTGCCACCTCTTCTTAATATCTTCTGCTTCTTTTAGGTCCATACCATTTCTGTCCTTTATCGAGCCCATCTTTGCATGAAATGTTCCCTTGGTATCTCTAATTTTCTTGAAGAGATCTCTAGTCTTTCCCATTCTGTTGTTTTCCTCTATTTCTTTGCATTGATCGCTGAGGAAGGCTTTTTTTTTTATCTCTTCTTGCTATTCTTTGGAACTCTGCATTCAGATGCTTATATCTTTCCTTTTGTCCTTTGCTTTTCCCTTCTCTTCTTTTCACAGCTATTTGTAAGGCCTCCCCAAACAGCCATTTTGCTTTTTTGCATTTCTTTTTTTTTTTTTTATTTTACTTTTAAGCTTTACAATATTGTATTGGTTTTGCCAAATATAGAAATGAATCCGCCACAGGTATACATGTGTTCCCCATCCTGAACCCTCCTCCCTCCTCCCTCCCCATACCATCCCTCTGGGTCGTCCCAGTGCACCAGCCCCAAGCATCCAGTATCAAGCATCGAACCTGGACTGGCGACTTGTTTCATACATGATAGTATACATGTTTCAAAGCCATTCTATCAAATCTTCCCACCCTCTCCCTCTCCCAGAGAGTCCATAAGACTGTTCTATACATCAGTGTCTCTTTTGCATTTCTTTTCCATGGGGATGGTCTTGATCCCTTTCTCCTGTACAATGTCACGAACCTCAATCCATAGTTCATCAGGCACTCTATATATCAGATCTAGTCCCTTAAATCTATTTCTTACTTCCACTGTATAATCATAAGGGATTTGATTTAGGTTATACCTGAATGGTCTCGTGGTTTTCCCTACTTTCTTCAATTTAAGTCTGAATTTGGCAATAAGGAGTTCATGATCTGAGCCACAGTCAGCTCCTGGTCTTGTTTTTGCTGACTGTAAGCTTCTCCATCTTTGGCTGCAAAGAATATAATCAATCTAATTTCGGTGTTGACCATCTGGTGATGTCCATGTATAGAGTCCTCTCTTGTGTTGTTGGAAGAGGGTGTTTGCTAAGACCAGTTCGTTCTGTTGGCAAAACTCTATTAGCCTTTGCTCTGCTTCATCCAAGGCCAAATTTGCCTGTTACTCCAGGTGTTTCTTGACTCCCTACTTTTGCATTCCAGTTCCCTATAATGAAAAGGACACTTTTTTTTTGGTGTTAGTTCTAAAAGTTCTCGTAGGTCTTCATAGACCCATTCAACTTCAGCTTCTTCAGCATTACTGGTTGGGGCATAGACTTGGATTACCATGATATTGAATAGTTTGCCTTGGAAACGAACAGAGATCATTCTGTCATTTTTGAGATTGCATCCAAGTACTGCATTTCAGACTCTTTTGTTGGCCATGATGGCTACTCCATTTCTTCTAAGGGATTCCTGCCCACAGTAGTAGATATAATGGTCATCTGAGTTAAATTAACCCATTCCAGTCCATTTTAGTTCACTGATTCCTAGAATGTCAACATTCACTCTTGCCATCTCTTGTTTGACCACTTCCAATTTGCCTTGATTCATGGACCTGACATTGCAGGTTCCTATGCAATATTGCTCTTTACAGCATCAGGCCTTGCTTCTATCACCAGTCACATCCACAACTGGGTATTGTTTTTGCTTTGGCTCCATCCCTTCATTCTTTCTGGAGTTATTTCTCCACTGATCTCCAGTAGTATATTGGGCACCTACTGACCTGGGGAGTTCCTCTTTCAGTATCCTATCATTTTGCCTTTTCATACTGTTCATGGGGTTCTCAAGGCAAGAATACCTTAGTGGTTTGCCATTCCCTTCTCCAGTGGACCACATTCTGTTACTCTAAGATTGTTAAAAAATAAAATGTGATATGGAAAAAAAATTAACATCTTATAGATATTGCTGTACTGGTTAAGTTATTTATAAAGTGTAGTGAGAAAATGTTATAATCCAGAATACGCTAAAATAGGGATTATGTTTGCTTATTTGGTTCAATGTTTGGCTACATATGGGCTCACTAATTATTATGAGAATGTGTTTTGGCCTTAGAATCACATGTACGCTTCTGAGAATGGCATTTGACTCAGGCCTTATTCCTTCAGGTAATCTGTACTAACTAAACAGAGGTCTTTACTGTGTATCATGATTTGGAACAACTTCTTTGCAAATAATGGACTCTCCTCCACCTTTCCACATAAATGAAACCTTTGAAATGCAAAATCTCATCCCTACCATTTTGCCATAAGCAAAAACATTAAAATATACAGAAAAGGCTGTTAGTGACAATCAGCTATGAAGATAAGAAGCTAAATAGAGCTTTCAACTTATTTTATAGGCAGATATCATGTGCTTAGGAGCAAACAGAGGAAGACGCACATGGGAAAAAAAAAAATTAACTTTCTAGAGGAAGCAGGCTCTCCAGGAAACTCATGAATGAAGGAAGAGATAAGGTTTGGTCAGCAAGATGTATTGGAGTTCTAAGTCAGGGTCACAGCAGAGATGTCTCTAGAAGAGAGATAAGTTGAGCAAATCAAGATGGGGGTTAATAACTTAGGCTAGAAATAGCATACAAGCTAACCTGGTGACTGTTGCTGTTTAGTTGCTAAGTCGTGTCTGACTCTTTTGTGACCCCATGGAAAATAGACTTCCAGGCTCCTCTGTCCATGGGATTTCCCAGGCAAGAATACTTGAGTGGGTTGATAGTTCCTTCTCCAGGGGATCTTCCCAGTACAGGGAACAAACCCATGCTCTTACAACTCCTGAATTGGCAAGCAGGTTCTTAACCACTGGCCCACCAGGGAAGCCCAAGCTGGTGACTAAAGCGGTAAAAAACAAAAAAAACAAAACCTCAATAAAGGGAACAAGGTAGCCACAAGCAGTCACCACAGATTACAGACAAAAGAAAAGAGTTAGAATCTGAGAGTCATCAGAAATGACTGATTAGAATGGACAATTTGGACCGAAGCCCAGATTGCTGACTATAAGCAATAAAAGGTCAAACTGTCCAGCAAAGAGTAGATTTAGTCAACAAATGGTAAGAAAAGAACTTACTAAGTGCCAGGAACCACTGCAGCTCACTTCTGTTTTCCAAAGGTCAGCGTTTGGTTAGATATTTTCTCACCAGTATATGTAGATATCTGCATCCTTGAGGAAGACTGCTGCTTTGTAGTTACTGAAATTACCACAGGACTCATTAACAATGCCATGCATTTATCCTACTCAGTCAGTGTAGTTGAATTCCAGAATGAATGTATCACATTTTACTAAATTTCTTAAGCTAAATCCTGAATACTTTCCTCAGGCCAAGCCTTCTTTAAGTGTCATAAGAATGGACTAAATTACTCTAAGCACGCTCAAAGCAGTATCAGAGATTTCTCAGACCAAAAGAAACAAAAAATATTTCTTATGCAAAAATATATGTTCCAAGCTTCATCCCCCTTCTTTGTTCTGCCTAGGTTTTTTTTTACAGCTGCATCATCAACCTGTAGCATAATCCTTAATTCAGTGTGTGCTGGTAAATGCAAATACATTTCTGAAAAATGTTATTATTTTCAAAGCATATATGCTCAGTAAATTCAGTGTGGAATGAAGCAAGTATGCCCTTGGAACTTCTGATTAAAACACATACATAAACACATTTATTTGGGGGGGGGAGGGCAGGAAGGATTGATTGTGCCTCTTCTGACTAGCTACTGTGAGCTTAGTGAATTAAACCATAAAAAAGAAACTTTCAAAACTCATACTTAAGACTTCAGGTTTCTGGTTCTAGATCTTAGAAGCTTGGAAACCACCACTCTGTCGTAACAACAAATAGAAAGCTGAACAAACTGAAAAGTCAACAGCTCAAATACCTAAGAATGGAGAGAACACGGGGCAAACCATTGGTCCCAAGACTGGAAAGACAGATAGGAAAATAGAGTCATGGCTTATCAAAGCAGAGGTTCACGAGCAGAGACTCCCTTGGGAATCAATGCCAGGTTAAGAAGACCTGAACTATAATAGATGAATTGTTGGAGGCTCAGTGAGGACAACTCTGAGAATTAAAAACTTCAGGAGAACTTGGTGATGGAGGGGGAGAGGCACACAGTATTTTGTGATTTACCTTCAGGAGCTTGACCAGGTTCTCATGTAAATATCAAAGAAAAAGACCTCAGGCTTCAGGTAGGGGGAGGAGAAAAGGAATCATTTTGAAATATGTCAGAATGGAGAAGGAAATGGGCAATCCACTCCAGTATTCTTGCCTGGAGAATCCCATGGACAGAGGATCCTGGTAGGCTATGGTTCAGGAATCGCAACAGTTGGACAGGACATAGAGCTCTCATTATGGCATAAACTAACACAGTATTGTAGAGCAATTATCCTCCAATTAAAAGTAAAAGAAAAAATTTTTTTCTAAAAAAAGGAAAAAGAAATATGCCAGAGCACTCACCTTCTTAACAAGGCCTGACCTCTAGGGAAACTATTTAACCACAGCCTAACTTGCTGAGGTATTATCAGAGCCTAATGACCTGCGGAAAGGAAATACTCAGATTCCATTCCTCTAGCCACCCTATTTTCCATGAGGGAGGAGGAAAAAAAATGAGAAACACTTTTGAAGTTCACTGAGAGACAGACAATGATAGGACTTTAGACCGTTTCCCCACTCCCACTCCTGACCACCACATTACTAAAAGCCTGTTACAGAATTTCTTTTACCTGTTACATCCTGTCTAGCTATCAAAAAGGAAAAAAAAAATTACAAGAGATACCAAAAGGCAAAAAACACCATTTGAAGAGACAAAGCAAGCATCAGAACCGGACACAACAGTGACATTGGAACTAACAGACCAGGAATTTAAAATAGCTCTGTAAGGATGCTAATGAATAAAGGAGACAGAATGTTAAAAGAGATGAGCAATATAAGCAGAGAGATAGAAATCCTAAGGATGAATCAAAAAGAAATTCTAGAGATCAATAACACTGTAAAAATGAAGACGAATTTTAACAGGTTTATTAGTAGATTGGACATGACTGAGGAAGGAATCTCTGTGCTAGTGGGTATATCAGTAGGCTCCTCAAGGACTGAAAAAAAAAAAAAAAAAAAAAAAAAACCACAGAACATAACAGCCAAGGATTGTGGGACAACTGCAAAAGTAGAAGAAAGAAAGGAATAGAGAAATATTTTAAACAATAATGACTGAGAATTTTCCCAAACTAATGTGAAACTCCAAACCCAAGATCTGGGAACCTCAGAGAACATAAAGCAGAGTAAATGCCCCCAAAATACGATGCTGAGATATATCATTTTCAAACTATAGAAAATCAAAGATAAAGAAAAATTCCTGAAAGAAACACCTCCCTTATTCATAGTGAAACAAAGGTAAGAATTACATTTAGTTTATCCGAAATCATGCATGAGAGAAGAGAGTGGAGTGAAATAATTGTTTAAAGAAAAACAAAAAACCCAGAATTCTGTACCCTGTGAAATTATCCTTCAAAAGTGAGGGAGAAATAAAGACTTGTTCAAACAAATAAAAACTTGAATTTGTTGCCAATAATCCTGCCTTGCAATAAATGTTAAAAGAAGTTCTTTAGAGAAAAAGAAAATTATATAGATTGGAAATTCAGACCTATATAAAGAAAGGAAGAACACTGAAGATGGAATAAGTAGAGGTAAAACAAAATCCACACTTGGACCTTGAGTAAGATGAGAAGTACGAGTATAGGAAACACCCTAAGATACTGATAAGCAAGTTTGTCTACGTGGGTATGATTTAGATGTTAAAAGTAACCTTCATTTCCTGAGTTGCAGCAACAATGTGGAAGGATGAGTGTAAGCAAAGGAAAAGAGATGAGAAAGGAAGATATTTCCGCAAAAAAAATGTCTACCCTTTCTGCAGTAATAGAAATTCTAAATGATCTTCCTGTTGCTACCTTTCTCCCAGTTCTACTTCACATACATTACTCATGCCTGCTTAATCCAGATTTTATATGCTTATAAAAAGAGAGGAAATGTGTAACTTGGGAAGGGCAGACAGGAAACCTTTATTCTAATCTATGCTCCACTTCTAACTTGGTCATTTACAAGAGACACAAGTTACTTTGCTTCTTTGGGCCTCAGTTTATTCATCTATGAAGTGGGAGCAGTTAGTTAACCTAGACAATAACCTCAGAAGACCCCTGTAGCTCCAAAATTCTTTGTTCTAATTAGGAGAAATCCAATGCAGGAGACCCACGTTCAATCCCTGGGTTGGGAAGATCCCCTGGAGAAAAGAATGGCAAGCCCTTCCAGTATTCTTGCCTGGAGAATCCCATGGATAGAGGAGCCCGGCTGGCTTCAGTCCATGGGGTCACAAAGAGTTGGACATGACTGAGTGACACACACACACACACACACACGTGAGGCTTATTTTTTTTTAAATATTTTAAATGCTTCTCTTCTAGAATTCTGGAATTGATTTCACAGATGCCATGCAAATATCTATGGGAGACAAGAGGGTAGTAAAACAAATCTTCATTCATTTACAGTCATTGCAATCAAGATGGTTTGGTCTGATTAAGAGGATAAAAAGTCCAAAATCCCCTTATGAATTCAGACAGGAAGAGGAGAATGAATTATCTCAGACTGTCAGCATACTAAATTTCAGTCCCTTCTATATTTCTCATTTAAATCAATTTTTTACCTCACAATAAAAATTCTACTCTTCTAAGCAAAGATATGAAGACTTGCCTGATTTTTTTCCACCAGAGGAGACCTCTCCATCCTCTCAATTCCTGCCTGCCCTCACATCACTCTCATGGCCTGTTATCACTTTCTACATGGCATTATAATCATATGAATACAAAAGTGATCTTTCTTAGTAGACTAGGGACATCTTTGGTTTCTGCCCAGTGTTTTGCAAATAGAAAAAAATCATTATGAATGATTGAATGAATAAATGAGTAAGAAGGAAAGAAGGAAAAGAGGAAGGGAAGGTGTGGGAGGGAGGGAAGAAGGGGAAAAGAAGGGTAGAAAGAAAGGAAGGAAATAATATACAAATATTTAGAAATGAATCAGATGACCTCTCGTTCTCTAAAAGAACGAATGACTCACAACTACAGAAACAGTGTACACGGTGGGGAAAACTGTACCCAACAGGATGCACAGCTGACTAAGAAGGTAGGGCTTGAATTACCTCCCTGGAGAATAAATGATGAGGCACATAATGAGCCTGCTCTGGCTTGTTTAAGGCGCTAGAATGCCTTGAGACACCTGGCACCATGACAATCCCTCATCTCAGGGATAGGGATTCTTGTATTTAACAATATTCAGTAGGCATCTCAACCCTCCCTCTCCTTTCAAACTCCAGACCTGAATATCGCACCTCAAGAGTTTTTACTCTTTCCTTTCAACTCACCATCAGTTCCTATCATTCTTCCTTAAAGACAATTTTAAGCAGAGCAGAATAAGATTTAGACTTGATAAAAGTTGAACGCTCCCTACCACCATATCCCTTGGTATTAGAATCAGCAAAAGTAAAGCCTATTTAAACTAAAAACAAAGCAAAAGCACCATAAAATTATAGTTTATATTTCTCCAAGCAAGTTTTAGCCTAACTTAAATGTGTTGTGTATAGAGAAACAAGCAAAAAAAAATTAATATTTAATTGTCAAAGGCAATCCAATATGCCATGTATGGTTACAAACAAAATGTCCATGGGGTCACAAAGAGTTGGACATGACTGAATGACTAATACTATCACTTCACTTATTGTGGGAAATGGAAGAAATATTAAAATGCAGCACTTCCTTGCCCACCTGTGTCCTTGCCTGAATATCGCAGCTCAAGGAAAGAAAGGGAGACACTACTAATAATAAATGGCAAAGGTTACCTCACAACAAAATCAAATCCCTAAGCTCTGCTTTTACCCAATAATGTATGGTAATATGTTCAATTACAAGCTATTAAATGACTCTTTTCTGGAAGAAAATTACTGTTCTAGACTACACATAATCTAAAGGTGGCAATGTCTCAGAGGACAGAACCACTATTTTTGTACCCCAACTTCCCCTTGAGTCCTCCACACAGTAATCTTGTTCATCAAGCTGTCACAACAGTGGGCAAGCTGGTATTCAACACAGAGGACTCTAGACAAGGAAATTGACCCTCCAGGGGAAATTCAAAGTACCTCTTGAAACTTAATGAACATCTTATCCATTCGAACAAATGAAAGCTTAAATTAGGTTGCTCCAGGATCTCAATGTTAAGTATGTGTACAATTCAATTACTCACCCCAACACTGTCCCCATAACATTTTTTTTTCACTCTACTGCTTCTCAAAAAAAAAAACAAGCCCTAGGCAAATGAGGTAATGATGGAATGTTATGAGAGTTTTTAGTTGGAGCATTCGGTCAGGACATCAGAGGGAAAGATCAGAAGCAAGACCTCTGCTTTCTGAATGCAGCAGCTGCTTAGAAGGGCTGGTTGGGACCTCTCTGAAACATGAGCCAGAGGACAGTCATTCTGAAACAGAAAAGCCCAGCCCCAAGAGTTATGTCTGGAGCTCAGGGAATCACACTGTTGGACCCTGCTTCCTTTGCCATGTTGCAGTCCCACCTGGCTCATGTCATTGGACAACTTTGTTCTGATCATTTTAGAAAGATCTCAGTGAGGGATCTTCCAGGCAGATTCTAGCACACCACTGGATCCAGGACTACCCTAAGATGTGGTACTCTAGATGAAAACAAAACCCTGGGCCTCCAAAATAAAAAAAAAAAACAAACATGGAAGGCAAGTGCATTTCTTTGGCTTGAATTATTTGGACAGTTGATTGGATTTGCTAGTCAGTTACTAATAGGCACCAAATAAAAGCAAATCCAGCAATCTTCTTGGCCTCTAAGGTATCTACTAAGCCTTTGCTCAGAGTGAATCAGCCATCACTTTTCAAAAATTCCTAGGTCTTTGTGTGGGGTCAAATACATGTATACTAAATATTTGAGGAGGCATAG
Source organism: Bubalus bubalis (assembly GCF_019923935.1). NCBI lineage: Eukaryota > Metazoa > Chordata > Mammalia > Artiodactyla > Bovidae > Bubalus > Bubalus bubalis. Next base: position 99,177,906 of record NC_059167.1, on the reverse strand, counting down.
AGACTGACAGTGGCCATCAGCAAGGATATAAGAAGGCCCAGAACCTAGGTGACAGAACAAGTGTACCCTTCCTGAGTGAAAGGAGGAGTAAGCACAGAATGACAATATGTAAAATATGAACGAAACCAAGTGAGCACAACAGTGGAGAATGAGGAAGACACCTGGGTTCTGACCCCACACTTGCTACTGTGATGAGACTGTGAACAAGTCATTAATCTCTTTGAGTTCCAGTTTTGAATGTGTAAAAATAAAGACATTGAACGATTAGGATTGATGGCATTATGTTTTATGCCTTGCCAGTTTCAGAACTGAAGTTGACAGACGTTAGAGTGGAGGATTGCTAAATTTACTTTTACCCCTTATATGATTTTAATGTTTTTAAAAAATCAAATTGAGAAAAAACAGTTCTTGAGACAAGACTTCTCAAGCATATGCCACCATAGCAAAGTGTCTTGGGATATCAGTTAGGATGAGTTTGGCCTCAAGAAATCCTCAATATAATTTACTAAATAGGAAGAAAATGCTTTCTTTCTCATTGGAAGATTTTCAGAAGTCATGCTACTAATAAAAGTCCTCTAAGACTCGATGTCTTGACACTCTGCCATGCTGCCGCCTGCGGCAGTGGGCCTCCCCCCCAGCTCTTCCCTGCTTACCGGGTCGCTGCAGCAGCTCTGGATCCATGTCCTGACCAGCAGCTGCAGGAGGAGAACGCAAGCCATGCTGGGCCAGTTCTGTGTGTTTCGTATCAGCAAGGAAGACAAGCCCAGAAGTTCCCAGCAGATCTCCATGCAAGTCTCAGAATTTTTACGTGTGCCTGTGCCCATGTGAAAGCAAAAAAAAAAGGACTACCAGGGTTGACCTAGTGTAATCATAGCTTCATGCCTTGGCCTTAGACATGTGGCTAGACGTCCCTGAAGGAGCCGGCTGTGGGGAAACGGGGCTATTGTCAAAGAAATGGGGCAATGGCTTTGGAGAGGAAACCAAAATTGCTACACAGGGAAGGGCTCCAAACCATAAGGATAATGCCATAATTTAAAGGAATTAGCGAGATCAGTGATCCTGCTCAAGTTCACCACTTATCTAACAATGGTGTGCATCACAAATTAAGTATAATCAGAAGAAGGATTGCTGCCTCTTAGCAGTCTCTGATGGATCAATAGAAAAAAAAATTTAAATATCATAATAGATATGAACTTGATCTTTATGACATAACTCTCCTGTGTGTTATTGGAGAGCCGTGAAGAGAGTAGAAGAGAGGAGATTAAATAACACTGACTAGAGTCAGAGGAGTTCTGAATCAAGGTCAGCAGAGAGAAAATAATACAGAGGATGGGAGTTCAAGACAGGGACAGGAAGAGGGGCTCAGGGGAGGAGTAGTTAAGGAGTTTGGGACTGACATGTACACACTGCTATATTTAAAATGGATATTCAACAAAGACCTACAGTATAGCGCAAGGAACTTGCTCTATATTATGCAACAACCTTAATGGAAAAAGAATTTGGAAAAGAATAGATGCATGTTTGTGTATGACTGAATCACTTTATTGTACACCTAAAACTAACACAACATTGTTAATCAACTATATTCCAATGTAAAATTTTTATTTTATATAATAAAAATAAGTAAATAAAAATAAACATTTAGCAAATAAAAAATAAGCTCAGCTGATTAGCAACTGAAAAAAAAAGACATGAGCAGCAGGCAGAATTGGCAGCTCTTAGGGACAGACGAGATGTGATGGTCCAGGAGGAAAGGGTCTTTAAGGTGATGGAGAAAGAGAAAGAAAAGCAAGACGAAAAGAAGAATAACATTTCCAGGAGAGGAATTAAAGCAGATAATAAATCCAAGTTCAAGTTTGTGGACTGTTAAGTTTGAGGCTGTCTGAGTCTATGTGTAAAGCTCAGATTAGATGTATCCTTCGACCAAGCGTCTTTTTGTAAGAACAGAGTAAGGGACAAGAATGGTGGGACAGAACTCTGAGGAAGACCAGCAATGAAGCAGTGAACAAAACAAGAGAACTGTTCGGAGAGAGAGATGGAAACTAGAAGTATGTCATGAAAGTGAGGTAAATATCTGAAGAACAAGAGTACTATATATGAAGTAAAACATGGCTCCAAAGTCATCAACTGATTTTAGCCATAAATCAATTAGCATAATTTAAACCCATAGTGTAAAGAGACCTGGCAGTACACATGTGGAAGTAAGACTGCTGTGGCTTCGGGATTGAATAATACAAGGAAATGAGACCTAGATATGGAGTGGCCAGAGGGAGTAAGAATTAAAGAGGATATTTTGTTTTAAGGACAGACAGACCCAAGCATTTATACAGGCTGAAGCAAGGAGCCTCAGAGAGAAAGACCCCAGGAGAGGAGGTAAGGATCACATTTCACAATATACCAGACTTTTTAAAATGTCACTTCTAACAGACTTATTAATTCATGTAACGAATTCTGTCTGAATCACTATTATCCCAACAGTGGGGATACAGCAGGGAGTAAGCGATAAACAGTAATTTTCTACTAACAGATCACAGCAACTCAAATTCATTCAAATAAGAAGCTGACAATGCGTTATCTTTTATTAACAGTTCTAAAACTGGTGAAGCTTGCTAGGAAAATGTGGAAAAACATAAGCATCGTCTCACTGGAGAAGCCCCCAGAATGAAAATATATTCACGTAGCTGTTTTGATACCTGTTCACCACACAGTTCCTGAGGGCAGTGGAATGCTGGGTCCTCCTAGGCCAACCCGGAGGGGCTTCCATAAGATTAGGCAGACTGAGTGAGACTAGGCAGTCCTCTCCTGCCGTGCTTGCTCAGAAAGGCAGAGCAGGGACTTCACAACGGTGGTTACAGAGCCAGTGAGGACAGCTAAGCATGGTGGTCAGACACCCGACAACAAGCTCAGACTAAGAAATCTTAGGGAACCTTGCAACGACTGATGTCACCGGGCTCTCTCTATTGTCTTCCTAGGCACATCCTAAAGGTAGCACCATGAGTCCCTCTAAGGAACTACATTCCTTATTCTAAGCCCCTGCTCTTCTCACCGTGCTTGCCTCTGGTCTCTGTGACTTGACAGTCTCAGCATCTTTTCTCCTGAATCCTCACACCCCAATTTTTAAAACAAAATTTAGTATATTTTATTGTTTATTCATTTGGCCACACTGGGTCTTAGTTTCATCACAAGGGATCTTTAGTTGCGGCCTGAGAATACTTAGTTGTGGTATGTGGGATCTAGTTCCCTGATCAGGGATCAAACCTGGACCCCTTGCACTGAGAGCTTGGAGTCTTAGCCATTGGACCACCAGGGAAGTCTCTTCACACTCCAATTTGTCACTTCTCTAAACCCAGGGTTATTCACTCTTCAGTTCCCACCCCAGGCATCTGCCTTCACCATCGCTTGTGCTCAGGACACTTTACCCTGAGAAAGCCCCAGGGCTCACTCCTCACTTCATTCAAGTCTGCTCTAATATCTTCTCATCAGAAAGGAATTTCCTGATCTCTCGGTGAAAAATAGTGCCACAGTCAGTCTCCATCACCTGCCAGATTATTTTCTTCATAGCATTACCAGCATCAGAATACAAATTCCACAAAAGCAGGGATTCTGGTGGTGGTGGCGGCGTTCACCTCTGTATCACTGGCTGATGCTGCCACACTCCAGGACATCACTAACACTTCCACTGCGCTCATTCTTCCTCTTCTTCAGCATCATTCCTCCCAGGATGACTTGTCTGCCCTTTTCCCTCTTACCTCACTTCAAACCCAGGCTCAGCCCATTGCCTCTCTATCCAGAACAACTAGCCATTGTGTAAAGAAACAGATCACAACTTTTAAAATGTCCTGTGACTCACAGAGCTGTACCAAAACAGAACCGCAGGACAAGCTAAGCTGAAAGCCTTTTAACATCAGCGTGTTCACATCCATATAAGACCCCAGACTAACTGACTTTAAAGTCCAAAAGAAACACTAGTGAGCTGGAGATCCACTGAAACTTTGCTCCTCCAGAAAACAAGGAGAATACTGGCAAAAATGACCGCAGTCTACTTCTTTAGAACTCTGGAAATAAACCAAAGACCTACAAAAACTCCAAGGAGTATTTACTAAAGAAAAATGGCTGAATCTCAGGAAGAACAAGTCTTGCGGCCCCCTATTCCTCTCCTCAGCTCTGTGTTAGTTTGAAAATAAACAGCCTCATAGCTGCACAAGCTCGGAAAGCCATCAGCCTAACATGCTGGCCAATCACCCACACCAGGTGAATTCTAGAAGGAAACACCATTGGTGGTCCAGCAACTCACCTAGTTTGAAAATTTTGAACAATGTCTACCAGATCTCACTTGCTAACTGCTGCCTTAAATCCAGCTTATGACAAGTCCAAGTTCTCACATTCCTCTCCCACTAACACCAATTCAGTAATAATATCACTCTAACTTCCCTTTTTTGTAGACGTCATTGAGAATCAGTCAAGGTAGTACCCTCCTAGATCATCGAGTCCAGTGAACCCAGCTTTGCATGACCAATGGGTTTCCCTGCTGTTCTTTGGCAAAGCCTTGGACTTTACCCTCTGGCGATTATTTTCTTGTCTCTCATTCTCACTAGCCTGTCAGTCAAGGGGTATTTTTTTCTCTTCATCATGAAGTGGAGCACAAATCCTGGAATGTAGTAGACACTAAGGAAATGCTTACTAAATGACTGAGTTTATTTAAGATGAAAGTTGGGAGATTTGAAATATAGCATCTGGAGTTTAGTTTGCATTTTGTTTCAACAAGAAATTAAATACCTTAGCCCACGTGTCTTTGCCTCCTCAGTGAAAGAATAGAAGCAAAGGCAAAGAATTCAAGAACAGAACAAAATGCCGAGAATGCTGGAGAGGGTGTGGAGAAAAGGGAACACTCTTACACTGCTGGTGGGAATGCAAACTAGTACAGCCACTATGGAGAACAGTGTGGAGATTCCTGAAAAAACTGGAAATAGAACTGCCTTATGACCCAGCAATCCCACTACTGGGCATACACACTGAGGAAACCAGAATTGAAAGAGACACATGTACCCCAGTGTTCATCGCAGCACTGTTTATAATAGCCAGGACATGGAAGCAACCTAGATGTCCATCAGCAGATGAATGGATAAGAAAGCTGTGGTACATATACACAATGGAGTATTACTCAGCCATTAAAAAGAATACATTTGAATCAGTTCTAATGAGGTGGATGTAACTGGAGCCTATTATACAGAGTGAAGTAAGCCAGAAAGAAAAACACCAATACAGTATACTAATGCATATATATGGAATTTAGAAAGATGGTAACAATAATCCTGTAAGCGAGACAGCAAAAGAGACACTGATGTATAGAACAGTCTTTTCGACTCTGTGGGAGAAGGAGAGGGAGGGATGATTTGGGAGAATGGCATTGAAACATGTATAATATCATATAAGAAACGAATCACCAGTCCAGGTTCGATGCAGGATACAGGATCCTTGGGGCTGGTGCACTGGGATGACCCAGAAGGATGGTACAGGGAGGGAGGTGGGAGGGGGGTTCAGGATGGGGAACATGTGTACACCCGTGGCGGATTCACGTTGATGTATGGCAAAACCAATACAATATTGTAAAGTAATTAGCCTCCAATTAAAATTAATAAATTTATATAAAAAAATGCCGAGAATGTTCGCTTGAAAGAGCACAGAGCAGCATGCCCACAGGCAGGCCTGGGCCCTGCTGCACCGCGTCGGGCAGAGGTCACATCAAATCCTCTCGCAGGCATCAGGTCACAGGGTTCACCTCACCACAGCGACTGCACACGTCAGACGTGTGCTGAACATGACACACTTCTGGCGCCGGCTTCTCAGGAGGAGAACATTAGAGGTGTGACCAAGATAATAGGAAAGAGAGCAAATGCAATACCCTGTCACCACGCCTTTTTTTTTATTGCAGACTTCATGGTCTTTCACTTTCAGCCCTTTTAGAGACATGGGTAAGAAATGCATTTCTCTATCCAACACAGACAACAATGTTGTGATGAACAGAAGCTGACATTAATGTGGGGTTTGGGAGTCAGTAGGCAGTGACAGAGACATCACAAACCCTGACATGCCACTTCTAATGACAGGCAGGTGCCATCCAGATCTGGTGCCACCATCCCTCCTCAGCTCTTAGGAGAATCTAAACAACATGCCAAACAGAAATAAACCCACAGACAAAGGAAACAAACATGGTAACCAATGAAGAAAGGGGTGAGGGATAAATCAAGAGTTTGGGATTGACATATACATGCTACTATATATAACATATACACACTGCTGCTGCTGCTGCTTCTGCTACTAAGTTGCTTCAGTCGTGTCCGACTCTGTGTGACCCACAGACGGCAGCCCACCAGGCTCCTCGTCCCTGGGATTCTCCAGGCAAGAACACTGGAGTGGGTTGCCATTTCCTTCTCCAGTGCATCAAAGTGAAAAGTGAAAGGGAAGTCACTCAGTCATGTCCGACTCTTCGTGACTCCATGGACTGCAGCCTACCAGGCTCCTCCATCCATGGGATTTTCCAGGCAAGAGTACTGGAGTGGGGTGCCATCGCCTTCTCGGGTACACACTACTATATACTATATATAAAATAGAAAACCAGCAAGGACCTACTATATAAGACAGTGAACTACACTCAATATTTTGTAATAATCTATAAGGGAAAAGAATATGGAAGGAAAGAAAGATAGATATATAGATAAATAACTGAATCACTTTACTGTATACCTGAAATTAGTACAATGATTGTAAATAAACTGTACTTCACTTAAGGATTTAAAAACAAACAAATAAACAACAAGGATATATTGTACAGCACAGAGCAATATAGTCATTATATTGTAATAACTTAAACTGGGATAATAATTATTATTGATTTAATACTTCATACATCTGAAACCAATATTGTAAATCAACTAGATTTCAATAAATTAAAATAAAAAACATATATTGTTATATGGGCTTTCCTAATGTTCAGATTTTGTTTTAAATTTCATGGAAGAGGAGGATAAAAAAATTAAGGGGTGGAGAAGACAAAGGGAAGAAAGAAGCATCATGAAAGCCAAATTAAGTGGATAAAATGTGTCTGTAGACCACCGGATCCCACCCTTGCTCTAGTCTACCCTCTTACAGATGTGGAAATTCACACCAAGAGAAGAAACATGACTGGTCAGTATCAGGAACAAGAACCCAGGTTGCTTTCTTCCTAGGCTTCTCCTTTAATACATCTTCCTAGTCTTGTTTTCACATAACCACAATCTTAATCACACAAGCATTCTGACGTTTGCTACCTGTCTCCTGGAAAGGCAGTATGCCCACAGAATATTATCACTCTTTGATACTTAAGGAAAGAAGAGCAGAAGTGGGGCATAAAATTCTCTCCATATGAAAGTACTCAATGAACATTCAGCTCCTAAGAGGTCTCCTTCCCTAATATTTTGCAATCTGACCCAAGGGGCTAGAAAGCGCTCCAAGTAAACAGTTGTTATTACCCTCTCTTACCAACAAATCACCCCAGCAGAGTATCTTTCTTCTGAGCCTCTCACAGCATCTTTGAAATTTGCATCTCATGCACTCACTAAGGAAACTTGCACAGGAAAATATTAGTTATGCTGATGAAGGTGAGGTGCGGATAATAGAAAACTTTAGACCAGGTAGACAGGAATTAAAGCTCAGAGGGAAAAAAGCAAAAAACAGGAGCAAACCCAATACATCTGGCTTCCTCTCCTTTTTATTTTATTTTTTTTTTCCTGCAAAAGCTTATTCATAAAGCTGCTTCTCAATATCTGTCTCCCAAGCTGTCTTTAAACAGGGATTATTTCAGCAGGGAGTTTAACTTCACAAACTCTTCCTGAAAGTATATAGCCTCTTAATATCATAGTTCTTTCTGACTCAATCTAATAACTGCTTTTTCAGTTATCTTTTTCAGTAGCTGTGGCCCTTTTTGATCCCAAATTAAGTTTAAAAGGGGCTTCCCTGTTGGCTCAGATGGTAAAGAATCTGCCTGCAATGCAGGAGATCCAGCTTCAGTCCCTGGGTAGGGAAGATCCTCTGGAGAAGGGAATGGCTAGCCACTCTAGTATTCTTGTCGGGAGAATTTCATGGACAGAGGAGCCTGGTGGGCTATAGTCCATGGGACTGCAGAGTTACACGTGATTGAGAGACTAAGTTAAAAGAATTTAGGACGGGTTGTAATTTTATGTCTGACAGGAAACTCCATGCACAGAGGGGTCTGGTGGGCTATAATCCATGGGGTTGCATGGGATCCATGGGATCACATAGGGTTAGACACGACTGAGTGACTAAGTTAGAAGAATTCAGGAGGGGTTGTAACAGGAAAACAGGCTAATTAGTACATGGGAGGTACCAAGCTAAAGCCAAAATGTTCCGACAGGACTTGTATAAATCGAAACATGAACCTCTCTTCCCAATACATTTTTAAAATTTCTCTCTTGGTAGATCAGACAACCATCATTGGATTATGACTATTAAATATTTCTCAATATCAGTTAGAGTCATTTGGGGGAGAGTTAAGAATACAGTTCTCTAGGTCCTGCCCCAGGCCCCATGGATGAGTATTCTCAAAGAGTAGACTTCATAATACTTCATCAATTTTGACTGAAATCATGGTTAAAGAGGTGGCTGCCCCTATAGAACTAAACTATAGCTTTTCTATATAACTTGGAACAATTCAGTAAACCTCTTCACATATGTATAGAGGTAAAGTAGGTACAACCTCTACTCACAGCATGGTATAACACTACATGAATAGCTATCACATGTTACATATGTGTCAATGTGCACAACTGTAATTTCACATGTCACTGAAAACATCTTTCTATGATTGCTATTTGAGCAATGAGCTTTGAGAATTAACCACATGATTATCAGAAGAGGCAGAATTTAATGTTCTGGAACATTTGTAATCATACAGGTTTCAGAGCAAGAAATGAAAAAGTGGTGACTGAGGACAAGTAAATGAAAGTCTGAAAAAAAATGCTGCCGCTTTTGGTTTAAAAAATCAAATTAATTTAATTTGCAAATCAAATTTAATTTTAAAAGTAGACTTAGCCTGAAAGAAGTATGAGCAGAAAACAAATTGTCCATGCTCTACCTTCAGGGTTCTATTTGACCTTATCTAGGCTCTCTCCAGTGTGGCAGTTTCACACTGTTGTCACAGATTGGTCATCTGAACCAGTTCTCGTTGGCTAGTCCTCGATATATTGTAGCATCATGGGTATCCTAGTAGAGCCTTCCTCTGTATTACAAAGTCACTGTCCTGGGAGATTATCTTAATTACTACTGCTTTTTAAAAATGGAAGTAGATTGGCTTCCCTAATGAATGGCTCAGATGGTAAAGAATCCACCTACAATGCAGGAGACCTGGGTTCAATCCCTGGGTCAGGAAGATTCCCTGGAGAAGGGAATGGCTACCCACCCCAGGATTCTTGCCTGAAGAATTCCAGGGACAGAGAAGCCTGGTGGGCTATAATCCATAGGGTCACAGAGACACGACTGAGTGACTAATACTTTCACTTTTTTTCACATAGTTGATTTACAGTGTTGTGTTAGCTTATGGTATACAGCAAAGTGATTCAGATATATACATATACAGATATACCTATGATTCTTTCCATTCTAGGTTACTATAAGGTATTAAATGTAGTTCCCTGTGCTATACAGTAGGACCCTGGTGTGTGCTGATTCTTGATAATACATTTGGTCAATTTATTTCAAGCATTTCAGACAGACTATCATGAAAAGATAGACTGATACCTTTGAAGTGTTTGATGTGACATCCATGGATATCAACTATCAGTTCAATCATTTAGTAACACATCTGTATTGATTACACATTATGTGTCAGTCATTACCTTGACAATGGAAACACAGTCAAGAACATGGATACCAAGTTCCCTGCTCTCATAGGCCTCTCATTTTGGTGGACATGGATGATACACTAACAAAATGAATAACAAAGGGTCCTATGTAGATAATTACAATAGAATAGTTTGAGAGAGAGAATGGGTGAATAGGGAAGATCTTTCTGAGGAAGTAATATGGAAGCCAAGATTTAAGGGGAAGGAGGCAAATCTAGGACCCTGGAGAAAAGAAAACCACAAGGAGAAGGACCAGCCAGGGCCCAGCCTCGAAGGCCGAAATGAGGTTTGCACAGTTCAGGAATAAAAGAAAGCTGGTGTGGCAGAGCACGATGGGTCAGAGAAGGGAGAAGCTCCTCAAACCAGAATAAATTTTGGGGATACAAAGAGCAATTGTGCGACAGTTCATGAAATCTGAGTAAGTGTTGTTGATAACACTACTGTAATAACGGTAATGTTTCAGTTGTGATCAATGGACTATGGTCATATGAGAAAGTCTTTATTTTAAGAAAATAAACACTGTGTTTAGGAGTACCGGAATTTACTGCAATTTACTCTTGAATGGTGTGTGTGTGTGTGTGTGTGTGTATGTGTTTGTGTGTGTACTTAGTTGTTCAGTCGTGTCCAACTCTTTGTGACCTCATGGATTGTAGCCCACTAGTCTCCTCTGTTCATGGGATATTCCAGCGAAGAATACTGGAGTGGGGTGCAATTCTCTCCTCTCCAGGGATTGAACCTGGGTCTCCTGCATTGCAGGCAGATTCTTTACTATCTGAGCCACCAAGGAAGCCCATATATAGATATAGATATAGACATAGACATACATATTTAACATTTAAGGAATCTGGGTGAAGGAAATATTGCAATTCTTTTCATTCATTTTTGAATTTTTTGCAAAGTCCAAAATTGGCCCCAAACCAAAAGTTGAAAAATACGTAAAGAAAAAAGTAGCAGTGGGACACATATCCGTTAGACTGACTAAAACTTAAAGACTGAAGATAGCAAGTGTGGACAAGAGATAAGATAATTAGAACTTCTTTTTGGAAAGCTCTTTGGTGGTATCTATGACAGCTGAGTATATACACCCGTGTAGGTTCTTCCAAGTATGTACACAACAAAGTCATAATTGTTCATTCAAATATGTGAATAAGAATAAGCAAAGCGGTGCTATTCATATCAGTCCCAAACTGGAAACAACCCAAGTATCTCTCTATGCAGAAATAGGTAAGTCAATCAAAATACATTCATATAATAGTCTTAACAATAAATAACTTAGAACTACACATAACACTGTAGGTGGATTTCACAAACATAATATTGAATGAAAGAAATTAGAAACAAAATAACACACACAACATGACTTTGTTAATAGGACGTTCAAAAAGCAGGAAAAATGCCCCATCAGTAGAGCAGGAAGAGACACAGGGATCTTTTAATAGTGTACTTCTTGGACTGGATGCTGGTTTCATGCATTTGCTCAGTTTGTGAAAATTCATTAAGCTGTACCCATATGCACACTTATACTTCTGAAGTATAAAAAGCTAGCAAGAGCACCTCCCTGTTGGTCCAGTGGTTAAGAATCTGCCTGCCAATACAGGGGACACAGATTCAATACCTGTTTCGGGAAGATTCCACATGCTGTGGGGCAACTAAGTGTGTGCACCACAACTACAGAAGCCCAGGTGCCCTGGAGCCCCTGCCTGCAACCGGAGAAGCCACCGCGATGAGAAGCCCGAGCACCGCAACTAGGAGACCAGCCCGCTCACTGCAGCTGCAGAAAGCCACCCGCAGCGACAGAGACCCAGGGCAGCCATAAATGAATAATTCTAAAAAGGTAACAAGAAGATACTGCAAGGAAAAATATAAATACATTGAAAACAAAATTTACTTTCTATAAAAATTAACTCTAAATGATTAACACACTTAAATATAAAACTAAAAACTTATACAAAGAAACAGAAGAAATTCTTCAGGACTTGGGGACTAGAAAAATATTCTTAGACTTGACACCCAAAGCATGATGTGTAAAAGGAAAAACTGCTAAGTCGGAGCTCAACAAAATTTAAAACTTGTTCTGCAAAGAGAATTAAAAGAGTGTAAGAAAATATTTGCAAAGCACATATCCAAAAAAAGACTTGTATCTAGAATATATTAAGGACACTTTATATATTGTGTTGAGTTTCAGAACTCAACACTGAAAATCCATTAATCAAATTAAAAAAGGTCAAATTCATGGGCATTTTATTGAAGAGGCCATATAGATGACATCATATGCCATTAGAGAAATGCAAATTAAACCCTAAATGAAATATCACTATATATATAATAATAACTGAAATAATTTGTTAAAAAATAAAATTTAGTAATAACACCAAATGCTAGGAAGGATGTGAAGAAATTGAATTATTCATACATTGCTGGTGAGAACATAAAATGACATAGCTACTCTTAAAAAGAACATAGCAGTTTCTTATAAAACAAAATATGCCTTAGCCGTAAACCTAGTTATTGCACTTTGGGAATTTATATCAGAGAGACAATAGCATATAATCACAGAATATCCTGTACACAATTGTTCCCAGAAGATTTATTCACTATAGCCAGAAACTGAAAAACACTCAAGTGTCCTTCAACAGGTGAATGGTTGAATACACTGTGGTATGTACATATCACAGAACACTGATCAATAAAAAATAAACTCCTGATATACACAATAACTTGGATGAATTGCTAGGGAATAATGATGAGTCAGAGAAAAAAGCCAATCACAAAAAGTTACATATTGTATGATTCCATTTATGTAACACTCTTAAAATAACAAATAATAGATACGGAGGACAGATTAATGGTTACAAGCAAACCCAAAAGCTTCTGTGTAAGTTTAGTCGCTCAGTCATGCCCAACTCTTTGCCACTCCATGGACTGTGGCTCCTCTGTCCTTAGGATTCTCCAGGCCAGAATACTGGAGTGGGTTGCCATTTCCTTCTCCAGGGGATCTTCCTGACCCAGGGATTGAACCCAGATTTCCCACATTGCAGGTGGATTCTTTTCCATCTGAGCCTCCAGAGAAGCCCAAAAGCTTCTAGGGTAGGAGAAAATTCTCTTTTAAAAAAGAATTCTGGAATAGATTAATAAAATTTCTATCAGTTATACCAGAAGAATTTATCTAGTTTTGAAAGAAAATTATTTTTGAGCCTAGAATTTCAGGTCAGTTAAAAAAAAAATACAGCTTTGAGGACAAAATTAAGGTTTCCACATATACAAAGAAGAAAAGAAAAAATTAGTAGCAAAGAATCTCTCAAAGTTCTTAGAATGTGAAATTTTCATTTTGTGCATGTAAGATTTTACCTGCACAATTTGTTGATACTGTTGTTATTGTCTAGCCACTAGGACTACAACCAGAATACAAACAAGTAATGAATTTAAAAGATTAATTTAGTTGAAAAAAGCTATAGTTATTATTGTTTAATCTACAGAGTTCATTTGTAAATAAGAACAACCATATTCTGAAGCAAAACTTTTGAAGTTTATTAACATGGTAGATTAACTGGAGGTGACAGGATGGGATTAAAAGGAAGTTGGGAGTCATATAAGAATGCTAAAATCTTCACTTAATTGGAAGAAAATATATTCTAGATGTTGATAGAAAATATAGGTTTATTTACCTGTGTTTTTATAACACTCAATTATACATTTTATCAGAGTACAATCCCATCTCTATTTGCTACGAGATGTCATGCCCCAGACTAGCACCTGGCATTTAAGATTGGTGAAGAGAACTTTGCTGGTGGTCCAGTGATTAATAATATGCCTGCCAGTGCAGGGGACACGGGCTGGATGCACGGTCCAGGAAGATTCCACATGCCACGGAGCAAAGTCCCTGCACCATGACTACTGAAGCCTAGAGTCCGTGCTCTGCAACTAGAGACTCCACTGCAACGAGAGCCCACGCATCACACAGAGGAGCCCATTCACTGCAACTAGAGAGAGCCGGCACGCAGCAGCAAAGACTCGGGGCAGACATAAATAAACTAATTAATTTTAAAAAAAGATTGGGTGAACAAATGATGACTGAATATGTGAGTGAATATATTGTGTTGGCCAAAAAGTTCATTTGGGTTTTGTACCATGGCAGGGAAAACCAAACAAACTTTTTGGCCGACCCAACATAAATGAATACATTTATTTCAGGGGAACGCTTCATAGGTTGAAATGATTTCACACATCAGTAATAGTAGTAGTGTTAGACTCTCAGTCGCTCAGCCGTGTCCAACTCTTTGAGACCCCTTGAACCACAGCATGCCAGTCCTCACTGTCCACCACCAACTCCTGGAATTTACCAAAACCCATGTCCATTGAGTTCGTAATGCCATCAAATCATCTCATCCTCTGTCGTCCTCTTCACCTCCTGCCTTCAATCTTTCCCAGCATCAGGGTCTTTTTAAATGAATCAGCTTTTCCCATCAGGTAGCCAAAGTATTGGAGTTTCAGCTTCAGCCTCAAATCCTTCCAATGAACACCCAGGACTGGTCTCCTTTAGGATGGACTGGTTGGATCTCCTTGCAGTCCAAAGGACTCTCAAGAGTCTTCTCCAACACCACAGTTCAAAAGCATCAATTCTTCGGTGCTCAGCTTTGTTTATAGTACAACTCTCACATCCATACATGACCAATGGAAAAACCATAGCCTTGACTAGATGGAACTTTGTTGACAAAGTAATGTCTCTGCTTTTTAATATGCTGTCTAGGTTGGTCATAACTTTCCTTCCAAGGAGTAAGCATCTTCTAATTCCATGGGTGATAGCAGCCATGAATCACTGCAGATTTTAGAGCTGCAAAAAATAAAGTCAGCCACTGTTTCCCCATCTATTTGCCATGAAATGATGGGACTGGATGCCATGATCTTAGTTTTCTGAATGTTGAATTTTAAGCTAGCATTTTCACTCTCTCCTTTCACTTTCATCAAAAGGCTCTTTAGTTCTTCTTCACTTTCTGCTATAAGGGTGGTGTCATCTGCATATCTGAGGTTATTGATATTTCTCCCGCCAATCTTGATTCCAGCTTGTGCTTCATCCAGCCTGGCATTTCTCATGATGTACTCTGCATATAAGTTAAATAACAAGGGTGACAATATACAGCCTTGATGTACTCCTTTTTCTATTTAGAACCAGTCTGTTGTTGCATGTCCAGTTCTAACTGTTGCTTCCTGACATGCATACAGATTTCTAAAGAGGCAGGTCAGGTATTCCCATCTCTTTCAGAATTTTCCACAGTTTGTTGTGATCCACACAGTCAAAGGCTTTGGCATAGTCAATAAAGCAGAAATAGATGTTTTTCTGCAACTCTCTTGCTTTTTCCATGATTCAATGGATGTTGACAATTTGATCTCTGGTTCCTCTGCCTTTTCTAAATCCAGCTTGAACATCTCGAAGTTCATGGTTCATGTATTGCTGAATCCTGGCTTGGAGAATTTTGAACATTCCTTTACTAGCATGTAAGATGAGGGCTATTGTGAGGTAGTTTGAGCATTCTTTGGCATTGCCTTTCTTTGGGATTGGAATAAAAACTGACCTTTTCCAGTCCTATGCCCACTTCTGAGTTTTCCAAATTTAATGACATATTGAGTGCAGCACTTTCACAGCATCATCTTTTAGGATTTGTAATAGCTCAACTGGAATTCCATCACCTCCACTAGCTTTGTTCATAGTGATGCTTCCTAAGGCCCACTTAACTTCACATTCCAGGATGTCTGGCCCTAGGTGAGTAATCACACCATCGTGGTTATCTGGGTCATGGAGGTCTTTTTTGTACAGTTCTTCTGTGTATTCCTGCCACCTCTTCTTAACATCTTCTGCTTCTTTTAGGTCTATACCATTTCTGTCCTTTATTGAGTCCATCTTTGCCTGAAATATTCCCTTGGTATCTCTAATTTTCTTGAAGAGATCTCTAGTCTTTCCCATTCAATTATTTTCCTCCATTTCTTTGCACTGATCATTGAGGAATGTTTTCTTATCTTTCTTTGCTATTCTTTGGAACTCTGCATTCAAATGGGTATATCTTTCCTTTTCTCCTTTGCTTTTCACTTCTATTCCTTTCACAGCTATTTGTAAGGCCTTCTCAGACAGACATATTGCTTTTTTGCATTTCTTTTTCTTGGGGATGGACTTGATCCCTGTTTTCTGTACAATGTCATGAACCTCTGTCCATAGTTCATCAGGCACTCTGTCTATCAAATCTAGTCCCTTAAATCTATTTCTTATTTCCACTGTATAATCATAAGGGATTTGATTTAGGTCATATCTAAATGGTCTAGTGGTTTTCCCCACTTTCTTCCATTTAAATCTGAATTTTGAAATAAGGAATTCATGATCTGAGCCACAGTCAGCTCCTGGTTAGACATTCAGTCATGTCCAGCTCTTTGCAGTCCCATGGACCGTAGCCTGCTAGGCTCCTCTGTCCATAGGATTTTCCAGACAAAAATACTGGAGTGCATTGCCATTTCCTCCTCCAGGGGATCTTCTGACCTGGAGATCAAACCCACTTCTCTACATCTTCTGCATTGGCAGACAGGTTCTTTACCACTTGCGCCACCTGGGAATCACCTGGCAAATGACTTCACACATCAGTAATCAAAATAAAATAACTGACTATATGGATCACAACAGAGAGGGAGGGGGGCATGATTTGGGAGAATGGCATTGAAACATGTATAATATCATATATGAAATGAATTGCCAGTCCAGGTTCGATGCAGGATACAGGAAGCTTGGGGCTGGTGCCCTGGGATGACCCAGAAGGATGGTATGGGGAGGGAGGTGAGAGGGGGGGTTCAGGATTGGGAACACGTGTACACCCATGGCAGATTCATGTTGATGTATGGCAAAACAAATACAATACTGTAAAGTAATTAGCCTCTAATTAAAATAAATAAATTTAAAAAAAACAGAGAGATGGGAATACCAGACCACCTGACCTGCCTCCTGAGAAATCTGTACACAGGTCAAGAATCAACAGTTAGAACTGGACATGGATGAACAGATTGGTTCCAAATCGGAAAAGGAGTATGTCAAGGCTGGATATTGTCACCCTTCTTATTTAACTTATATGCAGAGTACATCATGAGAAATGCCGGGCTGGATGAATTACAAGCTGGAATCAAGATTGCCGGGAGAAATATCTATAACCTCAGAAATTCAGATGACACCACCCTTATGGCAGAAAGTGAAGAACTAAAGAGCTTCTTGATGAAAACGAAAGAGGAGAGTGAAAAAGTTAGCTTAAAACTCAACATTCAGAAAACTAAGATCATGGTATCTGGTCCCATCACTTCATGGGAAATAGATGGGGTAACAGTGGAAACAGTGACAGACTTTATTTTGAGAGGCTCCAAAATCACTGCAGATGGTGACTGCAGCCATGAAATAAAAAAAAAAAAATAAAAAAAATAAACGCTTACTCCTTGGAAGAAAAGCTATGACCAACCTAGACAGCATATTAACAAGCTGAGACATTACTTTGCCAACAAAGTTCCATCTAGTCAAGGCTATGGTTTTTCCATTTGTCATGTATGGATGTGAGATTTGGACTATAAAGAAAGCTGAGTGCCAAAGAATTGATACTTTTGAATTGTGGTATTGGAGAAGACTCTTGAGAGTCCCTTGGACTGCAAGGAGATCCAATCAGTCCATTTTAAAGGAGATCAGTACCAAATATTCATTGTAAGGCCTGATGTTGAGGCTGAAACTCCAATACTTTGGCCGCCTGATGTAAAGAACTGACTCATTTGAAAAGACCCTGATACTGGGAAAGATTGAAAGCAGGAAGAGAAGGGGACAACAGAGGATGAGATGGTTGGATGACATCACCGACTCAATAGACATGAGTTTGAGTAAACTGCAGGATTTGGCGATGGACAGGGAGGCCTGGTGTGCTGCAGTCCATGGGACTCACAGAGTTGGACACGACTGAGGGACTGAACTGAACTGAACTCTGTATTAGTACTTTACACATGATGAAACTAAAGATAAAAAAAATAAGTAAATTGCACAAGTCTTATAGCTATCAAGAGTGAAAACACACATCTGGAAAATCTAACTTCAGAGCACATCTTCTATAAAAAGATGTTTTCATCATTGAGATGGAGGTAAAATATTAAAAGACAATAACAATCATAAATCTTTCTATTCTAAACAACAGATATGTAATAGAAGAAAACTAGGCAAAGAATACCAAATAATGTTACACATTAAAAGATCCTGCTTAGAAATCCCTATCAAGAAAAAATCAGTAAAATAGATTTCAATAAGAGAATTTGCCTCAGACAGTAAAAGCATCTGGCTGCAGTGTGGAAGACCCAGGTTCAATCTTTGTGTCATGAAAATCCCCTGGAGAAGAAAATGGCAACCCATACCAGTACTCTTTTCTGGAGAATCCCATGGACGGAGGGGCCTGGTAGGCTACAGTCCATGGAGTCACAAAGAGTTGGACATGACTGAGTGTCTTCACTTTCTTGTTCTTTTCAAGAGAATTTAAAAGCCTGGTGTTTTAAAAACTTAGTAGGATATTCCTGAAACTCTCTGAACCTGATACAAATTTAGAGGGGTAGAAATCTGACTATCTTTTTCATTTATTTTTGGGTTATCAGTGTGTGATTTACAGAAGGTAACATTCAGTGGTCCACTGGTGTTAATTAAAGGAGTCAGCATGTAGTTGTACTCACAGCTAAGGCTTATCATAAAATGATATTCACAAGGAAAGGACACTTGGGTGGTGTCTAGAGGCATTCTTTCCTTCTTGGGAGGATATCCCTGGAAGTCAACATGTTCCTTTTCCCAGCAATGAAAAATGTAGTCAAACATGCAATGTTTCTGTCTAGTGAGGCCAGTGGAGACCCAGTGCCCAGGGTTTTCATGGAGGGGCTGGTCACACTTTCTCTTCCAAAGAGCACTTTCCAACATTCCAGGTTCCCAGAAGGAAAGCAGGTATTTAGCATAAGTCAGAGTGATTACACAGTCCAAAGCACAGTGAACCATCTTTAACAGTGGGGAGAATGGGTCAAGTGCCAAGATCTCAGATGCCAGCCAAGAGCCAACTTGCAAGGAGGTCTTTCTGAAGAAAGCTGTTTCAAGCCTGCTGTGTTAACACATTTCTGCACATTAGTCTGTTTAGTTTTCTATTGTTGAGCTTGTTTTTTATAGTTTATACTTACCTGGAAAATAATCTTCTGCTTGGGCTTTCACATTAACTGTTATATTGTTGTCCATCAAATTGCATTTTTGTTCCTCGTATTGTATGTGTCTCATTCTTAACAATTGCTCCAGTGTAAAGCTTACTTGTTAGTCTTTCTAAAGAACAAGTTCTTAGTTTTATTCATTGACTTAACTTTTTGCTTTTCTTTATTTAACCTGTACTTTGTCTTTATCAATTCCTTTGTGTTTTATTTTGCTAGTTTTATCTCTTCTACAGTTGAAAACTAATTTTAAATAAATACAAAACTGTTAAACTCATTAACAACTTTTACAGCAAAACTAAGTAATAAAATATTTCAGGGAATCCCAAAAAACAGGTGGGTAAGGACCAACTACCAGTAGCCATAAAAGCCTGCATGAGACCAGCAACTGTGTAGGAGGAAATAAAGTGAAAGACAGAGACCACTGGCAAAGCCTACAGTGACTAGCATGCATGTACCCTTCCATGCTCAGTCGTGTCTGACTCTTTGTGACCCCATGGACTGTAGCCCACCAGGCTTCTCTGTCCATGGGATTCTCCAGGAAAGAATACTGCAGTGGGTTGCCATTTCCTCCTCCAGGGGATCTCCTTGACCCAGGGATCGAATCCATATCTCTTACATCTCTTGTGTTGGCAGACGGATTCTTTACCACTGAACCATGCAACACAGTCATATTAAACATCCCTAGGACAGAGACAGTAGTCCTGAAATTGTACTTACAATCACAAGAAGCCAGGACTTCTTAGAGAATGGCTGATTCTCGGTCTAGAGCAGGAAATGGAGAAGAGGTTCCTGTGACAAGAGGAAAATCTTGTCATAGCATGTAGAAAAGAAGTTCTCAAAGACTTCATGGTCACATCAAAAGACTCAGGGCCCATCGTTAACAGGCTTCTACTGGCCCAATATGGGAAAATCTGAGCTTCAATGAAGATAATTGTGCAACCAAGCTGGACCTTAAGGGGCTTCCTAGGACAGGCCCTTCCCCTGTATCCTCTACTTCGTCTTCTCTCAGAAGTACCTAGATAATATCTGATGCACACTTCCTGAATTGCTTTACAGATATGAACCTCCCTGATGACCATGAGCTCATAGGCCCAGGCCTCCTGGATCCTCAGGAATGATAATGTTAACTCCTGTGATACTGCCCTGTTACCTCACCATCAGCCAATCGGAGAGTTGTACAAGGACTGATCACATACCCTGTGACTGTCCTCTTTCACCTGGCTTTTAAAAATGCTTTCCTGAAACCCTTGCGAATCTCAGGGCTTTTTAGGGCATGAGCCACCCATCTCCTTTCAGAGGCCTGCAATAGGTCTCCCTCTGCTCCCAGCTCCCCTGCCCTGGTTCATTCTGCCTCACTGTGCCTCAGGCACAGCAACTTACTTGAACAATTATGACAGATTAAAACCCATCAAATATCTTTATATTCATGAGTCCTAATGATACCAAAATAAACTAAATGGTTAACTTCAGAGAATGATGGGGAACTAATTCATTATCTCTAGAAAATTGATAAAGAGAAGAATTAAATAGCAGTATTAGATTCATTCTTCAGCACTGCCTACCCTAGTAATTATCTCATCTACAGTGTTCTTCAACTATTCTGTTTTCCACACCTAATATTTCCAATTGTTTTAAAATAAATTCATTGCTTTTTCATTGCTATAACTCCTTTTCATTTATAGCTTATTATCTCTTTAATATATTTATTATACTTATTTTAAGCTGTCCCAATAACTCTCCTTCAGGTTGGATACGCTTTTCAGTTTATTTTCTTTCTCATAGAGCTGAGGTCAGCACACTGATTTTCAGTAAAAGGCTGGTGCTGCTGCTGCTGCTAAGTCACTTCAGTCGTGTCCGACCCTGTGTGACCCCATAGACAGCAGCCCACCAGGCTCCCCCAGTCCCTGGGATTCTCCAGGCAAGAACACTGGAGTGGGTTGCCATTTCCTTCTCCAATGCATGAAAGTGAAAAGTGGAAGTGACATCACTCAGTCCTGTCCGACTCTTCACGACCCCATGGACTGCAGCCTACCAGGCTCCTCCATCCATGGGATTTTCCAGGCAAGAGTACTGGAGAGGGGTGCCTTCACCTTCTCCTAGTAAAAGGCTAGATAGTAAGTATTTTTGGTTTCGTGAGCCAGATGGTCTCTGTCGCAACTACTCAGCTCTGCCATTGCACTGTGAAGCAGCCACAGGCAACACGTAAATGAGTATGTGGCTGTATTCCAATAAAACTTTATTTATGGACATTGAAATTGGAATTTTGTATAATTTTAGATGGATGAGATAGGGCATGTTTGGGGGGGGATGGCCGTAGACTGAATTTTATATAATTTTAATGTGTCACAAAATAGTATCCATTTTGTATTCAACCATTTAAAATATACAGGTCATTCTCAGCTGAGGGACCATATATAAACAACAGAGAGTAGCTTTTGTCCACGGGCTGCAGCTGGCTGACCATGATGTTGAGGGCTTGTCCTTCTCAGGCACCTGGCTATTTTCACCTGTGAGCTCAGGTTTCCCTCATAGCTGTGCTACCTAAATCCTTATACTTCCTCTTTAATGATGACAAATAGTTAAATAAGTACTTACTTGGCTAGGAATTAATAATAGGTTTCTATGTTACTTCTATTTGTAAATCTCAGGGTCTGACTTCTCTTAATCTCACTGAAGATCCTAAAGAGAGCAGAAGCACTGACATGGTGGTGATTTCCCCATTGTCCTTCAGACTATTATAGCAGATCCCAAGGACCTAGTATTTTCAGTTGAATCTAAGACAGGCTGGGATCTGGGTCCCTTTATTGCACTGCTTGTACCTGGATGAGCTTCCCTGGTGGTTCAGATGGTGAAGAATCCACCTACAGTGTGGGAGACCTGGGTTCAATCCCTGGGTCAGGAAGATCCCCTGGAGGAAGGCATGGCAACCCACTCCAGTATTTTTACCTGGAGAATCCCCATGGACACAGGAGCCTGATGGGCTACATCCATGGGGTTGCAAAGAGTCTGACATGACTGAGAAACTCAGCACATTTGTACCTGGACAATTGTCTCCTTAAGCAACAGAATACAAAGAAATGATAAGGGACAAAAAAAATAACTGCATGCATGTGCACTCGGGGCAAGTTATGAACTATAAGATGATAAAGGCCAAAAACCAAACTTTCCAAGGTGCCAGGAGCAAAAGCAGGATATCAGGCATGATCCCCACATACAGTACCACTAAGGGTATGGGAAAACCACCTAAGCCACCCCTCTGGCCCAACCATGAATCTGCCCCAACCTCACCCCATTAAGGACCAGGTCCCCACCCTTCTCCGGGAAGGTACAAGGGAGCCTGTCACTTGTTTTTCCCTCCCTTGTGCTGCATCATGAGCCCCAGTAAAACCTTGCCTGAATTTCTTGTCTGGTCTCTTATCAGTTTCTATTGATTAAAGAATCTGAGGACCTGGGTTGATAACAAACCCTTATCTCTAAGAATTTCACTCATAGTGAGTATTAAGAAGACAACTTCTCTGCTTTTTTTTTTTTTTAAACTGGAGAAATTTTAAATGTGGGACAAGATTAACCAAGGATCTCCATTTATCTTTTTTCTTTTTTTGGTGGGGGGAGGAATCAAGAAGAAATTTGAAGTTATCAGCTTAACACCCTGCTGACCTACAGGACACCTGAAGCAACTAGACACTTTCCAAGTTCTGAGCTACATGACTGTTGTCCTCAGCTGAAGCTGTCTTTCCCTGAGCCTGCTGAAACCAGAGACGCACCAACAACACTTGAGACACCAAGACTGGGAAAGACAGACCTATAAAGTCACAACCTTTGGAAGCTCAGCAGTTAAGAGGCTAACTTTCTTTGTATAAAATTATAATAATCGTTGCTTTGACTCCTTGTCTTGTTCTGCATCAAACACCCACTTTGGTCTGCCCTAACCATCCTAGGTTTTAACAGCTAAAAATAGCGATCTAAGAAGCATGCCGCACAGTCACCTCCAGGCCAAGACAGGAGAATGAGCTCCCAACATTTCCCAGTGCCAAGTTCCTCCCAAGGAAGTGGGGATGGCAAGTAGAGAAAAGTGTAAATATGTTGAGAGAGAGTAAACATGCTCCTAAATGATGTCTCATCTGCAGGAGCGACAAAAGCCATACATCCCACACAGCAAGTTTTCACTTAACTATCACTTCATAGCAGAGAAGGCAATGGCAACCCACTCCAGTACTCTTGCCTGTCTTCCCAGGGTCCAGCCTAGAACTTCCACCAAGCTGGAAGCTCTGGCTCTAATTGTACTTCACTTGCATGAGACTTTTCTCATTATGTCATTGTCATGAGAAGAGAGATCTATTTCATGGGCCATTGAGCATGGTTCAGCTTTAGTTGGTCCAACTTCAGCAGTGGAGGAGGTGTGACAGGCTGGAAGAGCAAATGTTGCTGAGCACTCTGCTGTTCCATCAGTTGCCATCCACCACCCTGTTTTCTCTTCTTGCTGCAAAATAAACCACTCTGTCCCATTTTTAACTCTTAAACAGATATTTTCGTTCCTTATCTTAACTCTCTAGTCCACCTGTTTTATTTGTTGTTTCATCTGTGACTGCTTGCTGACTTTATAATTTTCCTCAAACAAAAAATGTATAGAAGAATCATGTCTGTGAGTTCATTTTTAAATGTACTTGCTCAGCTCACCAGTGCATTTCAGTTGTATTATAGTCCAATTCTTATCAATATTAAAACCTATAGCAATCATTTCAACTCTATTCTGCAAATTATATAAGAGTAAAAGTTAGAATTAACAAAACAAAACAAAAAAAACAAGGCTCACCTTGTTTTCATCTTTGTGAGGATACACCACTCTCCACCTTATCTTTCCTGTTAGCTTGGCCAATAGAGAGTGGATTACATACTTTTTGACCAACCCACTATTTCCCCAGATGGCTTTGGTAGCCTCTGCTGGATTTTTCCAAAATGTCCAATTTCATACATTTTACTTTAGCTTTGTCTTCTGATCCATACTTTTCATTATAATGATAGCTTTTATCACTTGCTTCTGTGCTGTGTATTATATATTTACACTAAATATTAAAAATATTATTTTCTAGATAGTACTCAGAACCTCTTCTCATATGCTCCTCAAGTGCATACACATAATCACTCCTGAATAGTTTCTCTCACTCATGACATCACCTGCTGCAATTTAAAAATTCCCATCATACACCATGGTTTCATCACATACCAGGTCACTCAATTTAAATTAGATGAGTAACTTAAATCTAAATCATAAGATACCCTTGGAAAGTAAGTTATTTCTTTCTCTACACATTTGATACTCAAAAGAAGTTTATAATTATATTTGAAAGCATTAATGGTAAATTAATTTTCTGAAATGGAATTTGAAGTGTTAGTTTCCACCCTTCTGCTGCTAAGTCGCTTCAGTCGTGTCCGACTCTGTGCGACCCCATAGACAGCAGTCCACCAGGCTCCCCCGTCCCTGGGATTCTCCAGGCAAGAACACTGGAGTGGGTTGCCATTTCCTTCTCCAATGCATGAAAGTGAAAACTGAAAGTGAAGTCGCTCAGTCATGTCCGACTCTTAGCAACTTCATGAACTGCAACCTACCAGGCTCCTCCATCCATGGGATTTTCCACCCTTCAGATACCACCAAAACCCAAGTTTAAGACATTGTCAATAGCCATGCTAATCTGGTTTGGACTGGATACATTCTAAGTCTTTTCATTCCAAAATCAAATTCCAGTTTCTCCAGAAAGTTTTTCCTAGGACTTCAGCCTATAGTCACCGTGTCTTCTCTAAATTCTCAAGGTCTTAATGTCTGAAACATTTGTTTGGCTGAATGTAAAGACTTAATTTTCTGTATTACTAAGTTATCTTTTTAGGTATGGGCCCATCTGTACACTTTAGCTGATAAGCTCTTTGAGAAAAGTGCCCTTGCTTCTAAGAAATAGAGATCTGACATATTTGAGTTCCTAAAAGAAATGGCTATACATGGAAACAAGAATAAGATCTATATAAACAGACGTTATGGAAATGTAGAATGAGCCAATCAAATATCTCTTAAAAGTAAAGGAAGAACGGCATCTCTAACACGCATCTCAGAATTACTTTGAGTATTTCTATTACTGTTTTCTTACAACCTGTCTGACAGCAGTCGGAGTGATCTTTTTTTTTTAAGCACATAGAGACCAGATTTCCAATTTAAAACACCCTCTAGAGCTTCTAGTAGATTGCAAGAGGACAGGACATAAAATCATATTGGAATTTTGGTGGCCACAACAGGGAGGATCTCTTACACTGGATCTCTGCTCCATCCTTCACACTGATTCCCCTTGGTCTCCAGAACCCCCAGTAGGAGAATTACACACAGGTACCAAGGGCCCTGTTGTATAAAATAAGAAAGTTCCATTTGTACTTGAGACTTAGGTTACCTTTCTAGGAATATTTACATGGAGACCTATTCATTTTCTGTAGCTGCTATAAAGTTGACACAAACTTGGTAGCTTAAAGCAATAGAAATTTCTTCTCTCCCAGTTCTAGAGACCAGAAGTCTGAAATCAGTACCACTGAGCTAAAATCAGTGTGTGGCTATGGCTGAATTCTCTCTACGGGCTCTAGAGAAACACCCATTCCTTGTCTCTTGTATTTAGCTTCTGTTGGCTGCAGTCATTTCTCAACTTGTGACTCTATCACTCCAGCCTTCAAAACCAGCATCTTCAGCTCTCTTTCTGCTCTGACTTCTCAGCACCATTCCTCTCTGCATACAAAATCCCTCTGCCTCTCACTTACCTGTAACAGCATTTATGGCCCATCTAGATAATCCAGGATTGTCTATCCATTTTAAAATCCTTTACTTACTCACATCTGCAAAGACCTTTACTCCAAATAAGGTCCCACTTACAAGTTCTGGAGAGTAGGACTGGATATCTTTGGGGTGCCAATTTTTAGGCAATGATATGGACCATCTACAGGTTTCCAGTTAAGGTAATATAGACACACAACAAGCTTGTCCAGTTCTTGAACCATCAGCAAGGCCAAACTCACATATGAGGGGAAAAAGCAAAGCACCCAGGTATGCCGGAGGAATGTGCGCCTCCAGCTTCTAGCATGCTGAAATGCCCATTTTCCTGAGTCCTTCTGACAGATTCTCATTGCCCTTAGAATAAGTTTCAAAACCCATGACCTACAAATCCAACATGATCTGACTGCTCTTTGCTTCCCTGACCTCTTGTCATACTACACTCCCCTGAAATTCTGTGGCTCTTTGAGAATGTAGAAAGAACTTCTAACCGAGGGGCCTCTGTACTTGCTATCTCCTTTGTCCAGAATTCTTTTGTTTATTGATTTGATTGCTTATTTATCATGAGTCATATCATCAGAACAAAAGTTCCCTGAAGTAAGAATTTTTCTTGTCTTTCTTCCCTCCTCTATCCTCAACATCTGGCACAGAATCCATTCTCTCAAGAAGTTATAAAAGTGAGACACAAAAGACTGAGAAACAATATAAGCATCGCAGGCATTCAGTCAATGTTTGATTAATAAATCAACACAGGTGGACAGGACAGGAGTCAGATGTCAGCACTGCGAAAACCTCACAAAAACATTTCTAGGCAAAACCCTGGAAAGGGAATACCTTTCATGGAAAAGCATACAGATGCCTTAGACTATGTCAAGATTAGGTGGGATTGCATGACAGGAAAAGAAAGCTAAGAATGAAAAGATTTTCCCAGTTTATAGCTGGGATATCAACACTATAGCTACATTTCAACCTTGCTAAATTTTACAAATATCTTCAGTGTAGATAAGAGCTTATGCTCTTAAGAGAGAAATATTAATGCATTCTGAAGCTTAACGTAATTACCTGTTCCAAGACTGTATTTGATTTAGGATAGAATAATACGATAACAGTATTGTTCTTGTTTTATTGTTTTAAATGTTATCTATATAAAAGGAAACGCCTTCAAAATTACTTTCTAGAAAGACCCTTTAAGAGGTACTTCACATAAAAGCAGGGATAAATGCTACTTTTGGACATGTAATCACAAAATCATGATGCTGCAGGTAATAGTCCACTGGGGAAAACTCTTTTAAGACAAAATTACCAGCTATTAAATAGCTCTTGTTGTTTGGTAGATGATACTATAATCAACTGGCAAAATGCTATTTCAGAGCAGCCTTGCCTCACTCCAGTCCTGTATTGTTATTTAAATTAACAGCAAAGGGCCTTCTTGTTCTAAATCGATTTCAGATTCCCGGTAAAAAGTAGTACCAAATAATACAGATTTAACACATGGGACAAAATGGCCAAAACAATTTATAAAGATATAATCCAAGTCACCAACTCTACCATTAACTATTGCCTAACCTAGGCAAGTCACTTTCCCTCCCTGCAGATCTTCTCAAAGAGGTATGTGCCACAGATTATCTCTAGGATATCTTTAGCACTTAGATTTGGTGGAGATTTACTTATATCCAAGACCAGGCATGGTGGTAGAGGTAAAGAACCTGCCTGCCAAAGCAAGAGACATAAGAGATGCAGGTTCAGTCCCTGGGTTTGGAAGATCCCCTGGAGGAGGGCATAGCAATCCACTCCAGTATTCTTGCCTGGAGAATCCCATGGACAGAGGAGCCTGACGGGCTCCAGTCCATACGGTAGCAAGCAGTCGGACACGACTGAACCGACTTAGCACACACACGTAAGACCTGGCTGTGATAAATAATGAGGCACTCAAGCAGAAACTGTGAGACACGATTTCAGGCTAAGACGTGATCTAAGAAAGGCTCACCCACTGACAGGAATAGATTTGGGTGAGACAGGATTTCAAGGAAGCACTGGCCTTTTTCCCATGTAAAGACTTGGGAAAGAAAATCAAGAAAGAGTTATCACTTGGTCCTACCTGCCTTATTCTTACTTCCTTATACTGGGCAAGAAAGAAAAAAAAAAAGTGAAAGTGTTAGTCACTCAGTTGTGTCCAACTCTTTGCAATCCCATAGACTATAGCATGCCAGGCTCCTCTGTCCATGGGATTCTTCAGGCAAGAATACTAGAGTGGGTTACCATTTCCTACTCCAGAGGATCTTCCCCACTTGGGAATCAAACCTGGCTCTCCTGTATTGCAGGCAGATTCTTTACCATCTGAACCACCAGGGAAGCCCAATACTGGGTATAGGCACTCCAGCTTCAACACAGATCAATGACAAACAAATTATAGTGTAAATTATAGTGCATGTACAACCAAAACTCATGCCAATGCCATCCCTTGCTTTTGTACAACTCTTGACAAGCAGGGGCCAGGAAACTGACTTGACTGTTCACGGGACCACCTGAATGGACTACAGCCCGTATGGACAGAATTATTTATTGTGTCTCCAGAGAGCCCTCAAATAACCATTGATGTGAATAAATGGTAACGCAATCCTTTTATCTGAAACACCTGTGCTTGTGATTACAGAAGTCTTCATGGACCCACTTTGCCCATATACACGTCATGAAACTAAAAGTTTCCTGTTTCTTTAAAACTCTTTCCATTTGAGAAGAGGCTTGGTCTTATTTCTTAGAAGGGCTCTATACAATGTCTGTGACTGTATCTTTAAGTACCAGCCTCTTCTCCTTTTTCAAAGAAATGTTTCCACTGAGGGTAATGCAACCTTTATGAATTTTTTAACTGACGTTCTTTGTACCTTTTTCCCTTACTAAAATGGAAAATGTGCTTCTCAGGATTCTCTTCTGAGCCTTAAACATTTTTAAAGAGTATGTTTCCTTTTACTGTGTCTAAGTTTAGTACCACAAAAATGAATCTAATCGTTTCATGCTCTAATCACTACAAGATGGCACATTTCTGAAAACCACTAGGAAAACACTGGTTGCCCTTTGCAGACTTCCTAAAAGAAATGTTACCTTTTAGTGGCCCATAACTACTCGAGGATAATGATATAAAAGGATCTTGCATAGGACTGCTTTTCTCAGGAGAGCCTCTGGGCCTTCCTAACACCACATTTTTTTCCATATCTCCAGACGCTGAGGGACTTGATCCTACCACCATATATTCCAAATTCCAAACAACTCTCCCCTCTTTGAGCCCAAATCCATGATGCTCAGTTCTCAGAGAGCTGTGAAGAGTACCAACCCAGTAAATGAATTTCCAGTGAAACGCAGTATTGATGATGGCCCCCAGGCCTACTGTTTGTGGAGGGTGGGGAGGGGAGTGCTGGGGTCCTTAGAGTTTTCCTAAGCAGAGAACAGAGAGGTTAGCGCCCAGGAGGGTTTCCTTCCTAGAGCACTGCAGGCCCCATAGGTAGACCTATATTCACCAGTGGTCAGGAGTATATGTGTATAAATAAAAAGAAAATACTGATTGAATAAAGGTCTGAATATAATTTGGGATAAGGTGGGAGTTTGTTTATAACTTGCAGTACACGAAATATCCTGGACAAAAAGAACAGCATATAATAGGATTCTCCCCATCCAAGTTTCTCTCTGGTACTCTTCCTCCTCACCACTTTCATGTCATTAGAGAGAAGAATGCATCTCAAATGAAACTAGGCCAACTTGCTCTCTCCTTAAGGGTCATCCTAGTACAAAAACACTTTCAAAAGAAAAATAAATTGCACTTGCTTAACCCTAAAAGATAAAGATGTCTTTATTGAAGGTTTCTTGAGAAGGCAGCATTCAGGGAGTTCACAAAAGAAGATTTTCTAACACTTTTATTTAACCCCTTAATTTCTGCCTGATGTCTCACTTCTTCATATTCTTTATTCCTTTCTGTCCTCCTGTCTCAGTTTTCCTTGACTCCCTATTTTTTTTCTCTCTTCTCATCTGAAATAATTTGCTCTTCTCTAAATTTCAGTTTTCCTTTTAATTTTGACCTTTTATCAGCATGAGAAAAACTACACTTCTTCTTTTACTTCTCTCTCACATTAGATAGGGGAGTCCTGGGGTTCAAGGGAAGCTGAGTCTGGAAGACAGAAAGGTTAATGGATAAGAGGCAGAAGGAAAGCTTCAATTACTAACACAGAGGATGCATGGATGCATGCTAAGTCACTTCAGTCATGTCCTACTCTGGGACTCTATGGACAGGAAACCGCCAGGCTCCTCTGTCCATGGGATTCTCCAGGCAAGAATACTGGAGTGGGTTGCCATGCACTTCTCCAGGGGATCTTCCTGACCCAGGCATCAAACCTGCCTCTCTTACGTCTCCTGCATTGGCAGGTAAGTTCTTTACCACTAGCACCGCCTGGTAGAAGCCACATGAAATGGAACACAAAGGTTCCCAGGTATAAGGTGCAACAGATGTGTTCAGCTCTGAGTCAGGCAGGAAGCAGTACTGTGGGGTGCTTGAGAGAGGAGCACTTTTCACTTGGCCAGAGAGAACAAATGTGGCACTCACATGAAGAGTGAGCTGATCCACGGTTGAAGAGAGGAAGTGATGGAAAGACACTGAATCTTGTCTCCAGGGAAAAGGGATGGCACAAATCAGAGATCTTGATTTAAAAAGACAGTTTACTGGAGGGCTACACAGAAATAAAGAAAAGCCCTCACCAGAAGCAGGAATAAGACCAGCTCCATGGAAGCACAGCAACAAATGGACCAGTCCATGGAACCATTAGACAACACCTAATGGGCTCTTGAGAGTCCCTTGGACTGCAAGGAGATCCAACCAGTCCATTCTAAAGGGAATTAGCCCTGGGTGTTCTTTGGAAGGAATGATGCTAAAGCTGAAACTCCAGTACTTTGGCCACCTCATGCGAAGAGTTGACTCGTTGGAAAAGACTCTGATGCTGGGAGGGATTGGGGGCAGGAGGAGAAGGGGACGGCAGAGGATGAGATGGCTGGATGGTATCACTGACTCGATGGACGTGAGTTTGAGTGAACTCCGGGAGTTGGTGATGGACAGGGAGGCCTGGCGTGCTACGATTCATGGGGTCGCAAAGAGTTGGACACGACTGAGTGACTGAACTGACTGACTGACTGACTCACTAACAGGCAGTGTCTGGAGAGTGCCACCATCAGAATGAATTAATCCCAATAATTTGTCTTCTTTCATTCCACTTCACTCACATGAGAATAAGGGAGGATGTGCTAGAGAAGTCCGTCCTAAGGATAGAGAGAGGTCTAGAGAATACTGTGACATGTAGGCTTCAGGGCCACCAGGGCACAGTCCCAGGACATGGGCTAGAACTCCTGGCAGGAAGCTTTAGTTACAGAGCCTGCAATGAGTGGCTGAGGAACAGAACCAAGCGTGGGCTCGCAGGAGGAGCCCAGAGGAACACACTTTAACCTCCCTTATCCTCTACCCAGGGGAACTGCAACAGCTGCTTCCAGAGCTGCCTGAACTGTTCTGAGTGCTGGGTGGAAACACAGCCCTGCCTCTCTTCTTTACAATAAACAGGATTATAATGTCAGAGCCTGAGGATTAACTTGTGATCATGATTCCCAGGAGGATGGTGAAAATTGTAAATAGTCACCTGACTTGATGAGAATCAGAGTTTTTCAGGTAGCCATCCCTTTCTCTAGGGGATCTTCCCAACCCAGGGAGTGAACCCAGGTGTCCCACATTGCAGGCAGATTCTTTACCAGCTGAGCCACAAGGGAAGCTCAAGAATACCGGAGTGGGTAGCCTATCCCTTCTCCAGCGGATTTTCCTGACCCAGGAATCAAACCCAGGTCTCCTGCATTGCAGGCGGATTCTTTACTAACTGAGCTATCAGGGAAGGAATCAGAGTTTTTCTTTTCTTCCCAGTTCACAGTGATACAGGGATTAAGGTACAGGAATTGTAACAGCACAAATACTGTCAGACACACAAAAATCACATGTGACCAGGCCATAGCATGGACTGGTGCTAGGCAGAAGTTTTAAAATGTGCCCTCATCATTTCCTCTTGTTTTGTTTGCCTTTTTAACCCAGTAAAGCAATGCTTTCTAGTTTCCTTTGATTCTACCATTAGAAGTAAATGGTAACTCCATAAAATCCATACTATGGTTCAATAATTTGCCTCTTCCCAGGGGCATTTGCACTTAAAATATGCAAATATGCTGCTGCTGCTAATACACTTCAGTGGAGTCCGACTCTGTGCGACCCCATAGACGGCAGCCCACCAGGCTCCCCGTCCCTGGGATTCTCCAGGCAAGAACACTGGAGTGGGTTGCCATTTCCTTCTCCAATGCATGAAAGTGTAAAGTGAAAGTGAAGTCGCTCAGTCGTGTCCAACCTTCAGCGACCCCATAGACTGCAGCCTTCCAGGCTCCTCCGTCCATGGGATCTTCCAGGCAAGAGTACTGGAGTGGGGTGCCATTGCCTTCTCTGCAAATATGCTAGACTTGAGAAATGAAAGAGGAGCTATGCAGAAATGCAAGCTCTGCTAACGTCCCTCAAAACAGACAAAAAATGTCTTACTACTCCTCTAGGTAGTGAAAAGTAAAAATGTTCATCATTCAGTCATGTCTGACTCTTTGCAACCCATGGAATGTTGTCTGTCAGGCTCCTCTGTCCATGGAATTCCCCAGGCAAGAATACTGGAGTGGGTAGCCATTCCCTTCTCCAGGGAATCTTCCCAACCCAGGGATTTAATCTGATCTCCTGCACTGCAGGCAGATTCTTTACTGTCTGAGTCACCAGTGAATCTGATCTTGTTTGTACATTTTATTTCCATTTCCAACATATTTGGGGGGTATGGTAAGCTCCTATAACCAGTTTCCAACTGCAGTATTCCTACCAGAAGGAACTCAAAGCCTTTGAATGATTCACCAAAGTAAAACAAATGTTTTTCCTCATGTGGGAACTGAGGCTGCGTACTAG
Source organism: Bubalus bubalis (assembly GCF_019923935.1). Lineage (NCBI taxonomy): Eukaryota > Metazoa > Chordata > Mammalia > Artiodactyla > Bovidae > Bubalus > Bubalus bubalis. The sequence goes on along the minus strand of NC_059167.1, from coordinate 99,144,983 downwards.
ATCGTGAGCTGGCCCACAGTATGTTATTTTGAAGTTATTAGAAGAACACATATCATTCCAATAATAGCCCTGACGGCAGAACCAAAACTGTCAAATATTCAGTTTCAGTCCTCTATCTGAGAACACAAACTGCATTTATGTTCACTTTCTGGGTGGCACAACTGAAGGACAAATGACCTGAGAGTTAGCAATACAAAAGAGAAGTCAAGTCCATTCTAAAAGAAAAACAAGTAGTCAAGAAATTGATTCCTCATCAGACAAACAAACGCATGCAGAACTTGAAGCAACTCACCTCTGACAGTCGATATAATACACTGCTAGAGGGACATATTACATGGGTCTCATTTTTGCCCCAACAACTTGCCACAATTCATTACCATAAAATATAGTGATATAGATATAATGCAAAATATTCAGTACATGGTATTTGGGGGAATAAATTCTACCATTGGCTATCACGTCAAAATAATACATCATAGCTAAAGATATTGATATTTAGAAGAAAAATAGCAAAGATACACTGTACTCAAAATAATGAAAAGCCCATGTATGCTAAGTAGCTTCAGTAGTGTCGGACTCATTGCGACCCGATGGACTGTAGCCCTCTGTGCATGGGATTCTCTAGGCAATAATACTGGAATAGGTTGCCATGCCCTCCGCCAGAGGATCTTCCTAACCTAGGAATCGAATCTGTGTCTCTTCTGTCTCCTGCATTGACAGGCAGGTTCTTTACCACTAGCGCCACCTGGGAAGCTCAATGAAAGGCCCATTTGACTACAAATAAAGCATGAGACTGGAAAATACATTCTTTGACTATTACTCACAACATCGACAACTTTGCCTTAAACAATATTATCTATAGCGTTGTTAATATTATTCACCTGAATTTTACAGGTTTGTGAGTTGTTTTTAAATGCTACTTTTTATTCAGTTTTATAATTGTAAAACCCTGTAAGGCTAGAGTTCATTTCTGGTTTTACATTTATGCATGTCTAAGTAACAGTATTCTAAAAATAATTCATCTACCTTGGGAATTTAGGAGAATTCTTTTTTCTTTAGAAAGAGTCCATGAGGGAGGGCTTCCTGGTGGCTCAGTGGTAAGGAATCCAACCCACCTGCCAATGCAGGAGACATGGGTCTGATCCCTGATCTGGGAAGATCCCACATGCTGTGGAGCAACTAAGCCCATGGCTGACAACAATTGAGCCTGTGCTTTAGAGCCAGGGGACTGCAATACTGAGCCCACGTGCCACAACTACCGGATCCCAGCTGCCCTGCAGCTTGTGTTCATGACAAGAGAAGCCACTGCCATGAGAAGCCAGCACACTGCAACGAAGAGCAGCCCCTGCTCACCACAACACGAGAAAACCGAAATCTCAAGCACAGCAACGAAACCCAGCACAGCCTAAAACAAATAAATAAGTCAGTTAATTAATTAATTTTCCAAAAAGGCCCCTGAATAACTTTAGGTGGAAAGACATTACATTTTGCCAGAATCAGAAGCAATAAACTGGGTAAGGTCTAGGTCATGATTAAATTTCTGGCTCGATTACTTTCTAGCTGTGTAATCTTCAAGCAAATGTCTTTATTTTCTTTAGCTTCAAGAGTGTATAATTATAGTAGTTCCCTCGTAGTTTATATAAAATTAGGTAAAGTGAAAGTGAAGTCGCTCAGTCGTGTCCGACTCTTTTCAACCCCATGGGCTGTAGCCTACCAGGCTTCTCTGTCCATGGGATTTTCCAGGCCATAGTCCTGGAGTGGATTGCCATTTCCTTCTCCAGGGGATCTTCCCAACCCAGGGATCGAACCCGGGTCTCCCGCATTGTAAACAGACGCTTTACCGTCTGAGCCACCAGGGAGGTTAAAATTAGGTAAAATACCTATAAAATAACAAAAAGTGCCTTGCCGTAGTAAATGGTCAAAAAATATTAGCAATTAAAAGCAACAATTTCAGATCTGACATTTCAAAAAGAACAGATGTCAAGAAAGTGCATACATGCCCAAGGGTTTCTGAAACTGGCTCTTCACCATGAACCCTGGATAGACTGTGCTTTCTAGGAGGACTTTGACAAATGCCAAAACACAGGAAAGTGGTATTTGGTCAATGAACCACTGGATTATAAGCCCTAGATGGATCCTATTGCCTATAAATAATATAGAAGATTACTCAAGAGTAAGAGCATAAAAAAACTGTGTTTAGCAGCATTCAAGTCCTATCATATCTCCAGTGTAATACAACGCTGTTTTAGATCAACTCCAACTTCCAAAATGAGGTGAGAAAGTTAGGTGACTTAGTTAATTTCAAGATTAGTCATATACTTTTTCAGACTACAAGTATCAATTTCATAAGATTTTTTTTTCCTGATAGTAAGAAGTTCTAAAGATATACAGGATCCTATACAGATTTTTTGTTGTTTTTCTTTTTGTTAACCTAATCAATGTATTTGGGTGGCACTGTGGATCATCTTTTGTATGACCTTCAATTGGCCTTAACTTAGCATGCTACTAGCCATACTGTTCAAGCCATCATTTTAGCAGAAATAAATGATTTCCTTATAGCAGTGATTATTGAACTATGTTCTATTCCCATTCAGATGGGATAGTTCAGTTCAGTCACTCAGTTGTGTCCAACTCTTTGTGACTCCATGGACTGTAGCATGCCAGGCTTCCCTGTCCATCACCAACTCCTGGAGCTTGTTCAAACTCATGTCCATCAAGTTGGTGATGCCATCTAACCATCTCATCCTTTGTCGTCCCCTTCTCCTCTTGCCTTCAGTCTTTCCCAGCAGCAGGGTCTTTTCAAATGAGTCAGTTCTTCTCATTAGGTGACCAAAGTATTGGAATTTCAGCTTCAACATCAGCCCTTCCAATGAATTTCAGGACTGAGTTCCTTCAGGATGGACTGGTTGGATTTCCTTGCAGTCCAAGAGACTCTCAAGAGTCTTCTCTAATATAAGCATCAATTCTTAGGTGCTCAGCTTTCTTCATAGTCCAATTCTCACATCCATACATGACTCCTGGAAAAACCATAACCTTCATTAGACAGACTTTTGTCAGCAAAGTAATGTCTCTGCTTTTTAATATGCTGTCTAGGTTGGTCATAGCTTTTCTTCCAAGGAGCAAGTGTCTTTTCATTTCATGGCTGCAGTCACCATCTGCAGTGATTTTGGAGCCCAAAAAATAAAGACTCTCAGTGTTTCCATTGTATCCCCATCTATTTACCATGAAGTGATAACACCAGATGCCATGATCTTAGTTTTCTGAATGTTGAGTTTCAAGCCAGTTTTTTCACTCTTCTCTTTCACTTTCATTAAGAGGCTCTTCAGTTCCTCTTCATTTTCTGCCATAAGGGGGGTGTCATCTGCATATCTGAGGTTATTGATATTTCTCCCAGCAATCTTGATTCCAGCTGGTGTTTCATCCAGCCTGGCATATTGTGTGATGTACTCTACATATAAGTTAAATAAGCAGGGTGACAATTTACAGCCTTGATGTATTCCTTTCCCTATTTGGAACCAGTCTGTTGTTCCATGTCCAGTTCTAACTGTTGCTTCTTGACCTGCGTACAGATTTCTCAGGAGGCAAGTAAGGTTGTCTGGTATTCCAGTATCCTGAAGAATTTTCCAGTTTGTTGCAATCCACACAGTCAAAGGCTTTGGTGTAGTCAATAAAGCAGAAATAGATGTTTTTCTGGAACTCTCTTGCTTTGTTGATGATCCACTGGAGGTTGCCAATTTGATCTCTTGTTCCTCTGCCTTTTTTAAACCCAGCTTGAACATCTGGAAGTTCTTGGTTCACATACTATTGAAGCCTCACTTGGAGAACACTTGGAGAATTTTGAGCATTACTTTATTAGCGTATAAGATGAGTGCAATTGTGCAGTAGTTTAAGCATTCTTTAGCATTGCCTTTTTCTGGGATTGGAATGAAAACTGACCTTTTCCAGTCCTGTGGCCACTGCTGAGTTTTCCAAATTTGCTGGCATATTGAGTGCAGCACTTTCACAGCATCATCTTTTAGGACTTGAATAGCTCAGCCTATTAGCCTCAGGACACAGCCCTAACCCCACCCACCAGGGGGCACTGGGACACTTCACATCAGGCAACTAGAGAAGACAGCCCTGCCATGAGCAGGCAGACTGCCTAAAGATTCTGTGAGCCCATAGCAACCCCTAGTCATGGCTCTGTCCAGCAAAATGTCCTCATCTTTTAGGACTTGAACTAGCTCAGCTGTGTTTCTAGCAAACCAGCCCCAGCCCTGGGACTGGCCTCACAGAGCAATGAGCAGGCAGCAGTCCCAGAACAGACTGGGTCCCAGCCTGCCCACCAGCATGAGGACACTTGCTGCAGGACCACTGCAGACCCATAGCGTGCCATGCAGGATGTAGCTCACCCAGCAGCAAGCTGACACCAGCGCTGAGAAACATTAGGTGCCCCAGGCTCCAGCACCGCCCCATAGCAGGCTGACACCAGATTCAGGAGCCTGAGAGCCCTGCAAGCACAAACCCCAGGAACAGCTTCACCCATCAGTGAGTGAGTACAAAACCTGGGACCTCCTAGGCCTCAGGCCCACCCACCGGTAGGACAATATTAGCTGTGACATACTACGGATCCTTCAACCAGCCACCTTGGGATCCAGCTCCAATCTCCAGCAGGCCAGCACTAGCCATGGGATACTTCAAAACTATAGCCAGACACGTAAAGAAATAGTTCAACACCCCAGCAGGCCAACATTAGATCTAAAAACGCTGACCCCCGATTCACCCACCCACAACCCAGTTCTGTCCAGCATGAGCCAGCATTGCTCTTGGGACCTCGCCCCTCCCCACTGCTGAGATTTCAAACAAACGGCCTTGTGAGCTAGCCTGGCAACCTCCAAACAAAGCAGGGCCTGGAAACCAGCCAGACTAGAGGCCAGTGACCCTCCCAGACTGTTCTTGGTAGTCACCCTGCCACAACAGAAGGAAACACACAGCTCACAGAGGGGGAAACCCTTGAGAATATAACTTTCATGACCATCAGTTCAGTTCAGTCGTTCAGTCGTGTCTGACTCTTATTGGGAAGTGTAATTCTGAGATGCGTAGGACATTGCTTACAAAAGACTACTTCTCCAAATTTGGGAGATATAACGTACCAGATATACAGAAATAAAAACAGCAAATCAGACAAAACATAGCAACAAGGGAACTCATTCCAAGAGAAAGAACAAGAGAAAACCTCAGAAAAACTAAGTGAAGTGGCGATAGGAAATCGACCCAAGAAAGCGTTCAAAGTCATTATTATAGAGAAAATCAAAGACCTTGGGAGAATAATGAATGAACAGAGAGAGAAGTAAGAAGTTTTTAACAGAAATATAAAGAAGAACCAGAGATGAAGAATACAGTAACTGAAATAAAAAAGAAGCTAGATGGAATCAGTAGTAGAGTAAATCTTACAGATGAACAGATACACAAGCTAGAAGATAGTACAGTAGAAATCACACAAGCTGAATAGAAAAGAGAAAAATCAACAAAAAGAACTGAGGACAATATTAGTGGCCACTGCAACATCACCAAGCATGTACGAAGTGGCCAAATGGATACAAAGTAAGGGAATGGAAAAGGTGAGGAGATGAAAAAAGATATAGCATGCAAATGGAAAGCAAAAGAAAGTGAGATAGCAATATTTATATCAAAGTACTCTTAAAACAAAGATTGTAAAAATAAAGAACAACACTGCATAATGATCAAGTAATAAATACAAGAAGATATAATAATTCTAAATGTATATGCACCCAAGATAAGGCAAATATTAACAGACACAAAGAGAGAAATCGACAGTAACACAGCAATACTAATTTAACACCCTGATTACAGCAACAGACAGAATATCCAAACAGAAAATATTTAAGAAAACACTATATTTAAATGTCACACTAAGTCTAAAGGATTTAATAATACATGTAGAGTATTCCATCCAAATGCAGCAAAATACACATTCTTTTCTAGTGCACACGGAATATTACCTAGGATAGATTACATGTTAGGCCAGAAAACATACCTCAGTTAGTTTAAGAAAACTGAAATTATATCAAGCATTTTTCCAAACCCTAGCTCTGTGAGATTAGAAATCAACTACAAGAAAATAAACTGCAAAAAATGCAAACACATGGAAAGCTAAAGATATGATACTAAACAAGCAATGGATCACTGAAGAAATCAGAGGAAATAAAAAGTTACCTGGAGAAAAATGAAAATAAAATACAATGATCTAAAATCTATGGGACATACTGTAGCAAAAGTAGTCCCAAGAGGGCAGTTTATATCTCTACAATCCTACCTCAAGCCAGTGGTTATCAACTTAAGTGATTAAGAGATACAAACTGCTGTGTATAAGATAAATAAGCTATAAGGGTATACTACATAGCACAGGGAACATAGTCAACACTTTATGACAGCTTTAAATGGGCTATAAGCTTTGAAATTTTGAATCACTATGTTGAACATCTGAAACTAATAGAATGTTGTAAATCAACTATACCTTGGTTAAGAAAAAAACAAAACTGTGCCTTTTAAAAGATCTTTGGGGAATTTTATAGAGCTCCTTGAGGTGCCAATCAATACAACAAAATTCCTTGTATAAAAAAGAAGAATAAAGCAGTCAGACTAAGATTAGAAATTAGTCTGCTAATGGGTCTGCTAGTTCCTGTCTGTGTAATCTAACAATACAGGATAAATCCTACAGTATGATGTAGATTTTACAATATAAGCTAAAATTTTGTGAAGTCCAGAGTCAGCTTAAAATTAAGCAAAATACATTGTCTGAAAGGACTCTAAATAAATCTAGTTGCAGAGAACTAGTCTAGGTGAAACATGATTCATTCAGATACTTGGCTTATAAAATGAGGTGAAGAATGGAAGTCTAGAAGAAAGCATATGAAAACTACACTGCCATCGTAAAGATTTCTATCTTAAAGTCAATCTGTTGAATAGGAATTCTTAAGCATCATGTGATCACTTTATCTAAAGATCAAAATCACTATCAAGATACCATCTTTTTCTTAGGTGTTGTACATACTGTATACAACATAAAATTCTGTAACTGGTTACCTTTTCTAGAAACAGTATGCATGGTTAGTCAGTCTGCAGTTATAAACTGATTATACCAGCTATTATAGATTCTAACTGTAGTACCAGCTACTGCAGTTAGATAAGCATACATATACCTTGTTAATCAATGTTTCTCCAATCCCCTCACACATCACCATTTCTTCTTTTACCCTACTCCAAGCTGCCCAACACTCCATCTTATGGACACTTCCTACTCCAAGTATTTCTATTCATAGAAAACCCTGACTTCACATTTTATACCATCTGAGGACTCTCAAAGATTGACATAGAAATCCCTACGATCTCACTCCAAAATGTTGTAATTAAAATATGGAATAAGATGTGGACTTTAAATATATATATATATTAATTTTTTCTTGCTATGTAAGAAGTACCACAAGCTTGAAAGTTTAAAAAAGTACCATTTATTATCTAACAGATCCTGTAGGTCACAAGTTCAAATATGGGTTAGCTCATCTGCTCAGAGTGTCATCAGGCTGAAATCAAAGTGTTCAGTGTAACTCTAAGTCCTTGTGAGATGTGCAGTCTTCTCCAAGTTTATTCAGATTGTTGACAGAATTCAGATTTTTATTGGAGATTGGAGCTCTTCTGGGTACCCACAGTTCTTTGCTCTGTGCCCCTCGTAGACAGTTCACAATATAGCTTTCTGCTTTCTTCCCTTGCAGCTGAAAAGTTCTTCTCGTGCCTGCATCTCTTCCTTCAAAACTTCTTAGTCCTTTTAAGGGCTATCTTGATTAGGCTATGGACCCTCCCCTCCCTTATTCCATAATCTCTTTTTTCAATTTACTAAAGCTGTTTTGAGACCTTTAATTACATCTGCAAAATCCCTTCACTGTTGTCATACAATGAAACCTAATTACAGAGTGAAATATGTTATATCCACAGTCCTTCAATGGAACAAAATTATGCTAAGTATGTATATCAGCAGGTGGGGATCTTGGAAACCATCTTATAATTCTGCTTACCACAGACACCTTACTTTGCTACTATTCTAGATTTCCATTCTATAGAATCTCAGAAGTTTTGGACCTAAGGTTTTTAAGGGCACCTTTAACTGAACCAAGAAGCATCATAGGCTGGAAAATGAATAGGACCCCTCTGCTTTGTAGGAGGTACTGTTTTCCTCATTCTCAAATGGCATGAAAGAAGACAGGAGAGAAAAATTATCATTTATCTGTTGCCTTTAGATTGTCATGATAAATTCTCCATTTAAAATATGTATAAGAGTGTAAAAAACTTTTTTAACTATTTGCATAGACTGCATATAGTATAACACAATCATGGATCTCACCAGATTACTATTAGAGTGGATGTCTCTTAAAATGAAAAGATATTTATAAATGGCTTATAGAGACAATTTTCAGTTTCAAAGAATATAACTGACAAAATTGAAAACTAAATCCAATGATCAAGGTGTAAGTTTTTCATACTGTCCTTAAAAACCTTTTCCAAAAATTCATTGTATCTGAACTGGTTTTAGGAAGCTCAAAATAAAAAGTACAATAAATATCTGGCTCTTTCAGAGTTCACTATGTATAATAATTTATGGCAAACAATTCATATGCAGTTCAGAAGTACGTGCACTTGTTTTGCTCCAAGAATATCCTTGTAACAAAAATACACAGAAATAAATTGTCATTGGAATGTACAACATCCTCATGATTTGGGATTTTCTTTCCACAGCTTATCAACAAGATTCTAGAATTAAATTTTATTGGACAGAAAACAAGAAACAACCCTCCTATAGTTAATGGAAACTGATAAATAAATATGAACCAACAAATTAAAATGTATATAAATAATAAATGTAATTTTAAGTGGATATTTAACTCAGTTAATTTACAATAACTTGGTTTGCTAATTTATTCATTGAGAAACATATTCTGTGGGAGATAACTGAAAAAGAGAAGACTGGAGGCTAGGAGTACATGAGAGTATATCTGTGCCTGGACACAAATAAATGGGGCCATGAACCTTTCTTTTGAATTTGGAGACAGTGCAATCTCAGCACAATTGTAAATCATTCTACTCCACATTCATTTAGTCTTAAGCATTTCATTTTAACCTAATGAAACAAATGAACTCTCATCCTCTACCAAAACCATGTTTCTGACCAGCCGGGAAAGATGAAAGCCATGGTTAAGATTTTTGAAGAAACTGTCTAAAAAAAATCATTGTGTGCTTCATTGGCTTCTAATCATTCCCCAGATCAAAGATAAAATTATTTATAGAGGGCTGATTAAAAACTTTTTTGTTATCTTTTTCTTCCCTTTCAAACATATTTTGGTATTATTTCTATACAGTAAGTTTCAAGGTGCATTTCCCAATGGGACCAGTCACATTAAGTTTCATTAATTAGCAATGCAGCTTTGGAACTAAGCTCTAGTTATGCCCACTTAGTAAAATACAGAATGCAGTATCTGAACTTCTAAAACAATTATGTCACCAAGCATATAAAAAATATATTCGAAAAAGCAAGCAGATAAAATGCATTAAGAAATGATAATGTAGAGTAAGAAAAGAAGATTTCATCTATGTTTTTTATAGTAATAATAAAGATTTCTTTCACTAGAGCTCTTCTATAATTAATCAAAAAAAAAAAAGTATCCAAACTGCAATTTAAGTTAACTAACATCTTCTAGCATTAAGATTGATATATCTCAGAAATATATAAAACTGGTAATCATTTGCTTTCTTTGAGATTTCTGATCATTCCTAAAACTAACATCATGTCTGGAGCATTTAACACACATTTCACTGGGAAAATGGATTATTATCTCTGTTGTCCACCTTCCACTACTAGACCCCATAATTATTTGCTTTTGAAAGGAACACATACATCCTTGTCTCCTCCCACCTCGCCAAAGCAAATCCTTCTACTCAAATATTATATTATACCCCATCTTGCCTCTTACTGGATCCCACTCTGTTAACTTCCCCCACCTGCCTCCACCTTTGTAAGTGGAACTATATACTAAAATGGCTATCCAGGCCAAAAAGCAGATGGAGTTTTACAAAACACCCATTTGCAATATTTTAGAAAGTGAAAGTGCAAGTTGCTCAGTCATTTCCAACTCTTCACAACCCCATGGAATTCTCCAGGCCAGAATACTGGAGTGGGTAGTGTTTTCCTTCTCCAGGGATTCTTCCCAACTCAGGGATCAAACCCAGGTCTCCCACATTGCAGGCGGATTCATTACCAGCTGAGCCACAAGGGATGCCCAAGAACACTGGAGTGGGTAGCCTATCCCTTCTCCAGTGCATCTTCCTGACCCAGGAATCGAACCAGCGTCTCCTGCATCACAGGCAGACTCTTTACCAACTGAGCTATCCAGGAAGCCCAAATTTTAGCAATTTTTTAGATATCCAAGCAAAAACAAACACCAAAATACAAAAAAGAAAAAGTGGATAAACCATTATAAAGATGGAACCTGGAATGTTAGGTCCACGAATCAAGGGAAATTGGAAGTGGTCAAACAGGAGACAGCAAGAGCAAATGTCAACATTTTAGTAATCAGTGAACTAAAATGGACTGGAATCAGTGAATTTAACTCATATAACCATTATATCTACTACTGTGTGCAAGAATCCATTAGAAGAAATGGAGTAGCCATCATAGTAAACAAAAAGAGTAAGAAATGCCGTACTTGGATGCAATCTCAAAAACGACAGAATGATCTCTGTTCATCTCCAAGGCAAACCATTCATTATCACAGTAATCCAAGTCCATTTATTCCTCAACCAGTAATGCTGAAGAAGCTGAAGTTGAACAGTTCTATGAAGACCTATGCTGCTGCTACTGCTGCTAAGTCGCTTCAGTCGTGTCCGACTCTGTGCGACCCCACAGATGGCAGCCCACCAGGCTCCCCGTCCCTGGGATTCTCCAGGCAAGAACACTGGAGTGGGTTGCCATTTCCTTCTCCAATGCATGAAAGTGAAAGTGAAGTCGCTCAGTTGTGTGTGAAAGTGAAGTCGCTCAGTTGTGTCGACTCTTAGCGACCCCATAGGCTGCAGCCTACCAGGCTCCTCCGTCCCTGGGATTTTCCAGGCAAGAGTACTGGAGTGGGATGCCATTGCCTTCTCTGATGAAGACCTATAAGACCTTCTAAAACTAACACCCAAAAAAGATGTCCTTTACATTATAGGAGACTGGAATGCAAAAGTAGGGAGTCAAGAAGCACCTGGAATACCAGGCAAATTTGACATTGTAGTACAGAATGAAGCAGGGCAAAGTCTAATAGAGTTTCACCAAAAGAATGCACTGGTCATAGCAAACACCCTCTTCCAACAACACAAGGGGAGCTCTAAACATGGAAATCACCATGTAGTCAATACTGAAATCAGTTTGATTATATTCTTTGCAGTCAAAGATAGAGAAACTCTATACAGTCAGCAAAAACAAGACTGGGAGCTGACTGTGGCTCAGATCATGAACTCCTTATTGCCAAATTCAGACTTAAATGGAAGAAAGTAGGGAAAACCACTAGACCATTCAGGTATTACCTAAGTCAAATCCCTTACGATTATACAGTGGAAGTGAGAAATAGATTCAAGGGATTCAATCTGATAGACATAGTGTCTGAAGAACTATGGATGGAGGTTTGGGACATTGTACAGGAAACAGGGATTAAGACCATTCCCAAGAAAAAGAAATGCAAAAAGGCAAAATGGCTGTCTGAGGAAGGCCTTACAAATATCTGTGAAAAGAAGAGAAGTGAAAAACAAAGGAGAAAAGGAAAGATATAACCATTTGAATGCAGAGTTTCAAAGAATAGCAAGGAGAGATAAAATAGCCTTCCTCAGCAATCAATGCAAAGAAATAGAGGAAAACAACAGAATGGGAAAGACTAGAGATCTCTTCAAGAAAATTAAGAAATGATAATGTAAAGTAAGAAAAGAAGATTCAATATACAGTGTCCAATTTACTTCTACATTTTTTTACAATAATAATAAAGATACCAAGGGAACATTTCATGCAAAGATGGGCTCAATAAAGGACAGAAAACGTATGGATCTAACAGAAGCAGAAGATATTAAGAAGAGGTGGCAAGAATACACAGAAGAACTGTACAAAAAAGATCTTCATGACCCAGATAATCACAATGGTATGATCACTCACCTAGAGCCAGACATCCTGGAATGTGAAGTCAAGTGGGCCTTAGGAACCATCACTATGAACAAAGCTAGTGGAGGTGATGGAATTCCAGTTGAGATATTTCAAATCCTGAAAGATGATGCTGTGAAAGTGTTGCACTCAATACGCCAGCAAATTTGGAAAACTCAGCAGTGGCCACAGGACTGGAAAAGGTCAGTTTTCATTCTAATCACAAAGAAAGGCAGTTCCAAAGAATGTTCACACTACCACACAACTGCACTCATCTCACACACTAGCAAAGTAATGCTCAAAATTCTCGAAGCCAGGCTTCAACAGTACATGAACCAAGAACTTCAGATGTTCAAGCTGGATTTTAAAAAGGCAGAGGAACCAGAGATCAAATTGCCAACATCCATTGGAAAAAAACATCTATTTCTGCTTTATTGACTATACCAAACACTTTGACTGTGTGGATCACAACAAACTGTGGAAAATTCTTAAGGAAATGGGAATACCAGGCCACCTGACCTGCCTCCTGAGAAATCTCTATGCAGGTCAAGAAGCAACAGTTAGAACTGGACATGAAACAATGGACTCATTCCAAATAGGGAAAGGAGTACATCAAGGCTGTATATTGTCATCCTGCTTATTTAATTTATATGCAGAGTACATCATGCAAAATGCTGGCTAGATGAAGTACAAGCTGTGCTCCAAAATCACTGCAGATGGTGACTTCAGCCATGAAATTAAAAGATGCTTACTCCTTGGAAGAAAAACTATGACCAACTTAGACAGCATATTAAAAAGCAGAGACATTACTTTGTCAACAAAGGTCCATCTAGTCAAGGCTATGGTTTTTCCAGTAGTCATGTATGGATGTGAGAGTTGGACTGTAACGAAAGCTGAGGGCCGAAGAATTGATGCTTTTGAACTGTGGTGTTGGAGAAGACTCTTGAGAGTCCCTTGGACTGCAAGGAGATCCAACCAGTCCATCCTAAGGAAAATCAGTCCTGAATATTCATTGGAAGGACTGATACTGAAGCTGAAACTCCAATACTTTGGCCACCTGATACGAAGAACTGACTCATTTGAAAAGGCCCTGATGCTGGGAAAGAGTGAAGGCTGGAGGAGAAGGGGACGACATGGTTGGATGGCATCACTGACTCAATGGACATGAGTTTGAGTAAATTCTGGGAGTTGGTGATGGACAGGGAGGCCTGGCATGCTGCAGTCCATGGGGTCGCAAAGAGTTGGACACGACTGAGCGACTGAACTGAACTGAACTGAATTCTGAAGCCTGTCAGATAGGAATGGAGACTCTGAAAGACACAGTAATGTATTCCCAGCATTCTCTTGCTTTATGCAGAGCCTGGACAATGGGTCTTCCCTTTCCACATTTTAAACTCTTTCTAGCAACCTCAGAGGCACTGAGAGTCAGAATATATAAAGGAAATGCATCCAAGCAGATGTTAATAACTTGCTGGGTCCAACATTTAAAGCCTTTTCTCATTGGTCCACTGGGTTGATGTCTATTGACAAAATAGTTTGGCCTGAACAAATCAATGAGGGTGGGGTCAAATCTCTTCTCCAGTGGAAAGAATTGGTCTATTTTATATTCTAAAAAAAGGTAAATTTTTATAATGAAGATCAGAGCTTAACTTGCTGGGTTCAAACAAACAAGCCATTGAGAATGGTGAAGTATGAATCTCAGAGTAAATGACTCCCCGGTAGGCCCATTCTGAAATGGCTTTTCCTCCTGGGTATTTCAGATGAGTACTCTACCATGCCAAAGGACATGTTAGAAGTGTGTCACATCACTTTCGTGTTGCAAGTTAATGTCAAGCCAGTGACATTACAAGCAAAGGCATTAATCCTTGCTCATTTACCCAAAAGAGTCCATCTCAACCCCAGCAAAAACTAACACCAGCAGACAAATTAAATTTTTAAATTAAAATGTGCAGCTACAACCTTTTTTATCTTTAATGAGGCAAGAAGCTGATACCTTAGATAACTTAAAGAGTTTTCATGGTTATTCCAAACACACCTCTTTCCTTAAGTCATCCACCTCCTGAAGGTCTCAGTTGGCTACTATTCACATTGATCATGATGCATATAATGCTTTGAACACAAAGGGGCCCTGAATATTCTCACCAAATCATCCTGTACCCCTTTTTTCTTTGTCCACCACATACAAAGACCATTACCTTTCAGTCTCCTGAATGTATGAAGCTCATGTCTACCTATGTCCTTCTTTCATGCTATTTTGTCTTGAAACATTCTTGCCTTTCTCAGACTAACTTGTCACACCTTTCAATTACTGGGCAATCCTTTTGTTCCAAACTGGACAGAGGAGCCTGCTTCATGCCTGCAAAGTCTCATATGTTCTTTTTAAATCTCATAAAAAATTGGAATTAAATATAAAAAAATCTGTGTAATTTTTTATTCCTAGTACACTGGAAACTTCATGGACTCCATGATTATAATGATCTTGTTTACCATTCTATTCCCAGTATGGAAAGATTGATTATTGCCAAAAAACTGCTTGAGCAGGCAGTCTAAGCAAATGTCTTATTTGAAGAAAAAATTTAGCTCTATTGAGGAGCTCATTAATTCGTTGATGGCTCAGCTTCTTTTGGCCAGAGTAGACCCAGCCTTCACCATAGTATCTAGTTCATTTCTCATTTTAAGCTGTCATTGCTCAACGACTCACCCTTACCAAAATCAATGACATCTATGGACTTGGAAAGAAGATTTACTGGCTAGCAATTTGGTGTGGGTAATTCTCAGAAGTGTACAGCTCCTTGTCAAAGCTATGGCATTCTTTTCTGCTGGAAGATTAATTGATGTAATTAGCAACAACTCTTGGGTTACTCAAAGGACTTTCACACTGGTAGCTTTGTCGTGGATCTTACTGACCAGCCTCTGAAAGAAATACCATGAAAAGAAATGCCAGTAAAAGGCTGATAGTGGAAACTATCAGGGATTTGTATTACTTTTAAACCATCAAAGCAGAAACTCAAACATGCTTAAGCTAATCAAAAAGCCAGTGCATTTAGAAAAATAAAGGATAGATGCTTCATTTTTAGTATTGCAAAGGAACTGTTGGCAGAACTTTACTGCCACAAAAGATTACCTCTGAAAGTGCCACTTGGTCCACAAACTAGTGCAGTCTGTATGCCTATTACCAGCCAAAGAGAGAACTTCTAATGATAGACATTCTGAAATCCAGAAGGGCCAATTGAAAAAGTGTGCTCATGACCTCTATATACTCTAAAAATCCTTTATTTCATATACATGCACATATAAACACACAACCACAAGAGGATGTTAGAATGTGTTAGGAAATTAAGAGTTAAAAATAGAGAAGAACACATATCAAAATTCAGTATGAGTGTTCATGAGACAAAGAGAGTCTCTTTGTCTGAGTCAGGACTGGCACTCAGGAATAACCAGAGGGGTCAAATATTGATACAGTCAGCTAAGGCAGAGAGAAGCAGCAGTCATCACAAGCCACAGGCAAAGGATGTCCCAAGCCCAGAAGACCACAGAGCAAACAGAAGCACCTAAACTGAGCAGAAACAGAAAATCCTCTGCCTCGGAGGAGTTTTCTGCTCTCTGGTGCTTTATCCTTAGTTGTGGATATTCCCAGACCTGGGCCCTTGTCACCTGTCAGTCATGGCTAGAAAGAACACAAAAGTCTGCCCTCCTGAAAAGATCCAATTTTATAAAATGTTTATAAGTTAATATTAGAAAATTTTTGGTTGATTGCTTTGGCTGACTGACTTAATGATAGGGTCAAAAATGTTCTTTCTATGTCTGGTTGTCTTATGATGGACCAACACTGGTTCTAAAACAAAACTTTCCATGACTACTCCTCACTCTCATCAAGCTAATTTAGGGAGCCTCTGTTCTGATTTCATAACACATCACACATCCCTCTGTCATAGCATTTACTCCATTGGATTGAAATTATCTGTTTACCAGCCAGTCTGTTTCATAAAACAGGAGCTATTCCAATATGGGAGCATAGGTTCCATCTTAGTCTCACCAGTGTCAGTACTCATAAACCATTCAAATTTTTATTTTTTTTAATTTCTTAATTAAATGTATTTATTTTAATTGGAGGCTAATTACTTTACAATATTGTATTGGTTTTGCCATATATCAACATGAATCAGCCATGGGTGTACACGTGTTCCCAATCCTGAATCCCCCTCCCACCTTCCTCCCCATACCATCCCTCTGGGTCATCCCAGTGCACCAGCCCCAAGCTTCCTGTATCCTGCATCAAACCTGGACTGGTGATTCATTTCTTATATGATATTATACATGTTTCAATGCCATTTTCCCAAATCATCCCCCCCCTTCCCTCTCCCACAGAGTCCAAAAGACTGTTCTATACATCTGTGTCTCTTTTGCTGTCTCCCATACAGGGTTATCGTTTCCATCTTTCTAAATTCCATATATATGCATTAGTATACTGTATTGGTGTTTTTCTTTCTGGCTTACTTCACTCTGTATAATCAAATTGGGTATGATTTTCTAAAAGTACATGCCTTTTAAAATTGCTATTAATCTCCTACTTTCTATACATTCTGAGAAACCTGCCAAAATCAGTAGGTTTGTGAGGTGGTTTCAGGTGGAACAGAACATTGTATCTGCTTTGTCATTCACACTAGGTCCCTGTATGAGTGCAATTTCACTTTTAAGAGTAGGAAGCTATGTGTGATTTATGTCCAGAGTGACAGATTTGACTGGTGGTGAAGAAGGAAGAATATGACATCTTTCAAGTTAAATTATACATAAAATTTTTTGATGATAAGCACACAGAGGCCTGAGTGGAAGCCATATCTAAGCAAAGGACTTTAATAAGAACAGCAACTATTTTGTGTTACTTAGACCTAATATTAGCACTAATAACTATGCCAATACAGGAAAATAGGTGATTAGAAGTTTTAGCCCAAGAGGAATCTGCATTTTACATTTAGATCTAAAATCTTTATTGAGTTAATTTTTATGAAAGATATAAGGTCTGTGTCTGGATTCTCTTTTTTTGGCATGTGGATGCTAAGTTGTTCCAAACCCATTTGTTGAAAAGACTCTCTTTGCTCCATCATATTGCCTTTGCTCTATTGTCAAAGATCTGTTGACTACATTTATGTAGATAATTTTACAGGCTCTCTAAAACCTAGATGACCTGGGATATGATGATGACTTTTTAGATACAATGCCAAAGGTATAAGTCATGAAAGAAGAAGCTGGACTTCATTTAAATTAAAAATCTGTGCTGTGTGAAAGACAATGTCAAGAAAATTAGAAGACAAGCCACAGACTAGGATAAAATATTTGCAAAAGTCACATCTGATAAACAACTGTTGTCCAAATATATAAAGATCTAGTAAGACTCAATAATAAGACAATGAACATTTTGGTTTAAAAAATCAGCCAACAGGTATTTCATTAAAAGAGTCACACAGAGGGCAAATAAGCATAGAAAGATGCGTGATATCAAATGTCATCAGGAAAAAACAACTTAAAACAACGAGATGTCACTGCACACCTTTTAGAATGGCCAAATTTCAGAACACTGAAAACAGAAAAACAAGGATCTGGAGCAAGAGAAACTCATTCAATGCTGGTAGGAATGCAAAATAATACACTACTTTGGAAGATAATTTGGTAATTTCCTATAAAACTAAACACTTTCCTACCATATGATCTGGTGGTAATCATGCTTCGTGGTATTTACTAATACTTAGAGGCAACCTAGATGTCCTTTAGTAGGTGAATAGATAAATAAAAACTGTGGTACCTTCAGACAATGGAATATTATCCAGTGCTGCAAAGAAGTGAGTTGTCAGACCAGGGAAAGACATGAAGAAAATTTAAATACATATTACTGAGTGAAAGAAGCCAATTTGAAGGGCTACATATTACATGATTCTGGCTATACAGCATTATATAATAAGCAAAACTATGGCAAAAGTAAAAAGATCAGTGGTTATCAGGGTTTGGGGTGAGTGGCAGCAGTGGAAAGGGTGACTAGGTGGAGAATAAAGGATTTGTACAGCAGAAAATACTGTATGACACCATAATTATACATACATATCATCATCCTTGGTCCAAATCCTTAAAATGTACAACATCAAGAATGACCCCAAAGGCACACCATAGACTTCGGGTGATTGTAATGTGACAATGTAGGTTCATCAGTTTGTAACAAATATACCCCTCTGGTGAGGGAATGCTAGTAAAGGGGGAGATTATGCATGTCAGAGGCAACGGGTATAAGAGAACTTCCTGTACTTCCTGTCTCTCTTTTCTGTGAACCTAAAACTGCTCTAAAACTATAAAGTCTTTTTTAAAAAAATTAAAGGTTGGATAATAAAGGAAAAATAAGTGTATTTTAAAAAGAAAGAAACATGCATTTGGTAGTTTGGCTCAAGTGATGCTATGATCCATCAATAATGTCCATCCAGCAAAATCTTCTGCTCAGATGCCACAAAAAATACCCAGGCCTCTATGCTAGTGCTTCTTCAATAATGGACACAGTTGTGTCTATTTTGTCTAAAATGTGCTTAACTCACTAAAGCATTAACAACAGTAAGTGACAAGATAGAACATCTCCCTTAAGCTTTAAATTTTCACTGGCATTAGAAAAACAGCATAGACTTTCAGGCCCTAGAGAGGCACTTGCATATATTGTCTCAAATAATTTACAGCAATATTGTGAGATAGTAAGTAGTTTCCCTTTATACAAATAAGAAAATCAAGGATCAGAGAAGTTAATTAACATGTCCAAGATTACGGAGATCACACCAGTCAATCCTAAAGGAAATCAGCCCTGAATATTTATTGGAAGGACTGATGCTGAAGTTGAAGCTCCATTACTTTGGCCACCTGATGCACTGGAAAAGACCCTGATGCTGGGAAAGATTGAGGGCAGAAGGAGAAGGGGATGACAGAGGGTGAGATGGTTGGATGGCATCACCAACTCAATGGACATGAGTTTGAGCAAGCTCTGGGAAATAGTGATGGACAGGGAGGTCTGGTGTGCTGCAGTCCACGGGGTCTCAAAGAGTCAGAAGACTGACTGAACTGACGATGATGAAGATAACGGAGCCAAGAAATGATGGAGTTGAGGTTTGAACCCAGGTCTACAGACAGAGGATCCTGGCAGGCTGGAGTCCATGTGGTCTCAAAGAGTCGGATATGACTTAGTGACTAAACAACAACAACTGTGTGATCATGGGGCTTCTCAGGTGGCATCTAGTGGTAAAGAATCCACCCGCCCACATAGGAGACATAAGAGATGTGGATTTGATCCTTGGGTCAGGAAGATCCCCTGGAGGAGGGCATGGTAACTCACTCCAGTATTCTTGCCTCGGAATCCCCATGGACAGAGGAGCCTGGGGGGCTGTAGTCCAGGGGGTTGCAAAGACCCCAACTGAAGTGACTTAGAACACACATACTGTATGATTCCAAATTCTATACATTTCCTGTATCCTCAAGCTGGTCATCATTCAGAGGCTCATAGTTGTTCTGGAGGTTATTGAAGTTCAGTGAAAAGAGACTTGAGTAGCTGAAAATGAAGTGAAAGTCACTCAGTTATGTCTGACTCTTTGTGACCCCCTGAACTATACAGTCCATGGAATTCTCCAGGCCAGAGTACTGAAGTGGGTTTCCGTTCCCTTCTCCAGGGGATCTTCCCAACCCAGGGATCGAACCCAGGTGTCCCTCATTGCAGGCAGACTCTTAACCAGCTGAGCTATCAGGGAAGCCCAAGTAGCTGAAGCAGGGGTCAAATAAAAATGGTCTAAACAGACTAAAGACAGAGTGCCACAGAAAGGAGTGTGCATTAGTGGCTAATACACCAGCCATAGAAAGTTGGAATCTCAAGATTTTAAGATTTTGTCATTGGGAAGACAATTTGGAAATATATTTCAAAAGCCATAAAAAGTTGATATTCTTTAACTCAGTTATTACAGTTCTGGAAATCTATCCTAAGGATGTATTCCAAAACACAGAAGAGCTATATGCATAACCATGTTCATCCTACTGATTTTTGTAAGAGAGAGTAGAAGAGTGAAAGAGGGAGAAAGGGGGAGAGAAGAAAAGGGAGAGAGAGAAAGAAAGAACAGCATTTGTTTATACTGAGTCTGTCTTATTCCACCAGGGAAGTGAAATGGCAAATTCATTTCTGAGAGTGTATCAAGGTAACTGGATCCAAAATCAAACGAGACCACAAAAATAACTAATATACAAATTTATACAATATGTAAAAATAATTAATCTTATTGAATACTTGGAATTATTAAAGTTAATATAATAAAATATATTAAAACTCTACCAAAATATATAAAATATCCAGAATTAGAGGAACCAAGGACATGCAAGACTGTTATGAAGAAGACTGCAAAATGTTAGAAAAGCATGTAAAACAAAATCCCCATAAATGATAGGATTTAATATTTTTGAAATGCCACTTTCCAAATTATTCATAAATTCAGTGCAAGTTCAACCTAAATCCCAGGGTGCTTTTTCCAGATTATTCTCCAGAACAAAATTATTTCAAGTTTTTATATGATGTTCATTGCAATCATGTTCATAACAGTAAAAACTGATAGATTATAAGATGTGAAATAAAGATATTCTGATCACTAGGGTTAGCACTAAAACAGTAATAAAAGTATAGCTTGTAAGCTAACTAGAAGAATAGGAAAATAAAAGCAATGAAAATGCTTAGTTGAATAAAAAAGAAATAATGATGACTGATACTGAAAATATTTAATAGTGGTTACAAAAATACTCCAGGTGTTTGCATTAATATTAAACAAACCAAATACTTAAATTAAAAGGTAAAAAATGCCAAATGAATAAAAAGCCAAGAACAACTATATGTTGCTTCCAAGAGACAGATCTTAAAAGAACAACCAAAAAGAAAAAAGTTTGAACATATAAAAAGAATGGAAAGCTACTTAATGAAAACATTAACAGAAAGAAGGCCAATGGATTGATGTAAAAATCAGATAAAGTAGACTTAAAGTTTTACTTGAGGTTGAAAGTGGTATTTTAGAATTATGAAATTTATCAAACATAAATGAAAACATAACAATTCTAATTAGTTGGAGATTTTCACATCTATCATAACATTTTAAAAATAGATAAAATCACTAGATATGTAGATTTTTAAAAATTTGTCCCCAAACTAGTTTTTATTTCTATTTTTTAATTGAGGTACAGTTGACATAGAAGACTTTTTTTTAACATAATTAGCAAATTTAACCTTATATAGAGAGATAAATCATTTGTTTAACTTCTGTGTCTCTTCAGCAGTTAATTTCTGTAAATTCTAATTTCTGTTGTATTGACCTAAAGATTGTCAATATTTCTTCAAAGAACATCTATAATATTTAATAAAATAGACCATAAACTGGGCCATAAAGCAGTTTCAGCAAATTTCAAAGCACTGAAATTATCTTGAACATGTTCTCTGACAATTAAGCTAGAAATCAGTAACAGTAAGGAAGATAATTAGAAAACTCCAAAATGTTTATAATTATCCATTACACTCCTAAATAACCATAGGATCAAAATAATGACAACAAAAATTACAAAATACTATGAACTGAATAATCATGAAAATTTATGGGGTTTAACTAAAGATCTGCTTAGAGGAAAAGATACAGAGAAGAAGGATTGAAAATCAATTATCTCAAGAAGCTAAGAAATAAATGGCAGTGAGAAAATAGAACCATCCTACACTATAGGAATGTAAATTGTTTTTACACAGACAATGGAATATTACTCAGCCACAGAAAAGAATAAAATAATGCCATTTGCAGCAACATAGATGGACCTAAAGATTGTCATACTCTAGTGAAGTAAGTCAGAGAAATACAAATGTCATATGAAATATCACTAAATATCACAAGTATCAAATATCATTTTCTATATGTGGAAATATAAAAAGCGGATACCAATGAACTTATCTACAAAACAGAAATAGAGTTACAGATGTAGAAAACAAACTTATGATTACCAGGGTATAAGGTGGGAAGGGATAAACTGGGAGATTGGGATTGACATATACACACTATTATATATAATATAGATAACTAATAAGGACCTACACAGGAGAATTCTACTCAATACTCTGTAATGACCTATAAGGAAAAAAAGCTTAAAAAGAGTGAATATATGTGTAACTAATTTACTTTGCTGTACAACTAATCAGATCAGATCAAATCAGTCGCTTAGTCATGTCCGACTCTTTGCAACCCCATATCTGAGGTGATTGATATTTCTCCCGGCAATCTTGATTCCAGCTTGTGTTTCTTCCAGTCCAGCGTTTCTCATGATGTACTCTGCATATAAGTTAAATAAACAGGGTGACAATATACAGCCTTGACAAACTTCTTTTTCTATTTGGAACCAGTCTGTTGTTCCATGTTCAGTTCTAACTGTTGCTTCCTGACCTGCATACAAATTTCTCGAGAGGCAGATCAGGTGGTCTGGTATTGCCATCTCTTTCAGAATTTCCCACAGTTTATTGTGATCCACACAGTCAAAGGCTTTGGCATAGTCAATAAAGCAGAAATAGATGTTTTTCTGGAAGTCTCTTGCTTTTTCGATGATCCAGCAGATGTTGGCAATTTGATCTCTGGTTCCTCTGCCTTTTCTAAAACCAGCTTGAACATCAGGAAGTTCACAGTTCACATATTGCTGAAGCCTGGCTTGGAGAATTTTACTAATACAACATTGTAAATCAACTGTATTCCAATTAAAACTTTTTAAAAAGGAAAATGAATGGCAAATTACACCCAGACAAAATGAAAGGGAGGAAATAATAAAGAGCAGAAATTAATTCAAAACTTACAGTAGAGAAATTTGACACTATTAAAAGATTGTTTTTTGCAAAGGCTGAGAAAATGATAAACCCCTAGCAAGACTAGTCAAGGAAGTGAGTGAGTGATAGTCACTCAGTGGTGTCTGATTCTCTGCGACCCCATGGACTGTAACCCGTCAAGCTCCTCTGTCCATGAAATTCTCCAAGTGAGAATACTAGAGTGGGTTGCCATTTCCTTCTCCAGGGGGTCAAGGAAACAGAAAAAAAAATCACTACAGATCCTACATAGATGTTGTTAAGTTCATAGAATATAATGAACAACTTTATACCAAAAACAGAAAATTTAAATAAAAGAGACAAAGCCTATTAAAATACTTAACAAAACTGAGGGAAAAAAAAACCTGAAAATTTTAACTGAATAATTTGAACTCAAAATAACGACTTTCCCCACAGAGAAACTCTTGGCCAAGTGTTTCTGATTCCAAGTGTGAATTTCTCAAAATATTTATTGTACTAGGTTGAAATGTATCCCTCCAAAACTTTTGTCCTCCCAGAACTTCAGAATGTGATCTTATTTGGAAATAGGTTCACTGTAGATTTAATTAGTTAAGATCATATTACACTGCATTAGGGTAGGCCCTAAATTAAATATAACTGGTATTTTCATAAGAAGAAGAGAAGAGGCCCTGACATACAGAGACTGCCATGTGAAAATGGAGATGCTGGGGTGATGTTTCCCTAAGGCAAGGAATGCCAACTATTACCCAGGAGGTAGGAAAAGGCAGGGAAGAATCCTCTCCTATAGCCTTCAGAGATAGCATGGCCTTGCCAACCTTAATTTGTGTCTTGCCTCCAGAACTATGAGAGAGTAATTTATGTTGCTTCAAGCCTCCCATTTTGTAATTATTTTTTAAGGCAGCCCTTGGAAGGAAAGTTATGACCAACCTAGATAGCATATTCAAAAGCAGAGACATTACTTTGCCAACAAAGGTCCATCTAGTCAAGGCTATGGTTTTTCCAGTGGTCATGTATGGATGTGAGAGTTGGACTGTGAAGAAAGCTGAGTGCCGAAGAACTGATGCTTTTGAACTGTGGTGTTGGAGAAGACTCTTGAGAGTCCCTTGGACTGCAAGGAGATCCAACCAGTCCATTCTGAAGGAGATCAGCCCTGGGATTTCTTTGGAAGGAATGATGCTAAAGCTGAAATTCCAGTACTTTGGCCACCTCATGCGAAGAGTTGACTCATTGGAAAAGACTGTGATGGTGGGAGGGATTGGGGGCAGGAGGAGAAGGGGACGACAGAGGATGAGATGGCTGGATGGCACCACTGACTCTATGGACGTGAGTCTGAGTGAACTCTGGGAGTTGGTGATGGACAGGGAGGCCTGGCGTGCTGCGATTCATGGGGGTCACAAAGAGTTTGACACGACTGAGCGACTCAACTGAACTGAATAGGAAACTAACCATTTTATAGAATAGTTGCAATCTAATTAGAACTCTCAGAGTATAGAAAAAGGGAACCCTCTCCAATTTGGTCTACTGGGATATGATAAATGTGATACCAAAACTAATAAATATATTACAAGAAAGTAAAGTTGAAAATCAGTATCACTTAAAAACAAAGTGGCGGATTCATTTTGATATTTGGCAAAACTAATACAGTTATGTAAAGTTTAAAAATAAAATTAAATTAAAAAAAATTCTTAACAAAGTATTAGAAAATGGAAGTCAAGAGCAATAATCAATATTAATAAATGTTACCACAATAACAAACCAAAGGAAAAGAAAATATGATCTTTTCAGGCAATGCAGAGAAGACCTTTGATAAAATTCTAAAAACATTCATGGCAAAAGCTTTACTAAGCTAAAAACAGAAAAAATTTTTTTAACTTAATAGATGACGTAGAAAGAAGAAAGAGGACCGTTTAGCAAGCCTTACACTTCAAGTTGAAATACTGAAAGCTTTTTCTGAAAATCACAAATGAGACAATGACATCTGCTTTGACAACTTCTAATGGACACTATACTACAGTATTTTGACCACTGCAATAAAGCAAAATGTTTAAGGATGTAAATAAATGAAAAAGTTCTTATTTGCAAATAATATGATTGTATTCACAGAAAAATCCAAAGAACCTGTTAGACTTCCTGGAATTTTAAAATTAATAATTTAATTTAGAAAATATTGCTAAATTCAAGATAAAAATTTTTAAATCACTGTATTTCTATGAACTAGCAACAATTAGAAAATAAAATTTATAAAATAATAATATTTATATAAAAGTGGAAAATTATAAAACACTGTGATGGTTCATTTTATGTACCAACTTGATTGTCCATGGGATGCCCAGATTTCTGGGTGTGTCTGTGAGGGTGTTTCTGGACGAGATTATTATTTGAATTGGTGTACTTAGTAAAGGAGACTGCTCTCCAAAATGTGGGTATACATCATGCAATTCATTTTGGGCCTGAATATAACAAAAGGTGGGGGAGAGCCCTACTTTTAGGGCTTCCCTGATAAGCTCAGTTGGTAAAGAATCCACCTGCAATGTGGGAGACAGGGTTCAATACCTGGGTTGGGAAGATCCCCTGGAGGAGGAAAGGCTACCCAACCCAGTATTCTGGCCTGGAGAATTCCATGGACTGTAGAGTCCATGGGGTCGCAAAGAGTCAGACAACACTGAGACTTTCCCTTTTTTTTCCTTACTCATTGCTTGAGCTGAAACTTGTCTTCTCCTGCCCTCAGATTGGGATTTACACCATCACCTTCTCTGGTTCTCAGACACTGGGCTTGAACTTCTTTACTTTGAATTTAAATTACACCACTGGCTTTCTTCCACTTGATGCCAAGAGCCAACAAATTGGAAAAGACTGATGCTGGGAAAGATTGAAAGTAAAAGAAGGGGGCAGCAGAGGATGAGATGGCTAGATAGTATCACTGACTCAATGGACATGAATTTGAGCAAACTCTGGGAGATAGTGGAGGACAGAAGAGCCTTGCATGCTGCAGCCCTTGGGATCGCAAAGAGTCGAGCCTGATTTAGCGACTGAACAACAACAGCAACTGGCTTTCTTGGGTGTCCAGTTTGCAGATGGCAGAGCATAGAACTTATCAGTCTCCATAACTGTGAGAGACAATTCCTCATAATATCCAGACTAACATTACTATCCTAGGAATAAACTGAATGAAACTGAACTACAAAACATTATTGGAGCTTTCATTCTACTTAGGATGCAGATGGTAACTAGAGAAATTCACTTGCATCTTGGAGTTTCCTGTGGTGTTTCTCTCGCTTCAGGAGTTATACAATAGGTCTGGGTTGCTAGAATGATCTGGTTTTTATCAAGACACAGACTTTAAAATAGATATGAATATCTTATAGAATTTAGTGTGAAGTATGGTAGATAGCATATTGAAAAGCAGAGATATTACTTTGCCAACAAAGGTCCATCTAGTCAAGGCTATGGTTTTTCCAGTGGTCATGTATGGATGTGAGAGTTGGACTGTGAAGAAAGCTGAGTGCCGAAGAACTGATGCTTTTGAACTGTGGTGTTGGAGAAGACTCTTGAGAGTCCCTTGGACGGCAAGGAGATCCAACCAGTCCATTCTGAAGGAGATCAGCCCTGGGATTTCTTTGGAAGGAATGATGCTAAAGCTGAAACTCCAGTACTTTGGCCACCTCATGTGAAGAGTTGACTTATTGGAAAAGACTCTGATGCTGGGAGGGATTGGGGGGCAGGAGGAGAAGGGGACGACAGAGGATGAGACGGCTGGATGGCATCACTGACTCGATGGACATGAGCTTGAGTGAACTCAAAGAGTTGATGATGGACAGGGAGGTCTGGTGTGCTGTGATTCATGGGGTCACAAAGAGTCAGACATGACTGAGCGACTTAACTGAACCAAACTGAGGGATGACATGCATGAACAGATAGATAATTTCAGCAGACACATGAAACTATATGAAGGGGCCGTCTTCAAAATGGGAATTCTAAGATGAAGAATTATTTTTATGGGCTTAGATGCAGAGTGGATATAGCACAGAGAAAAATCAATGAAATTGAAGAATACAGCTAAAGTAGTACTTGTAAGGAAATTTTAACTTAAAGGCCACAATAAATGATCTATGCTTGTTCTTTAAGGGGGTGTATAAGAGTAAATTGGACCCACAAGTAAAAGAGAAAAAAATATCAAAATGACAACAGAGATCAATAAAATAGAAAACAATAAATAGTGAAAATGACTAATGTCAGAATTTCTATTTTGAAAAAAAAAAAAAGACTGAAAAATTTCTAGCAAGAGTGAAGAAAAAAGAAACTATGAATTCTAAATATCAAGAATTAATGAGAAAACATCACCACATAAACTAAAAAACATACCAAGGCCATTAAAAGGAAAAATTATGAACAATTTTATGCCACATACATTAAGTGCATAAATTCCTTGGAAAAACTTACAAAAACTGGAACAAGAACAATGTAAGTATATCTATATTCACTAAAGAAATTAAATTGTAATTAAAAATTTCTCCACAAAGAAAATATCACTCCAAGATGGTTTCACTGATGAATACTATCAAACATTTAAGAAAGAAATATCAATTTCAGACTACTCTTTTAAAAAATGAAGGAGTATACAAAATTTGCCAGCTCATTCTATGAGGCTTACATAATGCTGACATCGAGATCACAAAATCATATTGAAGACTATATTCTTTATGAGCACAGACTCAGTAATAATGATATTAGCAAATAGAATATAAACATAAATAAAAAAGGATAATATGTCACAAATGAATGGGATTAATTTTAGGAATCCAAGATTGACTTAATTTTGAGACTCAAAGAACACAAGTCATCAGAGTAACATACTAAAGGAGAATAATTATATAATCATTATAATAGATATAGAACAAAATTTGACACAGTATTACTACCCATTTATGGTAAAAGTACTCACAAACTTGGAAGCAAATTTCTTAACTTAATAGAGCATCTAAGGAAGACCCAGATAATAAGATACCTAACTTTGAAATACTGAATAATTTCTACTTAATATTAGGGTAACATAAAGATGCCGATTCTTATTGCTTCTACTCAAAATTATACTGGACAGCCTAGCCATTGCAATTAGGTGAGAGGAAAAATAAATCATAAAAATTGAACATAAAAATTTAAGCTTCCTTTGTTGGTGCAAAAGAAGACATACAGACATACAGAGCAATTGAGCTAAACATAATATCTAAAAACATATCCTAATTTATGACAAAGTTGTCACTGTAACACAATGGAGAAAGGTTTATCTCTTCAATAAATGATGCTAAAGCAATTGGCTAACATATGGGGAGAAAAGCTTTGACTCCTTCCTTACATCATAGATAAAATTTAACCTCATGTGGATTCTAGATATAAATATTAAAAGAATAAGGATTTTACAATAAATGTTGGCAAGAATGTGAAAAAAGGAATCCTCCTACACAGCTGTTGGAATGTAAACTGCTGCAGTCACTATAGAAAACAGTATGGAGATTCCTCAAAAAACTAAAAATAGAGTTAGCGTATGATCCAGCAATCCCACACCTGGGATAAAATGTCCAGGGAAAATCATAATTCAAAGAGATAGATGCACCCCAATGTTCACTGCAGCTCAATTCACAATAATCAAAACATGGAAGTAACTAAATGCCCGTCAACAGATGAATGAATAAAGAAACTGTGGTATATTTATACAATGGAATATTAGGTATAAAAAAATGAAACTATGCCATTTGCAATATCAGGGATGGACCTAGAGATTATGCTAAGTGAAGTAAATCAGAGAAAAACAAATATCACATGATGTCACTTATATGTGAAATCTAAAACACAAATGAACCTATTTACAAAACAGAAACAGACTCACAGACATAAAAAACTACTGGTTACTGAAATGGAAAACAGTGGGGAAGGGATAAATCAGGAGTTGGGGATTCACAGACACAAACTACTTATATATAATAAAGATAAACAGCACGGTCCTACTACATAGCACAGTAAACAATATTCAGTGTCTTTAAATAACCTATAATGAAGAAGAAAATAAAAAAGAATATGCATATTAAAACAACATTCAAAAAACTAAGATCAGGGTATCTGGTCCCATCACTTCATGGCAAATAGATGGGGAAACAATGGAAACAGTGACAGACTTTATATTCTTGGGCTCCAAAATCACTGAGGACAGTGACTGCAGCCATGAAATTAAAAAACACTTTCTCTTTGGAAGAAAAGTAATTTCAAACCTAGACAGTATATTAAAAAGCAGAGACATTACTTTGTCAGCAAAGGTCCCTCTAGTCTAAGCTATGGTTTTTCCAGTAGTCATGTGTGGATGTGAGAGTTGGACTATAAAGAAAGCTGAGCACTGAAGAACTGATGCTTTTGAACTGTGGTGTTGGAGAAGACTCTTGAGAGTCCCTTGGACTGCAAGGAGATTCAACCAGTCCATCCTAAAGGAAATCAGTCCTGAATATTCACTGGAAGGACTGATGCTGAAGCTGAAGCTCCAATACTTTGGCCACCTGATGCGAAGAGCCGATTCACTGGAAAAGAACCCTGCTGCTGGGAAAAATTGAGGGCAGGAGGAGAAGGGGGATGACAAAGGATGAGATGGTTGGATGGTATCACTGACTCAAAGGACATACGTTTGAGAAAATTCTGGGAGATAGTGAAGGACAGAAAAGCCTGGCGCGCTGCTGTCTATGGGGTCGCAAAGAGTTGGACATGACTGAGCGACTGAGCATCAACATAACTGAATTCCTCTGGCTGTACACCTAAAACTAACACAGCATTGTATATCAACTCTACTTCACCATAGTGATCCAGTGGTTAGAATTCCACCTTCCAAAGCAGGGGAGGTGGGTTGAATCCCTGTTGGGGCTACTAAGATCCCAAATACCTTGGGGTAATTAAGCCCACACACAAGTACTATCCCGCTCGCGCTGGAGCCCATCCCCCACAACTAGAGAAGCCAGCACACCACAGCAAAGATCCTGCATGCTGCAACTGAGACCCAATGCAGCCAGATAATTTACTTTTTTTAAAGAAGAGTAAAAGTTTTAGAAGATAACAGAGTATCGTCATGAATTTCAGTTAGGCAGAATTCCTAAACGGGAGGAAAAGACACTAACTGTAAATAAAAGATTGATAAATTGGAATTAAAAATATAAAATTCTTGCTTATCAAAATAAGCCATTGAGGAATGAAAAGTCAAGCCAGAAAGAGAAAGAAGCCTTTATATGCATATACATATACAGACAAATGCATATACAGCCAAAGAATCTACAATAAATAAATTCCTACAAGTGAACAAGAAAAAGAGAAAAACAGGTAACTAAATTAATAATAAGGAAAAAGACTTAGGTACCTCAAAAAGCATATTTAAATGACCAACGGACAACAAAAACCCCTTAACAATATCAACTGCTGCAAAGATGTGGAGCATCTAGAACTCTACACTGTTAAGTGTAAAATTAGTTTAATCACTCTGGGAAATTGTTTGGCCGTACCTTTATTTTTTTTTTAACTGTTTATTTTGTATTGGGGTATAGCCCATTAACGATGTTGTGATGGTTTCAGGCGAACAGCGAAGGGACTTAGCCATACATATACGTGTATTCATGTTCCCCCAAACTCCCCTCCCTTCCAGGCTGCCACAAAACATTGAGTTTCATGTGCTATACAGTAGGTCCTTGTTGGTTATCCATTTTAAATACAACAGTGTGTACATGTCCATCCCAAACTTCCTAACTATCCCTTCCCCCAATCCTTTCCCCTGGCAACCATAAGTTCATTTTTTAAGTCTGAGTCTCTTTCTGTTTTGTAAGTACGTTCATTTGTGTCATTTCTTTTTAGAGTCCACATATAGGGTACGTCATACAATATTTCTCCTTCATTGTCTGACTGACTTACACTTTCTAGGTCCATCCATGTTGCCGCAAATTGCTCATCATGGATCCTGTGATCTATCAGTTCCATTCCTAGGTATATCCTATAGGCAAAGACACAGGTGAAGGTGTTCTTGGCCAGTATCAGGAGTAGGGAGAAGTAAGGGAAGATGCCTAGTGCTCAAAATTTGAGGAGGTGCTCACTCCCAGGGTCATAAAAGTGCCAGTGTGATCTTGACCAGTGAGTGCTTCCTTAAATTTTGCACCCCAAGCACCTTTCTTGCCTCACCTACTGTCATCTCTGGTCTTGGCAACAGTGTTCATAAGAGTCAAAACACCCAAATATCCATCAGCTGTAGAATAGGTTAAGTAAACTCTTATTTGTAAAATTCACCATACAGCAGTGAAAAGAATGAACTGGTAATATGCAGCAACACATATTAATTTCACAAACAATATGGAGCCTAAGAAGTCTCCCACAAAATAGTACATGGCAAAACCAATGCAATATTGTAAAGTTAAAAAATAAAATAAATTAAAAAAAAAAAAGAAGTGGTTAAAAAAAAAAGCTAAAAAAAAAAAGGCAAAGTTAATCAATGATCATAGGGGTTAGGATAGTAACTAGTTTCAGAGGAGAGAATAATTATGAGGGTACCCAAGAGAGGTTTCTAGAGTCCTGGTAAAAGCCTGTACCTTGATTGGGGTAGCAATTACATGGGCAAACATCAATCGAGATGGACATAATCTTTATATGCATATTATCTATCCTTATGATTTGCTCTTATGATTTGCTCACTTCTCTGTGTGTTATTTGGTTAAAATGTTAACTAAAAAATTTAAAACACAATGGAAATGAATGTCTATATTTGTATACCTATATTTTGAAGAAAAGGAGGATGGGGACCGTAAAGGGGAGATGGGTAACAGGGGGCTTCCTCTGATTCTATCATGTTTCACTTATTTTAAATTATACTGAAACAAATATGGCAAAGTGATAGAATATAATAGAGGTGAGCAATGGGTACACAGTTCATTGCATTACTCTTAACTTTTCTTTTTCAAATGTTTTATACTTAAAAAAAAATAAATAAATCAGCAATGTGGATTATCTGAAGCTGGGATCTGATCCACTGAGAGGATGGTCCAACCTACATCATTATCAACACCTCTTACAAAATACTATACATCTTTGCCTTTTCCAGTAGACATCTCATTCCACTCCCTGCCAAGGCAAAATATGCTGTTTGCAACAAGCCCTTCAATCCCATTCAAGAAAATTTCGCAAAATGAGGAGAGCTTGTTTTTAGCTTTACTTCATTATGATAGGTTTTGAAATTGAAGCTTGAAAAAGAATATCTTGCCCTTATTGTGTCTCCAGCAAAGTCTGATGCTCCTGAAAAAATTACAAGTGGTTCTGTTCACCTCTCACTGATCCCAAATCATAGAAAAGATACTAAATAAGATTAACTTAACACCCACAAGGCCTTCTGTGTGACTGACTTTAAACTGCAGATACAAAGCTGAAAGAGTTGATTCTTCACTCTTCCTTTCTGCCTGTTAAGCTCAGCTTTCTAAAAAAGTATCAGAAGTGCTAGGACTTTCACTGTGCTTCAGTTAGCTATGGCTTATCTCCACTTAAGAAATTGCTTCCTCCCTTATATTAGAGATAGACTGGCAGGAAATACTCCCCATGTCCTGGCTGAGAGTGGAAAATCCTAAGACAGGCTGGGTGAGAAAGCTTTTTGTAGACTTGTTCCTGATTTCCATTGATTGCAATCCTCTCCTAGCTCTAGGTCAGTTTTTTAAATGAGCAGGGTGGGTGGGTAGGAGTGGAGGAGGACCTCAGAGACAGAGCCAAGGAGACATGGTAGTAAATTGACTATATGGAAAGACCAAGGTAGGTATGATACAGTGAAAAGAACAATGGGTTTAAATTCTGACATACTGGGCTGAGCAACCATAAACAAGTCATTTTAGCCTGAGTCCTATCCCTCTTTGCAAAATGACCAAGGTAATACTTCTCTCTCTCAGGAGTTTTGTGTGGTTTCCATGCTGTGAAATGTTGAAAATATTACATGGGTAGTAAAAGAAAATGCCTATCTTTGGCTCACCTGCTAGTCCAAACCCTTGAAAGCACTATCTAATTTATCTTTAAGTCAGGTTTCATTCTTTTTCCTGTATGCTCAGTCATTACACATACATTTCATTTCTTCTACTTCCCTTTACATCTCCTCAACGGGCTGTTTAATATCTTCATAACACACTATGAAGGATCAAGGCATTTGAGCTTTAGTGCTTCTGAGCTTTTCAGTTTTGATGTGTCTACATTCTATCTTTTAGTTGAAATGAATATGTGCCATTCACAAGCAGATCACCAGATGATAAACACCTCTCAAAAGACACATTAAAAAAGCAAACAAACAAACAAAAAAACCCCACCACAATTAGTAGAAGGAAAGAAATCAGAAAAATCTGAGCAGAAATAAATGAAAAAAACAATAGTAAAGATTAATAAAACTAAAAGCTGGTTCTTTGAGAAGATAAACAAAATTGACAAACCTTTAGCCAGATTCACCAAGAAAAAGAAGAGAGAAGAATCAAATCAACAAAATTAGAAATGAACAAGTAGAGGTTACAAAAGATAATGCAGAAATACAAAGGATTATAAGAGACTATTATGAACAACTATATGGCAATAAAATGGATAACCTGGAAGAAATGGACAGATTCTTAGAAAAGTTCAATCTTCCAAGACTGAACCAGGAAGAAATAGAAATTATGAACAACCCAATGACAAACACTGAAATTGAAGCTGTGATCAAGCGTCTCCCAAAAAACAAACTCCCAGGACCAGATGGCTTCACAGGAGAATTCTATCAAACATTTAGAGAAGAGATAATGCCTATCCTTCTAAAACTCTTTCAAAAAATTTCAGAGGAAGGAACACTTCCAAACTCATTCTATGAGACCACCATCATTGATACCAAAACCAGACGAAGACAACATAAGAAAAGAAAAGTAAAGTAAAGTGAAGTTGCTCAGTCGTGTCTGACTCTTTGCGACTCCATGGACTGTAGCCCACCAGGCTCCTCCATCCATGGAATTTTCTAGGTAAGATTACTGGAGTGGCTTGCCATTTCCTTCTCCAGGGGATCTTCCCATCCCAGGGATCAAACCAGGGTCCCACATTGCAGGCAGACACTTTACCATCTGAGCCAACAGGGAATCAATGCAAAAAAAGAAAACTACAGGCCAATATCACTGATGAACATAGATGCAAAAATCCTCAACAAAAGCTGAGCAAACAGAAATCAGCAACATATCAAAAAGCTCACACACTATGATCAAGTTGGGTTTATTCCAGGGATGTAAGTATTCTTCAATATATGCAAATCAATCAATGTGATATACCATATCAACAAATTGAAAGATAAGAGCCATATGATCATCTAAATAGATGCAGAAAAAGCCTTTGACAAAATTCAGCACCCATTTATGATTAAAACTCTTCAAAAAATTGGTGGAGAAGGAACCTACCTCAACATAGTAAAGGCCACATATGACAAGCCTACAGCAAACATTATTCTCAATGGTGAAAAACTGAAAGCATTCCCCCTAAGATCAGGAACAAGACATGGGTGTCCCCTTTCACCACTATTATTCAACATAGTTCTGGAAGTCTTAGCTATAGCCATCAGAGAAGAAAAAGAAGTAAAATGAATCCAGATCAGAAAAGAAGTAAAGCTCTCACTGTTTGCAGATGACATGATACTGTACATCGAAAACCCTAAAGATACTATCAGAAAATTACTAGAGCTAATCAGTGAATTTAGCAAAGTTGCAGGGTACAAAATAGGTACACAGAAATCACTTGCATTTCTATATGTATAATATCATATGAGAAACGAATCGCCAGTCCAGGTTGGATGCATGATACAGGATGCTTGGGGCTGGTGCACTGGGATGACCCAGAGGGATGGTATGGGAAGGGATGTGGGAGGGGGGTTCAGGATTGGGAACACGTGTACATCTGTGGCAGATTCATGTTGATGTATGGCAAAACCAATACAATATTGTAAAGTAATTAGCCTCCAATTAAAATAAATAATTTTTTTTTAAAAGCAGAAAGAGAAATTAAGGAATCAATCCCATTCACCATTGTAACAAAAGGAATTAAATATCTAGGAAAAAACTTACCTAAGGAGACAAAAGAACTGTACACAGAAAATTATAAGACACTGATAAAAGAAATCAAAGGCAACATAAACATATGGAGAGAGATTCCATGTTCCTGGGCAGAAAGACTCAATACTGTGAAAATGACTCTACCACCAAATGCAATCTACAGATTCAGTGTGATCCCTATCAAATTGCCAATGGCATTTTTTACAGAACTAGAACAAAAAACTTCACAATTCATATGGAAGCACAAAAGACCCTGAATAGCCAAAGCAGTTTTGAGAAAGAAGAATGGAACTGGAGGAATCAACCTTCCTGACTCCAGATTATACTACAAAGCGACAGTCATTAAGACAGTATGGTACTGGCACAAAAACAGAAATATAGACCAACGGAACAAGATAGAAAGCCCAGAAATAAACCCATACACCTATGGGTACCTTATTTTTGACAAAGGAGGCAAGAATATACAATGGGGCAAAGACAGCCTCTTCAATAAATGGTGCTGGGGAAATTGGACAGCTACATGTAAAAGAATGAAATTAGAACACTTCCTAACACCATATACAAAGATAAACTCAAAATGGATTAAAGATCTAAATGTAAGACCAAAAACTAAAACTCTTAGAGGAAAACATAGGCAGAAATCTCAATGACATAAATCAAAGCAAGATCCTCTATGACCCACCTCCTAGAGTAACAGAAATAAAAACAAAAGTAAACAAGTGGGACCTGATTAAACTGCGAAGCTTTTGCACAGTAGAGGAAACTATAAACAAGGTGAAAAGAAAACCCTCAGAATGGGAGAAAATAATAGCAAATGAAACAACTGACAAAGGATTAATTTCCGAATATACAAGCAGCTCATACAACTCAATACCAGAAAAACAAACAAGCCAATCAAAAAGGGGGAAAAAGACACAGACATTTCTCCAAAAACATACAGACTGCTAACAAACCCATGAAAATATGCTCAACATTGCTCATTATTAAAGAAATGCAAATCAAAACCACAATGAGATATCACCTCACACCAGTCAGAATCGCCATCATCAAAATGTCTACAAACAATAAATGCTGGAGAAGGTGTGGAGAAAAGGGAATGCTCTTGCACTGTTGGTGGGAATAGAAATTGATACAGCCGCTGTGGAAATTCCTTAAATAAAACTAGGAATAAACCTGCTATTATGACCCAGCAATCCCACTCCTAGGTATATACCCTGAGGAAACCAAAATTGAAAAAGACACATGTATACCACTGTTCATTGCAGCACTATTTACAAAAGCTAGAACATGGAAGCAACCTAGATGTCCATCAACAGATGAATGGATAAAGAAGTTGTGGAACATATGCACAATGGAATATTACTCAGCCATAAAAAGGAATGCATTTGAGTCAGTTCTGATGAGGTGGATGAACCTAGAATCTATTATACAGAGTGAGGTGAGTCAGAAAGAGAAAGATAAATATCATATTCTAATGCACATATATGAAATCTAGAAAAATGGTACTGCAGAATTTATTTACAGGGCAGCAATGGAGAAACAGACATAGAGAACAGACTTATGGACATGGGGAGGGGTGGAGGAGAGGGTGGGATATATGGAAAGAGTAACATGTAAACTTACATTACCATATGTAAAATAGATAGCCAAACAGGGGCTCTGTATCAACCTAGAGAGGTGGGGAGGGAGATGGGAGGGAGGTTCAAGAGGGAGGGGACATATGTATACCTCTGTCTGATTTATATTGAGGTTTGACAGAAAACAACAAAATTCTGTAAAGCAATTATCCTTTAACAAAAAAATAAAATGAAAAAAAAAATTTTTTTAAGACACATTAGCCAGACTTCACTGAGTCACGCAGTCATACCATTCATCCAGATAGTGTCAGGAAGGGTCAAGTTTTTGAACGGAAGTAATTATGAATCATCAGTAATCAAATATTTCCTAACCCTAAGGCTATGTCACAGCCTATGCCAGACTGCAAACTTTGGAACATCATTACAGCAAAAATGACAAATTTTATTAGCTTCTTTTTACAGAATAACACAGCATTTGCAATTGGCAGATTGATGTTTCCTGTTTCACCTAATTTGGAGGGCTTTGCATTTTTTTAAGAAAATGTGCTTGTTTTGAAAAAAGAGATACTCTCTTTCATATCATATTTCTACTGACTTTCAGCTGAAGCTCCCTCTCCCCCCAAGGTAGGAATGTTGGGGTATCCATTCCTTTCTTCTCTTTGCACTCTTTTACTCAATCCTTACCAAGGAAGAAAAGTCACTGATCTAATTTTTTAGAGCATCCCACTTCACTCATTGGCATGATTGCCACTTTGGCCATTTTATCCCTTTCTGTCTTCCTTTATCTTCAAGTAGACACATAGTCCTAATCAATGAAGTGGGATGAATGACTCATTTCAGACCATCATTGCAGGCTGGATTGTTATCAACTCAGCAGAGAAGTAAAGGCAGTTATTTGAATTCAGCCCTCTGTCTTGCCTTCAGTCCAGTTTCACCAGCCATCCTTGCATTCAGAGTTACAGGGTACTTGTGTTCCATTAATCTAGAGACACTTTACATTTTCTCATCCTAAGGATATCTAAAAGGGCATCTATTTCACCCCAGTGAAGGTCATAAGTATGTGCCTTGTAACTGTGAGGAACAAATGTAGGCTCAAGCAGTCTATACCACTGGGTCAATCCCATCTTGCATTGGGCAATGTTCTTGGATAATGCAGCAATAGGATTTCATTAAGTTTAGCTGTCCTCCAGAAGCATCTCTTGAAGAAAAGTTTAATTCCGCCTTTTGGTTAGCATAGCTGAATGTGATCAGGCCTTCCTACCAGTCTACAAAATCCCATTCTGAGGAAATATGAGGAATAGAATAGAATTGCTACCACTTAGGTCAGAACCCATAATCACCATAAGACAGAATTCAACCTCAGGTTATAGTTGAGGGTCAGAAATCAGGCCATAGCCATGATTAGCCAGCCACGGGATA
This sequence comes from Bubalus bubalis, assembly GCF_019923935.1. Lineage (NCBI taxonomy): Eukaryota > Metazoa > Chordata > Mammalia > Artiodactyla > Bovidae > Bubalus > Bubalus bubalis. The sequence goes on along the minus strand of NC_059167.1, from coordinate 99,106,826 downwards.
ACCTCTGACCTACCACCACAGGTCGTAAGGGCTTGTCATTGTCGAACTTTCAAGATGATAGGAGCAATTGCTCAATGAGCACAGAGCTAGGGAGTCAGCTAGGGAAGCAGAGTCTGAGGTTTCTTGGCTTTTCACCATGGGAAGAAGTCTGAAAGGAGAATCCTGAGCCTAAGGTCAGAATGACTATCACTGTCAGTTCAGTTCAGTTCAGTTCAGTCGCTCAGTCGTGTCCGACTCTTCGTAACCCCATGAATTGCAGCACGCCAGGCCTCCCTGTCCATCACCAACTCCCAGAGTTCACTCAGACTCACATTCATCGAGTCAGTGATACCATCCAGCCATCTCATCCTCTGTCGTCCCCTTCTCCTCCTGCCCCCAATCCCTCCCAGCATCAGACTGTCAAGTGACACCCAAACATTCTAGGTGACAAGACAGACTGTGAAAACATTTTCTTGACATTTTCCTATACAGCAGGATATTCGAAAAAGAGAATTAGGAATAAGCATTCTTTGCTCTCCCCTCGCCATATGGAAAAAGAACTGATTTCCATAAAAGGTGTACATCTGATATTCTGGCAGGACATCAATTCCACTGTTCTCTTGGTGCAAAAGATAATTGATCATAACATCTGCATTCCTTCATGCAAATTTATGACTGAGTTTCCAACAGTTTTCAACAATCTCCTGTTACAAATGGACAGTGCCCAAAGAATATTCTATGAAATATTCTTCCCTAGAGATGCTCTTTTCTTTGAGATGAAGGGATAACTTGCGATGGTAATAGGTAAAGAAAGCAAAGTAACAAATGCTCCCAGAGATTCACAAAGCTTGTTAATATATCAAAGGCTCTGAAAAATCCAGCAAAAGACAAACCAACCAACCAACCTCAGATTAGCATTTTCTTCCTAAACCTGAGTGCCCATAAATCTTCCTTTTCCACGTAACAGAACTGACATTCAGAAGGACATATATCGGAAAACTCTGTCCTGTCTGGAAGTATGTGCAGGAGGCTTGACTCTAATTTCCTGTCTCCAGTGCTGCTGAGGCGAGAAGAGAAGGGAAAAAAGAAGAGAAATGAAGGACCTCTCCTACAGCACATTTGAGTGGCTCACTGTATTGCTAACATATAGGAAGAAACATACCAGAAGGCTACAGCACAATACCTAGATGAAGCACACTTCATTTACTTATAATGGAACAGCTCGCAGTCTGAACCCCACACATGCAAGTGAATGAATCCTTTTTCACATCCCTCAGGCCCATTGGAAAGACTTGCCTATGCCCTGCTTGATGGCACAAGCAAGGCACGCTTTTCTGGAGGATCACTAGCCCATCAATACCTTCTCAGCTGGACATTTCTAGCCCAGGGGTGTGAAGGACCTGTGATTCAGCCCAGGCAAGTCCCAGAGGTGAAGTGCAAGAGAAGAAGTGAAAACTGCAGGGAATCGGGACGATCAACCTCTGACTTAGATACTACTGTGCTACGTTAAAAGGCATCCCGGCACTTGGAGGTAAAGCAATAATTTCCTATTGCTCATAATTCTATGAGTTGTAAGTTGGCTGGTCCCAGCCCACAAGTCTTCTGCTCCATGTTGTGTAGCTGAGGCTATTCATGTGGCTGCATTTGACTGGGGGCTCACCTTGGGGGTCTGTAAGGTACCCCCGATCCTTCAGGGTCTCACACTATTCCATAGTCTTACCTCCGATCCTTCAGGGTCTCTCACACTATTCCATAGTCTAGTCTGAACTCTCTCACAGCAAGGCAACTGGGCTCCAAGAGAAGGAGAGCTCCTGGTTCTCTTAGGGTTCTCAACTCCAAAATCCCAGACCATCATTTGTGAAAAGTTCTATTGGTCAAGGGAAATTCCAAGGTCAGCCCAGATTCAACAGTCCAGACTTGATATGAGAAAAGCATTCACAGAGGGAGACAGGAGGCTGTAGATGGTTATCTTTGGAGACTATCTACCATAACAACTAACATTTCATGTTTCACAACTTCAGTGGTTAAACAGGCAAAAATTTTTAGAGGGTTGCCATTTCCTTCCTTGGGGGATCTTCCTGAACCAGGGTTTGAACACACATCCTCTGCGTTAGCAGGTGGGTTCTTTACCACTGAGCCACCGCGGAAGCCCAAACAGGAAAAATGCCACCATCATTTTTGACAAAGTAGCAAATTCAAAATGCAGTATTTTTTATCCAGACCTTTAAAAAGATTAGGGAAACCATCTCCAATTAGAGCAAACTAAACGAGCCCCTAACTCATTCCAGCCAATCATTTTCAAGGGGTAAATCTTTCTAGGAGGTGACTAGAATAATCCTGGACTAACATGAAGTCCCTTTAAGGAGCTATTATAACCCCTGGCTACTCAGTGACTTATAAATAATTAAACTTCTAATTCTGTTCATGTTTTCATTCCTCACTCACAATCCTTCCTGAGAAGTAAGCAAGGATCCTTCTTATCAGCAACCCAACTGATCTCTGAGCTGGGATTTAGCCATATCCAGGAAAGAAAAGCTAAATATTTATTTAACAGTATTATCACCCTCCCTTAAAAGCACCAGCTTTTCTTTTTGCCTCATTCACCACTTGAAACACATGGGAACGCTGAGTGGGCTGGGCAGCTGCCTATGTAGTACATTCTGAGGGACACTTAAAGGGAGCCCTGTCCAAAAATAATCCTCACAGCTGCCATGACATGATGCCTGAAATTCCACCGATATTCATTTCATTCACTTAGGTGTTGGTTCTGCTGGGATTCAAGGACAGAATGCAAAGATCCCAGGATATGGGAACACATGGGGTCATCACCACAATTAGCTTCCCAACCTGGGGTAACGATTTAACATAGGTCTTTGGACCAGTGAGGGAAGACCAAGCAGGGTCCATGAGGGCCAGAAAGGTGGAGGTGTCTCCTGGAGACAGGTTGTATGTTCCTGGAGGTCTGGGCGCCCCAAGGGTAGAGAAAGGTAAAGAAACAGGGCTGCTGCTGCTGCTGCTGCTAAGTCGCTTCAGTCATGTCCGACTCTGTGCGACCCCATAGACAGCAGTCCACCAGGCTCCCCCGTCCCTGGGATTCTCCAGGCAAGAACACTGGAGTGGGTTGCCATTTCCTTCTCCAATGCCTGAAAGTGAAAATGAAAGTGAAGTCGCTCAGTCGTGTCTGACTCTTAGCGACCCATGGACTACAGCCAACCAGGCTCCTCGGTCCATGGGATTTTCCAGGCAAGAGTACTGGAGTGGGATGCCATTGCCTTCTCCGAAGAAACAGGGCACACCTCTCCAATTCACAATGTTCTGAAGGTTGTTTGTTGGAGGGAAAAAAAAGGCACAGGAGAAAAAGGAGTGAGACAGGGCAACAGGACGTATTCTGAACATATTCTCCCAAAGTTTCCATTTCAAGAATTTTCAAGCTAACACTTTTCATCATTATTAATACCAGGACAAAAAGACATCCGTGTGCATAGCAAAGAGAGTTAAAAGAGAAGCCTGCAAATTAAGCTTTACCCAAGATAATAAACCAAAAATAGCTGATACTTGTAGTGTACTGTGTATGAGTCAGATGATGTTTGGAGAACTTGACATATTTTGGTTTGTTTGGTCATCACAGAAGTCCTGGGATGTAGGTGCTTTCATGATCCCTATTTTAGAAAAGGGGAAACTGAGGCCAGAAAGGTAGATTAACTAATCAATGCTGAAGTCAGAATTTGAAGCCAGGCAGTCTGACGACCAGAACTCAAGGCCTCCAGCATTTATCACCACACTGTGACACTCTCTAGGGACCCTTCCACACCCAGGGCTCACACATGCAGAGAACGTGCTGTAAGGTTAAGATTCTATTTCCAGCACTGGCAAAGAAAATTCTGAGTCTGGAGCAATTATTTCTTATTGCATTTACTATTGGTGTTAGAACTTTGATGCCATGGCCTTCACATTTATAAAATAAAACACAGTATTTAAATATTATATTTCCTTCAAAAATAATTTATGGAAATGAATGTTTATTCAAAGTGACCCAAAAGTTATGGTCAGGCAGGCGGGAGTGAAAAAAGTGCTAGAAAAACAAATCTCCGTGTCTAGGAAGCACTGTTTCTTTTTTTTAATTTGTTTATTGGAAGCACTGTTTCTTCCCTTATTTTCTTAAACCAATGGCTGTGTCACAAAGTTGGACTGCCTGATCCCCAGGCATACTTATGACACCCCTGTGCACCTCAGGAGGTGGGATTCTGAGCAGGCTGACCCTGCCCAGGGGCTCATGTGTCCTCTGCAAGAGCCAGAGCAATAAAGCACTGCCCCAAATGAAGACCAGTTCTGAAAACACACCTTTCTCTGTTTCTTGTTGGTTAGATATTTAGTCAACTATAAATTCCAGCTGCCGCTGCTAAGTCACTTCAGTCGTGTCTGACTCTGTGCGACCCCATAGACGGCAGCCCACCAGGCTCCCCTGTCCCTGGGATTCTCCAGGCAAGAACACTGAAGTGGATTGCCATTTCCTTCTCTAATGCATGAAAGTGAAAAGTCAAAGTGAAGTCGCTCAGTCGTGTCTGACTCTTAGCGACCCCATGGACTGCAGCCCACCAGGCTCCTCCGTCCATGGGATTTTCCAGAGATGATGTTCAATTCTCCTCTGCCCGTGTTCTCTACTACTCCTCTTGCTTTCTTCCCTTATCTAATTGTTGTTGCTGTTCACTTGCTCAGTTCTTTGTGACTCCATAAACTGCAGCACACCAGGCCTCCCTGCCCCTTACTATCTCCTGGAGTTTGCCCTAACCTTATAAACACACAAAAATTCTCCTTCTCAAATGGTTGAAGGGATTGAAGAAGGAGTCATTTTGCTGAGGTGAGAGGGGAGCTCAAAGCTGCAAGTGAAATTGCTTTCATAGACTACCATTAAGTGATCTAGACACTTAGACTCATTTAACAGAACTTGAAGTTAGGTTACAACCAGAAAAGACAAGAGCATGGCAAATCTACCATCATGAACTTCTAACAGGAAATTCTGAATACTTGAAAGCACTAAGTCCATTTAGGAGGCTTGCTTACTGAGAAGCAACTGTAGTACTCAGTGTTGAAGAATCTCCCTGCCCTATACTCTGGCTTCAAGATAATCAAAGTGAATCATACATTAGGAATGAGAAATGGAGTTTCCAAAAGGACCCACTAAAAATGCAATTCATCCAGAGGTGGCAAAGTCATCTCCACCTCCTGTACCATCTTCCCCTTGCAGTGCTCAGCCCAGCTGAGTACCACGCTTCTCCCACTACCCAGCAATTGGAAATACTTGAAATTTCATTAGTAGTCACAATGACTGAGAGGCACTGCTGGCATTTAATGAATGGCAGGCAGTGATGCTAAGTGTTCTGCAGTGTGCCCCAGAAGGTGCCGCACAGTGCAGAATTTCCTAACTGAAATAGCACAACAGCATCCGTCCTGGATACCCCTACATCAGACAGCTGCCACATCTCTCGGAGCCTCCAATTTCCAATTTCCAACCTGTCTACTTGTCTGGAATTAACAAATTAGCTCTTTGTGTTTAGAAGGTATTGTCTCTCCTAATTTTTTAATTAAGAGGAAAGGCTATAATTCACCTCTACCCTGTCCTGTTGAAAGGGATTAAAGAAATTACTTAAGTGATATGTACATCTAGTGGCCAGATAATAATAGGAGAAAATCCCCCTTTAAGTACAAGTAAGATCTGTGGAACTCTGTGACACAGGAGGACATCAAGTGGTTGCATTTGGGAAAGGGGTAGTGGTTTTGATGAAAAACAAAGATGTGAGCCAAAGTAGACCATAGTATGTCTTTCCTTCCCAACTTCCCTTTCTCCTCAAATAGTCTCTGAGCGACCACTATCTGTAGGTGTTGTATGATGTGCTGTGAAACAAAGGTGAGCAGGAAGTGACATAGTCCTTCAGGGAGATTAACCTTAATAAAATAACCACACAAATAAGCCAGCGAACGAGGACTCAAGTGATCATCAAGGATTGCAAGTTGCATTGCCTCTAGACACAAAGAGCACCAAAGGAGTATGACCTGTGTCATATAGTTTCTGGGTTCTGTTATCAGCAAGTTAGTTGGACCAGTCACCAAACTTTGATAGACTCAGTTTCTCCTCGGTATACAAATGCACATTGCATTGGACAACAATGTGAGTTCTAGTGGCTGAGAGAGAACTGTGTCCAGTTTTGAGGTTTTAAGCATGACTCATTCCAGTTCAGGATGGTGACCCTGCTTCCTGATACAGTCTTAGTGACCTCCTCCCACAGAGAGGCCATAGCGCTATCGGCAACATGAGCAGTCTTGAGATTCCTCGTGGGGCTTTCAAGAACAGTCAGCATCATCAAACTTATTCCACTAATGCTTATAGAATGCCAACTCTCAGCCTTGTTCTGCACGAAAGCCAAGTACATAAAGATGAATAAGCAACAGTCCTTGCCCTTGAGGAGCTCCAGCTGAAGACGAAGACATAATCATAGATTGTGATGTATCACATGAATGCTATGGCCAAGCGTCACTGGATCACAGAGGAAGGACGAGACTGTCCACCCCTGTGTTGTGTTCTGAGGTAACTCAAAGCAGAATGACTGGAGAGGAAGCACTTGACTTAGCCCTTCCTGATAGAGACATTTGCTGTTTGCTTTGGAGAAACTATCCCACAGCCAAAAGGTCTCACTTTTTTTTTTTAATTGAGTCTGGATTCTCTACAAAGTTTCTTGTTCGAACCTGAGTGTAAAGTGCTACTTTTTAGGGAAATTTAACTCAGATTCACTGAATGAGGAGTTGGGAGATTTTCCTGCATATACACGGTGGTGATTATGACTTTCTTTTCACAAATTTTATGAACACTGCCTGCCTCCACTTCTAGAACCCTCCACTCCAGCTGACACAAACTCATCAGTGTAGCTGCCGCTACAGAGAACAAGGAGTTTGGGGATGGCAGAGAACACAAGGCTGCCTTTCCAGGGATGATGAATTAACAGTGATCCCTCCTCATCCGCAGGTCCCCAAGACACTGAGAGCCTCATCCTAGAGTCGCTAGCTTCTAAACACCTCTCCAGTCCACCCTCTCCTTTTTCCCTCCATCACCCCGCCACCAGCTCCTGCCCCTCCACTCCTGACTTCTCCAGGACAGGAATGAGAGCTCACCACGTCACCGTGCCCAATCTGTGAACTCTCTCTCTCTCTTTTTTTTCGAGGTCAAATTAAGGAAAGTTTTGCCACCTCCCAAAGCTGGAGAAGCTGCTTGGTTGACTTTTCAAAATTGGTCTCCGTCTAGAAGCAGCAGGAAGTCAAAGCAAAGGCCTCATTTAGATCTGGGGAAATTTGAACAACTAAAGTGCCCATAGTAGCAAGAGCAGAAAGAATTCCACAGTGGAAGTTTCGCCCAGGAAGCTAACATCCAGGTAATGAAAATAAGAAAGAATAAGAGACTCTACTTTTCCCTAGGGTTTCCTGGGCTTTTTTCCCCCCTAACTGCCTCTACCTTCAGTTCATTCACTTACTATCTGGCAGTTCCTGTTTAGCAAGACAAACTCTGGTTCCACAAGGAAAAAGTGGCCCACAAGGAAGCAGTCAGCATCATCTAGATATAAGGCAGAGTACATTTCTCTCTGCCACGCCAGATTGAATCAGCTCATACGCTTGTGTCAAAATTTCCTACAGTTTTTTTGAAGTTACAAATGCCTCTTAGTTTCAGCCCATTTCTTCCAGCTCTCATGCAAGATGTCAAAACTGGAAGCTAAAATAATACCAGTTCTTTCTTCCAAAAAAAGTACAGTAGGTTATGTCAAAGGATGTAGTATTATTTACATACAATATGGTTAAGATATTTATATGTAAAGAATACCCCCATCTGAAACATCTGAAGAGCATGGGGCAAATTTTAATAAAAGGCACATGTACAATAAGGGCTTCCCAGGTGGCGCTAGTGGTAAAGAATCCACCTGCCAATGCAGGAGACAAAAGAGACTCGGGTCTGACCCCTGGCTCAGGAAGATGTCCTGGAAGCAACCCACTCCAGTATCTTTGAGTTGAGAATCTCACAGACAGAGGAGCCTGGCGGGCTACTGTCCATAGGGCTGCAAAGAGCAACTTAGCATGCACAGAATAAGGAGGTTGAAATGGAAAATCAAAAGCTGGTGATAGCATTTTGAAAGTTGGGTTGGTGGCAGGCATTATCAACTACATGTCAGAGATCAAGAATGCAGCACTCAGACATGGAGTGACTCCCACTCCACCACGCTTGTCTCCCGGGCAGCCTTTCTTGATGATTCTTATCTCCCACCTGCAGACCCATGGCTGGTCAAAGCCCCAGTAGCTCTCCTGGAGCAGCACAGAATGACTGTCCAAGCTGAAATGAGAATATGAGGCAACTTCTCCAAACTCTGGATGTACAATATTACAGTTTTGATGCTGATATTTTTAGAGGTCATGGAACCATAGATCAACTTAAAAAAATATCTGATTATTGTGCGGGCATGAGAGACTAGTATTATCAATACCTATTGTTATTTAGAGGAAATAATCTTTGATAAAGATGTGTGATACATTCAGAGGATGAAGCATAACTTTTTTGTAGGGTTATTTGTGCTAATATTATGACTTATGGTCTCAAGAAAAATACACTCCAAGAGCTCACTTCTAACACTCTGGTGAAGCAAAAGATTCCATGGTCAGAGAACTAAAGCAATAAAACAGAAATCCACAATGCTGCCATCTCAGGGAATATAATTTTAGAATGGTCTCTCCTCATCCCAAGAATCTCATCCCAGAGCTGCCTTATCTAAATCCTTCCCCCATTCACCTGTTCCTTTCCATTCCCCATGGCCACTCAGTTACTCACGAAGTAGGCTATTCTGAGAACCACTCCCCCTTGACCTTTTCAATCTTACTTCAACATAACCACCAATTATCTTTGACAAAATCAAATCCAATCATGTATTCTACTGCTATAAATTATTTAATGACTTTCTATCATTAGAAAGAATGACTTTCTAGCTAGAAGTAATAAAATCTGAACTCCTTAGTTTGACAGCAAGGACTTTAACAGCCCACAGTGTGTCTTCTCTTCTATATCCCCATGCTACAGAATCACAGCCCTTTCCCCCACCTTAGCTCACTTCATGCTACAAGCACCTTAACCACTTCCCCTTCCTCAGACAAGCTCCGTGCTTTACTGCATCTGTGCTTTTCTATATGCCACTTCCTTCACCAAAATGCTATTTCCCACCATCTGCACCTCAATGAAAAGTCAATTCACCTGAAATCTATGGGCAGAGTTAGGTAATAGGTAACCTAACTCTGTGCACTGTCCTCCTTACGCAGTGAAAAAGTAATTGTTAATGTGCACTGTGTGCTGAAAATACAGGAGTGAATAGAAAAAGAAGAAACCTAGATCCTGCCACCATGGTGCTTACCTGAGAGTGCAAAGGTCACAATGTAAAAACTGCTCAAGGCAGTCCAGGGGAGTGGCATGTGAGCTTTCAGAATACATCATACATATAAGTGACTTAGGGAGATCAGGGAAGGCTTCCTTAAATTGGACACATTTCAGCTGAAATCTGATGAGCGCACCAGGCAAAGGGGGGACAGAGTTCTGCGCACATGAGGGGCATTTAACCCATTCTTGTCCTTGAACGTCTTGTTACCATGCTGCAGGGACATCTGTACAGTAATTGAGGGTAAGCATTTAGAAATTTTTGGAGCAATATGACAGAGTTGTTTTATACCTCTTGAATCTAATAAAAACTGAGGCTTGGATTTTGTGTGTCTTTTATTCATTTTACTTTTGTAGTGTTTCCTTTGTATTGTCCTCATAAAAATATCAGTCTGTGATGGATTAGATAATTAAAAAAAAACTCCCAGAGAGTTTGAGAAGGGTTGCCCTACTCAGAACGAATGTGTGTGAAAAGAGCTCACACTAAGACAAACAATGGCTCTGGAAGAAGGCCAGATGTCGCCCCTGAGTGGGGTGCGCAGTGGGAAAGGAAAAGAGGCTGGTGATGTGGACTCGGAGAGTCAAGCACACACGTGATGGCTATAGTGATGGTTACCAGTGTAACCAACAAGAGAGAGAGGTGGACTCTGAGCAGAAGGGAGGAGGATCCAGGACGCAGCCCTCAGGGGCCTAGGAGGGAGACAGGAGGAGAGGCCAGCGAGGCTGAGTGACAGCATGTGTGGGGCCTGCAAAGCCAGGAGATGAGACGCGTTCCAGCAGGTGGAGTGGTCAGCAGTGTCAAATCAGCCGAGAGGACAAGTTGACTGAAAAATATCTCCTGGGCAGAGTGACATAGGAGTCACTGCTGTCTTCAGCAGAGACGATCTGATGGAGAGCTGGGGCAATCTGCAACTAGTTAAGCCACAAGAAAGTTGAGGAAAAACAGAGCAAATTCCAGAGTAGTAAAAAGGGAAAAGATCTGCTAGCTAGATGTAGATGTGGGTGCCAAGCACTTGTTTTTTGTTTGTTAGGGGTGTTTGCTGTTTTTTTTCCTTGGGGTCATTATTTTTTGTTTGTTTGTTTTAATAAGAGAAATTGAGCATTTTAATAAATGACTAGCTCCTGTTGAGAGGGAGAGGTTGAATGCAGAAGATGGAGAAAATATAAACCATAGTTTACATTTTCTGGGAAAATGGATGAGATTGGTATCCAAAGCACAAATAAAGAAAGCAAACTTAATCCCCCAAAAGACAGGATTCTTAGAAGACTGGCCTGTGAAATCTAAGAAGACTGAAGAAGGACAAAAGAAAGGAGAGAGAAATAGGAGGAAATAAGATACATTAACAGACTGAATAAAAGTGTTTGTGGATCCAGAGAACAGTCATTGTGGGGAGGAGAGAATAAGTCAGCCAGAAAGCAAGAACATCATAATCAGAGAGAACCTTTGATTTAGTGATTTTTGAACAGAAAGGCCCATAGCTTTCCTGCGTTATTGCTCTTTCTTTGATGTTTTACATTTCTTCTTCAACCTTGTTGTCTTTCATTTCTTTGAAACTGGAGAAATGCAGCTGCCTGACTTCTCTTTTTCTAGGAGGAGCCAATGTAAGGTCAGATGTTCCTCTCTTTGCGTCTATTCCTTTATGTATGGTAGGCACGGATACCTGCTGGTTCATTGGCCCACGTTTGCTGTGTCTTCTGGTGATTCATCATCTCTGCAGTAATTCCATCCAGGCCAATGATTGCCAAAGCACAGGAGGGGAAGGGTGAGGAAAGCGGCAACCTGAAGCACTTCCAGTTTTGATTTGGGTTTATTTCCAACACGCAACCAGATTGAGTGTGTCTTCCGCCACGAGCCACATCTCCCCACGGTGCTCACACTCTGAAGAGTCAGGGAAGCTCGCAGTGTAGTCCTGAGAGTCCCAGAAACTGTTGACCAATGTTGCGACTTCCCCTCACCCTCCTTATGTAAGGAACTGCCCTGCCTGAAAGCCTAGTCATAGAGCAATCTACTTCCCCACCTGGTTATAATGTGGAATCAGACATCTCAGAGGATGCTTCTTTTCCACTCCTAGATCTTGTCTGTCTAATCAAAGAATGATTAGATGGGTTGCTGAGGATTATGCCCCTTAGTTTTTGAACAGGGATCACAGAATGGCAGCCTACAGATGGGATCCAGCTGGCAGTTAATTTGGTTTGGCTCACATAGTGTTTGAAAGACAGGAACATTTCACATAAAAATCCATTTTCCAGCAACTTCTTGAAAAACAGATCATCTAGGAGTCCTCAAGGGCAAGTTTTCCTCCGTGACAAAACTGGCTAGAACTGAGCTATGGTGGTCTTTTCTGTATGGGTGTGCCATTCACTTCCACCCTCCTTATTCCCTGCTGCCTTCAGTTCAGCCCTCTTCAGAGTGTTCTGGCCCCTGGTTTTAGAAGAGCCCTGTTGTATTGCTCACTCTGCCAAGAGAATGCACTCAGTTCAGTTCAGTTGCTCAGTCATGTCTGACTCTTTGCAGCCCCACAGACTGCAGCGTGCCAGGCCTCCCTGTCCATCACCAACACCCAGAGTTTACTCAAACTCATGTCCATTGAGTCAGTGATGCCATCCAACCATCTCATCCTCTGTTGTCCACTTCTCCTCCTGCCTTCGATCTTTCCCAGCATCAGGGTCCTTTTCAATGAGTCAGTTCTTTGCATCAGGTGGCCAAAGTATTGAAGTTTCAGCTTCAGTCCTCCCAATGAATATTCAGGACTGATTTCCTTTAGGATGGACTGGTTGGATCTCCTTGCAGTACAAGGAACTCTCAAGAGTCTTCTCCAACACCACAGTTCAAAAGCATCAATTCTTTGGTGCTCAGCTTTCTTTACAGTACAACTCTCACATCCATACATGACTACTGGAAAAAAACATAGCTCTGACTAGACAGACCTTTGTTGGCAAAGTAACATCACTGCTTTTTAAAACACTGTCTAAGTTGGTCATAACTTTGCTTCCAAGGAGCAGATGTCTTTTAATTTCATGGCTGAAGTCACCATCTGTAGTGATTTTGGAGCCCCCCAAAATAAAATCTCTCACTGTTTCCATTTTTTCCCCATCTATTTGCATGAAGTGATGGGACCGGATGCCATGATCTTAGTTTACTGAATGTCAAGTTTTAAGCCAACTTTTTCACTCTCCTCTTTCACTTTCATCAAGAGGCTCTTTAGTTCTTCCTTGATTTCTGCCATAAGGGTGGTGTCATCTGCATATCTGAGGTTATTGATATTTCTCCCGGCAATCTTGATTCCAGCTTGTGCTTCATCCAGCCCAGCGTTTCTCATGATGTATTCTGCATACAAGTTAAATAATCAGGGTGACAATATAAAGTCTTGATGTCCTCCTTTCCCTATTTGGAACCAGTCTGTTGTTCCATGTCCAGTTCTAACTGTTGCTTCCTGACCTGCATACAGATTTCTCAAGAGACAGGTCAGGTGGTCTGGTATTCCCATGTCTTTCGGAATTTTTTCCACAGTTTATTGTGATCCACACAGTCAAAGGCTTTGGCTTAGTCAATAAAGCAGAAGTAGATGTTTTTTTCTGGAATTCTCTTCCTTTTTAGATAATCCAATGGATGCTGGCAGTTTGATCTTTGGTTCCCCTGCCTTTTCTAATTCCAGCTTGAACATCTGGAAGTTCATGTACTGTTGAAGCCTGGCTTGGAGAATTTTGAGCATTACTTTGCTAGCATGTGAGAGGAGTGCAACTGTGCAGTCGTTTGAAAGTTCCTTGGCATTGCCTTTCTTTGGGATTGGAATGAAAACTGACATTTTCCAGTCCTATGGCCACTGCTGAGTTTTCCAATAGTCACAGAAAATATGCTTTTTCAACAACACAAGAGACGACTTTACACGTGGACCTCAGCAAATGGTCAATACCGAAATCAAATTGATTACATTCTTTGTAGCTGAAGATGGAGAAGTTGTGTACAGTCAACAAAAACAAGACCTGGGGTTGACTGTGGCTCAGATCATCAGCTTCTCATAGCAACATTCAGGCTTAAACTAAAGAAAACCAGGAGAAACACTAGGCCAGCCAGGTATGTCTTATATCAAATCCCCTATGAATTCACAGTAGAGGTAAAGAATAGATTCAAGGGATTAGTATCTAGTTAACAGTGTGCCTGAAGAACTATGGACAGAGGTCTGTAATATTGTACAGGAGACAGCAAAAACAATCCCAAAGAGAAGCAAGAAGGCAAAGTGGTTATCTGAGGATACTTAACAAATAGCGGAAGAATAAAGTGAAAAGCAAGGAGAGAAGGAAAAATACATCGAATTAAACCTAGTTTCAAAGAATTGCTAGAAGAGACAAGAAGGCCTTTTTCAATGAATAGTGCATAATAATAGAAGAAAACAGCAAAAGCATAAAGACTAGAGATCCCTTCAGGAAAAGTGGAAACCTCAAGGGAACATTCCACCCAAAGATGGGCACAATAGAGGATAAAAGACCTAGCAAATACTGAAGAGATCAAAATGAAACTGAAAGAATACATGGAAGAACTGAATATAAAAAGATCTTAATGAACTGGATTACTACAATGGTGTGGATAATCACCCAGAGCCAGGCATTCTGGAGTGTGAAGTCAAGTGAGCCTTAAGAAGCACAGCTGTTAATAAAGCTAGTGAATGCGATGAAGCTCCAATAAAACTATTCAAATCCCTAAAGGATAATGCCATCAAGGTTTTACATTCATTATGTCAGCAAATCTGGAAGACCAAGCAGTTTCCACAGGATTGGCCAATGTCCAAGAAGGGTAGTACCAAAGAATATGCTAACCACAGGACAATTGCACTTATCTCCCATGCTAGTAAGGTCATGCTTAAAATCTTGCATGCTAGGCTTTAGCATTTTGTGAACCAAGAGCTTCCAGATGTCCAAGCTGGGTTTAGAAAAGGAAAAGGAACTAGAGATCAAATTGCCAACATTCTCTGGATTATAGAGAAAGCAAGGGAATTTTAGAAAAATATCTATCTCTGTTCATTAACTATACTAAAGCCTTTGACTGTGTGAATCATGACAATCTGTGGAAATCTCTTAGACAGATGGGAATACCAGACCGTCTTACCTGTCTCCTGAGAAATCTGTGTGTGGATCAAGAAGCAATAGTTAGAACCCTGTATGGAAAAACTAATTGGTTCAAGATCAAGAAAGGAGTATGACAGGGCTGTCTGCTATCATCTATTTGTTTCACCTATACACTGAGCACTTCATGAGACATGTCAGGCTGGATGAGTTACAAGTTGAAATCAAGATAGATGAGAGAAGCATCAACAACCTTAGATGCGTGGATGATGCCACTCTAATGGCAGAAAGTGAAGAGGAACTAACGATCCTCTTGATGAGGGTGAAGGAAGAGAGTGCAAGAGCCAGCTTAAGATTAAGTATTAAAAAAACTAAGATCATGGCATCCCACCCCTATTGCTGCATGGAAAATAGAAGGGGAAGATGTGGAAGAAGTGACAGATTTCCTTTTATTGGGCTCCAAAATCACTGCAGATGGTTACTGTAGCCATGAAATTAGAAGACAATTGCTTTTGGCAGGAAAATGTTGACAAACCTAGACAATATGTTGAAAAGCAGAAACATTACTCTGCCGACAAAGGTCCATATAGTCAAGGCTATTGTCTTCCCAATGTCATGTACAGTTGTGAGAGCTGGACCGTAAAGAAGATAGGAGGACAAAGAATTGATACCTTCAAACTGTGGTGTTGGAGAAGACTCCCAAAAGTCCCTTGGACAGCAAGGAGATAAAATCAGTCAGTCTTAATCGAGATCAACCCTGAATATTCACTGGAAGGTCTGATGCTGAAGCTCCAGTATTTTGGTCTTTGATTTTTCATTGGAAAAGCCCCTGATGCTGGAAAAGCTGAGGGAAGAAGGAGAAGAGGGCATCAGAGGATGCACTAAAATGGCTGGACAGCATCTCCAACACAATGAACATGAACTTGGGCAAACTCTAGCAGATAGTGAGGGACAGGGAGGCCTGGCATGCTGCAGTCCAAGGGGTCGTGAAGAGTTGGACACGACTGAGAGAATGAACAACAACAACAGTTGTATTGCTCTAATATTCCTTCCCCAAGTCCATATTGCATTCTGTTTGGCAGGTCATTTTTCTACCTTAGTTTTGGGGTTGTGACTGGGGATATTTTCCCCTGTCTTTCAAGGTGGATTTTCTTCTTTAGTTTTTGTTATTTGAATTTTTGTAGTCACTTTTTTTGTGATTTTTTTTATTACTTTATGTATTTAAACAGAGGAGAATATAGTAAAATTGCTTTCATATCATAAAAATCTGAAGTCTTCCTTACCTGACCTTTAATATCTTCTATATCTAAAATGAGCAGTTACCAAAATAGACTACAAAATATTTAAACATCAGAAATAGTGAAATTGTTGATGAAGGGCTTCAAGCTCTGAAAATGAAGTTACTGAAGTAACACATACAAAAAATCAGTAGCAGTCTATATATTACCAGAAAAATCAAGCAACATAACAGTAAGGACTTTAAACAAACTTTTTATATTTCTTTTTTCTTTCATTTTTGTGATAATATGGATATGCAAAAAAGTGTATATAGCTTCTTTCTCTCCAAAAACATTCAAAACATAGTATAAGAGGTGAAGGAAACAGAGTGAGTATCCATCCCTCTCTGGAGGCAATTCATAGATTGTCTTCAAGATGTACAATAACCCCCTGAGAATGCATAAGGCTAGACAAGTGGATTTCAGTATTTTTTCTTAGTTGAGAATCTGTATCCTCAGAGATAAAGGGACACTGAGCAAAGTTCAGTGATGTCACTTGCCCCTGGGATGATGACGCTAGCTTTCTCAGTCATCTCTCTGTCTCCATCAGTCCCTCTGTGATCCTTCTCCCATAGAGCAGACAGGAGATTCTTTATAAAGCACCACCACTTGTTCAACCCTTTCCAATGGCTTCTCACATGCTTAGAGTGAAATCCCTCACATGGCTTTCAAGGCCTACAGAATCAGCCACGGCCACACTCCCACCTCTGCATCTCCCTTTTTGTCCCCTTCCTCAGAGTATGCCATGCTCACTGACCTCCTTTCTGTTCCTGAACCAACCACGTGTGCTCTGGCTGTAGGGCTGTCTCCCTGGCTGCTCCATACATCTCTCCTTCAGCTCTTTCACAGATTGGCTCCTCCTTGTCATCTGGGTCTCAGTTCAAATGACACCATGCCACAGAAGTCTTCCTTGAATGCTTGATCTGAAATACCCTTCAGCCACTACGTTCTGATACATTTTCTGTGATTTTCACTGCACTCATCACCATCTGAAATTATTTTGCTCATTTACCTGGCTGTCTCTTTCTCTAGCAATACTGTCTCCTTGAGAACAGGGACCATGTCATCCTCCCCTGTGATATCCTCAGCTCATTGGGTAAATGACTTAGTTTTGTAGGTGACAAACTGGGGCTTGGAGAGGGAAAATGGCTTAGGCAAAATGCCATAGCTCATGAAAAGCAGAGATCACCATGCCATTCACACCTCTTGAAATCAATTCAGAACCTTCTTTATAAACCCTAGTTCAGTAAAAGGGAAATTCCACTATAAGTGGCTAGAAGCTTATGAAGGTAAAGCTGAATACTGCCCACTGATTTTATTAAATTTAATAAGAATTATTTGGCAGCAGTCTAATCAACAGTCATTCCATTTTAGTACATTTACCATTATAACTGAATGCTCTGTTCATTGGCTGTTTGTATTAATAATATTCATTTTCAAAGACTGGCTTCCAATGCTATCATTTATCATTTCACATGTTCTTCAGCCACTTACAGTACCAAGAAACATAATATCAATAACAATGCTATTACAGTTCAGTTCAGCCGCTCAGTTGTGTCCAATTCTTTGTGACCCCATGAATCGCAGCACACCAGGCCTCCCTGTCCATCACCAACTCCCGGAGTTCACTCAGATTCACATCCATCGAGTCAGTGATGCCATCCAGCCATCTCATCCTCTGTTGTCCCCTTCTCCTCCTGCCCCCAATCCCTCCCAGCATCAGGGTCTTTTCCAATGAGTCAACTCTTCTCATGAGGTGGCCAAAGTGTTGGAGTTTCAGCCTCAGCATCAGTCCTTCCAATGAAAACCCAGGACTGGTCTCCTTTAGGATGGACTGGTTGGATCTCCTTGCAGTCCAAGGGACTCTCAAGAGTCTTCTCCAATATCACAGTTCAAAAGCATCAATTCTTCGGCACTCAGCTTTCTTCACAGTCCAACTCTCACATCCATACATGACCACTGGAAAAACCATAGCCTTGACTAGATGGACCTTTGTTGGCAAATAATGTCTCTGCTTTTGAATATACTATCTAGGTTGGTCATAACTTTCCTTCCAAGGAGTAAGCATTTTTAATTTCATGGCTGCAGTCACCATCAGCAGTGATTTTGGAGTCCAAAAAATAAAGTCTGACACTGTTTCCACTGTTTCCCCATCTATTTCCCATGAAGGGATGGGACTGAATGCCATGATCTTAGTTTTCTGAATGTTGAGTTTTAAGCCAACTTTTTCACTTTCCTCTTTCACCTTCATCAAGAGGCTTTTTAGTTCCTCTTCACTTTCTGCCATAAGGGTAGTGGTGTCTTCTGCATATCTGAGGTTATTGATATTTCTCCCAGCAATCTTGATTCCAGCTGTGCTTCTTCCAGCCCAGCATTTTCCATGATGTACTCTGCATATAAGTTAAATAAGCAGGGTATTTCAGTTAAATGTATATAATATTTTGTCCTCCTATGAAGTCAAATTGCTAGTGAGTTTAAATTTTCTTTCTCAGGCTCCACCAAACAAACAATTAACTGTCAGTGTTGCTAATTGGCTAAATCACTCCTGAATGACTCCAGGGTCAAATGAATCCCTATAAGCTGGTGGTATAAATCTTCCCTTTGACAAAAATTCAGAGCTGTATTCAAAGCTGAGAACTATGTCATAGTAGTTCGCTAGTGTATCATTTTAAAAAACCAAATAAAGTAAAAAAAAAAAAAAAAAATGAGCTGTATCAGTGAAGCAAGCATGGAGGTTTCCTCTTACAAGAGCCACAAAACATTCTGCTACAGATGAAAGTGTTCATCTTTCCAGGGACATCCACCTTTAAAAAACGGGCATTGCATCTAAGTTTGGGCAATCCAATCCCAGAACAAAGGAGCAGCCTGATTAAAGACTCACAGGGCTGGAAAGGGTTGGTCATCTCAGGCTCAGGCAGAGTCTGTCTCACTATTTGGAGAAGTCCCTGGGAAGAGAACTGTCTGCCTCTTTTCTGCCTCCCCTACTCCCAACACAGCAGTAGTTCGAAAGGGAGGCTGGCTGACTAACCAAAACCTCCAGAGTACAGAAGTGCTCTCTCATCTCAGTGAAATTTCAACAGTGTCGCACTAAACCTAAAACTGCATATTCTGTTTCCTGTCCAGTTGGAAAAACTGGGGAAGGGTGTGTAGACTGAAGGAGGAGAGTGTCCACTAAAACACTCAGGGTGAGATGTTCCTCTTGAAGACTTGACTCTCAGTGAAGCTTCTCCAAGGAGAGGGAACACCACAGAGGCAGGAGCTATGAAGTCAAGGAGACACTAGAAAAATAAATACTCGGGAACACTTCTATATGTATCTGGATTGCCATCAGTGGACAATACAAGCTTTAGCACTTGAAACCATCTTCTCTTTTTGGACTATAAACCAATTAAGTCAATGAGGCTGTTAGCCTGAGCAATCAGCCTTGATATTTCTAAGTATTTTATTTTTTAAAAAGGGAAAGTCCTCTCATCCCTGCTCCAGACATAATGTAAATCAAGCATCCTAAACTCAGCCTGTTAACCACGTTATGCCATGTCCTTTCTCAATAAACTGAAACCTACTTCATGTTCTGTGATAACACACTGTGGATATGGAGAGAAATATCCTGGCAGAACTGGAGTGAATTGAAAGCGTGTGAGAGAAAGGAAGTGTTTTGGTAAGGGATTACATAAACCCAGGGACATCCTGGCTCTTCCAACATACTAAGCAGCAGCAGAGGCCAGATTATCTGCTATGCAAACACTGTCGCCAGAATTACATCAGTAGAATTCCTTGATTGCATGTACAGCAAGACTTCCCATCATTTGATAAAGCTATTTTTCTGTTCAAAAACCTTCAATGAGACCTCCATCCTACCAGAGTCAAATCCATCTTTCGAGAGTCAAATCCATCACCCTCTGCTCCTGAAGACATGCCTTCCACTCCAGAGTGGCTGTGTGCATTTGTCCTACAATCTCCTCAATATTGTTTCCTCATCCCATACTTTTTTTCGTACAAAACATCCTCTTTCCAAATCCAGATAAGCATTTTGCTTGACAATCCCGGACTTTACTGATTCTTCTGTAATGGAATTCCTTTCTGATTAGGCACCACGCTATTTGGTCTACAATTTCACGTTCTTCTCTGTAACTAAAATACAAATTCCATGAACATAGGATTCAACATCCCCTATTTTCATAAAGAAAAGTATCTTGGCATAACCTAGTGAGTTGTTAATAAATTTTGGTCATTTGTTGTCCTAATTTCTGACTGTTACATATGCCAAATCCCATGATAACAAGTATAAATTCATTAAAAATATTTTGGCAAACCTTTCAAAGCTCAATGATTCATGTAATTATAATATTAAAGCAACAAGATCAAAACTATGCTAACTTATGAACAGTATTTTTAACAACTATCATTCTAGTAATGATGATTCTGGTATTCCTTCCCTCCCATGGCATTTGAATTTAAATCCTCTACTTGCCACCATGTAAGTTAACTGTCACAAATACATGAAAACCTGGGAAGCCTGTAAGAAAAGCCTAAAAGAAATCTCTTCCCCAAATTGTAAGTCAGCCAGTAGGATTCCCACCCCAGAGGAAAAGAAAGGAAGTATATTTTTTATCTCTCTCAGAACCTGAGTCTCAGTTCCCTTTCTTCTTTTACTCTCTAGTTTCAGAATTCATCATTTGAAAGCAGTTGGGTAACAGAGAATCCAAAAGGACTGTCTGCAGCTTCCTTACCTCTCTCTCCAGTGCTGTATGGAAAGGGATGAAATGAGAATTCCTTTATTTTTGAAGAGTAGCCTTTCAGAGCTCTTGATAGGAACGTGAACTGTGGCTGGTACCTGCTGCAGGCTGGTCACTTTGCCCGCAAACAGGAGAGGGGGCAGAGACAGGGATACCTGATCAGATAGCTTTCTGCTGACTTGTGGAGTGTCTGCCCTAGAAAGGCAGAGGCTCAGGGTCACCCCATCCTAGCCACACAGGAAAAGAAGAGGGCTGACTTCACAGCTTTATTGTAGACTACAGAGATAGTGTTACCTAAGGACACAAAGTCCCTCAGAAGCAAAGTTAACTTCAGGGTCCAATCCAACTACCTTGCTTCAGGTTGGCCTTAACAAGTAGAAAATACACGTTCAATCTGCCTCATGTGAGCCAAGTTTTACTGGAGGAGTTGTGGAAGGCCTGCTTGCCCAGCCAACACAGCATTTTTCAGTGGTCCCCAACCAGTTTGGCACCAGGGACTGCTTTCGTGGAATAGTTTTCCACAGACCAGGGCCGAGTGGATGTGGTTTGGAAATAATTCAAGGGCATTGCATTTACTGTGCAATTTATCTCTATTATTATTACATCAGCTTTGCCTTAGATCATCAGGCATTAAATCCTGGAGGTTGGGGACCCCTGCAATAACCTGAAATTCCCAACTTTATACTTATTCTTTTGCTTTGCATATTACTTCCAGGAAACCATGTTTCAAATACAACTGCAATTCAGATGATACATGAGAATCCTCCCCATCCCAACTCTCCTTAAACCTGGATGGAATTAGCTTTAATGTAGCCATAGGAAAGGTAATGTTCTCCTGAAAATTTCTATTAATACTCAAAGAGCTTCACCCCTTCTGGTCTTATTTGCCTCGTGGCCTCTAGCTAAGCCTCCCCTCCACCTCCAACATCCATATTCATATGATTTTAATGATTTATGAACAAACCCATATACAACCCATTCACCAAGCACTTTGAAATTCAGTCAACTTTCTCTTGAAGACTTGAGTGACATCACAGAGCATAGTCTTCTATTATTAATATCTGCTCTCCACACCCACTCTTCCTTCCCACCACCTCCATTTCTTTCTCTCTTAACTCTTCTCCCTCTCTTCCTCTGAAACAAAACAAATGGCTCCTCTTCTCTGGGTCATAGCCATTTTCTGAGTACTTAATGTTGCTTGAGCATGCTCTACTGGCTATACCGTTTCCAAGCAAAATATCAAAGTATTTCTTTCAAAGTCAAGTCTTCCTCTAGCAGGAATTCTGGTCAGTATTTTGTTCACATCGTTACCATCACAGCCTAGTGTGATAAAATAAACCACTGACACTGACATCTTGGTTGATAAAATCAGTAAGAAGAGGAGTTGAAGGGGATGGGAGTCTGAGCTTTGGTAGAACAGACAGCCAAGTAACTCCCCCCACCAAAAAAAAAAAAACTTGCAGTCTGAGGAAGCTGTGACAGGGTCCTGTGAACCTTAATATCAAGCCACCCAAAGCCAAATTCAATGTGCTTCTCAGCTTGACCATTGGATGGTCCTAATAAAGATCCTTAACTCTCTTAAACATCAGTCATTTTTGTGCCTTGACTTTTTTAGAAAGGAGAAGTCTGCCACTCAATAGAAAGCCAGTTCCTCTAACAAAATCCTCAGCATCTAAGTGAAACAAGAGAAATACTTTTCCTAGTTACTTTTGTTTGCTTGTTGAGAGATTTGAATGTTCAAAGTCATTTACAATCCAGCCTTTACCTACCCAACTTTCAGTCACAAAAGCTATAGTGCTTTGTGACCCAGGAACCCTGCACTAACATTGATTCCTCCAACACTGCCTGCTGTCTTCTGACTGCCTGCCCTCAAAGTGCTGACCCTCTACCTAAACTATCCTTTCTTTCTTTCTAGCTGCCAAAAGTGAAATTAAGTGTCTCTTTTCCTGAGAAGGTTTCCCCTGATTCAACACCCCTCTGGAGGTTTTGGCTCCTCTAACTACGTGTGTGTGTGTGTGTGTGTGTGTGTGTATAATTATAATCCTAGCATTGTGCCTTTCCTATGCAATTATAATTATTTGTTTATATGTCCTTCTCCTCTGCTAAAGGTGATGCCTTTGAAAGCATGGCTAGCATCTTACTCATCTCTAAAACCCCAATGCCTAATGCTGCCTCTTACACAGAAAGCATCTGATAAATCTTAACTGCATGGATCTCTCCCATTTTCATAAGCTTTTTGAAAAAGAACAGCATTTAATCTTTCATAGCTCCCAGCCCATCCAGTAATGATACTTGTAACTTAGTTTTAAATTATTATAGTGTCATATAAGGTGTCAGAGAGTAAAGGCAACTCTCCAAGGACACTAATCACAAATGCCCATTTCAGCAGAGGACAGCTTAATTTAATCTGAGAGGCCATATTCCAGAGGCAGCTTTCCATCCCTATCTCAGTCAACACCAGAGATTTTTTTTCATTAGTAGAAACTATTTCTATATTACATTTATGTTGGCAAAAAGAATGATATTAAGCCATGTTAGGGAATGTCATCAAAATGACAGGTAGGAGTGTTCCACCACCCTTCCCCCAAAGAACATCAATTTTGACAGTCTTCCATGGATGAGCGCACCTTTGCGGAAGCCTGTGAGTCAATGGAGAAGTTTCAGACATCAATGGAAAAACAACAATAAATTATCCAAGACTCTGTGCACTGAAGAGTAAGAAGAATGGTTTCACTTTACTCTTGTCATTTCTCCCGTAAGGCAGCACAGTTCAAGTGCCAAGAGAAGCTTGCTCAGCCCACAATGGATCCCTCTGGGGAACTGGGAGCATGTAAGTGAGTTATCAGCTCTCTTTGCTGTGCCACATGCTGCCAGAGAGGCCCATTTCCTTCTCACTCTATTCAGAATACTGAAGTATGCTATATCGCTGGGTGAGTCTGCAGAGAGTGGCTGGGAGACAGTAACCAGGGCTCTTGGAGGGCATTCAAAGGGACAGAGACCCTAAAAACCATTTCATGGACTTCAGGAAGAAGCCCATTCATGAACCACGGGGGGTTGCCCTGACTACAGGTCTGACCAACTAGCCCACAGGCTTTCTCAATACTCCATATTACTCACCCATACACACCCCTCCCTGTAGCCAGCTTCCTGTGCATGCTCTCAATAGCACTGAGAGCTAGTGAACACATGCAGTAAGCTGGCCTGATTCTGTACGTTTGGGAGAAAGCACATAAGCTTGTATTCAGTACCATCCACAGGAAAGCAAACAGAAGGTTGTCAGCAGCTGGCCTGGCTTTACAGGATCAAAGGAAAGCAGACGATCTTAAGTATTTCCCACCAAAGAAAACAAGAAATGCAAGGCAGTAGTAAACACAAAAAAAAAGATCTGAGAAAGCCTCAGAATCCCTAACAGAGCTGAAAGAGGTATTTCTCTCTTGAAATCTACCAATAAAGACTAGAGGAGGTGATTGCTTCTTCAAATACAAAGACAGCAAAACAAGGCTTCAAGGAACATGAAAAATCATTGAAACATGATACCAGTGAAGGAACACAATTTTGCTGTAATTGACTCCAAAGTAAAAGAGATCTGTGATTTGCCTGATACGGAATTCAGAATAGTTCTTTTAAGGGAAGTCAGTGAGCCACAAGAAAATAATTAAAAACAAATCAACAAAATCAGGAAAACAATATATGAACAAAATAAGATTTAACAGAAAAAAAATTTAAGAACCAAACAAATCCTTTAGTTGAACAAAACAATAAAGAATAAAAAAATGCAATAGAGAGCATCAACATCAGACTGGATCAAGCAGAATAAAGAATCTGTGAAGTAGAAGACAGTTCACTTGAAATTATCTAGCCAGAGGATAGCAAAGAAAAATTAAAATAATAAAAAAGAATGAAAGAAGTAAAGAATACTACGAACTATCGAATACCATTAAGAAAAACAACCCATGCATGATTGAATCCCAGAAGAAAAGAAAGGGAAAAGGAGTGGGCAAAAGATTATTAAAGAAGTAATGGCTAAAAGTTCTAAAATCTTGGGAGAGATTTGAATATCCATGTTCACAAAGCTCCTAAGTCCCCCTAAAATTTCAACTCAAAAACTCTTTTCCAAAGCACATTATGATAGAACCAACTAAAACTAAAAACAGATAATTTTTAAAGCAACAAAATAAAGAAAAATCTTCACATAAAAGGAAAACCCCATAAGGCAGAAACTTTTTAGGCCAGGAGAGAGTGTGATGATATATTCACATTGTTAAAAGAAAAGAAACTGCCAACAAAGAATACTTTATCTAGTAAAGCTGCCCTTCAGAAATGAAGGATAGACTCTCCCAAGCTAACAAAAGTTGAGGGAATTTGGCACTAGTAGACCTGATTTACAAGACATGGAGAAGAAAGTTCTTTGAAGTACAATGAAAAGATGCTAATTAGCAAAAGGAATTTTTCCTGGCAAAAGTAAGCATGCAGTCAAACTCAGAAAACACTAATACCACAATATGGTCATGTGTTAACCACTTAATTCTAGTGTAAAGGTTAAAGGATAAGAGTATTAAAAAATAACTACTAAAGCTACAGTAATTTGTTAATGGATACCCAACATCAGTTCTGTTCGCTCACTCAGTCGTGTCTGACTCTTTGCGACCCCAGGAACCACAGCACGCCAGGCCTCCCTGTCCATCACCAACTGCCAGAGTCTACCCAAACCCATGTCCATCAAGTCGGTGATGCCACCCAACCATCTAATCCTCTGTCATCCCCTTCTCCTCCTGCCCTCAATCTTTCCCAACACCAGGGTCTTTTCCAATGAGTCAGCTCTTCGCATCAGGTGGTCAAAGTATTGGAGTTTTAGCTTCACCATCAGTCCTTCCAATGAACACCCAGGACTGATCTGCTATAGGATGGACTGGTTGGATCGCCTTGCAGTCCAAGGGACTCTCAAGAGTCTTCTCCAACACCACAGTTCAAAAGCATCAATTCTTCGGCCCTCAGCTTTCTTTATAGTCCAACTCTCACATCCATACATGACTACTAGAAAAACCATAGCCTTGACTAGACAGATGTTTGTGGACAAAGTAATGTCTCTGCTTTTTAATATGCTGTCTAGGTTGGTCATAACTTTCCTTCCAAGGAGTAAGCATCTTTTAATTTCATGGCTGCAGTTACTATCTGCAATGATTTTAGAGCCCCAAAAAATAAAGTCAGCCACTGTTTCCCCATCTACTTGCCATGAAGTGATGGGACCAGATGCTATGATCTTAGTTTTATGAATGTTGAGTTTTAAGCCAACTTTTTTACTCTCCTCTTTCAGTTCCATGAAGAGGCTCTTCAGTTCTTAACTTTCTGCCATAAGGGTGGTGTTATCTGCATATCTGAGGGTATTGATATTTCTCCCAGCAATCTTGATTCCAGCTTGTGCTTCTTCCAGCCCAGCATTTCTCATGATGTACTCTGCATACAAGTTAAATAAGCAGGGTGACAATATAAAGCCTTGATGTACTCCTTTCCCTATTTGGAACCAATCTGTTGTTCCATGTCCAGTTCTAACTGTTGCTTCCTGACCTGCATATAGGTTTCTCAAGAGGCAGGTCAGGTGGTCTGGTATTCCCATCTCCTTCAGAATTTTCCACAGTTTATTGTGAGCCACACAGTCAAAGGCTTTGGCATAGTCAATAAAGCAGAAATAGATGTTTTTCTGAAACTCTCTTGCTTTTTCGATGATCCAGCAGATGTTGGCAATTTGATCTCTGGTTCCTCTGCCGGATACCCAATAGAAAGAGAAGTAAATTTTTACAATTTCTTGATTAATTGCCTGATTAGAATCTCTAGTAAGTTGTGCTCTTCTCTTGACATTTTAAATTGTGTATTGATAGTCTATCTCCATATCAAACTATTTCCATTTCAATCTACATGCTGGCACCCCATTCTAGTACTCTTGCCTGGCAAATCCCATGGATTGAGGATCCTGGCAGGCTGCAGTCCATGGGGTAGTGAAGAGTCGGACATGACTGAGCGACTTCACTTTCACTTTTCACTTTCATGCATTGGAGAAGGAAATGGCAACCCACTCCAGTGTTCTTGCCTGGAGAATCCCAGAGACGGTGGAGCCTGGTGGGCTGCCATCTATGGGGTTGCACAGAGTCGGACACGACTGAAGCGACTTAGCAGCAACCAAACTGATACTTGGAAATCATGAAATCAGCTAACTCTTAAAAGGTATGAATCAGTGACTAGGCAATAAAGTTAGAATATATTGTTCTACATCTGTACTGTCCTTCTGATTCTAGATTCTTAATCTCCTGTTCTGTATAGTTAGGGAATCAAACGAAATAGTATTTAACATGGTGAATGAGTGAGTGACTTTGGCTTCAGTCTCACTTGGTAGGAAACCCTGCAGTGTGCCCTCTGTACACCAGCTAGTAGGGCAGGCTTTGGGAACAGACTGCTCCGGGGTTCCAATTCGTTTAGGTTACTGGTATGGCCTCGTCTGTGTTCACTCAGTAGTGCTCAGCAGTCTTGACATATTTAATAAATGTTAACACTCATAACAATTCTCTCATGTATGAAACCTAGGATTAAGGATTAAGATCAAGGATATTAGAATGTCACTGCAGGAATGCATTGATTTTAATCATTATGCAAGGATACAATTGCCTTATAATCCCCTTACACTCCTATGGAACAGAAAAGACTTGGACTCTTGGACTCATTTGAATACTTTGGCCACTTGATGCGAAGAGCCAATACATTGGAAAAGACCCTGATGCTGGAAAGGATTGACAGCAAAAGGATACAAGGGTGAAAGAGGATGAGATGGTTAGATAACACCACCAACTCAATGGACAAGAATGTGAGCAAACTGTAGGAGATAGTGGAGGATAGAAGAGCCTGATATGCTGCAGTCCATGAGGTAGCGGAGTCAGATATGACTTAGTAACTGAACAACAACAATAACAACTAATTTGAAAATCCCTGCTGTGACTTGTTAAAACCAGGGTACTTTTGATTAATAAGAGAGCAATGTTATCTAGTGACTTTTCAAGTTAAGCCCTATGTTCAGTTCAAATCAGTTCAGTCACTCAGCCATGTCCAATTCTTTGTGACCCCATGGACTGCAGGACACCAGGCTTCCCTGTCCATCACCAACTCCAAGAGCTTGCTCAAACTCATGTCCATCTAGCTGGTGATACCATCCAACCATCTCATCCTCTGTCATCCCCTTCTCCTCCTGCCTACAATCTTTCCCACCATCTGCTTTCCCATGGTAACTGAAAGTAAATCAAAGATTCAGAATACCATTCTTGAACAGATTCATATGAACATGACTTATAGAAATAAAAATTCATAGGGCATTTACAATGACATTCTGTTAATCTTTAGATACCAATACTCACTATAGAATGCATTCTCAAATTTAAAAACCAGAATTGAACTATATGTGACTTTCCACCTACCCCAGTCTTTATCAGTTCAGTTCAGTTTCTCAGTCCTGTCCAACTTTTTGCAACCCCATGGACTGCAACATGCCAGGCTTCCCTGTCCATCACCAATTCCCAAAGCTTGTTCAAACTCATATCCATCTAGTCGGTAATGCCACCCAACATCTAATCCTCTGTCGTCCCCTTCTCCTCCTGCCTTCAATTTTTCCTAGCATCAGGGTCTCTTCCAATGAATCAGTTCTTCACATCAGGTGGCCAAAGTATCAGAATTTCAGCTTCAGTATCAGTCCTTCCAATGAATAATCAGGACTGATCTCCTTTAGGATGGACTGGTTGAATCTCCTTGCAATCCAAACAACTCTCAAAAGTCTCCAACACCACAGTTCAAAAGCAGTGCTCAACTTTCATTATAGTCCAACTCTCACATCCATACATGACTACTGGAAAAACCATAGCTTTGACTAGATAGACCTTTGTTGTTAAGGTAATGTCTCTGCTTTTTAATTTGCTGTCTAGGTTGGCCATAGCTTTTCTTCCAAGAAGCAAGCATCATTTAATTTCATGGCTGCAGTCACCACCTTCAATGATTTTGGAGCCCCAAAAAATAGTCTCTCACTGTTTCCATTCTTTCCCCATCTATTTGCCCTGAAATGATGGGACCAGATGCTATGATCTTAGTTTTCTGAATGTTGAGTTTTAAGCCAACTTTTTCACTCTCTTCTTTCACTTTCATCAAGAGGCTCTTTAGTTTTTCTTGACTTTCTGCCATAAGGGTGGTGTCATCTACATATCTGAGGTTATTGATATTTCTCCCAGCAATTTTGATTCCAGCTTGTGCTTCATCCAGTCCAGCATTTCTCATGATATACTCTGCATATAAGTTAATTAAGCAGGGTGACAATATACAGCCTTGATGTACTCCTTACCCTATTTGGAACCAGTCTGTTGTTCCATGTCCAGTTCTAACTGTTGCTTCCTGACCTGCATACAGATTTCTCAGGAGGCAGGTCAGGCGGTCTGGTATTCCCATCTCTTGAAGAATTTTCCACAGTTTCTTGTGATCCACACAGTCAAAAACTTTGGCATAGTCAATAAAACAGAAGTAGAATGTTTTTCTGGAACTCTCTTGCTTTTTCTAGGTAGGATGTTGGCAATTTGATTTCTGCTTCCTGTGTCTTTCCTAAATTCAGCTTGAACATCTGGAAGTTCATGTACCGTTGAAGCCTGGCTTGGAGAATTTTGAGCATTACTTTGCTAGTATGTGAGATGAGTTCAATTGTGCAGTAGTTTGAGCATTCTTTGGCATTGCCTTTCTTTGGGATTGGAATGAAAATTGACCTTTTGCAGTCCTGTGGCCACTGCTGAGTTTTCCAAATTTGCTGGCATATTGAGTGCAGCACTTTCACAGCATCATCTTCCAGGATTTGAAATAACTCAACTGGAATTCCATCACTTCCACTAGCATTGTTCATAGTGATGCTTCCTAAGGCCCACTTGACTTTGCATTCCAGGATGTCTGGCTCTAGGTGAGTGATCACACCATCGTGATTATCTGGGTCGTGAAGATCTTTTTTGTACAGTTCTTCTGTTCTTCTGTGTATTCTTGCCACCTCTTCTTAATATCCTCTGCTTTAGGTCCATACCATTTCTGTCCTTTATTGAGCCCATCTTTGCATGAAATGTTCCCTTGGTATCTCTAATTTTCTTGAAGAGATCTCTAGTCTTTCTCATCCTATTGTTTTTCTCTATTTCTTTGCATCGTATCACTAGGGAAGGCTTTCTTATCTCTTCTTGCTATTCTTGGAACTCTGCATTCAGATGCGTGTATATTTCCTTTTCTCCTCTGCTTTGCTTCTCTTCTTTTCTCAGCTATTTGTAAGGCCTCCTCAGACAACCATTTTGCCTTTTTGCATTTCTTTTTCTTGGGGATGGTCTTGATCACTGCCTCCTGTACAATGTCATAAAACTCTGTCCATAATTCTTTAGGCATTCTGTCTATCAGATCTAATCCCTCGAATCTATTTCTTACTCCCACTGTATAATCGTTAAGGGATTTGACTTTGGTCATACCCGAATGATCTAGTGGTTTTCCCTACTTTCTTCAATTTAAGTCTGAATTTGGCAATAAGGAGTTCATGATCTGAGCCACAGTCAGTTCCCGGTCTTGTTTTTGCTGACTGTATAGTTTCTCCATCTTTGACTGCAAAGAATATAATCAAATTGATTTTGGTATTGACCATCTGGTGATATCCATGTGAAGAGTCTTCTCTTGTGTTGTTGGAAGAGGGTATTTGCTATGACCAGTGCATTCTCTTGGCAAAACTCTGTTAGCCTTTGCCTTTCTTCATTTTGTACTCTGAAGCCAAATTTGCCTGTTACTCCAGGTATCTCTTGACTTCCTCCTTTTGCATTCATTATACTTTTCCAACCAGTATACTTTTGGTTAAATATCTTTCACAAGATATATCTCCAGGGTTCATCTATGGCTTTAATTCTGTAATTTAGGCCTATAAAAAGCTTGTATCAAATATAGGCACCTTTCTTACCTGCCTACGGCTTGTTTCAATTATCTATTGAGTTTCTTGAAATGTCATTTCCTTAGCTACCAATAGGCATAGCCTTTTATATTTGGCCTTTCTTGTTTTTTGTAAAATTCTACTATGTTTTTTGTACCCTCCTTGCATCTGGATTTTCCCCATTTCTTCACCTATAAGCAATACATCTGTGTATCTCATCTGAATTTTTGCTAACACATACCTCATAATTACTATTTTCTTACTAGTAATTTCCTAGTTGTTTGTTTCTAAATTTTTCAAGAGTTCTTTTTACCTTTATCTGTAAGGTACTTCATTTCCTCATTACACTGATTACTTTGTGGTTTACATCAATTTATAACACAGTCTTTTTTCACTACATTTTAACTATTAAGATAAAAATAAATACTAAATCACTTTTCTATTAAGAAGCTCAATATTTAAAATAACTATAAGCTTTACTACAATATAACTTTTTGAAAATACATTTAACACATGTATACCTGTTGCGGATTCATTTTGATATTTGGCAAAACTAATACAATTTTGTAAAGTTTAAAAATAAAATAAAATTTAAAAAAAGAAAAGAAAATACATTTAACCAAATTGTAACAAGGTTTTAAGAAAAATTAGAAGTGGGGAGTGGCCAAGATGGCAGAATAGCAAAACCCTAAGCTCACCATGGACACATCAAAATACATTTACAGAGTAACTATTAATGAGAAAGAGTGGAAAATAGCAGACAAGATCTCCTTCTGCAGCTAAAAAAGAAAAAGAAATAATCACAGTGAGATGGGTAGGAGGAGTAGAGACACAGTATAGTCAAGATATCTAACTCAGGTGGTCAATCCACAAATGGGAGGATAACTGCAACTGCACAGGTAATCCCCAAAGAGTAAGGGGATCCAGGTTCCACTACCCCAAATCTGAGTTCATCAAAACAATATGGCACATGCACAAAAACAAACACGAAGTTCAATGGAACAGGATCAGTTCAGTTCAGTCACTCAGTCATGTCTGACTCTTTGCGACCCCATGGACTGCAGCACACCAGGCCTCCCTCCCCATCACCAGTTCCTGGAGCTTACCCAAACTCGTGTCCATTGAGTCAGTTGGATGACATCACCAACTCCACCACTGACTCAATGGAAAACGATAGACAGCCCAGAAATAAACCCAATGGGCAACTTATTTATGACAAAGGAGGGAACAATATACAATGCAGAAAAGACAGCCTCTTCAACAAATGGTGTTAGGAAAACTGGACAGCTACATGCAAAAGAATCAGACTTAACTACACTCTCATGCCTTGCATAAAAATAAATTCAAAATAGACTAAAGACAAGTATAAGATCTGAAATCATATAACTTTTATTAGAAAACAGGCATTATGCTCTTTGATGTCAGTTTTCTTAAATTTTTTTTGATTTCTCTTTGGGCAAGGAAAACAAAATCAAAAATAAACAAATGGGGCTACATCAAATAAAAAACATATTGTATGATGAAACTATCAACAAAATGAAAAGGACACCAACAAAACTAGAGAAGATATTCACAAAAAATTTATCTGATAAGAAGTTAATATTTAAAATATACAAAGAACTCATTCAAATCAATATCAAAAAAAGATTGAAAAATAGGCAAAGGTTCCGAATTGACATTTTTCCAAAGAAGATATAAAATAGTCAACATGCACATGAAAAAATGCTCAACATCACTAATCAACAGGGAAATGCAAATTGAAACCACAATAGAGGTGTCATTTCATACCTGTCAGAATGGCTATTATCAAAAACAAACAAAAACAGCCAGTGTTAGGGAGGACACAGAGAAAAGGCACCCCTGTGCACTGTTGGTAAAAATGTAAATTGATGCAGCAACTATGGAAAAGTGTATGGAGATTCCTCAAAAAATTAAAAAATAGACCTACTATATAACCAACAATACCACTTCTGGTTCTTCTGAAGAAAGCAAAAACACTAATTTGAAAAGATGTATGCACCCCTATTGGAGAAGGAAATGGCAACCCACTCCAGTGTTCTTGCCTGGAGAATCCCAGGGACAGCCGAGCCTGGTGGGCTGCCATCTATGGGGTCGCACAGAGTCAGACACGACTGAAGAGACTTAGCAGCAGCATGCACCCCTATGTACATAGAAGTGTTATTTATAATAGCCAAGATATGGAAGCACCATGAGTGCTCATCAATAAATGAAAGGATAAAGAAGCTGGTGTGTGTGTATGTGTATGTGTGTGTGTGTGTGTGTGTGTGTGTGTGTGTACATACACATACAATGGAATGTTACTCAGCCATAAAAAATTAAATCTTGCCTTCGCAACAGCATGGGTGAACCTAGAGGGCATTATGTTAAGTGAAATAAGTCAGAGTAAGACAAACATTATGATTTCACTTCTTTGTGAAATCTAAAAAGCAAAAGAGATGAACAACAAACATAACAAAACAAACAGAGATAAAGATACAGAGAACAAAGTGGTGTTTGCCAGAGGGGAGAGGGTAGAGGAAGAAAGAAAGAAGTGAGGAAGGTTAAGAAGTACAAAGATCTAGTTGCAAAATAAATGAATCATGGGTATGAAACATAGAGTGTAGGGAATATAGTAATATGTAGTATCTTTTTGTATGATGATATAATAAAACTAGATTGTGGTGGTCATTTTAAAATGTGTAGAAATATGCAATTGCTATGTTGTATGATAGGAGCTAAAATAGCATTGTAGGTAAATTATATTCAAAAACAAACTCAGAAAAAGAAATCAGATTTGTAGTTACCAGAGGCAGGGATGGGGAAGGGGCTGTGTATGGGGGGAGTTGGATAAGAACAGTCAAAATGCCAAATTTAAGATATATAAATACTGGGGATGTGATGTACAATATAATAGATGTAATTAACACTGCTCTGCATTATACATGGCTTCCCTGATAGCTCAGTTGGTAAAGAATCTGTCTGCAATGCTGGAGACCCCAGTTCGATCCGCTGGAGAAGGGATAAGCTACCCACTCCAGTGTTCTTAAGCTTCCCTTGTGGCTCAGCTGGTAAAGAATCTGCCTGCAATGCAGGAGACCTGGGTTCAATCCCTGGGTTGAGAAGATCCCCTGGAGAAGGGAAAGGCTACCCACTCCAGTATTCTGGCCTGGAGAAGTCCATGGACTATATAAGTACTGGAGATATAATGTACAACACAATAGATGCAATTAATACTGCTCTGTGTTATACATGAAATTGTCAAGAAAGTAAATCTAAGAGGTCTAGTTACAAGGAAAAAATTTTTTCCATATCCTTAATGTTGTATCTATATGAGATGGTGGATGATGACTAAGCCTATTGAGGTCAGTTTTCATGATGTAGGTAGATCAAATTGCTATGCTGTACACCTTAAACTTGTACAGTGCTATGTGTCAATTATATCTAAAAAAAATTGAGAGAGAAAAATAGAAGTGTTATGGGAATCATTTTCTTAGCTGAGGGAACACTGCACCCTTCAACATACAAACTAGGAATTAAATACACTGGCTTGGGGTTAGAGAAGCAATGACTCAGTGGTCACAAGTTCACCAGAAACAACATCTAAAAAATATTCTAGCCTGACTTTAAAGAATAAATACAAGTAAATAACACCTTAATAGACCAAGAAGATAACAATAAAATATCTGAAACACATAACAGAAAAAGAAGGTTTATATCCCTGATACAAAAAGAAGTCTTAAAAGTTCAAAAGAAGAATTTATGAAAAACAGGGAAAGGATAATAGGAAAAGAGATACAAGTGGTTAATACTTATAAAAAGATGTCTTCAACCTTATAAGTAATAGAAGGAATACATATTTAAATAACAGGTTTCTATTCTCAAAGAGAAATAACGTGTTTCTGAGACATGCTAAGAAAAATTGAAAGTCATATGTTGAAGTTTCTTTCAGTTTTTATTGCTGCAAAATAAATTGCTCCAACATTTGGCAACTTAAAAACCACCATCTAATTCTGTTTACAGATTCTGTGGGTCAGAAGTTCAGAAAAGGCACAATGGGCAGTTTGTTTCTTCTCTATGATATCTAAAGCCTCAACTGGCAAGACTCAGGAACAGTGATGGGACAGTGGGAGACAGGAATCACTTGGAGGTGTCTTCACTCCTATAGCATCAGCCGGCTGTCACCTGGGAACTCACCTGGGGCTGTGGGCCATACCCTTGTGTCCTCACCATGTGGCCTGGCATAGAGGTGTTGCTTTTATTACATAGTGGGGCCCCAGACCCCCAAAGACAAGGGTGCCCAGGGAAGCAGATGGAAGCTTATCACCTTGTGAGCCAGCCTCCAGAGTCACATAGTATCAAATCCACTGAAGTCACAAACCTGCCCAATTCTATAGGAATAAACAAACCCCATCTCTCAATGTGAGGAGTATCAAAGTCATATTGTATAAAGACCATGTGAGAGGGGAGATTCTGCTGTGATCATCCTTAGAAAAC
This sequence comes from Bubalus bubalis, assembly GCF_019923935.1. Classification (NCBI taxonomy): domain Eukaryota; kingdom Metazoa; phylum Chordata; class Mammalia; order Artiodactyla; family Bovidae; genus Bubalus; species Bubalus bubalis. The sequence continues at coordinate 99,071,867 of NC_059167.1, read as the reverse complement.
AGTCTGCCACAGAAAACCTGTAGGAAAATGTATCCTCTTATAGAAGGCCAAAGGTGAACTGATATCTTTCTGAAGGCTAAAGCAGCATCAACCAGAGGTGTTTTGTTTTTCAGTCACCAAGTCATGTCTGATTCTTCGTGACTCCATGGACTGCAGCATGCCAGGCTTCCCTGTCCCTCACCAGCTCCTGGAATTTGCCCAAGTTCATGTCCATTGAATAGCTGAAGCCATCCAACCATCTTATTATAAATGCTCTAATCCTTACATGCAAAAATAACTTTTCCCCCCTAAGTCAAAGCATATTCTAAGTGGGGGAATGGATAGACCATTCACTCCTCAAATATATCAATTAATAATCTTCTAAATATAAATAATTAAACTTCTATAGCACCTCCCTTACCCACTCCAGTATTCTTGTCTGGAGAATCCCAGAGATGGGGGAGCCTGGTGGGCTGCTGTCCATGGGGTTGCACAGAGTCGGACACGACTGAAGCGACTTAGCAGCTGTAGCAGCAGCAGCACCTCCTTTAATGCAGATATTCTCCTGGAGCATGTTTCACAGAGTGAATTCAACACAAGAGTCACATATCATTCAACAAATAATTGCTGAGTTCCTACTAAATGCCACAAGCTCTGCTAGGTGCTGATTAACATGAACACCATTCTTGCTCTCATGGATCTAAAATCTACTAGAGAGGTGGATATGAAATAATCAAACAATTGTAGAAGTGCTTTTAAAATAATGTATAAGACACAGTGAAAGGACATTCATATAGAATTATAGTAGGGATGAAGAATTTGAGATTTAAACTGAGACTTGAAGAATTACTTGAAGAATTCTTGTGCTGGAAGAAGCACAAGCTGGAATCAAGATCAATCACCTCAGATATGCAGATGACACCACCCTTACGGCAGAAAGTGAAGAGGAACTAAAAAGCCTCTTGATGAAAGTAAAAGAGGAGAGTGAAAAAGTTGGCTTAAAACTCAACATTCAGAAAACGAAGATCATGGCATCTGGTCCCATCACTTCATGGGAAATAGATGGGGAAACAGTGGAAACAGTGTCAGACTCTATGTTTTTGGGCTCCAAAATCACTGCAGATGGTGATTGCAGCCATGAAATTAAAAGACACTTACTCCTTGGAAGGAAAGTTATGACCAACCTAGATAGCATATTCAAAAGCAGAGACATTACTTTGCCAACAAAGATCCTTCTAGTCAAGGCTATGGTTTTTCCAGTAGTCATGTATGGATGTGAAAGTTGGACTGTGAAGAAAGCTGAGCGCCGAAGAATTGATGCTTTTGAACTGTGGTGTTGGAGAAGACTCTTAAGAGTCCCTTGGACTGCAAGGAGATCCAACCAGTCCATTCTGAAGGAGATCAGTCCTGGGTGTTCTTTGGAAGGAATGATGCTAAAGCTGAAACTCCAGTACTTTGGCCACCTCATGCGAAGAGTAGACTCACTGGAAAAGACTCTGATGCTGGGAGGGATTGGGGGCAGGAGGAAAAGGGGATGACAGAGGATGAGATGGCTGGATGACATCACCAACTCGATGGACATGAGTTTGAGTGAACTCCGGGAGTTAGTGATAGGGAAGCCTGGAGTGCTGCAATTCATGGGGTCGCAAAGAGTCGGACACAACTGAGTGACTTAACTGAACTGAACTGAACTGAACTGAACTTAAAGATTTCCAGGCAGTAGGGAAGTGAAGTGAAGTGAAGTTGCCTAATCGTGTCTGACTCTTTTGTTACCCCATGGACTGTAGCCTCCTAGGCTCCTCCATCCATGGGATTTTACAGGAAAGAGTACTGGCAGTAGTTGTCATTTCCTTCTCCAAGGCAATGGAAAGAATTCATATAAAAGCCATGAAGCAGGAAACAGGTTAGCGTATTGGACAAACATAAAGAAGTCCAATGCTTTCCCAATGTACTTACTGAGGGAGGGCGATGAGGCATAGCAGGAGACAAGAGAGGCAGACAAGACCCAAACCCACTGCCTTATGTCCACATCAAAGATCTTATACTTTACTCTCTGTACACTCTTTTTACGTGATTCTTTTTTTTTTTTTAATTGCAGGCTAATTACTTTAAAATATTGTAGTGGTTTTTGCCATACATTGGCACAAATCTGCCACAGGTGTACATGTGTTCCCCAACCTGACCCTCCCTCCCACCTCCCTCCCCATCCCATTCCTCAGGGTCATCCCAGTGCACTAGCCTTGAGCACCCTGCTTCATGCATCGAACCTGGACTGGCAATCTATTTCATATATGGTAATATACATGTTTCAATGCTATTCTCTCAAATCATCCCACCCTCGCCTTTTCCCACAGAGTCCAAAATTCTGTTCTTTATATCTGTGTCTCTTTTGCTGTCTCACATATAGGGTCATCATTACCATCTTTCTAAATTCCATATATATGCATTAATATACTGTATTGATGTTTTTCTTTCTGACTTACTTCGCTCTGTATAATAGGCTCCAGTTTCATCCACCTCATTAGAACTGATTCAAACGCACTCTTTTTAATAGCTGAGTAATATTCCACTGTGTATATGTACCACTGCTTTCTTATCCATTCGTCTGCTGATGGACATCTAGGTTGCTTCCATGCCCTAGGTATTGTAAACAGTGCTGCAATAAACATTGGGGTACATGTGTCTCTTTCAATTCCTATTTCCTGTGTGTATGCCCAGCAGTGGGATTGCTGGGTCGTATGGCAGTTCTATTTCCAGTTTTTAGGAGTCTCCACACTGTTCTCCTTAGTGGCTGTACTAGTTTGCATTCCCACCAACAGTGTAAAAGGGTTCCCTTTTCTCCACACCCTCTCCAGAATTTATTGTTTGTAGACTTTTGGATAGCAGCCACTCTGACCGGTGTGAGATGGTACCTCACTGTGGTTTTGATTTGCATTTCTCTGATAATGAGTGAAGTTGAGCATCTTTTCATGTGTTTGTTAGCCATCTGTATGTCTTCTTTGGAGAAATGTCTGTTTAGTTCTTTGGCCCATTTTTTGATTGGGTTGCTTATTTTTCTGGAATTGAGCAGCAGGAGTTGCTTGCATATTTTTGAGATTAATTCTTTGTCAGTTGCTTCATTTGCTATTATTTTCTCCCATTCTGAAGGCTGTCTTTTCACCTTGCTTATCGTTTCCTTCATTGTGCAAAAGCTTTTAAGTTTTTTTTCTTTTATTTTTTCCTTTTTTTTAATTTAAATTTATTTATTTTAATTGGAGGCTAATTACTTTACAGTATTGTATTGGTTTTGCATACATCAACATGAATCTGCCACAGGTGTACACGTGTTCCCCATTCTGATCCCCCCTCCCACCTCCCTCCCCATACCATCCCTCTGGGTTATCCCAGTGCACCAGCCCCAAGCATCCTGTATCCTGCATCAAACCTGGACTGGCAATTCGTTTCTTATATGATATTATATATGTTTCAATGCCATTCTCCCAAATCATCCCACCCTCTCCCTCTCCAACAGAGTCCAAAAGGCTGTTCTATACATCTGTGTCTCTTTTGCTGTCTTGCATACAGGGTTATCATTACCATCTTTCTAAATTCCATATATATGTGTTAGTATACTGTATTGGTGTTTTTCTTTCTGGCTTACTTCACTCTGTATAATAGGCTTCAGTTTTATTCACCTCATTAGAACTGATTAAAATGTATTATTTTAAATGGCTGAGTAAAACTCCATTGTGTATATATACCACAGCTTTCTTATCCATTCATCTGCTGATGGACATCTGTAGAACTGCCTTATGACCCAGCAATCCCACTGCTTGGGCATACACACCAAGGAAACCAGAATTGAAAGAGACACATGTACCCCAATGTTCATCACAGCACTGTTTATAATAGCCAGGACATGGAAGCTTTTAAGTTTAATTAGGTCCCATTTGTTTATTTTTGCTTTTATTTCCATTACTCTGGGAGGTGGGTCATAGAGGATCCTGCTATGGTTTATGTCAGAGAGTGTTTGGTTATGTTTTCCTCTAGGAGTTTTATAGTTTCTGGTCTTACATTTATATCTTTAATCCATTTTGAGTTTATTTTTGTGTATGGTGTTAGAAAGTGTTCTAGTTTCATTCTTTTACAAGTGGTTGACCAGTTTTCCCAGCACTACTTGTTAAAGAGATTGTCTTTTCTCCATTGTATATTCTTGCCTCCCTTGTCAAAGATAAAGTGTCCAAAGGTGCATGGATTTATCTTTGGGCTTTCTATTTTGTTCCATTGATCTATGTTTCCGTCTTCAGTATGGTATGCCAGTACCATACTGCCTTGATGACTGTTGCTTTGTAGTATAGTCTGAAGTCAGGCAGGTTGATTCCTCCAATTCCATTCTTCTTTCTCAAGATTTCTTTGGCTATTAAAGGTTTTTGTATTTCCATACAAACTGTGAAATTATTTGTTCTAGTCCTCTGAAAAATACCATTGGCAGCTTGATAGGGATTGCACTGAATCTATAGATTGCTTTGGGTAATATACTCATTTTCACTATATTGATTCTTATGATCCATGAACATGGTATATTTCTCCATCTATTTGTGTCATCTTTGATTTCTTTCATCAGTGCTTTATAGTTTTCTATATATAGGTCTTTTGTTTCTTTAGGTAGATTTATTCCTAAGTATTTTATTCTTTTTTTTGCAATGGTGAATGGAATTGTTTCCTTAATTTCTCTTTCTGTTTTCTCATTGTTAGTGTATAGGAATGCAAGGGATTTCTGTGTGTTAATTTTACAACCAGAAACTTTACTATATTCACTGATTAGCTTTAGTAATTTTCTGGTGGAGTCTTTAGGGTTTTCTATATAGAGGATCATGTCATCTGCAAACAGTGAGAGTTTTACTTCTTCTTTTCCAATCTGGATTCCTTTTATTTCATTTTCTTCTCTGATTTCTGTGCCTAAACTTCCAAAACTATGTTGAACAGTAGTGGTGAAAGTGGGTATCCTTGTCTTGTTCCTGACTTTAGGGGAAATGCTTTCAATTTTTCACCATTGAGGATAATGTTTGCTGTGAGTTTATCATTTATGGCTTTTATTATGTTGAGGTATGTTCCCTCTATACCTGCTTTCTGAGGGGTTTTATCATAAATGGATGCTGGATTTTTTCAAAAGCTTTCTCTGCTCTATTGAGATAATCATATGGTTTTTATCTTTCAATTTGTTAATGTGGTGTATCACACTGATTAACTCTCTGTATACTCTTAAGAGGTTTTATAGCAGAAACACAACATAGCCTCTCTCTCTCTCTCTCTCTCTCTATATATATATATATATATAGTCTTTTTAAAACATTGTTCTGACTTTTCACTAAAGGATGAAGATTGTGGGACCAGAGGAGGAGACTAGTTACAAGGTCCCTACAGTGACAGAGGCGAGAGGTGTGTGTGAATGAGTGTGCTGGCAATGACGATGAGCTCACTTGGCAGGGAAATGAAGTAAGTTGGCTGTTCAAAATCCAAAACTAGAAATTTCTATATGCTTCATGGCCGTATAAATGGGTACAATCTTTCTAGAATACAATTTGACATTTTGAAAGCCTAAAATGCCTAATATTTCCTTTAAGACAAGAATGCTACTTCTAGGTATTTATCATAAAGAATGATCACAGATATGTGCAAAGAGTTAGATCAAGGGATATTTAGAGCAACAATGGTATAAACTAAGACTGAAAATCATCAAAAGACTGTTGTTCAGATCCTGGTTTTCTAATAAAAGGAATTAGGGATTCTTAAAGAAAAGACTGATTTTGGGTACAGGGCAGGGAAAATACAAGATGCATATGGAGCAAACAGTAAGAAAAGATAGGGGATTATCAAAACACAAATGGAGGGTTTCCCTGGTGGCTCATTGGTAAAGAGTCCACTTGTCAATGCAGGAGACCTGGGTTCAATCTCTGTGTCAGGAAGATCCCTTGGAGGAAGAAATGGCAACCCATTCCAGTATTCTTGCCTGGGAAATCCCATGGATAGAGGAGGCTGGCAGGCTACAGTCCCTGGGGTCTCAAAAGAGTCATACTTGACGGAGCATACACACATAAAATGAGAAAATTTCTTACGAATTAAGAAATTCTGGGGACTTCCCTGGTGGTCCAGTGGCTAATACTACATGCTAACAATGAAGGGGGCCTGGGTTGGACCCCTGGTCAGGGAACTAGATCCCACATGTTGCAACTAGGAGTTTGCATGTGCAACAAGAAAGATCCTTCATGCCTTAATGAAGACTGAAGATCCTGCATGCCACAACTAAGACCTGGCAGTAATAAACACATAAATATTTTTTTTCATTTTAAAAAAAGAAATATTAGTAACAAAAAAAGTAGGAGAGAGAATTGTCATTATTAGTGGGAAAGCAAAGCAACAGGGGTTTGGTGAGAGGGCCAAGGAGGAAGGCAGAAGTCCCAGGAGCTATGTGAGACCGTCTCAGTTACTGGCTCTATTTGATTACCCACTCCAACTTTCCTACACACTTCAGAAGGTGGTAACTGCCAGCCCTCATGTTGTATCTTGTGCTAGATCAGGGTCTCCATGCTTTTTAAATTTTAAAATATAAAACAAACCTCAGAAACTTGAAGTATTTTCTCGTCTTCTAGGATATTTTTAGTTAGTTTTTTAAAGCCATCTCCAGAGAAATTCTTTCACGTATGAAATGCACCAAGAAGGAGAACAGAAAGAGAATTCAAGGCACATATATGAGAAGCAATTATCAGAAACCCAAGTGACAATATGCTCCTACAAGCTATTCAACAACCACTGACTCCACATTTTTTCTCACTGTTGCTCCTTATGCTTGAGGCATCATCTATGGTAACTAGATTCTCACCATGACAAATCCATAAGTCTCTGCTTGCTCCTCAGCATATTCTGATATAACACTGTCTACCTCTATCCCCAATTCTAATGTATGGATGTATAAACTGACTCTTAAGGTCTCCTTTCTCTGAAGGGTTATCTCCTTCACAAGAGAACTGGTAACATTTCAGGTTAACATGGGGATGGTACTTAAACATGTATGAGCTTTGACACCAATTATCAGATGCTACTATCATCATGCCTGATACTTGACCCATTTACTTACACAACAGAAGTAAAATTTCATTAGAACATAGATTCAGCTTTTAATACTGCCCAAATACCAATAGAAAGACCAAATTCCTGACTGTACTTATTCCTAGACATTAACACCCAATCTATGGAAACAGTGAGGTCATTTTTTAATTAGAGCTGTGTGTTCACTGAGAATATAGTTTGCCCATTTGGCAGAAATCCAAAGATTAAAACTACCGAGTTGGTTTCCAAATATATTGAGACCACTCTATCCTTTGGTTCTAAGATAGTTCACACTGCTGAAAATTTGGACTTTTAATTTTTTGCAATCCCCCAGAATAGAAAGTAGTTCCTGGGGTAATAAGTTGTTGGGAAAGATGAGTGCCTGCAGGCACAATGTTGGCCAACTTTGAGAGAAATGACTGATTGTCTCAAATAATCCTCAACTAACTCTAATGATGGCTCATGCCCCTTTGCATCTCCTGGGTCTGAGATCCTCCACTTAGAATTACTTCTCTGAGTTAGGTCTCAAGGAGCCACACACACACAAAAAATGGCATAGCATAGTATTTTAGAAATTGTGGATATGATATACAGCATCTAAGCCACTCTTTATTTTGTCAGATACAGAAGTTGAAGTCAAGAGAGGCAGTGTGACCTGTACAAGGTCACCCAGACAGGCAATGGTAAAGACAGCCCTAAAGCTCTGAGCTAAGGCTTCTAAGTAACAGCGTTCTTGTTGTATATATAAGGACGTAACAGAGATCCCGCCATGAAGCTCCTGTCCAGGACTCCAACCAACAGAGATTGTTTCTATTTCTATCACTATGCATCACTGGTTCTTAAAGTGTTATCTCTGGACCAGCAGGATCAGCATAAACTGGGAACATTTTTAAAAATATTTTTTTAATTTATTTTTGGCTGTGCTGGGTCTTCATTGCTGCATGGGCTTTTTTCTAGTTGCAGCAAATGCAAGCTACTCTTTGTTGCAGTGCAGGGGTGTCTCACTGCAGTGGCTTCTCTTGTGGAGCACGGGCTCTATAGCACAAGCTCAGTAGCTGTGGTGCACAGGCTTATTTGCTCTGAGGCATATGGGATCTTCCCGAATCAGGGTTCGAACCTGTGACTCCTGCATTGGCAGGCAGATTCTTTACCACTGAGCCACTGGGGAAACCCTGGGGACTTTTTATTAATGTAAATTCTCAGGGGGCCTCTAGACCTAAATCAGAAACTGAGGGTGGATCCCAGTAACTCACGTTTCAATAATGAAGCTTTTCGCACGTTTACCTATGTCAGGATCCTTATTTTCTATTTTCACCAGAAACCTGACACAACATAGCACTTATTTTCACGGAAACTTGGTATGGAATAGATCAATTTCTCTCAAATATTAATGTGAGAAATCACTATCTGGGGCTCCTGGTTAAAAAGCAGATTCTGATTTAGTAAGTTTGGGTTAGAGCTTGAGGTTGTTCAGTTCTAATAAGTTCCCAGGTGAGGTCAATGCCTCAAGTCAGTGGACCACACTCTTAGAAGCAAAGGAGTATAGTTAACAAGCATCAATATCAAATTTTCAGCCTAATTATCTTGGACTAAGGAGAGGTGAAAAGTGGGATATGCCACCATTCATGTGTCCTTTCATAGCGTCAGCACCAGTGGCCTCTTGCAGTCCTCCGAAAAAGACATAGATCAGCAGACTTCTCTCCCTAACACTCCACAGTTCTTGCTAGTCAGTTGTACAGTTTCAGTGGTGCTTTTGGGACAAAGCATAGGACTGAGGAGGGTTGAGGGAGGGCTGTGCTGCAATAAAAAGAGCAGCCAAGGGAGCAAGACTCTGAGGGGCCCTCAGTGGGAGGGCTCTGGGTGCCCATGAGAGAGACCAGGGAGACAGACATAGGGCCAAACAAGAAAGCTGGGAGGCACCGATGACAGGCATGACTGACTTCCCAGTTTTGAGAAAGTCAGTCCAGGGCAGAGGTGTGAGGAATGTCAACAAAATCCATACAATTTAGTCTGAGGATGGGGCCTGTCATGTCTGATGGAATGCCTTCACCCTCAGTAAGTGTTTGGGCATTTATCAGTAAACCATCCCTCTGTCTTTACATATAGTACTCTTAGATCTGGCTTTTTAAAAAATCTTCCTTCTTATTTATATTGGGAACTTTCATCAGAAAAAGGATGACCCCGAGGGATGGTATGGGGAGGGAGGTGGGAGCGGGGTTCAGGATGGGGAACACATGTATACCCGTGGCGGATGCATGTTGATGTATGGCAAAACCAATACAATATTGTAAAGTAAAAATAATAATAATAATTTAAAAAAGAACATTAAAAAAAGAAAGAAAGGAAAATATTTTCTCCACAATTGCCATTAAAGAAACCCTATGCCAAATAATAAAAAGAAAATGCTGTCGGGCTGTACTCAAGGCAACGTATGACTGCCATGAATTATTCTGATTGATGACCCAGTGATGAGTGGGTGTGCCCTGTGGTCTGGATGCTCAGCATCAGCATGGCAACATGGCAAGAAAATTTTCTGCTGCGTATGGGCTGTTGGCATAGGGATTTTTCTTCTCTGATTTACAGTCCTGTATTCTAACATCAGTTTTCATACTCTTCAAACTGGACAGTTTCTGGCAGTTGCACAGTCAAAGGTCAAATGGACAAGGTGACTAAAACCACATTCATGAGGGAGAAAGGCAGGATGGATCCTTGAGCCATATTCATGGTACAAATGGATGGCTAAATACTCTGTGGTTCCCTTAGAGGAGATTTGGTGTCACTAGCCCAAATAACACTGCTGCCCTGGCTGACCCTCTATAATGGATCTTAATATAATGAGATCCCTGGGCGTATTAAACAGTACAGCCCCCACCTCCAAGAGAATAAGACTTGTAGTACAAGGTCATTTCTAATATAGGTCAGGAAGGAAGGAAAAGAAAAAGTCACCTGTCTTATCCTCCAAGTGACTTTGATAAATAATTTGTTGGCACATTAAATTTAGTTGAACTACACCATTCCTACTTCTATAAAACAAAGAAATGAGACTATCACGACCAAAATATCCCTCTTCTTGGTGATTCTTTATTAAAGTTGGCTGGTAACTTGAAACTTACTTCTAACAAGCCTTGAACCCTGAAGTCATTCTCCCCAGCAATGGTTCAGCAGCTGACATTTTATATCTACACTACATCTCAAGCCAAAAGAGCCTCTTTGCCTTTCCAAATATCCTGCCAACCTCCACCAGGGAATTCTGGATGGTGTGGAAGATTCAGGAAGTGAATTGAGGCTGCCAGGAATCTTCATCCAGGTTAATCAGCTCTGTAGACGCTAGGAGAAAAGAAGCAAGCTGGCTGGCTGAGTGGTGCAGATAAGCAGATGGCTTGGGCACAAGTTAAATGAACTGCATATTGGCTTCCAAATTCTCCTGCATCTAAAGCCATCAAAACAACATGATATTACTGCGGATTTCATTATCAACTTGATGAACATTTACCATAATGGGAAAGAGGGGACAATAAATTCAACACTTTGTTACCTTTAAATATGAACTTCCCTTTGACAGTACACATCAAAAAGAGTTACAGGAATGAAATGTTAAAGACATCTAAATATTTATTTTATTTTTAAGATAATTCCAAATTCATATATTTATGGTGATTGTAAGGAGTCCAATTTAAAAATTGAATAATTACTCAAGGCAAAAAGGCTGCAATTTTTGTGTGATACATTTTATGACACATTTACTAATAAGAAAAAAAGATTGTATTCAGTTGCTTAAAGATTTCATTAATTTAGGAAATGAAAAATGTTATACTTTTCTGCCACTGATAATTGTTGCTTTCTTCCTAGGGAGTCCTATGATTTTAAATGATCTGAATGAACCCACACATGAAGAATGAATTTAGGGTCATAATTCCTTACTATTAATAGATAAACTTAGGTCAAGTCTGAAGCAGTAGGTATCGGGGAGTCTTAATTCTCAGTCTACACTAACTCATATATATAATACAAAATCAGAAAATGATGATTAAAAACTATGTGGCCTTTCATTTTCCCAGGAAAAAAAAGATAAATATCTATTTGCTGGAATAAAAAAGCATCACTTGGTGAATAAATTTGAAAATAAAAGCTTGTTTGGCTCACTCTCTATGTTTATCAGCTCTCATGTTGAAGCACAGAATAGTGGTGGGTACCAGAACCAACATGAAAGGATCCAGCACTTGAACATATGCTGAGATTTGTAGGTCCTGATGACTCACTATTTTTAGTACTAAAGAAATTATTTATGTCATTATAAAGGTTTAACTTTGAGAATTCACCATTACTTTAGATAATTCATGAAGGCTAGAGCAAAGTGTGTCTTTTTTTTTTTAATTAAAATGCAGCAATTTTAAGTAAAATGTTTTGAGGATCAGATAACCCAAAGAGCAAATAAAATCTTTGTGATTTTATGGAGTATGATGTGTCTAATGGAATCTACAAACCTAATAATGCATTGAATGAAAGCTATTAGCCTTCCTTGATTCTATTTGTTCTTCTACAACATTTTGTTATATCCAATATACTTTTTTGGGTGCTGGAGATACAAATGTATAGTAGACATCCATTTTGCCTACAAAGCACACATCTTTCATTTTATGAATAACAGCACCTCCCTGTTTCTATGGGGAACTGCTTCACTTCTACTTGATCATTTGAATGACAGAAACTATTACTGCTCTCCCCACTCATGAATACAGAGCAGGACACTTGACCCCAAGTAGGCCAACCAGAGCACCCACTTCCCCTGGGAATAGTAATTGATCCGGAGATGAGCACATCTCAGAGGGACCAATCAGAGCCTGATTTTAGAAAGACACAGCTTCTTGAGGGACCAATCAGAGCCTGATGTTAGAAAGACACAGCTTCTTGAGAGACCAATCAGAACCTGATGTTAGAAAGACACAGCTTCTGGTGTGACTCATAGCTGTGGCTACCATCACATGGAAGTATTTGAGAGAACAAAGCTGTCAACTACAGGTAAAAAGAAAAGAGAGTGTTGAAGACACTCAAGTACAACTGAAGTGCCTGAAATTCCTAGAGCAGCTGAACATTCTATAACTTGTCCTTCAGCCCTGTGAGCTACCCCCATAACCTTTCAAACAATTCATCCTTGTGTCACACATTAAGTCAACCCTTTACCAATGCAAGTTGAACTGCACCTGTCCACTAACAAGCAGACTTTTTCAGGATTTTTGACTACATGGAGGGTCAGCACTGCCTAACCCTCATTTTGTTCAAGGGCCAACTGTAGTTTGAGTTGAACTTCGATCTCTTAAAACCAGGTAAGTTCTATCTTCCATATTGGGTGGCCAAACCCACCCAGTTGGTCCTCTGACATTACAGTCTAGTGAGAGAGAATATCAGTCAAATGATAAGTACACCTGTGGTTTCAAGATGTGTCAATACTACGAAGGGACACTGACACAGACTTTCCACCTTTCACATGGCATGTTCACCAGAAACCCTGAAAACAAACCTTCCATCACCGGCTGAGCAATCTCCAAACTCCTTCAGTTTCACAATCTGACTTGGAGCATAATTCTGAGCATAATTTCAGAAAGCTTTTATGAAAGGTTTCTGAGGGCTGGATTTAATCTACTAAACTCAGGAATCCACACGATGCACTAATCAAGTGTTCACTGGCCAGGTCTGCAGACAAAGGGAGGCTGATTACTTTGGCTAATGCCCAGTTGTGGGTTCCACAGGGAAATAGCAGCAAATGGGCCTGGGGCTAAAGGAGCAAATATTTTCAATTAAAAAATTAAACATGTATTCCACCTTTCCTAGAAGAAATTATATGTTAGGGTAACCAAGAGAAAAGTTATTTTTTACTGAATAATTTAAGATAATTGATATGAAAGGAAAAATATAACTAGAAAATCACCCTTGTGCAACCCCTTGCAACAGTCACCAGTGGACAGAGACATTAGATAGAAGGATGGGGAGCATTACAATGGAGGGACCAAGTGTTACCACCTGAACCAGTGATCAATCTTAGCATCCTTAGAAGTGAGAAAATCAGACACTGCGTGTCTCTCATGGTGGGACACAACACAAAGCACATAACCCTGCCTATGAAGTGTTTTTAGGAAACAAGTGAACCAGAATAAAATCAAGCCTGTAGACATCTCTCATTTACTGGCAAGAGAGGAATAGAAAAGCAAGTTAAACAGCACCACAAGGAAGCCAACAGACAAACCCAAGAAAGAAAACATTCTAAGGAATGAACTCAGTTTCTGCAACACATCACCTGCAGAAAATAAAAAGGCAGGAGGAATAAGACTACACCAGATTGAAAGAAATTTAAGAAAAAGAGATCAACTAAATTAATATGTGTACCTTATTTGGGTGCTGACTCAACCAGACCAACTGTAAGATGACCTTCAATGAGAACTGGAGACATTTGATAGTAGAGTAGTTATCAGAAGTTATCAAGGAGTTATGATAACTATGGTAAGATTGTGGTCTATATTTTTCAGGGAAGGATACTTACATATGCAGAAGTGAAACAACACAATGTGTGGCATTTGTTTTTAAAAACTTCAGCAAAGGAAAACAAAGGGCGAATGGGGCAGAATCTTGATAAATGATGAAACAGAGTGACAGGCAAAAAGATAATCATTGTTCTTTTCTATTTCATGTATATTTGAAAATTTCCAGATGAACTTTTCAAAATTTGGCTCTTTGCAAAGAAAAATTATCTCTTTTTTTTTTTCAGGGACCATACTATTGAGAATCACTGTGAGACAAAACACATATTGCAATTAAGCAACTTAAAAGTCAGTCAAAAGAAAACATGAGAAGCCAGCTTTCAAAAATATCTCATTCAATAACAAAATGTGTTTAGGAGCAGAATATCAAAACAAGATACTGCATTGGCTGCTGGTTATAAGTTTTCAAAATTTAGCCTTGAAGAAAGAAATTCTTCAGTAACAAATTAAATTATTTAGAACATTAAGAGATAGTTCATTTCCTGATTTTTTTTTAAATTTAATGAAAATAATTTTAAACTTTATAAATTGGTCTCTATGTACAATCTTATTCACCACTTCTCCAGTCAATCCAATTTTATATACTTATTTACAAATATATTTAAAATATTTTAAAGACTGGATTTAAGAGAAACAAATTATTGATTCATAGGAATATGTACCACTTAAAATCTTGAAAAAAAATTTTAAATACCCATGGTATATTGATGAAAGGAGTGGATATGAACAAAAATGACTATCATTGGAGGCAAACATAGAATTTAATGAGGAAAGAAACTGCTATCTTTCCATACAAAACACATCACATTTAAAATATATGATGTGAGGATTACATCAGAATCCAAGCCAAACATTGTCAACAATATTGTCATTACAAAGGGCCAATACAGGAGATTCTGTCCACCATTTTTCTTGAAGTAAAATTTGAAAATTACAAGGAGTTATTTAGCCAAAAGGAAAAAAATTTGTCCACAACTGTATGTAACATTGAAATTTACAATGAAAATACAACACTGCTCTGTTCCTCAAAGAAAATGTAGATGACTTTCTCCTCCATGACTTCTAGACTACCTGCCTGGAGAGTGACTGGGAACTTTCTAGGTGCCCCCTGCTCCTGTCTTTCTGTAACCTTCTCCTTGGAACATCTGGCATCATATACACAACTGTCCAGCTCTCCAAGAAATCAAAAGTCTTCTTAAAATCCCCTCATCTTTGAGGTAGAAAATACTCAAAAAGGGTTCGAGCAATATCTTAATAGAGGACATCATATCTGACTAAAAATAAGTTTGGCCTGAATCTCATTGTTATTTAAAAAATAAGAAAAAATGTTTTTAAGGCAGACATCAAAGAAAATGCAAAAGATTCTGCTGTGTTCTTTTCTTACAAGGGGAGGGTTATGTCACCCAACTGCTAATGAATAATAATGAAAATGACAAATTATCCCACAAGCTTAAAGTATGAGTATGTTTGTTCCACTAGATATTGTTTCTTTTCAGGAAAAAAAAAAAAAAGCCTGCTTTTCTTCAAAATTTTTTAAATTTAAAACATTTACTAAAATTTACATTAAAATAATAACCTCTGTCATGTTTTTCTTTGCTGTAACTACACTATTAAAAAGGGACTAGCTATCTGCAGGAAGTTAAAAATACTGGATTTCACTGAAGATAGGGTTTAATCATGTAAGTTGAAATTTTGTATAGTCTCCAGGAGTGAGTAGACTTAGAAAACCTTTCAAACATTCTCCTCTTCTCATTTGTTTCATCCCATGAGATAAAAGGACACTAATCCAGTTTAAGAGATTGTTGCTGATATGACACATCCTTCTTTCACTCAAATCCTTCCATCCTTCATTCTTCATCACTTCATCTTCCATCACTTCATCCTTCCATCCTTCATTCACTTGAAGCTCAATAGCTTGATTATCTCTCACACTTTGGTCAGTGAACCGTCTTCCCTGTGCACCCAGGAGGCCACACTCTCCTAGCTCTTGTCCTGCCTCACTAGCATCCCTGCTCAGGCCCCGGTACTGTGTCCTGCTCCCTCGCTCCACTTCTAAATACTAAAATTCCTATTAAGAACAAGGCGTGAAGAAAGCAGAATTCATGAGAAATTACTTTCTTCCCACTCAATCAGCGGGCTTCCCCTGTGGCTCAGCTACTGAAGAATCTGCCTGCAATGTGGGAGACCTGGGTTCGATCTCTGGGTTGGGAAGAGCCCCTGAAGAAGGGAAAGGCTACCCACTCCAGTATTCTGGCCTGGAGAATTCCATGGACTATGTAAGTACTGGAGATATGATGTACAAAATAATAGATGTAATTAATGCTGTTCTGTGTTAGCCTAGAGAATTCCATGGACTGTATAGTCCATGGTGTGGCAAAGAGTTGGACATGACTGAGTGACTTTCACTTTCACTGTCATTCAATCAGCGTGTCTTCTTTATGTCTCTCTCTTTCCATTAACCTTGCTTTGTGAGACCTAAAACAGTTTTAGAATTTCTTTCACTATTTCATTGAGTTTTAGCTCATTGAGATCACCTGTGGTCTGTAGATTAGAGTATACAATATAGGTGATAGCACCATACCTTGACAATTTCTAAATTTGAGGCAGAAAAATACAGCTTTGAAATTATTATAATTAAGAATGATGAAGAAAATAAAACAATCTGTATCTTGGGGAATATTATTTCTATGAATTATTATCAGAGACTCAGAGAAAATGGGACTGTTTAAAAATCCAGAAGAAATGGATAAATTCCTAGGAACATGCAACCTATCAAGGATGCATCATAAAGAAACAGAAAATCAATAATGAGACTCTTTTCTCATTGGATCACTACACCAAAACCTCCCAATTAAGAAAAGTTCAGGACCAGATAGTTTCACTAACCAAACATTTAAAGAAGAATGAACCCCAATCCTTCTCAAACTCTTCCAATAAAACTGAAGAGGAGAGAACACTTGGCCAGCATTACCCTGACACAAGAGTCAAAAAAGAACACTACAAAAGAAAGTTCCATTACAATATTGATCATGAACTGAGAAACAAAAATTCTTAACAAAATACTAGCAAACCCAATTCAACAGAATATTAAAAGAATCATATGCCATGATCAAGTGCAATGTAGCCCTTGGATGCTAGGATGGTTCAACATACACAAATCAGTAATCACGCTGTGTGTGCTTAGTTGCTCAGTCGTGCTTGACTCTTTGTGATCCTATGGACTGTAACTCACCAGGTTCCTCTGTCCGTGGGATTTCCCAGGCAAGAATACTGGAGTGGGTTTCTATGCCCTCCTCCAGGGGATCTTCCCGACCCAGGGAGTGAACCCATGTCTCCTTTGTTTCCTGTATTAGCAGGCAGAATCTTTACCACTGAGGCACTTGGGAAGTCTTGCTACAACACAGTAACAAAATGAAGGATACAAATTGTACAGTTATCTCAATAATTGCAGAGACAGTACTCAACAAAATTTGACAGTTCCTGACAAAAACTCTCAACAAAAGGGATCTAGAAGGGATATACCTCAACATAATAGAAGCCACATATGTCAAGATCACAGAGAACATCCTACTCAATAGTGAAAAGGTAAATACTTTCCCTCTAAGATCAGGAAAAAGACCAGGATGCCCACTTTTGCCACTTCTTTTCAACCTAGTACTGGAAATCCTATCCAAACCAATCAGGAAAGGAAAAGTCAGGCATCCAAGTAAAAAATTTCCTCTGTCTGCAGATGACATGCATACATAGATATATGTGTGTGTGTGTGTGTGTGTGTGCATAAGAACACATATGTATGTATAATAATATACATATTTATATATAAACTAAATTCTCTACCAAAAAAAGTGTTAGAGCTAATAAATGAACTCAGTAAAGTTTCAGGAACAAAGTAAACATGCAAAAATCAGTTGCACTTCTATATACTAACAACCAACTCTCTGAAAAAGAAATTATGGAAAAAACATATATAATATCATCAAAAAGGAAAATACTTAGCAATAAATTTAACCAAGGAAGTAAAAGATTTCTACAGTATTTGAAACCTATAAAACCTCTTATGAAAGAAATTGAAGGAAACACAAAGAGATGCTATTTTGTGTTCATGGACTGGAATAATCAATATTCCATAATACTCAAAGTTATCTACTGGTTCAATGCAATATTTATCAAATTTTCAATGGCATTTTTTACATAGAGGAAATAATCCTAAAATTCTTATGAACCACAAAAGAAACTGAATAGCTTAATAAATCTTGAGCAAGCAGTATATATTTGGGGGCATCAAGCTTCCTGATTTCAACTATTTATGAAGTTATGATAATTAAATCACGATGGTATTGGAATAAAAGAAGCCACATAGATCGCTGAAACAGAAAAGAGAACCAGAAGATAAACCCATGAATATATAGTCAATTAATTTATAACAAAGGTGTCAAAAATATACAGGAGGAGAGAAGACTCTCTTCAATAGATGGTACTGAGAAAACTAGACAGCCACATGCAAAAAGGTGAAATTGGACCATTATCTCACACCATACACAAAAACTGACTCAAAATAGATTTAGGAATAAAACACAAGACCTTAAACCATAAAACTCTAGAAAAACACACAGGAGGTAATCCCTTGATGGTGGCCTTGGCAATAATTTTTTGGATTTGTCGCCAAAAGCACAAGCAACAAAAGCAAAAATAAATGGGACTATATCCAACTAAAAAGCTTCTGCACAGCAAAGGAAACAATTAACAAAATTAAAAGGCAACCTACAGAATGGGATAAACTATTGCAAGTGAAGGTGAAAGTCACTCAGTCATGTTCAACTCTTTACAAACCCATGGACTGTAGCCTGCCAATCCCCTCTGTCCATGGAATTCTCCAGGCAAGAATACTGGAGTGAGCATCCATTCACTTCTCCAGGAGATCTTTCCAACCCAGGGATTGAACCCAGGTTTCCTACATTGCTGGTGGATTCTTTAACATCTGAGCCAAAACTATATATTTGGTAAAAGGTTAGAATCCAAGTATATACAGAACTCAAAGAGTTCAATAGTATAAATCAAAAGCCAAAAAAATACCCCACAAATAACCCAACTTGAAAATGTACAAAATATTTGAATAGACATTTTTTCCAGAGAAGATTCACAGTTGACTAACAGATATATGAAAATATGTTCAACCTCACTAATCATCAGTTCAGTTCAGTCACTCAGTCGTGTCAGACTCTTGCGACCCCATGAATTGCAGCATGCCAGGCCTCCCTGTCTATCACCAACCCCTGGAGTTCACTCAGACTCACATCCATAGAGTCAGTGATGCATCCAGCCATCTCATCCTCTGTCGTCCCCTTATCCTCCTGCCCCCAATCCTTCTCAGCATCAGAGTCTTTTCCAATGAGTCAACTCTTCGCATGAGGTGGCCAAAGTATTGGAGTTTCAGCTTTAGCATCATTCCTTCCAAAGAAATCCCAGGGCTGATCTCCTTCAGAATGGACTGGCTGGATCTCCTTGCAGTCCAAGGGACTTTCAAGAGTCTTCTCCAACACCACAGTTCAAAAGCATCAATTCTTTGGCACTCAGCTTTCTTCACAGTCCAACTCTCACATCCATACAGGACCACTGGAAAAACCATAGCCTTGACTAGATGGACCTCAGTTGGCAAAGTAATGTCTCTGCTTTTGAATATGCTATCTAGGTTGGTCATAACTTTCCTTCCAAGGAGTAAGCATTTTTTAATTTCATGGCTGCAGTCACCATCTGCAGTGATTTTGGAGCCCAGAAAAATAAAGTCTGACACTGTTTCCACTGTTTCCCCATCTATTTCCCATGAAGTGATGGGACCAGATGCCATGATCTTCGTTTTCTGAATGTTGAGCTTTAGGCCAACTTTTTCACTCTCCACTTTCACTTTCCTTTTTTAGTTCCTCTTCACTTTCTACCATAAGGGTGGTGTCATCTGCATATCTGAGGTTATTGATATTTCTCCTGGCAATCTTTATTCTAGCTTGTGCTTCTTCCAGCCCAGCATTTCTCATGAGGTACTCTGCATATAAGTTAAATAAGCAGGGTGACAATATACAGCCCTGACATACTCCTTTTCCTATTTGGAACCAGTCTGTTGTTCCATGTCCAGTTCTAACTGTTGCTTCCTGACCTGCATATAGGTTTCTCAAGAGGCAGGTCAGGTGGTCTGGTATTCCCATCTCCTTCAGAATTTTCCACAGTTTATTGTGATCCACACAGTTAAAGGCTTTGGCATAGTCAGTAAAGCAGAAATAGATGTTTTTCTGGAACTCTTTTGCTTTTTCGATGATCTAGTGGCTGTTGGCAATTTGATCTCTGGTTCCTCTGCCTTCTCTAAAACCAGCTTGAACATCTGGAAGTTCACGGTTCACTTATTGCTGAAGCCTGGCTTGGAGAATTATGAGCATTACTTTACTAGCGTGTGAGATGAGGCAATTGTGTGGTAGTTTGAGCATTTTTTGGCATTGCCTTTCTTTGAGACTGGAATGAAAACTGACTTTTCCAGTCCTGTGGCCACTGCTGAGTTTTCCAAATTTGCTGGCATATTGAGTACAGCACTTTCACAGCATCATCTTTCAGGATTTGAAATAGCTCAACTAGAATTCCATTACCTCCACTAGCTTTGTTCATAGTGATGCTTTCTAAGGCCCACTTGACTTCACATTCCAGGATGTCTGGCTCTAGGTGAGTGATCACACCATCGTGATTATCTGGGTCGTGAAGATCTTTTTTTGTACAGTTCTTCTGTGTATTCCTGCCATTTCTTCTTAATATCTTCTGCTTCTGTTAGGTCCATACCATTTCTGTCCTTTATCGAGCCCATCTTTGCATGAAATATTCCCTTGGTATCTCTAATTTTCTTGAAGAGATCTGTAGTATTTCCCATTCCATTGTTTTCCTCTATTTCTTTGCATTGATCGCTGAGGAAGGCTTTCTTATCTCTTCTTGCTATTCTTTAGAACTTTGCATTCAGATGCTTATATCTTTCCTTTTCTCCTTTGCTTTTTGCTTCTCTTCTTTTCACAGCTATTTGTAAGGCTTCCTTAGACAGCCATTTTGCTTTTTTGCATTTCTTTTCCATGGGGATGGTCTTGATCCCCATCTCCTGTACAATGTCCATACTTCATCAGGCACTCTATCTATCAGATCTAGGCCCTTAAATCTATTTCTCACTTCCACTGTATAATCATAAGGGATTTTATTTAGGTCATACCTGAATGGTCTAGTGGTTTTCCCTATTTTCTTCAATATAAGTCTGAATTTGGCAATAAGGAGTTCATGGTCTGAGCCACAGTCAGCTCCTGATCTTGTTTTTGTTGACTGTATAGAGCTTCTCCATCTTTGGCTGCAAAGATTATAATCAATCTGATTTCGGTGTTGACCATCTGGTGGTGTCCATGTGTGGAGTCTTCTCTTGTGTTGTTGGGAGAGGGCGTTTGCTATGACCAGTGCATTTTCTTGGCAAAACTCTATTAGTCTTTGCCCTGCTTCATGCCATATTCCAAGGCCAAATTTGCCTGTTACTCCAGGTGTTTCTTGACTTCCTACTTTTGCATTCCAGTCCCATATAATGAAAAGGAGATCTTTTTTGGGTGTTCGTTCTAAAAGGTCTTGTAGGTCTTCATAGAACCGTTCAACTTCAGCTTCTTCAGCATTACTGGTTGGGGCACAGACTTGGATTACTGTGATATTGAATGGTTTTGAACAGAGATCATTCTGTTGTTTTTGAGATTGCATCCAAGTACTGCATTTTGGACTCTTTTGTTGACCATGATGGCCACTCCATTTCTTCTGAGGGATTCCTGCCTGCAGTAGTAGATATAATGGTCATCTGAGTTAAATTCACCCATTCCAGTCCATTTTAGTTCGCTGATTCCTAGAACGTCGACGTTCAGTCTTGCCATCTCTTGTTTGACCACTTCCAATTTGCCTTGATTCATGGACCTGACATTCCAGGTTCCTATGCAATATTGCTCTTTACAGCATTGGACCTTGCTTCTATCACCAGTTACATCCACAGCTGGGTATTGTTTTTGCTTTGGCTCCATCCCTTCATGCTTTCTGGAGTTATTTCTCCACTGATCTCCAGTAGCATATTGGGCCCCTACTGACCTGGGGAGTTCCTCTTTCAGTATCCTATCATTTTGCTTTTTCATACTGTTCATGGGGCTCTCAAGGCAAGAATACTGAAGTGGTTTGCCATTCCCTTCTCCAGTGGACCACATTCTGTCAGACCTCTCCACCATGACCCACCTGTCTTGGGTGGCCCCACGGGCATGGCTTAGTTTCATTGAGTTGGATAAGGCTGTGGTCCTAGTGTGATTAGATTGACTAGTTTTCTGTGGTTATGGTTTCAGTGTGTCTGCTCTCTGATGCCCACTTGCAACACCTACCATCTTACTTGGGTTTTTCTTACCTTGGACGTGGGGTATCTTTTCACGGCTGCTCCAGCAAAGCGCAGCCGCTGCTCCTTACCTTGGACGAGGGGTATCTCCTCACCGTCGCCCCTCCTGATTTTGAATGTGGAATAGCTCCTCTAGGCCCTCCTGCGCCCACGCAGCCACCACTCCTTGGACGTGGGGTTGCTCCTCCCAGCCACCACCCCTGGCTTCAGACATGGGGTAACTCCTCATGCCACCCCTCAGGCATGGGGTCCTCCTGGCTTCTGCCCCTGACCTCAGACCACTAATCATCAAGGGAATGCAAATCAAAACTTATACCACTGAGGACATTAAAAAGACAAAGGCTGATAAGGTAAATGGAGAAATTGGAACCCTAGTATGCTGTTGGTGGGAATATAAATTGGTATAACCACTGGGGAAAACAATACGGAGGTTCCTCAAAATATTAAAACTAACTACTATAGGATTTAGCAATCCCACTTGTGCATATATATCCAAAGGAAAAGAAATAACTATCTAGAAGAAATAACTCCCATATATTCCCATTTTAATGCAGCATTATTCATAAATAGCCAAGATTTGGTAACAACCTAAATATCTATCAATAGATGAAGAGATAAAGAAATTATAGTATTTGTATACAGCAAAATATTATTTGGCCTTAAAAAAGAAAGAAATTTTGCCATTTGCAACAGCATGGATAAAACTGGAGGGCATAATGCTAACTTAAATAAACCAGACAGAAAGAGAAATACTGCCTAATATCTCTTATATGTGGAATCCTAAAAAAAAAGTAAACTCATAAAAACAGTACCATGGTGGTCGCAAGAGGCTGGGGATGGGAGAAATGAGGAGAGTTTGGCAAAATGACACTAAATATTTAATTATAAGATGAATAAATTCTGAGGCCCTTATGTATAGTACAGTGGCTATAGTAATAATACTGTATAATATACATGAAATTTGCTTGTGATCTTAAGTGATTTCACTAAGGGAATAAAAAGGTAACTTTGAGTTGATGGATGTGTTAATTAATCTTGATTGTGGGAATTCTTTCACAGTGTACATGTGGATATTATCACATTGAACACTTTAAATATGTTACAGTTTTGTCAATTTTGCCTCCATAAATCTGGGAAAAGGCTTGTTCATGAATATTCATGCCTTATTTATAATAACAAAAAACAGTAAGCAATGTCAATGTCCATCAACAAGTGAACAGATAAGCAAACTATGGTATAATCATACAATGAAAAACATTTTAGCAACAGAAAAGAACAAACATCACACCCAACAGCCAGGATGAACCTCAAAATAATCATGCAGGGTATGGGTAGAAGCACTCAGAGGAAAGAATAATACATGCAGTATGACTTCACTCATAAAACACAGTGTGCAAGCCAATCTAAAAAGACAGAGCAGATCAAGTTTGCTCAGGGATGGGAATAGGTATTGAGGTTAAAAGTGTATGTGACAACTTGTGGGGGATATGAATATTTTCATTATCTTGATTATAGTGATAGTTTTATGGGTGTACATATCAGTCAAAATTTATCAAATTGGAAACTTAAAATACAATCAATTTAGTATATATAAAGAAGCATAATTAAGTCCCATAAAAAAATATATACAGAGTTAGGCTTTAAAGGAAAGATACTGAATGTGACATAGTAAAGGGAAGTGTCTTTGGAAAAAGTGAAAGTTAAATTGTTAGTTGCTCAGTCATGTCTGACTCCTTGCAACCCCATGGACTGTAGCCCACCATTCTCCTCCATCCATGGGATTCTCCAGGCAAGAATACTGGAGTAGGTTTCCAGTCCCTTCTCCAGGGACCTTCCCAACCTAGGGATTGAACTCTCATCTCTTTCATCTCCTGCACTGGCAGGTAGATTCCTTTTTATTATTATTGAACTAATTTATTTTAATTGGAGGCTAATTACAATATTGTAGTGGTTTTTGCCATATATTCACATGAATCAGCCATGGGTGTACATGTGTCCCCCGTCCTGAAGCCCCCTCCCACCTCTCTCCCCATCCCATCCCTCAGGGTCATCCCAGTGCACCAGCCCTGAGCACCCTGTCTCAGGCATCAGACCTGGACTGGGGATCCGTTTCACATATGGTAATATACATGTTTCAATGCTATTCTCTCAGATCATCCCACCCTTGCCTTCTCCCACAGAGTCCAAAACACTGTTCTTTACATCTGTGTCTCTTTTGCTCTCTTGCATATAGGGTCATCATTACCATCTTTCTAAATTCCATATATATGTGTTATTATACTGTATTGGTGTTTTTCTTTCTGACTTACTTCACTCTGTATAATAGGCTCCAGTTTCATCCACCTCATTAGAACTGATTCAAATGCATTCTTGTTAATGGTTGGGTAATATTCCATTGTGTATATGTACCACAGCTTTCTTATCCATTCATCTGCCGATGGACATCTAGGTTGCTTCCATGTCCTAGCTATTGTAAACAGTGGGCAGGCAGATTCTTTACTGTCTGAGCCACCAGGGAAGCCACTTCGTGTCTTTGCCCAGAGTTAATGTTAGATTTGGTATGAGAAAAGCATCCTGGTGTTCTCAGTCAAGTATAAATTAGAATTTGAATGAAGGATCATTTTTACAAATTCAAAACTCAACAGGAAGCTGAACTAGTGGCCACAACATATCCAAGGATAACAAATGCCACTCTGCACAGATGGGAGAATAACTCCTTCATGACATCCTTCATGATTGGACTAGATACAATCATTTGACTCCCATCTTGGTGACCAAGAATGCTTTAACATGTCCTTCAACTTCACTAAGCATCAGTCCACCTGGATTCAGATTGGGGATAAGGTACAACTATCTTTGACTTAGTTTTCTCACCTGAGACATAGAGAAAATGATTAAAAAAAAAATAATACCTACTTCACAGAGATGTGTTAATACATGTAACATAGATTAATACACATAAGCTGTGAACACCATCTATTATTTTTTCATTTTCATTCTCATTTTAAAGATGAGAAACTAAATTTCAAACAGGTAAACTAACTCCTAAGTAGATCCAAGAACTGATGGTAAGATTCAGGTCCTCACTACTAGGTCGGTGTTCTTTCCCGTTCAACATACAGATTCCCTGCAGGCAAAATATATTTGCAGCCTGCAGGAGTTCACACCGCTGATCAAATAAAAGAGGGCAAAACTACTTACCACTTAACAGTTTGGCAAACTAAAACCTGGGAAATTTAATCTCTGTGCTCATTGGGAAGATCCTGTAACCAGCTGACAGAGACCTTGTCTTAAAATGATTGGAAATCCTAACTAGATTGAAAGAAAGAGAGGGGAAAACAAGATTGGTAATTACAGACTACTGAAGTGAGCCCTGAGAGAGGCAAAACTGGTCCTCGACAGCTGATAAAGAGGAAGGGAGAGGTCACACGTTAATTTAAGTGTATTGTCTTTCTTGGAAAGCAAAAGAGACTGCCTTTCAATTTAGCCCCTGTTTTTGGTGATAAAACTCACAAGCTGGTTCTTTTCCCACTGAGCCTTCCCAGGATGCTGTCACCTGAGCCTGTGATATGACAGGCTGATACAGTCATCACTGGAGAAACACATGAAAACCCATCTCTTTTTACCCCTCGAGTTTATTTTGCCTCTGGATATTCAAGAACTTGGAATTAAAATAATCTGAGCCCCTGACTTGAATTTTAACTTCCTATGTGTCTATTAGCGTTTCCAAAGGAGCTCAACCTGCTGTCTGGAGTTCTAATGCTCTTCCGGGTGCCAGTGACGAGACTGCAGATGAATAAATCATGTAACTCAGTTCCCTCATTGCATTTTCTTTGAGAAGATTAGAGGCCTCACATCACCTCATTTGGCTTTCATGGGCCCAATTCTACACACAAAAAAGCAAGAGCCCTGAAATATTTAGCCCTGGATTCCTTCTAGTTTCCCCACACTATAAAGCCCCAAATCACCTTCTTTCTGATTCTTGCCCATGGTGATAGGTGTGCGCTTCCCCTACTCCATTTCTCACTGGGCACTCAGCGAGCCCTCCTCTCCCCTTCTCCCCGCTCAGGGCTCCCAGTCTCCGACTCATTCATTTGTCTCTAAGAAAGGGGTCATCAGCCATTACCAAGGTTGCTCTGGACCCACCTCTCACCACACACTCTCACAATAATGCTGATTAAAGGACTCCCACACACAAGACCAAGGCAAGGAGAGAGTACTTCCAAAAATTCCTTTGTGGAAGACCCTTGAAATGCACCATTTATTCTGTGGACAAAGAACAAAGTTGTCTGTCATTTCAGTAAACAAAAATGTTGCCTGCAATTCTAGTAAACAATGTATTATGCCCATCAGCAGGCCATCGGCCACTGCAGCTGCCCCCAAAATGGAGCAACCTGAGGGGAATTCAGAAGGGAGAAAAACAGGATCCTGGCCCTAGGTAGCTATGATACATATCAAAGGCAGCATTTCAAGGAACCCAGTCTCTTGCATGTTCCCAGAAATAGAAAAGCACTAAAATCATTAACTTGAGATATCTTGTTTTTGTGATTAGCAGTAACCTTCTGATGTTCAAATACAAGTTGTTTTCAGCAAAAATTCCTACAAATCTTGACTACTACCTTAACTCTTTGGAGCAGTTCCTCAGAACTTTCTGAAAGGCTGCTTTCCTAGTCATCTTCAATAATATCCCCAAATAAAGCATCTTTCTCAACTTTTAGGGGGGTGGCTTGGTTGGTTTTTTTTCAGTCAACAATTTCATTGGCTAAGAGCATGTATCTAACTTGATTAAGCATAACAGTTTATGGGAAATATTCAAACTGAACATATATGCTCAGTTTAATATAATCACCAGTGTTCTTTTTCTTCCAGATGTTGAG
This sequence comes from Bubalus bubalis, assembly GCF_019923935.1. Taxonomy (NCBI): domain Eukaryota; kingdom Metazoa; phylum Chordata; class Mammalia; order Artiodactyla; family Bovidae; genus Bubalus; species Bubalus bubalis. The sequence goes on along the minus strand of NC_059167.1, from coordinate 99,044,970 downwards.
GCAGTTTTCGAATCAAAGTGATGGTGTTGTAGCCATGCGTTTCGGGAAACAAACTCACTCAGAAGGACAATGCAGATAGTGAAGTCCAGTTTATTACACCAGCGGGCCCAAGGCAGAGTCTCCTCTTAGCTAAGGACACCGACCAGTTTTTGTGAAAACCTTTGTGGCTCAGAGGTTAAATCATCTGCCTCGAATGTGGGAGACCTGGGTTCAGTCCCTGGGTTGGGAAGATCCTCTGGAGAAGGAAATGGCAACCCACTCCAGTACTCTTGCCTGGAGAATCCCATGGAAGGAGGAGCCTGGTAGGCTACAGTCTATGGGGTCACAAAGAGTCGGGCACAACTGAGCGACTTCAATTCACTTCTATATACCCTAAGTGTACGTGCCCAAACCCACCTCCCCAAATTCCTTGAAACTAGTCTGAACAAAGGAAGAGAAAGACAGTCAAAGTTAACCCATGATTCATATGCCTTAAGCCTAGGTAGTTAACAGTGGACAATTATCAATAGGCCTGTGGTCATACCCCAATAAGCATAATAGAATTTATGATTCTATTTGGTTACACAGATAATTAGGGTATTCTTTTAGGCAATGGAGAGTTTAGGTATGAGCCCTGGGGTTCTTCCATCCGGGGGGCCTGGTTTTTCCAGTTGGTATGTCATTTTCATTGATATTGGGCATATATCTCAAAGTCCACAGTCAGGCCCAAGATGGAGTCCTGCTTTCAAGATGGAGCCTGTTCTGTCTGTTTCCTCCTTCAATGGTAAGTTCAGAACATCTGTTTTCCGCTTTTATTAGCCAAATCTAGTTTGCCAATATGATAAAAAAAAAAATCAGAAATTAAATGCACAGAAACAAAAGAGAATTAAAGAAAATCTATCAGACATGGTTCCCATGGAAAAAAGGAGTCAATTCTTTTTGACAAAGTAGAGATTCTAACAGAATGAATTAGTGAATAACAATACTTGCCAGGTCTTTTTATTTCTTTGAAGCACTTTTACCAATCAATACTTCATTTTTTTCCTCATAAAGAAGGTAGAACAGCACTGTTAACTCATTTTTCAGATGAAAACACAGCACCAGAGAGGTTCATTAACTTGCCCAAGTTCATACAAAAACAGAACTGGTACCCAGGGTCTCTTAGCTCATAGGAAAATAATCTAAAGGAAGAGATCCTTTCCTCTTCAAGTAAATTCTCTTTAGATACTAAAGGCCAACAGACTGGAACTCTGTCAGTCTTGGACTTGAATTTCATCTCGACAGGAGCTTCAAGCCTGTGGACTTCCTGAGAGACTCCAGCACCTGTTCATCCTTCCCAGAAGCTTGTCCATCCTTCCCAGAATATGATTGTTCCATGTTCTGAGGCTCAGCATCCACGGTCCTTTCTGGAAGAAGAGGGAGGACTTGGGAAGGAGAATCTTCATTCAGAATTCTTCCCAAAGCTTCCACTCTTTTGAATTATACAATTGATGAATTCAAAAGCATATTAATGGGCCAGGAGTAGGTGGTTTCTCTTCTTCCTTTCTGAACTAGTTAGGACAAGTATTTTACTTTCTCAAATAAACTAAGGCAGAACCCACCTTTCCTCTTCCCATCAGCTGATTTTATTAGAAAAATAAGCATTTAAGATATATATATATACCAAGCTTAGAGGCTTTATCATCAACCCTGATGAAACCAGGAGTATCCATTCAAGATGCTAATTAGTGACTTGGTTCAGAAAAGAGAATGAAAACAATGATCTTAAAGAAATCCAAATAAGGGAATAGGAGTTTTAAATCAATACCTTTATTTCTGTTACCTTCCAAAAATAACTTAATATTACAAAATACATTTGCTTTTCAGTTGTTCAGTTACGTCTGACTCTACAACCCCATGGACTGCAGCACTCCAGGCTTCCATGTCCTTCACTCCCATAGTTTGCTCAAGTTCATGTCCACTGAGTCGATGATGCCATCCAACCATCTCATCCTCTGTCACCCCTTCACCTCTTGCCCTCAATATTTCCCAGCATCATGGTCTTTTCCAATAATACATATAATAAATAATAATAAACCAAAATAATTGTTGGAAGATGCAGTCAATAGCTGAAACTACTGGACAGTTTAAAACAGAAACTGCCATTTGCCATGCCAATGAATACCATTGCTCTTTAAAAAAGAAAAAGAAAGAAAAGGTACTAGAGTAGAGTTGGGACTAAATTCAGCTTTTAAAAAATTCCCCATTTTATTATAAATAAAAGAGATTCAAAAAGTTTAAAATCAACACACAGAAATCCCTAGCATTCCTATACACTAATAATGAGAAAACAGAAAGAGAAATTAAGGAAACAATTCCTTTCACCATTGCAACGGAAAGAATAAAATACTTAGGAATATATCTACCTAAAGAATCTAAAGACCTATATATAGAAAACTATAAAACACTGGTGAAAGAAATCAAAGAGGACACTAACAGATGGAGAAATATACCATGTTCATGGATTGGAAGAATCAATATAGTGAAAATGAGTATACTACCCAAAGCAATCTATAGATTCAATGCAATCCCTATCAAGCTACCAACAGCATTCTTCACAGAGCTAGAACAAATAATTTCACAATTTGTATGGAAAAACAAAAAACCTCGAATAGCCAAAGCGATCTTGAGAAAGAAGAATGGAACTGGAGGAATCAACCTACCTGACTTCAGGCTCTGCTACAAAGCCACAGTTATCAAGACAGTATGGTACTGGCACAAAGACAGAAATATAGATCAATGGAACAAAATAGAAAGCCCAGAGATAAATCCACGCACATATGGACACCTTATCTTTGACAAAGGAGGCAAGAATATACAATGGATTAAAGACAATCTCTTTAACAAGTGGTGCTGGGAAATCTGGTCAACCACTTGTAAAAGAATGAAACTAGAACACTTTCTAACACCATACACAAAAATAAACTCAAAATGGATTAAAGATCTCAACGTAAGACCAGAAACTATAAAACTCCTAGAGGAGAACATAGGCAAAACACTCTCTGACATACATCACAGCAGGATCCTCTATGACCCACCTCCCAGAATATTGGAAATAAAAGCAAAAATAAACAAATGGGACCTAATTAACCTTAAAAGCTTCTGCACATCAAAGGAAACTATTAGCAAGGTGAAAAGACAGCCTTCAGAATGGGAGAAGATAATAGCAAATGAAGCCACTGACAAACAACTAATCTCGAGAATATACAAGCAACTCCTCCAGCTCAACTCCAGAAAAATAAATGACCCAATCAAAAAATGGGCCAAAGAACTAAATAGACATTTCTCCAAAGAAGACATACAGATGGCTAACAAACACATGAAAAGATGCTCAACATCACTCATTATCAGAGAAATGCAAATCAAAACCACTATGAGGTACCATTTCACACCAGTCAGAATGGCTGCGATCCAAAAGTCTACAAGTAATAAATGCTGGAGAGGGTGTGGAGAAAAGGGAACCCTCTTGCACTGTTGGTGGGAATGCAAACTAGTACAGCCACTATGGAGAACAGTGTGGAGATTCCTGAAAAAACTGGAAATAGAACTGCCTTATGATCCAGCAATCCCACTGCTGGGCATACACACTGAGAAAACCAGAAGGGAAAGAGACACGAGTACCCCAATGTTCATCGCAGCACTGTTTATAATAGCCAGGACATGGAAGCAACCTAGATGTCCATCAGCAGATGAATGGATAAGAAAGCAGTGGTACATATACACAATGGAGTATTACTCAGCCATTAAAAAGAATACATTTGAATCAGTTCTAATGAGGTGGATGAAACTGGAGCCTATTATACAGAGTGAAGTAAGCCAGAAAGAAAAACACCAATACAGTATACTAACGCATATATATGGAATTTAGAAAGATGGTAACAATAACCCTGTGTACGAGACAGCAAAAGAGACACTGATGTATAGAACAGTCTTATGGACTCTGTGGGAGAGGGAGAGGGTAGGAAGATTTGGGAGAATGGCATTGATACATGTAAAATATCATGTATGAAATGAGTTGCCAGTCCAGGTTCGACGCACGATACTGGATGCTTGGGGCTGGTGCACTGGGATGACCCAGAGGGATGGAATGGGGAGGGAGGAGGGAGGAGGGTTCAGGATGGGGAACACATGTATACCTGTGGCGGATTCATTTTGATATTTGGCAAAACTAATACAGTTATGTAAAGTTTAAAAATAAAATAAAATTTTAAAAAAAAAGTTAAAAAAAAAAAAGTTTAAGGAAAGAACCAAGTTTCTCCTTTTTGTCTTTTATTCATTTCTGCTTCAAAACCTTAAGGAATTTTTCTTTCCCTCAACTGTCAGATTTTTTACTTTTCCAAATAATGTCCATCCTAAAGGAAATCAGTCCTGAATATTCATTGAAAGTACTGATGCTAAAGCTGAAGCTCCTATACTTTGGCTACCTGACGCGAAGAACTGACTCATTGAAAAGACCCTGATGCTGGGAAAGATTGAAGGCAGGAGAAGAAGGGGATGACAGAGAATGAGATGATTGGATGGCATCACTAACTTGATGGGCATGAGTTTGAGCAAGTTCTGGGAGTTGGTGATGGACAGGGAGGCCTGGCATTCTGCAGTCCATGGGGTTGCAAAGAGTCAGACACAACTGAGCAATTGAACTTTTACTGAAATATTCAAGGCAATTTTTTGTTATCTTTCCCAAAAGGGCTTTTCCTGATACAAGTGTGGGGAAAGGGTATGGACTAGGACACAGGAGAACTGGGGTTTAGGCCCAGAACGAGTCCTTAAACTCATATTTGATCTCAAGTCACTTTACCTGCCTGGTTTCAGTTTCTTCCTTTGTAAGATAAAGAAGCAGATGAACTATCAGATCTTTTCCAACACCAGCATTCTGTGTTTACTAAAGCAAACTTCTGCCATTGCTCTTTCCTGGAAAGTTATGTTAAGTCTGTGCTCAGTGTAGTCATGATCTCCAGCACCTTCTGATTATGTCCTATATGGTTTATGTATATGGATTCACAGTAGGTATCAGCATTTATTTCTTTTAACCACATCGAAGCTTTTTATATACCTTTTTTTTTTTTTTACTTAGTATGTCATTAAGTCCATTTCTGATCCCTGAAGCTAACTTTTACACCCATTATTCTAACAATAAACTAAAATTCTCCCTCTAATGAACCTATTTCTACAAAATAAAAAAATCTAAACAATTGCTTGAAACCATTGTGTATTGAAGAGTTTTATGGATTTTTGGTAGTTATCCACATATGACATGTGGTATGAGTGTCATGGGACCAAATCCTGAGTACGGTGCCTGCTGCCTCCATACAGATTCTGAGGGTTTCACAGTGTCCTGGTTCCATGCACAGACTTGTGTCCTGGTGTCATGGCCCAAAATAGATGAACCCAGTTACTGGTGAACTAGTAACTTCCTGATACCATGAATGCCCTGTCAAAATAAAGGAAATTTGAGATTTCTTGATTTTAAAAGGCAGAGAAGAGGAATTTTGCTTTCTTTCCTTCATCCACTTATTCAAATATTCATAGAAGCCTGAGAGGTGCAAAGTAGAGCAGCACAGGTAATATTAAACAGCTGCTTGCAATACATCCAGAGGAACTCCAAGAAAAGGGAGAGAACCTATCTGAATCAGCAGAGTGAGAAAGAAGACATGGAAAATTTGCACCTAACAGAATGGCAGACCCTTTCTTCAGAGATGCAGGACTTCTCTGATATAAAATAAGGAGTGACCCAGCTACTGCTCAAAACAGCTTGAGTCAGACAAAAGCATTTCTCATCCCTACTACCCTCATCAGTGCTTCCTTTATTGTACCTACTTGATGAACACCCGACTTAATGAACATCCAATGAATGTAACACCTCTTTTGCTTGTGGAAGGAGTAGGCAGAACCCTACATCTTGAGGAAGAGCTTGGTGATGGGAAGAGGGAGAAGTAGAGAGCTGGGAAAGCACTGCTTTCTAGGAGGTCACGTGTGTTGGAAATGAGACAGGAGATAGCGGGGCCCCAGGATGAGCTGCCGGAACCTGTCTCCTGTTTCTTCAAGATACAGATAATGACAGAAGTAGAGCTCTGCTTAAGTACAAGATAAGGAAGCCACATTTGTCTTGGGATCAAGGAGACCTCTCAGACCACACATGCGCAGAAAAGATCCTCAGGGTCCAGGGAAGGGAGGGGGTGCTAGCCCATAATATACCCTGCCAGCTTCCCCGTAACCCTCACGCTGGAATCCATCTTGGCTAAAAGATACGTGCGCACATCAGGAAGGGCCCTGAGTCAGACTAGATATGGACAATAAGCAAGATGACTGGCAGAGAAAATCTGGAAAAAGTGCCCCCACGGAAGCAATTTTAGCCACCCCAAAAATGTGGCTTACTCTGAACCCACCTGTGTCCTTCACATGGGCTTAGCTTCTAATAAACACATTACAAACTTCACTAGCTTCTGTCTGCTGGCTGAATTCTTTCCTCAAAGAAGACAGAGACTGAGGTCCTCTTTCAAGCTCACTGGCCCTTGTAATCTAGTGGTTAAGATTCGATCCTCTCACCACTACAGCCCAGGTTCAATTCCATTAGGAAACTAAAATCCCAATTCAAGCTACCACACCCCATGTCCTCTTCCCTGTGCCTAGCGATCATCCATGACCAAGAGAAAAGTCTCAATATGTCCTCTTATGAACAATTTAATAGCAGTAGATACGCAGAATACAGGAAGAAGAAAAGATCCCTTCTCAGGCTAGCAGAATCACCCCAGGAAAAGGACCAGGGATTTGTCATGGAGCTATGAACATCTCCTGGAGACAGAAATAGCTACCCACTCCAGTATTCTTGTCTGGAGAATTCCATGGACAGAGGACCCTTGAGAGCTACAGTCCATGGATTCGCAGAGAATAGGATATGATTGAGGACTAACACTTTCACTTTTTTTTTTTTTTTTATCAACAGAAGTCTTTCCATCAGGTTAACACTTTAGTGGGGCTGTTAATTCACAGATAAAAAGGCAGAAAGGGTAAGGTAAAACAAATCATTTGGTCTGTTAAATACTTACATCTACATATAGGCATGGATAGGATAGGAAAAAGGATTTCAGAAACAGTCAATCTGGGGTTACATAGAGATTCTACAATATAAATGAGGACACAACAGTGAATAAAGAGAAGAAAAACTTTCTCCCGGAAATATATTCTAGGCAAGATGATAAAAGAAAAGCAGAGAACTTAACATTACAGAAAGCTAACTAGAACCAAGATAGAGGCAGAAATGAAAAGGAAGTTGGATAGGATGAAGAATGACTATAAAATTTAAATTCAACATGAGAATTAAGATCAGCAGGGGAAGAAATAAAAAGTATATTTTACATTACTGAAAATAAAATCAGTTATGCAGAAGAGAAACTTCAAACCTCTCAGAATGCAAACACAGAGACAACTGAAATTATGAGAAAAAACAAATGAAGAGAGAATCAAGAGTCAGCCTAGATATTACTGCTATTTTTTTAATATATCTGCAAAGCATTACATGCCATATATTCCCTATGTTAATCATCTTATTTTGACCTCTGTTTTTTAATGTTTTTAGTTCCTCAGATATGCCCTTTTTTTCTAAAGCTATTGCATTTAGCACTTATTCTAAAGCCACGTGTTCTTCTAACTACTATTAAACATGGTATCTGCATGATAAGAAAATATATCTTATTTTTTGCTGCAACAGAAAAAATAAATTACTCCATATTCTAAAGTCTCTTTGCAAAAATAGTCTTATGAAACACCTAGAATTCAGATACAATTGCCATCAAAGAGCAACTACTTTAAACCTCTGAAATGTCTATAATTATGATTAACCATATTGTTTACCAATGACCATGCCTAGATAATAATATTAATAGCAAAATCTCTACTATCTCAAATGTAAACTGCAAATATGTTATACAAAAGGTAAGATGAAATACATCAACTCCAGTAGAGTTCTCAATGTTTTTTAGAGTTTTGTTGCTATTTCTGTTAACAGATAACATCTAGGGGAAAAAATATAAAAGTAATAGTCAAAGTGCAAGAACACTTGCTTGAGCTAAAAAGGACAAACAACAGTTTGGAAGAGTTCTATCAGAACCATGCAATATTGTTTATTAAAATTAACCAAGATATAAGCATGCCTACATACAATATCCATATGTCAAGCACCAAGAAAAAGAAGTAGCAAAGCATGAAAGAACACAGTTTTGATGGAAGAAGTTTCTCCAAAAATTGCATTTTCTTATATACTATGAAGGACAGAGACAATAAAGAAATATTTATCTAAAAGCAATTCTTACCCTAATAATTCCTAATAATTCTGTGATGGTAAGCTACTCAAGGGAAGAAAGCAATAAAGCAATAATAAATCTTTCTCATCCTTACACACACACACACACAAGGATACCCAATTAAATGGTATGAGAGTAAAAATTTTAAATAAAAACCTTAAGGAGTATTGTTTTAAATGCCGCCTTATAACAGCATTGAATAAAATTATTTCTTTATGGTTAGATTAGCAAAGAATGTATGGAAAATAATTAAAAGATGTCTACAGAAAGATAGGTTGAAAACAATATTTTAAGTCTAAAAGTACAGATGATAATAAGATAAATGGACTTAGATAAAAATGGAAAAATTGCTTCAACCTATAACACGGTGGAAAATATTTTCATAGCTTTAATGGTTATTATTTCATTGTCAATAGTAACAAAGGGAGACATTATAGTGTATTTTTTGAAACCAGAATTTATATTTTAGAGTAGAGTCATAGCTTTCAAATAACTAAAAATAAGAACAATGAGTTTAAACCAAATTTGTAAATGTTCTCATGCAAAAAAGACCCAATATTAGTTTTGACAGTAAGTGTAATAGTGAAAATTAGTATCTTCTTACTCTTCTCCACTCCTCTCTCCAAGGAAAGAGGCCTGTTTCTATCCATTTCTGTCAATGACACTAGTATTTTTTATATGCAATTACATTAGAAACTTTAGGATAATTTCTGATCCACTCATAAATCTGATAAGGTACGGAAGCATGTGAATTTTTTCTTAGAAAGAGCTCTTGAATTTGTCTTTCCCATTCTTACTCCTCCAACTATGATTAAAGTTACTAAATTCTTCATCCTGTTCGATTCTAAGCTTCCTCTGTTCATCCTACATATTAGATAACTTTAAAATTCTACTTCAATCCGACTATAATCCTCCTGAAGAATTATGTCAAAAACCTTCTATTCAAAAAGAACTGGCTGTTCATGGGTTGGAAGAATCAATATAGTTAAAATGAGTATACTACCCAAAGCAATCTATAGATTCAATGCAATCCCTATCAAGCTACCAACAGCATTCTTCACAGAGCTAGAACAAATAATTTCACAATTTGTATGGAAATACAAAAAACCTTGAATAGCCAAAGTGATCTTGAGAAAGAAGAATGGAACTGGAGGAATCAACCTACCTGACTTCAGGCTCTACTACAAAGCCACAGTTATCAAGACAGTATGGTACTGGCACAAAGACAGAAATATAGATCAATGGAACAAAATAGAAAGCCCAGAGATAAATCCACACACATATGGACACCTTATCTTTGACAAAGGAGGCAAGAATATACAATGGATTAAAGACAATCTCTTTAACAAGTGGTGCTGGGAAATCTGGTCAACCACTTGTAAAAGAATGAAATTAGAACACTTTCTAACACCATACACAAAAATAAACTCAAAATGGATTAAAGATCTAAACATAAGACCAGAAACTATAAAACTCCTAGAGGAGAACATAGGCAAAACACTCTCTGACATACATCACAGCAGGATCCTCTATGACCCACCTCCCAGAATATTGGAAATAAAAGCAAAAATAAACAAATGGGACCTAATTAACCTTAAAAGCTTCTGCACATCAAAGGAAACTATTAGCAAGGTGAAAAGACAGCCTTCAGAATGGGAGAAGATAATAGCAAATGAAGCCACTGACAAACAACTAATCTCGAGAATATACAAGCAACTCCTCCAGCTCAACTCCAGAAAAATAAATGACCCAATCAAAAAATGGGCCAAAGAACTAAATAGACATTTCTCCAAAGAAGACATACAGATGGCTAACAAACACATGAAAAGATGCTCAACATCACTCATTATCAGAGAAATGCAAATCAAAACCACTATGAGGTACCATTTCACACCAGTCAGAATGGCTGCGATCCAAAAGTCTACAAGTAATAAATGCTGGAGAGGGTGTGGAGAAAAGGGAACCCTCTTGCACTGTTGGTGGGAATGCAAACTAGTACAGCCACTATGGAGAACAGTGTGGAGATTCCTGAAAAAACTGGAAATAGAACTGCCTTATGATCCAGCAATCCCACTGCTGGGCATACACACTGAGGAAACCAGAAGGGAAAGAGACGTGTGCCCCAATGTTCATCGCAGCACTGTTTATAATAGCCAGGACATGGAAGCAACCTAGATGTCCATCAGCAGATGAATGGATAAGAAAGCAGTGGTACATATACACAATGGAGTATTACTCAGCCATTAAAAAGAATACATTTGAATCAGTTCTAATGAGGTGGATGAAACTGGAGCCTATTATACAGAGTGAAGTAAGCCAGAAAGAAAAACACCAATACAGTATACTAACGCATATATATGGAATTTAGAAAGATGGTAACAATAACCCTGTGTACGAGACAGCAAAAGAGACACTGATGTATAGAACAGTCTTATGGACTCTGTGAGAGAGGGAGAGGGTGGGAAGATTTGGGAGAATGGCATTGAAACATGTAAAATATCATGTATGAAACGAGTTGCCAGTCCAGGTTCGATGCACGATACTGGATGCTTGGGGCTGGTGCACTGGGATGACCCAGAGGGATGGAATGGGGAGGGAGGAGGGAGGAGGGTTCAGGATGGGGAACACATGTATACCTGTGGCGGATTCATTTTGATATTTGGCAAAACTAATACAATTATGTAAAGTTTAAAAATAAAATAAAATTAAAAAAAAAAAAGAACTGGCTGTCTTACTGTCCCTAAATGTCACTTTCTTTATTATTTCCGCCCATCAGTAGATGGCATGTATTTTGCCAAAAATGCCTTCCCACTATCCATTCCAATGATCCAAGTTTTATCATTTTGCCAAGACTTATTCAGATACCACCTCTTCCCTGAATTCTCCACTTAATCCAGTACAAGTCTTTGAATTCATCTAGGATTTGTACCATCCATACTGCTTATTGACATCTTTAACATAATGGCATGTGTGTGTGAGTGCTGAGTTGTGTTCGACTCTGTGATCCTATGGACGATAGCATGCAGGCTCCTCTGTCCATAGAATTGTCCAGGCAAGAATACTGGAGTTGCCATTTTCTTCTTCAGGGGATCTTTCTGACCCACATCTCTTGCATCTCCTGCATTGGCAGGCGGATTCTTTATCACTGTGCCACCTGGGAAGCCCAATAATACGTGTGGGTTTTATTTCTTAAAACACATATATCCCTATTCACTTGCTAGTAGGTATTATAAAGTCCTTGTGAACTACTGAAGCACACTGCTGTTTTCCAGCACTTTTGACAGTAGTTTCTCAGCAAATCATGTTGAACTGATAAAAAAGGATGAAAGCATACCCTCTGTTTATTGCCTTGTGCTGCTCTTCTCAAGGCATTGGAGTGGTTCTCAACATAGTGTGAACTTCCTTCTCTTGGAAATGCAGTTTGAGATTTAATTCTAGATCATGTGGTGGTTCTCAACTATGTTAATTTTCTCATTTAAAGTCCATGTCATACCTACATGAAAAAGAAATTTTTTAATTCATGCAAGAAATGGTAAACCCAATCAACTATGGCCTAAGTAAGATGAACTATTATGCAAAACGTCCAGAAATTGGCTGCCATAATGACTCCTTGACTCCACTAGGGACTCAGGCTCATTCTATACCTGTTCCTTCACCTTCAGCCTGTGACTTCCCTCCTTGTGGAGACAAAGGGACTGCTGCCTCCCTGGAGGAAAGGATGGAAGGGCAAAAGGCCTGAAGGTATTGTCAGCCAAACCTGTCATTTTCTGAAATTTTTCCCAGGAGCCCTGCCCTTGCAAATTTATGTTAGGGGACAGAATTGGGCTACAAAGTATTTAACCTCAGATCTCCCTGAAAAGTAATTTGGAAGAAAGGGGAACTAGGCATTGAGTAGACGGCTAGAGATACCTGTTCTGGGTCCTAATAAAGAAAAGAGGCATTAGTAACCTCATTCTACACAGTTTAAAATATTTTATTTTGACAGAAGTTCAGACTTTGACAAAATTTACAAGACTAGTAAAAAGAATTCCTAGATACCTTCACCCAGATTCCCTACTATAGTTGTTTCTCTCACATGTTACTGGAAATCCAGCTAGAGCATCCTAATTCAGGAGGGTGTGAGCCTAATTATATATATCTCATTTTTTAAAATTTGAATCTGTACCCCCCAAGAAAGCATCCATCAATTCCTATTTGCTTGAGTGCATTTTATCAGGAATACCTTTTGAAATTTGCTGAAAGCTTTTTCAGCATCAGTAGAGACAAAACTTTGATTGTTTTTCCCTTAGACATATCACTTAGATATACAAGTTAGTTATATATAAACAGGCTTCCAAACATTAAACTAACCTCACATTCTTAAAATAAGCTCAAGTCATTGTATATTGCTTTCTTACAATAACACTGGATTCTGTTCACCACATTTTATTTTGAACTCTTGCATCAATATTCATTGATGATAATGGCTCATAAAATTTTTTACTATCTTTATCAAATTTATATGTCAATGTTATACTTGCTTCATAAAAATATTAGCAAGTTTTCCTTCATTTTCAATGCTCTGGAATAATACATAAAGCATTGGGAACATCTGCTCTTTGACGTTTACTAGAATTCCCCTGTGAATCCTCACCTGAACATGGTACTTTCTAGGGGTATCCTGATAACTTTTTCAGTCTCTTGTAGAGAAATTTGTTTGAGCAAACAAGTTATCTTTAATTGGGTTAATCTGGTAAATTTTTATGGCCCTAGAAAATCAACTATTTCATCTCCATTTTCAAATTTATTGCTTAGAGGTTTGCAAAATAGGCTGATGATATTTTAAAATTTTGTCCAACTCACTCTGGCCATTTCGTATTTTATATATTTGTGATTTGTTACTTTTTTTCTTGATCATGGTATCCATGTGCTTAAGTTGCTCAGTCATACCCAACTCTTTGCAACTCCATAGACTATAGCCACCAGGCTCTTCTGTCCATGGGGATTCTCCAGGCAAGAATACTGGAGTTGGTTGCCATGCCCTCCTCCAGGGGATCTTCCTGACCCAGGGATTGAACCCAGGTCTCCCACACTGCAGGTGGATTCTTTCCCATCTGAGCCACCAGGAAAGTCCAATGGTATCCATAGGTTTGTCTATTTTGTTAATGTTTTCTAATTACCACAAATTTATCAGATCTAGTTTTCTATCACTCTCTTTAATCACTCCTTTCATCAGTAGTATGTCTTTCCTTGTGTTCTCTTTTGGTTTACACTGGGGTATCTACTAACTTTTGTCTTTGCAATTTTTCTATTCTTTCACTTTTATGATAAAGATGCTACAAATTTTGTTCTACTGTTTCCCTATTATCACTGATTTAGGCATATTTCACTGTTTGAAAAAACCTAAAGAACATAGAAAAAAAAGTAGAAAGCCTCTAAGAAAATGTGATAAATGTAGAAGTAAAAAGACACAGGGAGATAGTGGTTGGTTTGAAAGACAACCACAGAAGGAATAACATTTAAATGGTTGAAGTCCTAAGGAACAAAAACAAAAAGTTGAACAGAACTAATATTTACCACTATTAAAAGGAGCACTTTCAAAAAGTCCTTTACACACACAAAGTTTTTCTTTTTGTCCTTTTAATAGTGGTAAATATTAGTTCTGTTCAACTTTTTGTTTATGTTCTTTAGGTTTTTTTTGTCTCTTATTCTTTGGCTAACTTATATGCTAGTCTACATTTCCAATATGATTTTAACTTTTTCTTCTATTTCTTTCTTTAATGAAGTTGTTTCATTTGCATTTTAGTCCATTTTGTTCTCAGATTTTGGGCTTACAATTCAAAGCATTCTCTAGAAACCACAACATCTTGTTTGGGGATATTAAATCCAGTCTGAATTGTTGCATTTCATTTTCTTTCTGTTTGGCCGTTTGTTCTGGTGAAGATAAGCCTTTAATCACCTGAATGTCTGGATTATTCTCATTCTGTTTTATTTTTGTAACAGTCTGAAAAAGAAGATGGAAACATTCTTCTGCATTTTTGTGGACAGAGCCAGCAATTTGGGGTGTTTGTGAGAAAGAACAAATAGCTTCTTATAGCAGTGTAACAAGGAGTGATTTGTTTTTTTTTTTTTTTACTCAAGTATTATATTTTGGAGGTTGGAGCAATGAGGAAGGGGTGTGGTGTGTCATTTCCTATTTTGATTCTCTCTGTCCAAACTTCGCCATCTTGTTTCCTTTCTCCTCCACCAGCTACTTTCCAAGGATGGCTCTCTATTACCTTAACCTTCCTCTTTGCCTGCAATGTTACTTCTCAGTTACTATATATTTACTTATGTCCCACAAATACTTTTGAGTTCCTCCCCTACAGTTAGAGGTCTGACCTAACACCACTATGCTTTTTCTATATTTTCTACCTTTTTCTTTCTACGGATAGTTTCTATTGGATTAATTTTCCCCACTCCCCATTTACTTCTATGTAGTTTTTTGCTACCAGTACTCTTGCCTGGAAAATCCCATGGATGGAGGAGCCTGGTAGGCTGTAGTCCATGGGGTCGCTAAGAGTCGGACACGACTGAGTGACTTCACTTTCACTTTTCACTTTCATGCATTGGAGACGGAAACGGCAACCCACTCCAGTGTTCTTGCCTGGAGAATTCCATGGAAGGAGGAGCCTGGTGGGCTTCTGTCTACGGGGTCGCACAGAGTCGGACACGACTGAAGCGACTTAGCAGCAGCAGTCTTTTGCTAAAGTGCCCATACAAGCCGCAAAGGCTTGCAGCAGGGAATACGAGAGACAGTATGCTGGGATTTCATGTTTATTCTTCCTGTTAGTGGTAACTTGAAGTTTGGTAACTAGAAGTCGGACTCCTAGTTATGGTGATGGAAAAGGGTTTGTGGAGTTGTGTTGTTTTTATTGTTTGTTGTTTTTTTTGTTTTTGTTTTTGTTTTTGAGAAGTTGGGAGAATTGAATCTATACATCCACCCTTGGCTCAGCTTTTTTTTTGAGATACTGACACATAAAAAATTGAGAAACAGGAATGACAATAAACATCACCATTCAAAATAGCTGACTAGCACACACTGTTAAATTTAAAATGGATAATTAACAAGGACCTACTATATATTAACAGCACAGGGGAACTCTGCTCAATATTATATGGCAGCCTGGATGGGATGAGAGTTTCAGGGAGAATGGATATATGTATACATACGGCTGAGTCTCTTTACTGTCCACCTTAAGCTAGCTGCTGCTGCTAAGTCACTTCAGTAGTGTCTGACTCTGTGCGACCCCATAGACAGCAGCCCACCAGACTCCCCCGTCCCTGGGATTCTCCAGGCAAGAACACTGGAGTGGATTGCCATTTCCTTCTCCAATGCATGAAAGTGAAAAGTGAAAGTGAAGTAGCTCAGTTGTGTCCAACTCTTAGTGACCCCATGGACTGCAGCCTACCAGGCTCCTCCATCCATGGGATTTTCCAGGCAAGAGTACTGGAGTAGGGTGCCATTGCTTTCTCCTATACTCCAGTATAAAATAAAGTTTAAAATAACCCCAGCTAACTAGAGAACTCAGGCTTTAGGTAGAAAAATGTATCAAGAAGAGATCTTTTAGGAAACTGAAACTCTAAGAAATTTACTACACTCATTTTTGGCAACTTTCCCATGGCTTCTAGGACATAGGAAGTGGGTAGTCTGAGGTAGTATTAAAAGATATAATGGCAAATTTAGGGAGATAGTAGTCTTAACAGACACCACTAATAATATTATCAGATATTTAAATAAACTACTCGAGTATGGCACCCAGAGTACTGTTTCAGTACAATATGAATACAAACAATTGTAGATAGAGGGGTATTTAGGACCTTCAGAACAGTTTCCACTGCAGATAGAAACACTGAAATTATTAGCACACATCACAAACAGACACCAACTGCCACATCCAAGATAGATGGCTTATTTTACTTTCATGGCATATTATGCCGCTACATCACGTTATGTTACAACAGAATCTCCTGCACCACCTCTTCAGTGTGAAAAATTGAACATCTGCTCATATGAGACAGTGTTTAATGATGTGTGCCAAACTTAATGTAACTTCCACCTGACACTTCATCGCTTATGCTTAGAGGCCCATCTTACACCACCAGCATTCCTTAGTATTCCAGCATTGTTTTCAAATTAACTGAACACCATAAAAATTAATTTACTCATTAAATGTTATAATATGTTTTCCATTCTGTGATATACGTGGAACTGTAAATTAGAAACGCTTTCTTTCCATTTTCTGTGTGAGTCAAGACAACAGGGTGTCTTTCTCATATAATTGCCACTGCTTTAATCTTTGCCTTCAAAGATAAAATATTACTGAAAAAAAAAAGAAAAGTAAAGTTCTCTCTCGCTCATTTGTTTTATGATAACTGAGCTTCTTCCTTTCCTGTATCCTGGAGTAAAATGGGTGTAAAACTGGCAAAATTGTTTAAAAACAGCAAGAGTTTTCTGGAAAAAGATGGAAAAATAGACCCTTTTCCCTTTTTCCTCAAGGATTTTTAGCAAAACCACATAAAAAGGAGGCATTCTTTTTTCTGCTTATGTGACACTCACGACGTTTGTAATTATTTGCTTATTAGTCTTTCCTTCTATTTTTTGACTCAGACGCAGAGCTCACCTTTTGGAGAATTTTTTTTCTTTTAAATTGTATTTTCACTTTCATGCTTTTTGCTTTGTTAAAAGCAAGACAGTTATGCCTGCACACATCACCAAACCAATACTTAACACTTATTTACAATTTCACCATCTCCTAAGAATGGAATCTTGAACCAGTCACTCTGGAATTACCTGGTCAGCACTTTTGAGGTCATCTGCCCAATAGACCTTACCCTTTCCTATAGGAAGGTGACCTTACCACAATAAATTCACATTTTGCTAGTTCAGCTTCCTTTTCCAGCTCCCTTTTGCCTGTGAAAGGCTTTCATCTTATAAAGCTCCTTGGAGCATCCTTCTGTCTGCTAGATGGGATGCTGCCTGATTCAAGAATGGTTGAAATAAAGCCAAAAACTTTTAAATTTACTCAGTTGAATTTTATTATATAACAGCTCTATTCAAATAAGCTGCCTTATGAGCCAAGGTTCATGATTTTAATTTTTAGAAATTCATCCATTTTTTTCTAGACTCTCAAGTTTAGTAATATAATGTTATACATCTTTTATATAAAATTTCCTAGCATCTTTAACTCTACCCCATTTTTAACTCTTGAAAAGGTTTAGGTTTTTTGTTGTTTTTCTATTTAGATTTCTCCAAGAATCTTCTAGATTCTAGTTAAGGGGGGGGGGGGGAAACTTATACCTTAACTGATTATCTCTACTTTTTTTTTATTAACATGATTTTATCTTTATACATCTCTTCTTAAAAATATTTATTTTTACATTAAGTTTCTAGCTGTCCAATAAATGTCCTTAAATGTATAAATTTATCAGAATTCTTTCACTCCAATTTAATTCATTGATGATTTCTCAATTTAGTTTTGATTTTCTTTTAATCCCAGTTCTGTGAATATAACTTGTATATCTGAGAAGACTGTACTCCATACTTTATAAACTTATATATAGATGATCATATTTGGTCAAATCTGTAGATTGTATCACTCCATATTCTAATTCATTTTATCTACTTGATCAATTTCTGAGTGAAGTTTTTGGATTTTTTTTCAAGTCTTCCACTTTGATTGTGAATTTGTTCTTCTTTTGCTGTTTCAATGTTTTGCTTTATACATCATAAATCTTTGTTACTAGGTTTATGAAGGTTTGTCCTTCATGTTTCTTAACTGATTTATGTAGTTAAAATGTCATTTGGTGCCTCCTGCCTTGAATGTCATTTTTGCTTGCTGTTTTGTATTATTTGCTTTCTTTTGAAAGGCAAATGTTAGGATCTCTTTCCTGATTTGATTTCTGAACTTCTGGCTTCCTTTTGTTTTACAGGTTTCCTGAAATATCTTGGAGCTTAATTTTTTTAACCCAATCTCAGAATTTCTATCCCAAATTGGGGAATTTAATCAGTTCCCATTTATTAGAATTACCAGTATATTTAAATTTTTGTTAGCCACCTTATTTTTTTATTTAACATATTTTCTTATTTCCTTTCCTCTCTGGTATTTAGTTGGAGTGAAAAATTTAGATTTTTTTTTTTCTCCTTTGCGATCTGGAATTCAAACATCCTATTTGTATATGAATATTTATTTTTATTTTCCTACCACATATAGTTAGTTACATCTATCTCATTGAGTGAGGAAGGCAGGTTAGCTCATACTTCTTTTATTCTCTAATTCCCATTAAAGTATACAAATTTTTGTCTAGAAATGAACAATTATTCAGACTTAACAGCAGCATTATTTTCTCAGATTCTTCCTCATCCTGATTTCTTGTAATACATTTTTTTTGGAGGGGTTACATATACTGCTCTTTTTGCTAGAATACATGCTGGTTATTCTTTAACTGGGAGTTGTGTGGAATTTATCTTCTTTAAATCTAAAAGATACATATATTTGCTCTTACAGATAAATGAGAATTTGACTAAACATTTATTAATAAATCAGGGTTCAAATCTTTTGCCTTCCTCTATCTAATGTTGCCATTGAGAAACATGATGGCAATCCAACTCTTTTTCCATGTGTGTGTCTTTTTGGATTTCTTTCTTCAGAAGTATCTGCTTACTTGGTGTTCTGAGAATTCCTTCCTGGTGAATTGAGGAAGATACGTCATCATCTTCCTTCCGCCAGGCCTCAGTGTGCCCATTCAAAATCAGGTACCCATTCAACCTCTAAGTTGTGGGAAAATTATCTTCTAATATTTCTTTAAGCATATTCTCTCTTCTATTTCCTTCTTTGGGTGCTCCTATTGATAAACTTTGAAATTTCTAGGTTTTTTTCCTTTCAGCTATTTTTTTTTTTCATGCTTTTTTGCTTCCATGCCTTTTTGTGGTGGTTCCGGGATAATCTTCTGCTCATTGTTGTTGCTGTTCAGTCACTTGGCTGTGTCTGATTCTTTGCAACCCCATGGACTGCAGCACTCCAGGCTTCCCTGTCTTCACTACCTCCCAGAGTTTGCTCAAATTTGTGTCCATTGAGTAGGTGATGCTATCTAACTATCTCATCCTCCGTTGCCCCCTTCTCCTTTTGACTTTAATCTTTCCCAGCATCAGGGTCTTTTCCAATGAGTCAGCTCTTCGCATCAGGTGGCCAGAATACTGGAGCTTCAGCATTAGTCCTTCCAATCAATATTCTGGGTTGATTTCCTATAGGATTGACAAGTTTGATCTCCTTGAAGCCCAAAGGATCCATGAAGGGGCTCTGCTCAGTATCTTGGGTCAATATTTGGTGCATAAATTGTGTTTCTTTTGTTATTCAGGTTAACAGAGCATTTGGTTTTCAATCTGGGTCATCTTATTTCCTATTCCTAAAACCTCTAAGGAT
This sequence comes from Bubalus bubalis, assembly GCF_019923935.1. Taxonomy (NCBI): domain Eukaryota; kingdom Metazoa; phylum Chordata; class Mammalia; order Artiodactyla; family Bovidae; genus Bubalus; species Bubalus bubalis. The sequence continues at coordinate 99,025,211 of NC_059167.1, read as the reverse complement.
TTTGCTATACCATGTAATTGAATGTTCTTGCTTTGTAAACATGACATCCTATCATCTCATGGAAGCCAACAGATATACTCCTTTTATTTTTAAAGTTTATTTTTTAATTGGAGGATAATTTCTTTACAACATTCTTCTGGTTTCTGCCATACAACAATGAGAATTACATTATATAATATATATAATTATATTGATACTATAATATCAATATAATTATAACATAATAATATATAATATTATATATATATACACATCCCCTTCCTCTTGAGCATCCCTCCCCCCTCCCATCCCCATCACAAAATACCAGGCTGGGCTCCCTGTGTTACATAGCAGCTTCCCACTAGTTATCTATTTCACACATTGTAATGTATGAATATACGTGTATGTCAGTGTTAATACAGTGTTAATATATACTGATAATGTATGTCAGTGCTACTTTCTCAATTCATCCTAGCCTCTACCCCCCTGCTGTGTCCACAAGTCCAGTCTCTACATCTGCGTCTCCATTCCTTCCCTGCAAATAGGTTCATCGGTATTATTTTTCTATATTCCATATATATGCATTAATATATAGTGCTTGTTTATCTCTTTTTGATTTCGTGCTATTTAATTGTTAAACTCCATTGTAACCTGAGACATTAGGTCCTCTGTTGAGTTGGTGGTGCTTGTTCTACAAACATTTGGAGATTGGAGTTGCTGGCTTGTTTTTCTGCTTGATTCACCATTAGCTTGTTTGTGGATATTATTTTTACAACAGCCTTTCTCCGGTTAGTAGGGTGAAGGTCATGATCCACAAGTAAATAATTTTCTAGGTGAAAGAACCTTTCACTCTTCCCAGTGGCCAGTGTGGTAGGTGGAGGCTAGTCCACTTTCTGATCCATAAACCAGTTTTCTGACGATACTCTTGGAACCACTTTCTGCACTTGATACCTAAACCTGATTTTAGAGACTCGCTATATTTATCTCACAGTCTGCAGCCATCTTCTCCTCTACCTGTTTTGAGCTTAGTTTCCCCACCAATCTGCCATCTGTCTTTCAAGTAGTCTTCAAATTCTAGTTCACTGATGGCTCCTCTCCCTATGTCTTAGCACTGCTGCGTTTTTATTCATTATATTTTGTATCTGTGGTTTACAACCATGAATCCAATAAGATGAAGTAACCTTCTACCCAGAATAACACATATATACTGACACTTCAGGGCCCCCTGACACTAACCAACCTGCCGGGGAGAGTGGACACAAGAAAATGTCACTGACTCACTGGCCTTCATTCACTCCAGCTTTTCCAAGAAAATATATCTGAATCCCCACTTCACAGCTTTCCCCTGACCTTCCATCCACTTTTCAAGGTCTCCTAGACTCTCTGTTAGTGGCTCATCCCTTACCTGGTTAAACTGCCAAGACCACTACAGGAGTATGTCAGATGCTAACACAGATGTATCAATACCTTGGCTTTGCATTGCTTTTATAGCCACAGGTATAAACTGAAAAAGATGAAAATGTCTTCAAGAAAGATCCAAAAGAAAGCAAGGCAGACAGGATACTGCCAGGCAACAAAGCAGCTGGGTGGGAGAGGACCCTCAGGCCAACAGCCTCAGCTGCAAACAATCACAGGGAGTGATGAATGGTGTTGCAAAGGGTCATCATTACCCTCAGGGATGGGGACAGCCTAAGATGATAATGAATATGTTTGAGGAGAATAATATAACCTCATCTGGTATGGATGGGTGGCATCGCATCTAGGCTGCTGGATAGGAGAACATGTTGACATTATTTATAGCTACAATGCAGAGCAATGACAGAGATCCATTGTAAACAATGCCTTCCAAGGCAGCTGCTTTCCATTAAAACCTTGTAACAGAAAAGAGTGTACAAAGGGTGCCTTAGGATGGTGACATTAAAGAGGGCTGTCATCTATGCTAAATCTGGGACTCATTTGCGTTCCTATTTTTATTTCCATTTACATTTTTTTTAATATCTGAGCAAACTTTCTAATTTTTTTCAACAGTACTTTTTTTTTCTTAAGTATGCTTCTATTTAGAGCTCTCACTACTTGAAAATGGGCCAAACTACACTTTTTTTTTTTTTCAAAAAGTAAGGAAATTTGGTATAAGATGCTCTCCCCAAGTCCCCAGAAAAAATATTTTTCTCTAAAGAGATCTTTAATTCATAAGTCTATTAAGGAATTGCCATTCCCAAAAGAGGAGTTTTACTTTACCTGAATATAGGTTAAAAGGTCATTATCAGTTTTTTTAAAAATCTGATTATAAGTAAAAAGAAGCTCTTAAAGTCCTGAGGGTAGAATATATTAATCATGAAACATGACCTAGATAAGTCCCTGTGTACCTAGTTCCAATCACTAGTTGTAAAACTACAGGGTCTTGACATCAGAGGAAATGAGAGCCCCTAAAGTGAGTAATATTGCAAAATTCTGGTAGACAAAGAGGTTCTGGACTATGATTCTACTTCAAAATGATTTGCTCAAGTTTGACTTTGGAAGCCAAAGAAAAGTTTTACAACAGAATAGGTGCAAATCTATTGTAAGCTCTCCTTTCCTGGTGGCCCCCTCCTGTCTGCTGGGAGATGCCAGTCCTGTTGCTTTGAGTTCAACACATGGGCTCATGCCAGCCTCCCCTGTAGGGAATTCTCTGTCTCCTTTGATCTCGTCAAGATGTTTCCAGGAAGCCATAGACTTTTCTATTTCTGCACCACTTGGCTGAACATCTAGTCCTTTCACAACTCTCCTACTGTCTCCCCTTGCTTTTTCGCCTTGTCTGGGTTTTTTATCACTCTCCCCATCACCAACACAGTCTACACCCACAGTTTATCTTGTTGTGCTCTTTGATACAGGGCACTGGGGAGATGATCCCCCCAGAATCAGTTCTGTGGTGTACAAATCCAACAGACCATCTTTAAACATGGATTCAGGTTGGAGTGTTAGAATAGAGCCAAGTGCAGGTCTTGGAGTTAGGCTTCCATCAGTCAATGCTGGGCTTTGTCACCCATTGAGCATGTCACTTACACAAGTCACTAAGCCTCTTTGACTTGCAGTTTATTTGCCTATGAAAGGGAGAAAATAATGTTGCCTACTTAACAGGGTTATTGTAAGATAAATGAGTTCATCCATATGGTGACTTTATACAATAAATTCTCAGCAATTGTTAGCATATTACTCCTCCTAAATGACTTTATACTTAATGGCAGAAATCAAAGCACAAAGAAAAAGAGGCAAGACATTTATACCCATGAGACAAGACTCAACAAAAGCCAGTTGAGGGATTTTTATTCAACTCTTCACAGAGGCTTTTGATTTTCCTTGTTGAGCTATTAGTTAAGTATGGCCATTAACATTACTCATATGTTGTTAAATACTGGGGAAGCCAGGCCCCTCTTAGAGCTCATCACATAGGAACAGGTCTTGATTTTGTCTCCCAGCCTTATCCTCAGCTCTCCAAAGAGTTCTCAACAGAATAGGCTGACGTTGCTTAATGATGTTTCATCATACCCTCTTGCAAAAAGTCAAGATTTGTCTTTGTGATACTTCAAACTAACTAGTTATTTCCTCAAAACCTTAAAATCATTATCCGTGTGTGTGTGTGTGTGTGTGTGTGTCAGTTGCTTAGTCATGTCTGACACTTTGTGACCCCATGGACTGTAGCTCGCCAGGCTCTTCAGTCCATGGGAGTGGACTGGCAAGAATACTGGAGTGGGTTGCCATTCCCTTCTCCATGTTTTGTATGTGTCTATGGCCACTTATGGTAAAATATAAATAAATAAATAAAAGTTTAAGGTAAAATGCAATCATTTAAAGTATTGCTCACCTCAATTTCCCCCTCAAAGTAGACCAAGCCTGCTTTATGAGAAATCTAGTTTCTCATACAGCAGGTGAGTTCTTCAATTTTGGGAGGGGCAGAAATTCCTGCCTCAGACACAGTATCAATATATTGAGAACAATTATTATAAGGTACTTCAGACGAGTAAGAGAATGAAAAGAATCAAATTAAGTGAGATTAAGAGCATGTCTTGTGGGCTTCCTGGGTGACTTAGTGGTAAAGAATCTGCCTGCCAATGCAGGAGATGCAGGTTTGATCCCTGGGTTGGCAAGATTCTCAGGAGAAGGAAATGGCAACCAACTCCAGGATTCTTCCTGGAAAATCCCCTCAACATAAGAGCCTGGTGGGCTATAGTCCATGAGGTCACAAAGAGTTGGGCATGACTTAGCAACTAAAACAACAAGAGCATATCTTATGTCCCAGGGTGTTGAAGGTAGGATTTTGGTTGGGAAGGTACTGCAAAGAGTTCAAATTTAGAGGAGAGAATTAGAGCACAAAGAGGGCAGAGACAAGTAAGCAGATGGAGTCACAGTGACTGCTATAGTCCAATGAATTTAAGTATCACCTTTATCATAGCACATGGGTGGATCTGGCTGTTTCATAAATCCCAGAGCTAGGTATAACCATTATGGCTCCAAACATCTCAGCTGCTTATTTCAAAATTCACCTCCACTGATCATTCAACCTGAAATTCTCACTATATCATCATTCTGATTAAAAGGTCAATCCATTCATTTAGCCAACACTCCAGAGCACTCTATGTAAACCAAGACCAACATAAAAGTGAGTCTCTGCTATCAAGTCTGTTATTTAATAAATTAGATAAGAAAACAAATTATTATCAGGTGATCAGTGAACATACCATGAGCCAACCCTACAGGGGGATGTCTGGAACATTTCACAGAGGAGACAGCATTTAGGATGTTTTGCAAAGAATGAGGAATTCAGTTGTACAAGTTTTAGGGAAGTTGAATTTCAACCAGTAGAGCAATTAACAAAAGCAAATGTGTGAAATTCATTTGAGTCATGAGAGAAAGTGTTCAGAGAATAAAATAGTTCAGCCTAACTGACCCTGGGGTGTCTGTTTCAGGGTTAGGGCCGGAGTAATGCTGTGGAAGTTAAGCTTGAGAGAAAAAAGTAGAGAAAGCAAACTGTGAAGAACCTTGCCAGACTCCATAAAGAGTTTGAAAGAACTTCATCTGGATTTAATGATTGAAACTCAAGACTGCAAGCAAGGAAAACCAGAGCTATTCCAATAATTATGTATGAAATTATAAGAATAAGGCAGAGGTTGCAGATAGAGATAGGGAAATACTTGAGTCTTCACATATCTAAATACATACTGGACATTTCACTTTTGGTATCTTGTCGACTTTGCAAACATGACATATACAGAGTGAAATTCATTACATTTCCAACCAAATATATTCCTTCTGTTTTCCTATCTTGCTTAGTGGTTCTGCATCCATCCAGTCTTCCAGCCTAGAAACAAGTGAAAACTCTAACATTCTTCTCCCCTCCTGCCCCTCCTCTCCAATTGGTCACCAAACACTATTGATTTTAATGGGATAGAGAGGTAAATTGGGAAATAAAAGGGAAAATTGCTCAAGATCAACATGAAATCACAAGCGCTATCTGATCTTTTATGTCTGAGGTCTGACTGGTTAGAAAGAATTGACTCTCCACTAAAGCCTGAAAGCATATAGTCACAAGAACAGTGGTGACTCTTGAAGGCAACCCTCTTTCCCCTGCTGAGGGCTTGCATCACTTCCAAACTCTCCACTGAGCTGCAATGAGGTTGATGATCTTACCTACTCTTCCGTTACCTTTTTAATCTAAAAAAAACAAAGCTATTTTAAAGATCCTGGATCCTTGACAAGAACAAAGTCAATATTTTGCAAAGACTTGGGTAAAAGTGAGCTAATAAAAGCCACTTAGTAATATTTCTCAGATAGGTACAACCTCGAGGTTAAATCTGAAGGTAAAATTGGTTTCAGAAGCAGAGAGAGAAATACAAACCACTAACAAACCTCATTTAGAAGCATGGGGATGGAGGGAGGTGAAGAGCAAAGAAAAATATATAAACACAAATATGAGATAGAGAAAATTAAAATACTAATTGTAAGAGAATGCTTACAAAGTTTCAAAGTCTATGCAAATAAAATCCAAAAATGAGAAAGACAATATACATTACTAAATAGCTCAGTTGGTAAAGAATCTGCCTGCAACGCAGGAAACCCTGGTTCAATTCCTGGGTTGGGAAGATCACCTGGAGAAGGGAAAGGCTACCCACTCCATTATTCTGGACTGGAGAATTCCGTGGACTGTATAGTCCATGGGGTCACAAAAAGTCAGACATGACTGAGCTACTTTCACTTTCAAAACTGACACTAAAAATAAGAAGTAGGAAAAAACCACAATGTTATCCAAAACTTTCCTCACAAAAAGCACCTATACAGATAATGTCACAGGTGAGTTCTAAAAAACCTTCAAAGAACAATTTCAATTGTTTAAAATTTTCCAACACAGATGGAGAGAACACAAATTGCCGATTTTTTTCAAAAGCCTGCATGATAGTGAAACAGAAATCTGATAAATATAGCAGGAAAAAAAAACACTATAATCTAATCCAATTCATGAATATTAATAAAAAAAAAAACTCTATATAAAGAGATAAGCAGATAGAAGCCAGAATTACCCTAAAAGAATGATGTATCACTAACCATGCCAAGGATGATTCAATATTAAGGCACATACTAATATAATTCACTCTCTCAACAAGTTAAAAGGATAAAAGCATGTATATTATCAGCTATACAGATGCTGAAATTGCATTCATCTTTATAACATGGTATGGAAGAAGAATTTTAATTTTTAATAAATGATAAATATATAGAAACTCCATTGCCTGATAAAATACATATATCTCATGTCAAATGCCAACCATTCTGCATGCTAAATACTTATCAAATACTTAGAAGAGTTTTGGGGGAGATATTTAGTACCATACATGTGTTAACTACTACTACTTATAATTATCACAGCCATTACTGGAAACATTTCCCAAAAAAGTAATAAAAACACATTATTGTCACTATTTAACACTGTTTTGAAAGTATTCAATTAAATTAGCTAAGAGAAATAAAAGACAAATCTTAGAAAAAAGTTGAACACTCACCATTTTAGAATATACAATTTCATACCTGTAAACCCCCAGCAATTCAAGTGAAAGAATAGAAATGGTAATAGAATCCAGTGATGTATCTGGTTATTATATTAATATATCAGAATCAATAGATTTTTTATATGACAACAATAACCAATTACAAAATATAAGAGAAAAACTCATTACAACATAAACAAAAGGATAAAATATGTGGATGTGAAATTTGCAAGAGATGACCTCATTGTAGATAAAGAAATGTTTGAAACACTGAAGATGAATACACAGGATGATGGATAAATAGGAAGATTTGCCTTATTCTTGGGTTCCAAGATTCAAGTTGTAAAGATAAATTTTCTCATTAATTTTGAAGTTGAATAAGTTGATTCTTAAGATCATATATAATCAAAACTTTCCATTAAAACAAGAGAGTCATGGGGACTAGCCTAACCAGATAATAAAACATTACAAACATATCACAAACGGAATGGTACCAATGTCTGCAAAAAGAGCAGAGATTAGCATTCAGAAACAGGCCTAAATACATAAGGAACTTGTTGTAGAATAAATTTGGCATTCCAAGCCAATTCATGATATTGAGATAACTACCCACTGTTCTGGAAAAACTTTTTTTTTTCTTATAAGATCATATTATACTCTCAGGAAGCATTTAACAGGAGGCTTCTTGTGTGCTGTTTTGGATCTGTCATTAATCCTCTGTTCCTTATTAATTCCTGAATATTCAGGAATTAAGAGGAGTGGCAAACCACTCCTGGGGCTGAAGAATGCATGCATTTCCTTTGTTAGCTTTCCCATACGGTGAAAAGTATCTATTTACAACCCTCTTCCTTTTTATGGACCATATGGTAAAAGTGATTATTTACAACCCTCTCTCTTTGATATGGATTGTCTTATGTTTCCTTGATAATTTGTAAGTCTGGACTTTTGATCTTTATCTTTGCTGAAAAAATACCTTGTAAGACAGTATATATACCCACACTATGTTGAATAAAACACCCTTGTTCCATCAGAGCTTGGGTCCCCGTGTCTTTCTTTCTTTCTCTCTCTTTCTCTCTCTCTCTCTCAGGCTAATTCTTTGGCACACAGAAGCCCGCTGAACTCACTTTCTTGCCCGGGCTTGCAAAGCCCCTCAAGAGGGTGCCCTGCCTACGTGAAGCAGTCCAAGCCCTGTGTCAAGGGCTTTACCGGTTTTCTGCGTAAACCAGAGAATATCAGCCTCTTTCTCTCTCTCTTTTACTTTCTTATCATCGACTCCGGACCACCAGGTTTCAGTCCATTAAAGGACCCCAACATTATACTAGATACTTTCTATACTAGTGTAAATTCCAAAATGATCAAATATTTAAATCTTTGTTTTTGTAGTAAACCTATAGTAAAACTACAAAGTAATCGGCCCATTGTGCTGTGTGATACCAGAAGTGTGTCTCCTTTGCAAGAGGGAACGTCAAGGTCTCGGCTGGTGCTCAGAAAAACCTCCCTGGAACTGCTGCTGTAGGCACTGCTTTGCAATGCTCCCAAGTCTGCTTCCTCCACTACTCAGAACCACGGGTTCCAACGGCATTTTCTTTTATTTTCTTCCAAGTTACAGTTCACTCAAAATAGGTAATAAAATAAGCACTAGAATAAGTTTCCTAAAGATAGAGACCATGATTTTCCTAGTTCTTGGAACACAATGGATATTCCTCATTTTCAGGTCTGAACCCCAAGCCCACCCTCATGGACAGCAATCTCATGCTTCGGGACGCTCTCTAGACCTTTGCCCACCCTTCCTTCCATACTTCCTTCCCACGCACTGTCCTTATCTTCTTATCTCTATTTGGAAAAGTTGACTTCACCATTTCAGATCCCTGTTTTCTATGCTTCAAATACTCCCTAGAAGCACCTCTTGAACTGACAGTGTGTTCTGTGTAATGTGTTCTTTCTTCAAATAAATTTCAGGGCATTAAATATTCTGAAACTGTTTTAACTACACCAAGAAATATGCAACCCTAAAACATCAGTTTGAAAAAGAAAACATCAGGAATTGACAATCGGTTGTGTTTAGGGCCAGTTATAAAATGCCAAAATGTGATTGATCAACATATCAAAAACTACGTGCACACATAAGGACTAAAACTAGAAGGAAAATGAACACAGTGACACAGTTATGCTAGCACAGCAGAAGGTTGGTTAAGTTTCTTCCTTTTAACTTTTTTACTATTTTGCAACATAAATAGAAATATAAGTTTTTCCATTTTTAAAATATCTTCGTAAACAAATAAAACAAACCAAAATGTATCACTATTATATTTCCTGTCTGTTCTTAACCACTTTACTCACATACACACTTTATAAAACAATGTTCTGTAAACTGCTTTGCTAATTTAGCTTTAGATATTAAGCATTCCACATCACTTAAAATCTTTAAGAATATTTTACTAGTTACATAATAATCCAAAGAAAGACTGTGTCATAATTTTGCTTACTTATTCCACTGTGATAGGTGATGACGACTTTGGCTTTCCAGATGCCTCAGTGGTAAAGAACCTGCCTGCTGACGCAAGTTCAATCCCTGGGTCGGGGAGATCCCCTGGAATAGGAAGCGCCAACCATTTCTAGTATTCTTGCCTGGAAAACTCCATGGACAGAGGAGACTGGTGGGCTACAGGCCAGGGGGTCACAAAGAGTCAGAGTCGACACAACTGAGAGACAGAGCATGCATGCACATTCCGCTATAGTTGGACATTTGGAGGTTATAGTAGCAAAAGATTTTAGACAAATGCTGTAATAGCAATAATAGCATGTCTGACAATTTATTCAGATAATTCCATGTGTAAAAATCTGCTAGCTCAAATTAAGATTTTCTATCTGGATATTTATATTAGAAAGTTGGTTTCAATGATTTTATTGATTAACATTAGCCATGCACTATCAAACACAATTCTCACCTTTGGTATTCCTTCTTGACAGGTATGACAGGGTAGGCCATCTTAGCTGAGTCTTTAAAAACTGATAAATGAGGATTTCAAGAGACCAGTTCACTGGCTTATTCCTAAAAACTTGGATTCTCACATCTTCTAACTCATTCTATGGGACCTTAGGTGAAAACCTAAACAAAAATAACTACACTTGAGAAGAGCATACAAAAATCCCCCAGAAGGCCCTCAGTTCTCCTAAAGTGAAGGACGTAGCAAAGTCATTCTAAACTTACTGTAGCTCAGAATCACCTGGGTGGGGAGTGGGGCCTTGTTAAACACAGACAGCTGGGCCCCACCTCCAGTGTTTCAGTAGGTGGGAGGATCCCTACAGTTTGTGTGACTACCACCTCCCTGTGGCTGATCTGGGAACCACTTAGAGAATCATCGCACTGAATTGTTATGTTAAGTGCCTGCCATGTCCCAAGTACCGACCCAGGTGCACAGAGACAGCTGTAAACAGGCAAGTTTAATGTTCTCACAAAGCTTATCACCTAATAAACAGACACTAGGCAAAAAGCAAGTATGCAAATGAGCAGAATTTTCTGACAATGCCATGTTAAATCCTCTTAGAGACTCTCTCGGGCAAGAATCAACACCTCCAAAAACAAAGTGCTGGTACCTATTGCCATCTGTGTCCTTTCTCTCTGGCTGCTATAGAGTCTAAGTCAGCAGAACCAATCAAACTACCTGTTTATGTTTTAGCAAATTCCTACTCAAACTAGGCAAAAAGACAAAAAGACCACCCCTAGGCAAAAAAAAAAAAAAAAAAAACCCACTGTTGAAGAACAAAGGCAAGAATCCATCTTCTGTTCACAGTTCTGAAAAGCACTTTTGTATCAAAAAACTGAATTCTCACTGCCACTCCTACTCAAGACCTAATTATACATAAAGAGACTATATCGAGGTATAAAACGAAGTTACACATGCAAGTTATATATACAAACCACCTGACTTAGCAGAATCAATGGAAATGCTACCAGCAACTCTTGCGCTAAAACTGCTTCCAACAAAATGGAAATGAAATACTTAAGTGAATTAAATATCATGCTATCTACTTGACATTTACAAAATGCGTTCTTTTCAAACTCATTTGTAGTTAGGGATTAAAAGACCTTAGACAACAGAGATCATCCTACCCCACCTATCGTGCCCCCATGGATCACTACAGGATTGTCTTAAAGATCTCTAAATGCCCTGTTCCCTTTTACATCTACAAACAGCATTAAAAGAAGACTTAATAAATGGACTTTGGTATAAATAACTGGTATAAATAACTAAATGAGCTTCTTAGCACATTTACTTGCCTTTTGCCATTGCTTTAGAGCCGAAGAGCTCATTTCACAGTTTTATAGCTTCAGAGCTGGCTTTTAAACATGCTGTAAACATGATTCAGAATAAAATACACATTTTTACAGTTAACCAGTATACCCAAATAGGTACACATCTCCTACAAAATTTTACAAAATAATATTCACTCCCACCACACATGAAACATGATGATATTTTCATTCCATTTCCTTTGTTTTCAATGCCAATGGAACCCATTAAATTTATTTTACAACCTAATGGGTCACAGCCCATAGTTCAAAAGATATCTGTTCTAGGATATATATAAAATTCATGCAAAACAACTCAAAAGAAATAACCCAGGTTATTCTTACCTCAAGTTTTTAGAGACAGAAGGGGATGAGAAAAACTATTTGCACCATTTTCTTTTTTTGTTTTGTTTTGTTTTGATTGGAGGCTAATTACTTTACAATATTGTGGTGATTTTTGCGTACATTGACATGAATCAGCCATGGGTGTACATGTGTCCCCCATCCTGAATCCCCCTCCCACCTCCCTCCCCGTCCCATCCCTCTGGGTCATCCCAGTGCACCAGCCTTGAGCACCCTGCCTCATGCATCTGGACTGGTGATCTATTTCACATATGATAATATACATGTTTCAACATTTTCATGCAGCTCAGGCTCCAAGAACCACCCCTTCCTCCCCACACAGGACGTGTGTTTTAGTACCTAATCTGTGCCAGGTGTATAATCTCCACCTGTGTCTTTCTTTAGTGAAACAGCAAACTTTAAGCCACTGTCATGATCCAGATCAAGTCTGATCAATAGGACCTTCAGTGAGGGTGGAAATGTCCCATATCTGTGCTGTCCAGGACAGTACCATTAGCCTCAAGTGACTATTGATCACTCAAAAGGTGACGAGTGTGACTGAGAAGCTAGATTTCTATTTTGCCTAATTTATTTTTAAGTAGACACTTGAGTCTAGGGGCTCCCACAGCAGACAGAGCAGACATAGATTGTCCTTAAGTATTCACCACATCTCTACAGTGAAGATTTTTGCCAGACAAATTAATATTGAACTTTCTGCCCTCCTAGAAACCTAGCAACCAAAAATGTTTCTTTAGGATTCAAAATCATTTCACTTAGGGATTATAGAGATTTCTTCCATGATCAAAGGACGTGCCTTTTCTACCAATTTGTTCTACACAGTGAGCAGACTTAGCTAAATCATGGGAAATATGCCCTATTTGGCATGTGCCCTGCCCATGGAGGTTTGGCTGCTCTGCTTGATTCTCACACTAGTTGAGTGCCCTGAGGGTATTTGACTTATCCCCACCTGTGATTCTGCCAGGAGAGACCAAAGAAAACAGCCCTGCCGTGAGAGCTGATCCACAAGCATTACCATTCACCTTGTTTGCTCCTTTCAGCAGCTTGGACAGTACACATCTGCTACAGAATGGTAATGTTCAACAAAGACATGTCCTCCCTAGAATTTCTACAAGGGAAATTTCCCTTTGATCTCTTAATAGTGGCATGTGTTCTGATGTCGGCTTTTATAAATGGCTTCGACAACTGGAGCTCTGATTTCAAGGTGGCCAGGTGTGTCTGCACCATGACTTCACCCTCTGCTAGCTGGCACAGCATTGAAAGTTTAGTGGTTTTTGCATTTCACAGCAAGTGTAGGAACCATGCCTTCCAACTGAGTGCCCCAACCTCCTCTACTCCCTAGATGTTCACTGGGACCCATGATCTAAGAGGACTACCTCTAGAGCAAGCCATGCATGTTGATCAAGGCTGGTTTAAGGCAAAGTTGCAAACAAGCAAAACTCATCTACCACTACATTTATCTCCTCTAGTGTCACCCTCAGTCCCATTAAATGTTGTTCTCCAAGTCCCCAGTCCCTTCCTACCACCCAGGTTCTCTTCTGAGATACAACAACCCAGATGTAACACTCTACTTTCAATGGGCAGATCACCATCAAGAACCTCTCCCCAATCTCTTGTTCTTAAAACTTACTCCAGGTGCAATATTTAGGACCTTACTAGATAAAGCACTTTAATAAAGTAACATACCCAAGCTATGAATCTAACAAAAACAAACTTGTACCTAGGTACAATGGCCTCATAGAAATAATGCCTTAAGTCATTTTATTGTTAAATTTTTTGTGCCTTATAGAAGATATGTTTTGACTTGCAAACATTTGGGAACTCTTTGATCATATAAAAAGAGACTTTCTATAGCTACAGAGATATCAGTAATACATCAAACTTCACTGCCTCAAAAATCCAAATAATTGATACCTATCTGCTGTGGAGTAAATAGTAATTTTGCTGGGTAATGTTGCATGAAGTCTTCTGGGTTTCCTAAGTGCAGTTAAACTTATCTGATTCAAGTTAGAAACATGTTTTAGGCAAGACATTTCTCAAACTTAGCCTTGTAGATGACGATCTATTTAAACGTAGAAAGGAGGGCAAACAGTAGAGCCAGGTCTATCAGATGTCCTAATCCACAGACCATCTCAACCTGAGCAACACACGTAATAGACCATGACTCAACTTGGAATTTCAAATGATGAAAATCAAGGATGTTCTCTAAAATACATTAACTGGTTTCAATCTTCAGAAGAGTTACTGGTACCATAGTGAAAGGATACCAAAGATTATCCACATTATAATACTGATAATTCCTTTGCTAGATCTATGAGTCTCAGACATCACTTCTCAAAAGCATGTTTCTGGAAGTATACCCCACTCACCACTCTGCTTAAGGACTTCCCCACAAAGGCCTTCCCCACCACGGATCCATCAAAACAAGAACTTGTGAACAACATCAGTTCAGTCAGTCAGTTCAATCATTCAGTTGTGGATTAAGGCTAACTCTTTGCGACCCCATGGACTATAGTATGCCAGGCCTCCCTGTCCATCACCAACTTCCAGAGTTTACTCAAACCCATGCCTGTTGAGTCGGTGATGCCATCCAACCATCTCATCCTTTGTCGTCCCCTTCTCCTCCTGCCTTCAATCTTTCCCAGCATCAGGGTCTTTTCACATGAGTCAGTTCTTCCCAGTAGGTGGCCAAAGTATTGGAGTTTCAGCTTCAACATTAGTCCTTCCAATGAATATTCAAGACTGAATATCTCCTTTAGGATGAACTGGTTGGATCTCCTTGCTGTCCAAGGGACTCTCAAGAGTCTTCTCCAACACCACAGTTCAAAACCATCAATTCTTCTGCACTCAACTTTCTTTATAGTCCAACTCTCACATCCTTACATGACTACTGGAAAAACCATAGCTTCAACTAGATGGACCTTTGTTGGCAAAGTAATGCCTCTGCTTTTTAATAAGCTGTCTCTGTTGGTCATAACTTTTCTTCCAAGGAGTAAGCATCTTTTTATTTCATGGCCACAGTCAGCATCTGCAGTGAATTTGGAGCCCCCCAAAATTAAATCTGCCACTGTTTCCACTGTTTCCCCATCTGATGATGGGATGAGATGCCATGATCTTAGTTTTCTGAATGTTGAGCTTTAAGCCAACTTTTTACTTACCTCTTTCACTTTCATCAAGAGACTCTTTAGTTCTTCTTCACTTTCTGCCATAAGGGTGGTGTCATCTGCATATCTGAGGTTATTGATATTTCTCCCAGCAATCTTGATTCCAGCTTGTGCTTCATCCAGCCCAGCGTTTCTCATGATGTATTCTGCATATAAGTTAAATAAGCAAGGTGAAAGTGTACAGTGACATGAAATTGCAAGAATTTGCTTTGTCTGTCACATCTAAGAATTTTCAACACATTCTTTTCTTCGACTTGATTCAATTCAGAGTACTCTCCAGTCTCTACAAGTCTTGGGCACACATGAGCACACATCAGCACTCGGATGTCTAATAGGCTCCCAAATTAACAGTTCAAGTCTGAGCCCTGATCCTACACTCCACAAACCTATTCTTCCCAGGCTTCCCCCACTGCAGACTATGGCAAGGTCACTCTCTCAAAGGCTTCAAAACAAAGACACAGAATTCATCCTAAACTCCCCTCTTCAGCTCATACCCCACATCTAATCCAGCAGCAAAATATGAAGTCTCTACCTTCAAATTACACAATCACCACCTCCACCACTACCAGCTTGGGCCAGTCCACCATCATCTCTCACCTGATTATTACAAAGACTGTATAACCCCCTGCTTCCTCTCTGGATCTCCTACTTTCAATGCAAGAGACAGATTCTGTAACAATGTAGATCAGATGATGGACTCTTAAGGTCTTGCATTAACTTCCATCCCTCAGAACAAAAGGAAAGATTCTTATGGTCATCAATATAACCTTATCTGTCTCCTCCTCCTGCTTCTCACCTCCTCCCCTGCAATCCTGCCTCCGCCTTCCCCCGCCTCCTTGCCATTCCTCAAGGGTTTACACTTGCTGCCTTCTCTACCTCTCATCCTGTTCTTTCAGAGCTGAGGTTCTTCTCTCACCTCCTTCACCTGGGAAAGTTTGCAAATTTCACATTTTTAGTGAGATCTTCCCTGGACTTCTAATTGAAAATTGAAGCCACCTCCCTACACACACACACACACACACACACACACACACATACACACATTCACTTCCTTTCCCCTATTCTTGCTTTATCTTTATCTGGAGCACATAGACGTATATTGTATTTCATTCCTCTACCTCTTTACCGGATTTCTTCCCTATGTGCATATAAGGTCTGTGAAGACAGGAATATTTTTGTGCTCTGTTCCATTGTTGAATCCTCAGCTTCTAAAACAATACCGAGGCATAACAGGTGCTCAGTAAATATTTGGTGGACTGGAAAAACACAGATAAGTATGCAGCTTTTGTGAACTTGTGGCCCCCACCTGCACTCTTGTTTCAGGAGCTCACCTTTCCTTGCCATCTATCCAAGTGGTCCCAGCAAGGAGCTGACATGTGGGCATCCTTGCTACAGCTGCACATCACCTCTGTCTTGCTCCAGAGTCTCCCTTATCACATGAGGGCCACTTGTGTCCCCTGTGTCACTGTCGCCACCTCCATGTCCCTCACTGCATCAACCCCCCAGGCCTGCACCTCTGCTGCAGTGCCCCCTCTGGCATGAAGGCCCTGCCCTCCCCTTAATGATTCTGGACCCAACATGACCACAGGCCTTTTCCTCAGTTCCTTGGGACAACTTCTTCACTTCCTAGTGCAGTTCTGAGCAAATGATAGAATTTCTCCACTCCTCAGTATTCTTATCTCTAAATGCAAATACTACGTGTCTTGTTGCTCAGCCAGAAAATGCGAACTCCTATGGTCAATGCGTTGAGCACCACTGTCTGCTGGAGAAGTGCCTGATAAATATTAGCTATTATCATGATGATGATGATCTTGACTGGCCCAGTTGGGGCAATCACTATTATTATTGTTCTTTAGAACAGCTCTTCCAGGAACCCACAGGCCCTGACCCATGGTCCCAGACTCCTTTTAGGACCAAAGTCCTGATGACCTTCTGGGCTTCCCTGGGTGGCAGTCCCATCCTTTCCTATGCAGGAGCAGCCTGAGTTTTATCCAGCATGGATGAATCCAAGCCCAAAAGAGCAACCCATGGAAAGGAGGAACATCCCTTCCTCAGGATCCAAGTTTGGCCTTCCTTCCAGACACTGACATCTCCCCAGATGAGAACTGGGTAAATAGTCATGCTTTTTAAGGGCAACCTGTGCCCATCAGGTTTGATCCCTGATGGCTCAGACCATAAAGAACTGCCTGCAATGCAGACCTGCTTCTGATCCCTGGGTTGGGAAAATCCTCTGGAGAAAGGAATGACTACCCACTGCAGTATTCTTGCCTGGAGACTCCCATGGACAGAGGAGCCTGGTGGGCTACAGTCCATGGGGTCTCAAAGAGTCCAACACGACTGAGTGACTACCACTTTCACTTTCACTTTTCTGTGCCCAAACCACAACAGTGTTATCTGTCTGATCACAACACGCTAAGAACCAGCAGTGCACGCATGCTCTGTCACTAAGTCGTGTCCCGCTCTTTGCAAGCCCATGGACTGTAGCTCACCAGGCTCCTCTGTCCGTGGGATTTCCCAGGCAAGAACACTGGAAGGGTTGCCATTTCCTTCTCCGGGGGATCTTCCCCACCCAGGATCAAACCCACATCTCCTGCTTGGCAGGCGGATTCGTTACCACTGAGCCACCAGGGAAGCCCCACACCAGTAGCAGAGATCCATGTCTCTCAGCTACTCTTTCCTTTAAAAAAAAGCATCAGCTCTGTGACCCTGGGCAAATTGCTTAAATTCTGGGTACCTATTTTCCCAACTATAATAGTAGATACAATTGTATCTGCCTTATAAGGTTGTTGTGTGGATTAAATGAGTTAATACATATCAAGAGCTTAGAACAGTGCCTGGCACATGGTGAAAACTTTAAAGGACGTGCTGTGCTTAGTTGCTCAGTCGTGTCCGACTCTTTGTGACCCTATGAACTGTAGCCCGCCAGGCTCCTCTGTCCATGGGATTCTCCAGACAAGAATACTGGAGTGGGTTGCCATGCCCTCCTCCAGGGGATCTCACCAACTCAGGGATCAAACTCAGTCAGATCTCCCACATTGCAGGCAGATTGTTTATCAACTGAGCCACCAGGGAAGCCCTAAAAGATGAGCTAGCACAATTCCCCACAGCAATAGTATAAAGACAGCAAGACAGTCTTCTCTTCAAGCATTCAGTCCCTTATAAGCATTGCCTAGTTTATCTCTTCAGTACCTCTCCAAAACTGGAAATCCTGAGGGCTAGAACTAATTTGTCTTCACATGTCTATTTTCAGTGCATAGTAGAGGGGCTAGCACCAAGTAGACTTTCAATATGCTTTTTTTTCTGTTTTTAAGTAAATAAATGAATGGATAAGTGCCATTCATGAATGAATGGCTTCCTTATTCAGGGTCACAGTAAAGCCTGGGTTATTGAAGAAAGATAATCCTTGCAAGCAAGAAACAGTCAAGAAAATAAGGAGAAGGAAAAAAAAAAAAAAAGGCTCTCAAAGAATCAGTCTCTTCCTTCAGGAGGTGGCAGAGTATTCTGACTAATGATGGATGGGGGCCCCTGGGAGGCATCCATCACTTCTAATCCTGGACTCTGCTGGAGGAAATGAACCCCGCATGCATAAATTAGTTAAAGGCATAATAGTGATTCGTGTTCCTTTTGCAATTTCCTCTCTGCACAGCCGCTTATGCAGATTGAACAAGATGTCACTGTTACATCAGGAACTAAGTGAGATGCGGAAGTTGATAAAAATAAAGCCTTATCTTGGATTTGGTCAGCTGCTAACTAAAGTCTTCCCTCAAGGAAAAGACTTCATGAAAAACAGGAATTGTTCTTTTAATTGTGAGATTGCAAAAGCCATCCTGAAGTTGTAGTGGGAAAGCAAAATTATATATATAGATATGATTAACCAGGGGGAAGCAGAGTAGAGAGAGAATCTGACTAAGTAGAATTCCTACAATTTAAATTAATAATCTGAGCAGTGATGTAAGAATTCAGGAAATCCAACTCCTTTGGGTAGAAACTTTTCCTTCCTGTTGTGAGAAAGTATTGAATTAAGCAATGAGCGCTTTGGGTTACTTGACAGATTAGTAGCAAAGATCACTAAGAAACTGAGCTCAGTGTAGCTCAACAAATACTAACAAGCAGTTTCACACAGGTGATAACTCCAACAAATCCAACAACTAAACCCAATGTTGTTAAGTTGCTAGGTCGTGTCTGACTCTTTGCAACCCCATGGACTGCAGCACACCAGGTTCCTCTGTCCTCCACCATCTCCTGGAGTTTGTCAAATTCATGTCCATTGAGTCGGTGATGCTGTCTAACCATCTCATCCTCTGCTGCCCACTTCTTCTTTTGCCTTCAATCTTTCCCAGCATCAGGGTCTTTTCACAATATGGGAGTTAAAATGATTCTCATAGATATAACTGAGAGAGACACAGTGACTTTCTCAAGATCAGACCATCAATAGACAATGGGGGTCAGCCTTGGTCCTCAGGCCCTCTTCCTTAAGGCTTCAGTCTCTCTTCTTTGTCACTCATCCTGGGTATTTAAACCATGTTTAAAGTGACAGAAACTCATGTATGAAATGTACTTGAATCTTCAATCAGTAAACAAAAAAGAAAGAAAAGACAGAATTAAAGGTAACATGGGATCTAACACTGGAAACATCTGCTGGAACCAGGAATCACACTAAGCTCCTTAGTTATTACTGTTTCCTGAAAGGACAGAGAATGCTATCTTGCAGATTTGGAGACTATAATTCCACCCCTTGACTGCCATGAACTGAAGCAAAACTAACTCAGGCAGCAATGAGAATAAGATTGTAGAACGAAAACTACATGCAATGTCCTTGAAAGCCTGGGTCATGATCAGTATATCAACACAAATATCTAATTTGTATCTAATATCAATATCTAATACAGGGTAAGTGGTGAAAATAACCATTCCAGATTGAAGAAAACCACGTATTCAAGAAACTGAACACATATTTATGTAAATTTAAGCGGTTTAAGTAGATTGTTGAAATTAAAAGACTCCAGTAGAATATGAATATGTATTATCATATTCAAAGAATTTAACATTCTGTAAAACATTTCACAATAGTGCTTAGGCTATTCTTTAAACCTTTCCCCAGCCTGGCTCCTGTTTCCTATTGTTGTCTGTGAAAACCAGTGTTTACAACTAGGTTAAAATACAGATTTAGGAATTTGTTTTTTCTGAGCTGGCTCAAACTTGAGAAGAAAAAATGGAAAAAGCAAACAAAAAATCTTTAGAAGTCTGACACAGAAGGCCTCAGCTCAGACAACCAGAGTGGAAACCCACTTCTGCTCTGCCTAGAATTCCAGTTCTACCAGCCTCATACAATGAGGGGCCAGGTGGACACTAATTGTTCACCCCTTTGTTTACTTCCCGAACTGGACCGCCCAGGAAATGCTGCGCATTTTTTTCTCTGTTGAGAGAATGTCATGTTCCTCAGAGGATGATTTAGAAAAGCCAAGCTGGGATGCACGCAGAGCAGGAACAAGAAGGTATAACCCCAGAGCATCCTTTCCAGCCCTCCGTGCCCTTTTGCAACAGGATGGTCCCTGTACTTCTTTCTAACTTTTCGGTCACTTTCCCTTCCTTTGCATTTTACATAGCTGGACTCTCCATTGTACCTCTGTGAGACAGGTGCTATTATCACATCCCTTTTAAAGTTAAATAAATAGAGGCTTGGAGAGTTTGATAAACTTGACCAAACTCAGAAAACTAGTGAATTATAGAAATGAGATTTGAACCCAGAAGCTTGAGTCCAGAGTGTCGGGCTCCATGCGCGGGTTGGAAAAAAATTTCCAGACATGAGACAGAATGAGAGGGAAATAAAGTTTATTAGAGTGGGGGACGCTGTTAGAACGTGGGCTGGCCTAAGGGAGAACAGACATTGAGCAGGTCCTTGGTCCATTTTTATAGCCAGGGCATAAGGAGCAGAATAGGGGTCTTGTGGGTCATTTGCTGATAGGAGGAGGCACATATGGGGGTGGGGGAGAGTAAGGCAAATACCTTCTCCCTATGGAGTAGGAGGGGAGACAGGTCATACTGCTCAGGAGGACCTGAAATTTATTCATAGTTACAACATGGGTGGGGGACAGACAATAAGGGTCTGGTGTTTCTGTTCCTGCATTCCAAGACCCTCCTTGGTTTTCTCTGCTCTTTCGTCCTGGGGTCACCACACAGGTTGCTGTGTTCTCCATGTCTTAACTGCATTTTATGACAAATGCCCTTGCACTGAGAGAAAAGGGTCAAGGAGCTGAACTTGGCATCGCCTATATGTTCAGAATTTTTCTGTTTTTGTTAAATTAAAGGCAACACTCCTGAAAGCTCTTAGTTCTAGAAACAAACTATTCTTATAATCAACCCTGAAGTTTCCTTTCCTAGAATTCATCCCAGTAAGAAAATCATTTAAAAGCCAACTACCGATTTGTCAGTTCTTAAGTATCTCCCCCACTCAGAATTCCCCAGGATCCTGGTTAGATTAACAGCAAATTGCTCATGAATATGGTAGTTCCTGGCTAGCTGCAGGAAGGGGTGCCCCAAACCTGTAATTACATGGGGTGATATGACTCCCCCAATTGCTAGATGTTTGGGGGGAAATGAATCATCCTAGTAGGCACCCACATATTTTCACAGCATGTTACACATTCAGTACAGAAAGAAGGCATTTGCAGACATAAAAGAACTGTGTTCACTAGCCAAGGGAAGGAGTGTAACTCTAGGTTTAAAGGGGGTGAAGGGCTGTCTTTCTCTGGCTTCATAACATCATCATTCAACCTTTCAGCCATGCACTGTCACGCTTGATCTTTTTCCTTTTAATTTATTATTTGTGCTGCTGCCACCGGGAAGCTTTGATGTCAGGGACCCGAGGGAGGCAAGTCATCCTGGTGGAGCAAAGGTGTCGCTTCAGCACCATGAGCTCTCTCTTTCACCTGGTTGCCTTCCAGCTTACCCAAATTGTATCACACAACAGCTGTAAGGAGAGCAAATCTCACGTCAAGGGCTTGCAAGGCCCTGGGGCAAAGAGGTGAGAATGTGGCAACAATTCCCTATCAAAGCTTAGGTCTGTCTGCAGAGGTGCTCATTCACTCTCCTAGTGCATATATCTCTCACCGTTCAACCAGCCAGGGTTTACTGAGCACCAAACAACTTCAGGGACTGTAGAAGACACTGTATGTGACAGATCCTGCTAACTGCGAACGCAACAGCCTTGCCTTCCAACTTCCTAGCTAAGAGAATACTCATTTTGTTTTAGCACCCAGCCCGTGACAATGGTAGTCCTGTCACTACTCCAGGTGATTCGTATCAAGGGTGAGCACACAATGGCTTTTGTGAGTCAAATCCAGCTCATTGGCTGTTTCTATATGTAAAAAGATACACTGCCATGTCATCATTTACGTCTCTGAATGCTTTCATGCTACAATAGCAGAACTGCATATGGCCTACAGAACTATCATTTTTGCCATCTGACCCTCTACAGAAAAAAATTGCTGAATGCTCGTCCGATCCAGTTAGCAATACCTTTCCCTTTGCCTGAGTTTGGTTTAGTTTAGAGGTGCCCAAGGGTTGACATGGTGCTGATAAATGACCCTTGAGGAAAAGTCAGCTGAGAGCAATTGGTGAGAAAAGAGGTTTCTTTTCATCCACTTCCTGTGTCTTCTAGAATGATGGTGGCCATCTTTCATTTATGAGGAAGGCCAGCCTAAGGACCAAGCTGATGTTCTAGGGATAGCAGAGCCAAAACACAGAAATAACCTGAGTTTTTGATGTCTTTGAACTGTTGAACTAGCCAACCCTGGAAGCAGATATTGCAGCATTCCTATCGCATGAGATCACATGTCCTCATTGTTTAAGCCAGAGAAGTTAGGATATCCCCTTGATGAGTCAACCTCTAAGTTTAAGAAATCACCTTCTATCATCCTAGTAAAAATCTTTGCTCAAATATCTACTCTGTCCGATATTAATATAGCCACTCCAGCTCTCTTTTGATTAGTGTTAGCACAGAAATCTTTTTCTATTCTTTAAACTATTTGTGTCCATATACTATAATGTGTTTCTCTCAGGCAGGATAAGCTTCCATGCTTTTTTATCCAATATGACAATATTTTCCTATTCGTTATTTAGATCATTTACACCTAATGTGATCACTGATGTGATTAAGTTTAAATCTACTATCTGGCTACTTCCTTTTCATTTGTTTCATCTGTGCTGTGTTTTCTTTTTGTCATTTTCTGATTCTTTTGAATTAGTTTATGATTCTAAAACAGCTCCTGCGCTAATTATAGTAATTGCTTTAGGGTTTTGTAGAATATACCTTCCAGTGATTTTATACCATGTCATATATGGTATATGAATCTTTTAACAATATACTTTTCCTCCGGGCCTCTGTGGCACATGTGTACAAATCATCGCTATTCAACTAAATACCAGAGAAGGCGATGGCAACCCAATCCAGTTCTCTTGCCTGGAAAATCCCATGGACTGAGGAGCCTGGTAGGCTGCAGTCCATGTGGTTGCGAAGAGTCGGACACGACTGAGCGACTTCACGTTCACTTTTCACTTTCATGCACCGGAGAAGGAAATGGCAACCCACTCCAGTGTTCTTGCCTAGAGAATCCCAGGGATGGCAGAGCCTGGTGGGCTGTCTTCTATGGGGTAGCACAGAGTCGGACATGACTGAAGCAACTCAGCAGCAGCAGCAGCAACTAAATACACTTTGTTATCTTTTCTTCCTCAGTTCAGTTCAGTCGCTCAGTCATGTCTGACTCTTTGCAACCCTATGGACTGCAGCACGCCAGGCTTCCCTGCCCATCACCAACTCCCAGAGCCTACTCAAACTCATGTCCATTTCATCAGTGATGCCATCCAACCATCTCATCCTCTGTCATCCCCTTCTCCTCCCACCTTCAATCTTTCCCAGCATCAGGGTCTTTTCAAATGAGTTGGTTCTTCACATCAGGTGGCCAAAGTATTGGAGTATCAGCTTCAACATCAGTCCTTCCAATGAACACCCAGGACTGATTTTGTTTAGGAAGGACTGGTTGAATCTCCTTGCAGTCCAAAGAACTCTCAAGAGTCTTCTCCAACACCACAGTTCAAAAGCATCAGGTGCTTAGCTTTCTTCATAGTCCAACTCTCACATCCATACATGACTACTGGAAAAACCATAGCCTTGACTAGACAGACCTTTGTTGGTAAAGTAATGTCTCTGCTTTTTAATATGCTATCTAGGTTGGTTATAGCTTTTCTTCCAAGGAGCAAGTGTCTTTTAATTTCATGGCTGCAGTCACCATCTGCAGTGATTTTGGAGCCCAAGAAAATAAAGTCAGCCACTGTTTCCACTGTTTCCCCATCTATTTCCCATGAAGTGATGGGACCGTATGCCATGATCTTCGTTTTCTGAATGTTGAGCTTTAAGCCAACTTTTTCACTCTCCTCTTTCATTTTCATCAAAAGGCTCTTTAGTTCTTCGCTTTCTGCCATAAGAGTGGTATCATCTGCATATCTGAGGTTATTGATATTTCTCCCAGCAATCTTGATTCCAGCTTGTGCTTCATCCAGCCCAGCATTTCTCATGGTGTACTCTGCATATAAGTTAAATAATCAGGGTGACAATATACAGCCTTGACATACTCCTTTCCTGATTTGGAACCAGTCTGTTGTTCCATGTCCAGTTCTAATCATTGCTTCTTGACTTGTTTCCTCCTCAGATCTCATCAGTCCCATAGCCTAAACAAAATCCCTAAAACTACACCCAAACCTTTTCAGGCCAGATCTCTCTCCCAAGTTGAAGTCCGGTATTTTCCAGTGAATTCTATCTGAATTGACCACCAACACTTGAAATATATCCCAAACAAAACTTATTATCTTTTCCTTCCTCTAGCAGCTCTTTCTTCTTTTATAACCCAAGGGCTCCCATTAACCCATTTAATGGTTATCATTATCATTTCAAGTAGACCCCAAACCCCACAGCGACCTTTGACATGAACTCTTTTCTTACACTCCAAATGTCTCACATGTATTTCCTTTATTTTCTATTCTGAGAAAACGTCTGTTCTCTGCCACCACTGCAATTTGACCTTCTATATGGACTTTCTGACATTATTGTTCTGCAAATTTTTAAAGAATAATATCCTAAAAGCTTTATTTTAATTCTGTTATTGTCTTCTTTCAAAACTTCAGTGATTCTCAGTTGCCTGCTGGAAAAATATAAAAATTCCAAATTTGGGACTCAGGCCCTCTACAATCTAGCACACTTCCCATTCATTTTCCCTACCACTTTGCTTCACAGAATCTGTGCTTCAGCCAAACTTCCTAAACACTTTTTGTCAATCCATTTCTCATATCACTTCTGTGCCTAAAATGTCTTACTTCTCCACCACTGCTATTAAAATTATACCTATCCTTAATGGAAGTGTGATTGGTACAAACTGTCAGACGAGTGTATGCTCCTGGGTTCTGTCTCGTCACAACAAAGATTGGGAGTGACGGACATTAAAGCCCTCGGTACATCACAGCTCTCTGGTCTTGGACAAACCATGTTATAGCTCTTAGACAAATCAGTGTTATAGCTCTATTTTATTTAGAAGATAGCAGGAGAATCCATCCTCGAAGCGTGAGGGCATGCCAACCCAAAAATGCAAAGAGAAGAGAGTGGAGGAGCATACCAGCACGTGGGGGACAGAGAGAGAGAGAGCCCTTGGGCTCTTCTTTTTATATTTTTCCCACCCCCTGGGCCTGCCCTATGCAAATTGGGCTAGCCAGGAGTGCTGTTTGCTCTACCTGAAGTCCTCACTCTGGTCCTCGGACCTCCCTTTGACCTTCCTTTGTTCTATTTTCCCGGGCTTTTCCCTTCTTTGTCTTTTAGCCATGGCCATTTTGGGCTCCTGTTTCCTATTCTAACTACCTAACATTCCCCCCTCAAGAGATGGGAGGCCCAATTCTTTGGGAATAGAGGTGTCAAGGTCTTTCTGGCTACTTCCTGCTGAATTGGGATGGTGAGGGGTATTGGGCCTCTCCTCTTGCTAGTCTCAAGCCTCAGAGTCCTCATAGCATCGGCTGTAGTTTTGTATCTTGGTTGAACTGGCACTGCATGTTGTGGCTTGTTGATCCGAGCAGAGACAAAACAGGTTAGACAATTGATAATGCATGGAACAATCATAAGCAGCCTCAGTATGATGTAACAAGGACTAGTAGGGGCATTAGCCAATTCTAAATTCCCATCAGCAGGATGGCTCAAGTCCCTCCTTGTTCAAGGATCAGAAGATTTATCTCCTTCCTGTTTTGGAGTACAGTCCCTACCAAGCTGTGTTGGCTCTTTAGAGCTGTCCTGAAAAATCTTATCCCCAGAGACCAGATTTTGGGGGTGTTCATTAGAATGGCACTCATTGGTAGTCCTGAATAGCTATCTGAGATCTCCCAGGGCTCACAGGTGTATTGAGTGTTCTCTTCTGTTTTCTTCCATGGCTTGACTCGTGAGTAGTGAATCCAAGAGTCATGTCCTGGTACCTTGACTCCTGTGGGGGTAGAAAGTATTACAGGGTAGGGGCCCTTCCATATGGGCTGGAGTTGAGTCTTTGGGGATTCATCGTTACAGACTTTAATTAGGACTTCTGTCCCTGGAGCATATAGTGGTGACTCCTTAGAGTCTTTTGGGTCCTCGTTCATACCCCACAAGCATATATCCTGTTGGAATTGTCCAATGGCCATGGTATAAGACTGGAGGGTCTGAACCTCTGGATCTAGGAAGAGGTCACTGACATAAACAAAAGGTCTCCCATATAGTATCTCACAAGGACTAAGACCAACCTGTTCCTTATGGGCAATACAGGTGTGGAGGAGGGCTATTGGTAAAGCCTCCTTCCATCCCAGGGAGGTCTCCTGGGTTATCTTTTTTATTGCTGATTTTAAGAATTGGTTGGCTCTTTCTACTTTTCTTGAAGACTGAGGCCTCCAGGCACAATTGAGATAATAAGTAATGCCCAATGCTTACAATAAACTGTGGAAAATTCTGAAAGAGATGGAATACCAAACCACCTGACCTGCCTCTTGAGAAACCTATATGCAGGTCAGGAAGCAACAGTTAGAACTGGACATGGAACAATAGACTGGTTCCAAATAGGAAAAGGAGTACATCAAGGCTGTATATTGTCACCCTGCTTATTTAACTTATATGCAGAGTACATCATGAGAAACGCTGGACTGGAAGAAGCACAAGCTGGAATCAAGATTGCCAGGAGAAATATCAATAACCTCAGATATGCAGATGACACTACCCTTATGGCAGAAAGTGAAGAGGAACTACAAAGCCTCTTGAGGAAAGTGAAAGAGGAGAGGCAAGAAGTTGGCTTAAACCTCAACATTCAGAAGACGAAGATCATGGCATACGGTCCCATCACTTCATGGGAAATAGATGGGGAAACAGTGGAAACAGTGGCTGACTTTATTTTCTTGAGCCCCAAAATCACTGCAGATGGTGACTGCAGCCATGAAATTAAAAGACACTTGCTCCTTGGAAGGAAAGTTATGACCAAACTATGTAGTATATTGAAAAGCAGAGATATTACTTTGAGTCTAGTCAAGGCTATGGTTTTTCCAGTAGTCATGTATGGATGTGACAGTTGGACTGTGAAGAAACCTGAGCACTGAAGAATTGATGCTTTTGAACTGTGGTGTTGGAGAAGACTCTTGAAAGCCCCTTGGACTGCAAAGAGGTCCAACGAGTCTATCCTAAAGAAAATCAGTCCTGGGTGTTCATTGGAAGGACTGATGCTAAAGCTGAAACTCCAATACTTTGGCCACCTTATGCGAAGAGTTGACTCATTGGAAAAGTCCCTGATGTTGGGAGGGATTGGGGGCAGGAGGAGAAGGGGATGACAGAGGATGAGATGGTTGGATGGCATCACCGATTCAATGGACATGAGTTTGAGTGAACTCTGGGAGTTGGTGATGGACAGGGAGGCCTGGCGTGCTGTGATTCATGGGGTCGCAGAGTCGGACACTACTGAACGACTGAACTGAACTGAACTGAACTGGGTGACCTTAGAAGTAAATGATGTTCCATTGTCACTTTGTAATGACCTGGGCAGACCTAATCTTAGAATGACTTCATGGAGCAGTTTTTTTACTACCTCCTCAGCCTTCTCAGTCTAGGTGGGAAAGCCTTCAATCCATCCTGTGAATGTATTTATCATGACTAATAGGTATTTATACCCTTGAGAACTTGGCATCTGGGTGAAGTCCATCTGCCAGTCCTCTCCTGGATAGGTCCCATGTCGTTGGGTAGCTGGGCCAGCTGGGGTCTTCGAGCTCCTTGTGGGTTGTTTAATTGGCAAGTGGGACAAGAGGAGACCACTTGCCTTATAGTTGTTTGGAGGCCTGTTCCTCTGAAGGACCTTTGTAGTAATTTTTGGAGGGCCTTTTCCTCTAAACGAGTGGTGGCATGTAAGGAGTTAACCAACTTCCATTGGAGGTTCCCAGGGACTCCAAAATGAGTCCCTCCTTTTGGAACCACCACATATGATCTTCTTGAAAGCCCTCACTCTTAGCTTTAAGAGTCTCACCTTCAGTATATGAAGGAGTTTCTGGCAAATTAGTCTGTGGAACTAGGGTGGCAACCCCTATTAGGTCATGCTTCTGTAATGCTGCTCTCTTAGCTGCCTGATCAGCTGCTTGGTTCCCTTGTGCCACTTCCCTGCTCCCTTTTTGGTGTCCTTTACAGTGGGAGACTGAAACCTCAGTAGGCAGATGGACTGTCTCCAAGAGTCTAAGAATTTGATCATCATATTTGATTGGGGACCCTCGAGTGGCCAAGTGGCCCCTTTCTCTCCAAATAGCCACATGTGCATGTAGCACCAGAACTGCATACTTGGAGTCAGTGTAAACGGCTATTCTTTTTCCTTCTTCCAGCTCTAAAGCTCGAGTCAGGGCTATGAGCTCAGCTAATGGGGGTCAAGTACCTGGTGGCAGAGACTTAGCCTCTCTGGTCTCAAAACTGGAGACTACTGCATACCCAGCTCTTCTTTTTCCATCTAAGACAAAGCTTCTTCCATCAGTGTTTCAGATTTCCTCAGGATTGGTCAGAGGATCTTCTGACAATCCCTCTCGGGGTTTTGTCCAGTGGTCCAAGGTTTCTAGAAAAGAGTGAAAGGGGAGAGAGCCCTCGGGGGTAGGCAGGAGGGTAGCTGGGTTAAGAACCTCAGAAGAGGATATAGTGAGGCCTGGATTTTCTGTCAGCATTACTTGATATCTGAGGATTCTTTGATCAGGTCAGATCAGATCAGTCGCTCAGTCATGTCTGACTCTTTGTGACCCCATGAATCGCAGCACGCCAGGCCTCCCTGTCCATCACCAACTCCCGGAGTTCACTGAGACTCACGTCCATCGAGTCAGTGATGCCATCCAGCCATCTCATCCTCTGTTGTCCCCTTCTCCCCCTGCCCCCAATGCCTCCCAGCATCAGAGTCTTTTCCAATGAGTCAACTCTTCACATGAGGTGGCCAAAGTACTGGAGTTTCAGCTTTAGCATCATTCCTTCCAAAGAAATCCCAGGGCTGATCTCCTTCAGAATGGACTGGTTGGATCTCCTTGCAGTCCAAGGGACTCTCAAGAGTCTTCTCCAACACCACGGTTCAAAAGCATCAATTCTTCAGTGCTCAGCCTTCTTCACAGTCCAACTCTCACATCCATACATGACCACAGGAAAAACCATAGCCTTGACTAGAAGTAACTTTGTTGGCAAAGTAATGTCTCTGCTTTTGAATATGCTATCTAGGTTGGTCATAACTTTCCTTCCAAGGAGTAAGTGTCTTTTAATTTCATGGCTGCAATCACCATCTGCAGTGATTTTGGAGCCCAGAAAAATAAAGTCTGACACTGTTTCCACTGTTTCCCCATCTATTTTCCATGAAGCGGTAGGACCGGATGCCATGATCTTCGTTTTCTGAATGTTGAGCTTTAAGCCAACTTTTTCACTCTCCACTTTCACTTTTCTCAAGAGGCTTTGTAGTTCCTCTTCACTTTCTGCCATAAGGGTGGTGTCATCTGCATATCTGAGGTTATTGATATTTCTCCCGGCAATCTTGATTCCAGTTTGTGTTTCTTCCAGTCCAGCGTTTCTCATGATGTACTCTGCATATAAGTTAAATAAGCAGGGTGACAATATACAGCCTTGACGAACTCCTTTTCCTATTTGGAACCAGTCTGTTGTTGCATCCATAAATGGCCTTTCCCATTTAGGAGTTGTTTTACTTGGTGGCTGGTAAAAATAATTAGTTTGCCCCCAAAGGAGAGTTTTAAAGCATCTTCTACCATGATTGCAATAGCTGCAAGATTTCGAAGGCAGGGGGGCCAGTCTCAGGCGGTTGGATCGAGCTTCTTGGATAAATAAGCTACAGGCTGGGGCTCAGATCCCAACCTTTGAGTTAACACTCCCAAGGCTATTCCCTTTCTTTCATGGACATAAAGTTGGAATGCTTTTTCTGGGTCTGGCAACCTCAAGGCAGGTGCCTGAGTTAAGGCCTGTTTTAGTGTAGCCTCTGCCTTCTTTTGAGTTCCCCACATCAGTGGGATTGACTCATTCTGTCCCTTTAAGCTTTCATATACTGCTACTGCTAAGTCACTTTAGTCATGCCCGACTCTGTGGGACCCCATAGACAGCATCCCAACAGGCCCCCCCCACCCCCCCCCCCACCCTCCCCGTCCCTGGGATTCTCCAGGCAAGAACACTGGAGTGGGTTGCCATTTCCTTCTCCAATGCATGAAAGTGAAATGGGAAAGTGAAGTCCCTCAGTCATGTCTGACTCTTAGCGACCCCATGGACTGCAGCCTACCAGGCTCCTCCACCCATGGGATTTTCCAGGCAAAAGTACTGGAGTGGGGTGCCATTGCCTTCTCCAAGCTTTCACATAAGGGCTGGGCAATTAGATCATAGTTGGGTATCCAGATTCTACAATACCCAGTTAGTCCCAGGAAAGCTCGCAATTGTTTTTGAGTCGTGGGGGAGAGCAACTGGAGGATTCCTTGTACCCGATCAGAGGACAGCCTTCTGGACACCTGTGTAATCTGAACTCCCAGGTAAGTGACCTTTGTCTCAACAATCTATACCTTAGCACGGGAGACTTTATATCCCCTTTCTGCCAAAAAGTTTAGAACCTGAATTGCATGTTGTTGGGTGTTTTTCTCATCTGAAGAGCAGAATAGTAGGTCATCTACATATTGTAATATTTTCCCATTAGTTCCCAGGTCCAGATCTAGGAGATCCCAGCTAAAGGCCTGTCCAAACAGGTGAGGGTTATCTCTGAGCCCCTGAGGTAATACTGTCCAAGTCATCTGTTGGTGTTTTTCTCCTGGGGCCTCCTACTCAAAGGCAAAATGATATTTGGATTCTTTAGCCAGTGGTATGCAAGCTGGTTTTAGAAAAGGCAGAGGAACCAGAGACCAAATTGCCAACATCTGCTGAATCATGGAAAAAGCAAGAGAGTTCCAGAAAAACATCTATTTCTGCTTTATTGACTATGCCAAAGCCTTTGACTGTGTGGATCACAATAAACTGTGGAAAATTCTTCAAGAGATGGGAATACCAGACCACCTGATCTGCCTCTTGAGAAATCTGTATGCAGGTCAGGAAGCAACAGTTAGAACTGGACATGGAACAACAGACTGGTTCCAAATAGGAAAAGGAGTTCGTCAAGGCTGTATATTGTCACCCTGCTTATTTAACTTATATGCAGAGTACATCATGAGAACCCTGGACTGGAAGAAACACAAGCTGGAATCAAGATTGCCAGGAGAAATATCAATAACCTCAGATATGCAGATGACACCACCCTTATGGCAGAAAGTGAAGAGGAACTACAAAGCCTCTTGAGGAAACTGAAAGTGGAGAGTGAAAAAGTTGGCTTAAAACTCAACATTCAGAAAACAAAGATCATGGCATCCAGTCCCATCACTTCATGGAAAATAGATGGGGAAACAGTGGAAACAGTGTCAGACTTTATTTTTCTGGGCTCCAAAATCACTGCAGATGGTGATTGCAGCCATGAAATTAAAAGACACTTACTCCTTGGAAGGAAAGTTATGACCAACCTAGATAGCATATTCAAAAGCAGAGACATTACTTTGCCAACTAAGGTACGTCTAGTAAAGGTTATGGTTTTTCCTGTGGTCATGTATGGATATGAGAGTTGGACTGTGAAGAAGGCTGAGCACTGAAGAATTGATGCTTTTGAACTGTGGTGTTGGAGAAGACTCTTGAGAGTCCCTTGGACTGCAAGGAGATCCAACCAGTCCATTCTGAAGGAGATCAGCCCTGGGATTTCTTTGGAAGGAATGATGCTAAAGCTGAAACTCCAGTACTTTGGCCACCTCATGCGAAGAGTTGACTCACTGGAAAAGACTCTGATGCTGGGAGGGATTGGGGGGCAGGGGGAGAAGGGGACGACAGAGGATGAGATGGCTGGATGGCATCACTGACTCGATGGACGTGATTCTGAGTGAACTCCAGGAGTTGGTGATGGACAGGGAGGCCTGGCGTGCTGCAATTCATGGGGTCGCAAAGAGTCGGACACGACTGAGTGACTGAACTGAACTGAACTGATGCCAAAAAAAAAAAAAAAAAAATGCATCTTTGAGATCCAAGACTATAAACCACTTGGCATTGGGTGGGATTTCTCCCAAGATTACATAGGGATTGGGTACTGTGGGATGGAGGGGGACTATAGCTTCATTTACGATCCAGAGATCTTGAACCATTCACCAGGTTCCATCCTTTTTCTTTACTGAGAGGATTGGGGCGTTACATGGCGAACTGGTGGGGACCAATAGCCCACAGCAAGAAATTTATTTATTAAAGGCTGTAGTCCCTCCCGAGCCTCTCTTCTGAGGGGATATTGTTTCCGGTTAGGAAACCGAGTGGGATCTCAGAGGACAATGATGACCGGTTCAGCTTGGTGGGCTCGTCCAGGAATTCCCTGGTCCCACACCTAGGGGTTATTTTGTCTTCTCATAGTTTTTGGTCCCTCTCTATTGGAGAGGGTGCAATGGGTTCTTCAGTAGTAACCAGGAGCTGTAGGGCTCTAGGGGCTGAAAAGCTTCCCATCACAAGGGTGGTCCCCAGTTTAGTGAGTATATCTCTTCCCAATAAGGGAGTATGACACTCAGGGATCACCAGAAACTGGTGAGAAAATATTTGTCCATCCCAGCAACAAAGAAGTGCTCGGGTGAATCTTTTAGTAATTGCTTTTCCTGTAGCACCCAAAATGGTACAGGTTTGGGAGGAGAAGGCTCCGAAGTAGGAGATCAAGACAGAATAGGTAGCCCCTGTGTCAACCAAGAAGTTCTCAGACCTACCTGCCACATCTAGTTGCACCCTTGGCTCCAGCCCTGTGATGGTTATCTGTGACATGCAGGCTGGCTGGAGCGCGCCACTTCAGTCCTGTTGAACCATCGTGAGGGAAGGCTTGGTGCTTGACTTTGAGGCTCTTGGGTCCCAAGGGCAGAGTGCCACCCAATGTCCCAGCTGATGGCATTTGTAGCAAGCCATTTTAGGAGACTTGTCACAGTTTGGACACTCTTTGGCCCAATTCCCTGCCTGTCTACAGATTAGGCATTTTCCTTGTCCTTCAAGGACTAAGGGTTTGCCATAGGGCTTCCCTGGAGGACGGCCAGCATCTGGACATGCCTTGTCTCTTTCCTTCTCTCCCTCTCCTGGGCCTTGGCCTCCTTCTCCTGTTCTCTGTTATAAAAGGTATTGGTGGCTGTCTGGATCATCTCATCTAAAGAGGCAGCAGGGTCCTGCTGCTGTAGCTGTTGTAACTTAATTCTGATATCTGATGCATATTGGGACAGGAATTTGTCCTTTAAAATCACCTGTCCCTTGTAAGAGTCTAAATCCAGATTGGTAAACTTTTGGAGGGCCTCCTTTAGCCTTTCCAGAAAGGCAATGAGGTTCTCATTGGGCTCCAGAGTTATTGCTGAGACACGGGCATAGCTGATTACTTTTTGTTGGGCTGCTTTCAGTCCTGCCTTCACACAGATTAGGAAAAGGCCCCTTTCTCAGATGTGCTCAGGGTCATTATAATTCCAATTAGGATCAGAGGAGGGGACTGCACTTTCCTCTACTGGTATCAATCACTGGACATGTGAAGCCCCATTGCATACCTTCGGGCTTCCTTTAAGACCCTAGTATGTTCAGGGTCCTATATCATTTGAATAAATATGACCATGATGTCCTTCCACTTCAAGTCAAAGGCCAAGGTAATAAGTTGAAATGTATCTATATATCTGCCTGGGTCATCTGTATAACTTCCCAGGTCTTGTTTGATCAGTCTTAGTTCTAAGAGGGAGAAGGGCTTATGGACCCGGGTTGGTCCAAATTCTCCTCCAGTTTCAACTAAGGGACATACTCGAATTGGCTTTTGTGGAGGGGGTGCTCCCGGATATGGGGGCATGTTTGGATACAAGGAAGAAGCAC
Source organism: Bubalus bubalis (assembly GCF_019923935.1). NCBI lineage: Eukaryota > Metazoa > Chordata > Mammalia > Artiodactyla > Bovidae > Bubalus > Bubalus bubalis. The sequence goes on along the minus strand of NC_059167.1, from coordinate 98,990,930 downwards.
CAAACAACTCGGGAGCTGTGGAGGTGAGCCTTCACAGGGAGGTTCCTTCTCTTGGTTGCCTGTGCCTAACACCATTTGCCTAGTAAGCTCACTTTTAGGGCATACAACAATCCCATACTTAAGACAGAGTTCCTTCATATCTGTTAGTTGGAAGAAAATTTGGACATAGGGGATCTCTGTCCATTTTCCTTGTCTTTTGCAGAATAATTCTAGCTGCAGGATGGTATTGTAATTTAAACTCCCATCCTCAGGCCAGTGTTCCTCATCCCCCAGTGGATACTGTGGCCACGCAGTGGCACAAAAGAATTTTAAGCAACTCCTCCTCAGAGTTAGAGGATCGAACAGCTTCCAGTTACCAAGGATGCATCTCAAAGGCATCTGCCGGGAAGTGGATTGGTTATTTCCCATCTGAAAGACAGTCATGACAGGGAGGAAAAGAAAAAGAAGAAAACTAATAGGCCTCCTTCAATTTTCATGGGTGGACTTCCTTTGGGATGAGTCTTTCTGAAGCTTATCCTACCCAGTACTGTTGCAAGCTGAGAGCCAGGCATCCCCGGGTCAGGGTACAGATCCCCAGGCAGGCTGAGGCATGACAGCCTCCTAGAGATCAAATCCCCAGGCAGGTCAAGGTGTGACAGCCTCCTGAGAATTGGGTCCCTGGGCAGGTCGAAGCATGACAACCTCCTGGGACCCCTGGACTGATGGATCCCCAAGCAGGTTGAGGCGTGACAACCTTTTGAGGACCAGATCCCTGGGCAGGTCAAGGCAGGTTGACCTCCTGGGACCCCTGGACTGGAGTTGGGTGTCCCTAAGATCTCCAACATGACCAGTGCTGGGTAGGACTAAGGGGTTGGATATTACACAGTATTTCCCTCCCAAGGCCAGCTATTTTCTGGTTGTCCCTCCAGAAGATTGTAGAGACAACATTGTGGACCCAGATGGGGCTGAGGAAAGGAGCATGAAACAGGAGGGAAGGAGGCAGAGCACAACCTTTGAAAGAATGACATAGCACAAGGGCATTCAGTTCAGTTCAGTTCAATTCAGTCACTCAGTCATGTCCGACTCTTTGCGACCCCATGAATCGCAGCACGCCAGACCTCCCTGTCCATCACCAAATCCTGGAGTTTACCCAAACTCATGTCCATCAAGTCAGTGATGCCATCCAGTCATCTCATCCTCTGTCATCCCCTTCTCCTCCTGCTGTCAATCCCTCCCAGGGTCTTTTCCAATGAGTCAATTCTTCGCATGAGGTGGCCAAAGTATTGGAGCTTCAGCTTTAGCATCAGTCCTTCCAATGAACACCCAGAACTGATCTCCTTTAGAATGGACTGGCTGGATCTTCTTGCAGTCCAAGGGACTCTCAAGAGTCTTCTCCAATACTACAGTTCAAAAGCATCAATTCTTCAGCCCTCAGCTTTCTTCACAGTCCAACTCTCACATCCATACATGACCACAGGAAAAACCATAGCCTTGACTAGACAGACCTTTGCTGGCAAAGTAATATCTCTGCTTTTTAATATGCTATCTAGGTTGGTCATAACTTTCCTTCCAAGGAGTAAGCGTCTTTTAATTTCATGGCTGCAATCACCATCTGCAGTGATTTTGGAGCCCAAAATAATAAAGTCTGACACTGTTTCCACTGTTTCCCCATCTATTTGCCATGAAGTAATGGGACCAGATGCCATGATATTCGTTTTCTGAATGTTGAGCTTTAAGCCAACTTTTTCACTCTCCTCTTTCACTTTTCTCAAGAGGCTTTGTAGTTCCTCTTCACTTTCTACCATAAGGGTGGTGTCATCTGCATATCTGAGGTTATTGATATTTCTCCCAGCAACCTTGATTCCAGCTTGTGCTTCATCCAGCCCAGAGTTTCTCATGATGTACTCTGCATATAAGTTAAATAAGCAGGGTGACAATATACAGCCTTGACGTACTCCTTTTTCTATTTGGAACCAGTCTTTCACACAAAGGCATACGTAAACCAATTAAAATCAACTGGGTCCAAGATGACAAGTCAAATTCAAGTAAACCTTAATCCCCAATCTATAAGCCAACAGACATCCCCAGAGGTGGCAGGACAGCTCTAAGGCACTGTCAAAAGACAGAGGAGTGGGTGGTTACCCAATGGTTGGGATGATCCTCCCACTCATTAGCATATGAATTCACCCCACTTGCAAAACCTAGCCAGGCCACATTCCATGGCCTGGCTAGGTTTTGCCACGTTTCTTGCCCTCAGCAATGGTCCACACCCTGAAGAGCGGTTTCTCTCTGAATCCTAACAAATCCACCTCTTATTTATCGCTTTGTCTCTCAATGAATTTTTGCAATGAGACATCAGAGCCTGAGCTTCATTAGGTCCTGAAGCCAGGCATCCTGGGTTTTGGCCGGGCTCAAGTCCCGGGAGAGAGCTGAAGGACAGGAGGAAAAAGCAGTGGGAAAAACGTGCCAAGGAATCCCCTTCATAGCCTGCCAGAAAATCTGCTAAATTCCTGACCTGTGCTCACAGTTTTCATTGGCCTGATTCTTGGCACAGAGAAAAGTAAGGACAGAAGAACTCCCACCGGCTTGGGTAACAGCTACTGGGGGCCCAGCAGATAGTGCCTTTGGGACATACCAAAGAGTAGCCTCTCCAGAGTCCCTTAATTGCACCCACTGCCACCCACCTGTTTGCGGGGGGGGGGTGGGGGGGTGGGGGGGTGCAGTTCTAGGAAACAAGAAACGAGAGATTGTAAAGGAATTAAGATTTTGTTAGGCATGTCCCTCCAGCCATAGGAGCGAGGACCTCCTACCTTAACCAGAGGTCTTCTGGAATCTGAGGCTGAGCCACATGAGCTTTCTGCTGAGTTTGTTTTTCGCTGTCCTGATCGCCAGCACAATGGGCCTCTTGTCAGTTCCCTTGCGTTGGGTTTTCTTGACGTTCTGCTTCTACCGCAGGAGCTTTTGCTGAGTTGGGCTCCCGCTATGCTTGGCCTCCTCCTTGAGGGGGCCACGCCGAGGTTTTTCAGCCAGGTTAAACCCGAGTCATGAGACCATAGATGTCAGGCGAGTGTATGCTTCTCAGTTCTGTCTTGTCACAACAAAGATTTGGAGAGACAGACATTAAAGCCCTCCACGTATCACAGCTCTCGGGTCTTGGACAAACCGTGTTATAGCTCTTAAGACAAATCAGTGTTATAGCTCTATTTTATTTAGAAGATAGCAGGAAAATCCGCCCTCGAAGCATGAGGGCATGCCAACCCAAAGACGCAAAGAGAAGAGAGTGGAGGAGCAAGCCAGCACGCGGGGGACAGAGAAAGAGAGAGAGCCCTTTGGCTCCTCTTTTTATGGTTTTCCCTCCCCCTGGGCCTGCCCTATGCAAATTGGGCTAGCCAGGAGTGCTGTTTGTTCTACCTGAAGTCCTCACTCAGGTCCTTGGACCTCCCTTTGACCTTCCTTTGTTCTATTTCCCCAGGCTTTTCCCTTCCTTGTCTTTTAGCCACCACCATTTTGGACTCCTTTTTCCTATTCTAACTACCTAACAAAACTGTCTGAAAAGCAACTGTCAACAAGCTCTAAACTTTTACATACACACTTTTTCAGAATTTCACATTTAGGACTTTATCCTAAGGAAATGATGTGCCATGCTGTGCTAAGTCGTTTCAGTCATATCCAACTCTTTGCAACCCCATGAACTGTAGCCTGCCAGGCTCCTCTGTCCATGGGATTCTCCAGGCAAGAATACTAGAGTGGGTTACCATGCCCTCCCCCAGGGTTCTTCCTGATGTAAGGATCAAACTCTCATCTTTTAGGTCTCCTGAACTGACAGGCAGATTCTTTACCACTAGCACCCCCGGGAATGGATGTGCACAAAAGTTGGCTAAAAGAATGTTCATATTACCAGTATTAAGTTCAGTTCAGTTCAGCTCAGTTCAGTCACTCAGTCGGGTCCGACTCTTTTCAACCTATTAACCACAGCACACCAGGCCTCCCTGTCCATCACCAACTCCCAGAGTCCACCCAAATCCGTGTCCATTGAGTCGGTGATGCCATCCAACCATCTCATCCTCTGTTGCCCCCTTCTCCTCCTGCTCTCAATCCCTCCCAGGGTCTTTTCCAATGAGTCAGCTCTTCACATTAGGTGGCCAAAGTACTGGAGTTTCAGCTTCAACATCAGTCCTACAAACGAACACCCAGGACTGATCTCCTTTAGAATGGACTGGTTAGATCTCCTTGCAGTCCAAGGGACTCTCAAGAGTCTTCTCCAACACCACAGTTCAAAAGCATCAATTCTTCGGCCCTCAGCTTTCTTTATAGTCCAACTCTCACATCCATACATGACTACTGGAAAAACCATAGCCTTGACTAGACAGACTTTGTTGGCAAAGTAATGTTTCTGCTTTTTAATGTGCTGTCTAGGTTGGTCATAACTTTCCTTCCCAGGAGTAAGCGTCTTTTAATTTCATGGCCACAGTCACCATCTGCAGTGATTTTGGAGCCCAAAAAAATAAAGTCAGCCACTGTTTCCATTGTTTCCCCATCTATTTCCCATGAAGTGATGGGACCAGATGCCATGATCTTCGTTTTCTGAATGTTGAGCTTTAAGCCAATTTTTCACTCTCCTCTTTCACTTTCATCAAGAGGCTCTTTAGTTCTTCTTCACTTTCTGCCATAAGGGTGGTGTCATCTGTATATCTGAGGTTATTGATATTTCTCCCAGCAATCTTGATTCCAGCTTGTGCTTCATCCAGCCCAGAGTTTCTCATGATGTACTCTGCATATAAGTTAAATAAGCAGGGTGACAATATGCAGCCTTGATGTACTCCTTTTCCTATTTGGAACAAGTCTGTTATTCCATGTCCAGTTTTAACTGTTGCTTCCTGACCTGCATACAGGTTTCTCAAGAGGCAGTATTTATAATGGGAAATATTGGAAACAACCTAAATGTTCAATAGGATATTTAATAGTAAGATGCCCGTCATTTTTATATGTTACAGAGAGGTATTTGTTGATATAGAAATATGCTTTTTCTGCAGACATAGAGAACAGGCTGTGGACACAGTAGGGGAAGGAGAGGGAGGGATGAATTGAAAGAGTAACATAGAAACATATACATTACCATATGTAAACTAGAATACCAGGGAGAATTTCCTTTATGAAGCAGGGAATGCAAACCCAGTGCTCTGTGACAACCTAGAGAGGTGGGATGGGGTGGGAGGTGTGAGGGAGTTTCAAGAGGGAGGGGCATATGGCTGATTCATATGCATGGCAGAAACTAACACAATTTTGTAAAACAATTATCCTCCAATTAAAATTTTTTTAAAGAAATATGCTCTCTCTATATTAAGAAGAAATGACAGAATGTATATAATGTAATTCCAACTTTAATTTTAAAATGTAATGAGTAGATTTTGACAACATCAAGATAACTAAGCAGAATAAAGAACAAGAGAGAACCCACATCTCTTTTGTCTCCTGCATTGGCAGGCAGGTTCTTTACCAGTAGCACCACCTGGGAAGCCCAAGAGACTATACACTTTACTGTCAATTGGTTAGGGCTTCCCTGGTGGCTCACTCAGCTGGTTAAGAATCTGCCTGCAATTCAGGAGAGCTGGGTTCAATCCCTGAGTTGAGAAGATCCCCTGGAGAAAGGAACAGCTACTCACTCCAGTATTCTGGCCTGGAGAATTCCGTGGACTGTATAGTCCATGGGGTCACAAAGTTAATTGGTTATTTCTATGTGGTCAAACAACAGGTTTTCTTCTTCCATGTTCTTATTTGTATTGGTTTGGTTTTCTGTAATATGTATTATTTTCACAACTTGCAAAACTCTTAGCTATTATTTGAGGGCCTGCCTTCAGGTAATCTTCTTTTGGGATATCCAAGCACTCGTTTATCATTTATGTCCCCTAGGACATAAATGTCACAGACATCTCTGTCTATGTCTATATTTTTTCTATAAGAGTCTCAGCCACTTCACATCAGAGTATGTCCTAAAGAGCTATGAACTTTCCAGCATCAGAAGGCTGGGTGCTCGCTAACATGATCCCTAACAGAGTGAATATTTGGCATCAGTAAAAGGCACAAAGGCTGCAGATAAAAAAAGATGAAGCCAATGGCTGATGCAAGTGTTATATTTAGTTTACTTTTCAGTTTTCAATTCTACTTCTTTAGTTCTCCCACTACCTCTAGGAGAACTTTTTCTATTTATTCTATCTTTTAAATTTAATTTATTCTAGCTCTTTACACTTTTTCATATTATCCCTACCATAGGAAAATATCATGGCCAATATTTCAGTTCTCCTTTTCCAAAGGGGAAAAAATCATGGAATATTTAAGAATCATTTGATATAGCCAGTCTGCTCTGCCCATAAGATTCTCCAGGCAAGAATACTGGAGTGGGTTGCCATGCCCTCCTCCAGGGAATCTTCCCAACCCAGGGACTGAACCTGCATTTCTTATGTCTCCTGCATTGGAAGGTGGGTTGTTTACCACTAGTACCACCTGGGAAGCCCATATTAAAACCTTGCCGACCTACAACATTGACAACATATTTTGTAGCTGATATCACCATAAACTCACAGGAAGGTGGTTTCCACTCCAAAAACACACTTAGGGCCCAACTGGCTGGCAGATTTAAAGGACATGAAGAGCTGAGTCAGCCTGGTAGACTTGTCCTGGGAGAATAATTACTAACTGATAGGCAACCTGCAGGAAAAACAACTGGCATGAAAACTATTATTTTGCATGGGACCTAATCTCAGAAGAAAGAGTTAAGCATGGTGATATAGAGTTCTATTCCTAATGGGATCCAGGGCTAACACCTGCCAAGACACATACAAACTCAAATCAAAATCTGAGGATAAAACTGGCCATCGTGGAGCCTTCTTCCTAAAGCAACTGTGGTCCAGAATTGTTTCTTTCCAAAATACTTGAAAATGTGACTCAGTCTTCCCTACTTTTCTTCACCTCATTCCATGATATATCTCAGAAATGAGAAGTGGAACCTTTACTTTCCACCTCAGATGGACAGTTTACTTCTAACAAGACTGTTTACAATGATCAAAGGTGTTCCTCCCTGTGCATGACCAGTGAAGTCTTCAGTGAGGTTCTCAAATTTTAGTGAAGATGAGATTTACCTGGGCACCTACATTCGTTATTTAATGCTGTGAAACAAATCATCTCAAAACTCAGTAGATTTAGGGACAAGAATTCAGAGGAAGCTTGGCTGGCAATTCTGACTCAGAGTCCCTCAAAGGTTTCAGGCAGACGTCCACTGTGGCTGCTGTCATTGGAAGGCCCAACTGGGGACAGAGGCACTACTTCCAAGGTGGTTTACTCACAAGACTGGCAAGTCAGTGCTGTTAGAAAGCCTCAGTTCCTGTCCACGTGGTCTCGCCCCACGGCTGTTGAGTGACCTCACAACATGGAGGCTTGCTTCCTCCGGACGAAGCAGCAAGAGACCAAGCAGAAGCTGCAATGCCTTTTACAACCTGCCCTTAGAAGTCACACACTGTCCATTTTGTGGTATTCCTTCCAGCATGTGGGTCAGCCTGACCCAGTGCAGGTGATCCCATGACGTCAGATGACATGAGGCTCATGGGGACAGACGATCTCTAGCCCTTAATCCTGAGCCAGAGGCTATGATGGGATGAGGCTTGCAGGGTTGGTGGGGGTGGGGGGGGGGCTGTCTCGGGGGAAGAGATGAGCATACCCTGCACATGGAGGAATATGAATTGTGGCCATCGAGTGGCCTGAACAGAGCAGATGGCCACATCTATGTATTTATCCCACCCCACAGACTCTTCTTACAGAGTGACAGATCTCCCCTCACTAGGAGGTGGGATCTATGTTTTATTCCCTTGAATTGAGGGAAGAGAGAAGGGAGGAGTTCACTGCCCCAATCAGTGGGGACATGGATTTGGTCAAAGTAATACTATCTAAATTTCTGAGGCTAGGACATATCAAGAATATAGCTTCTACTGTCTTTCCTTCCACTTCTCTGAGGATAATTGTCCTTGAGACACACAAACTTTATTGTGAAGAAGTCCAGGCCACACAGAGAGGTCATATGTGGGTGTTCTGGCTGACAGTCCCACCTAGGTGTTCAGCATCAACTACCTGTGAGTGAACAGCAGCTTCAGACACTTCCTGGTCCAACCTGAGCCTTTCATCTGAGTCCCCACACACCAGTGAAGAAGAGGCAAGCCACCTGCACTAGTCTCTTCGACCTGAGGATGATTGTTTTAAGCCAGACAGTTGTGAGGGAACTGGGGGTAATGCATAACTAATGCAATAACTTTAAATATACTTGTTGTAGCTACAAATCTCCAGCTCCCACTCCAGACCCACTGAATGAGACTTCCTAAGCCAGGAGAAGCCTGGAAAACTGTTGATTTATGAAAAACCTCAGATAACTCTTATCATCAGAGAGTGAATTCTGATGGAGTATCTTCCATCACAAGTCTCAATGAAATAATCTACCTGGTTTTTATCTTTGATTGTCTATGCATTTCATCTACTTTGTGAAAACCACAACTGGAAATTGAATCTAAATATGGTTACAGATGAATTGCTCTTGAATTGCTAACACTCAAATTTTACATTAAATCTTCAGAAGATAGTGCTTGGAGAAGAAATATGGAAAAAATACAAAAGTTTTATAGATTTCCAGGCAAACTATAAAATCCTCTTTTTTAATCTTTAACCACAGTTATTAAACTACTGGGAAAACAGAGGACCAAAGGCAAAATATGTCATTTTTTTATGGCAACTCTAAATGTACCAATAGGGTATGGAATCTCCAAATTATATTAAGTGGGGAAAAAATAAAATGCATAACAATATATGTATATTTAGGTGGTAAATGCATAAAATTGCCTCTGTAAAGATATACACAAAACTGGTAACAATGGTTGCTTTTGGAAATAACTGGATAGCTAGGCTAAGTGCATAAGAAAGACATTTTTCACTGAATAGTGTTTGTATACTTTGAATTTTATACTGGGATCATGTAATACTTTATAAAAAGAGATAAATAAAATGTATTTAAAATAACTTTTCTCTTTGAGGACCCTCTTGGGAGTTACTCCAGAACATGAAAGTGTGACCACATTACTTACAGATTTTTTTTTTTTTTCCAGTTTCATAGTGAAAGGAAACTCAAGATCCATCAGGACCCGGGGTCCTAATAGATTGAAATCTAGCCACATTATAGGGTTGATAGCTCTATCCCCATATCTTACTGGGTCTCTCAGGTATCACTGCCTAACCTCTATTTCTGACACCGCACACCCTTAAACTTTGTGCAAGTAGACACTTGTGCTGGGCCTTGCTCAGAAAACCCTGCTCTGGTCCTGCCCTGGCTTCACTCATCCCATTCACTAAAGAGCTGTGGCCAAGGGAACATGTCCACCAGGGCCCACATTTTATGTATTTAAGAAAATCTAACATTTGTTTCTGTGAAAGAATATGCTAGGAAATTTTTCTATTTTAAAAATAAATAACAAACCGCTAATTATTAGAGAAACACAAATCAAAACTATAATGAGGGATCACCTCCCACTAGTCAGAATGACCATCATCAAAAAAATCTACAAACAATTAACACTGGAGAGGGTGTGGAGAAAAGGGAACCCTCCTATACTGTTGGTGGGAATGTAAACGGATACAGCCACTACACAGAACAGTACGAGATTCCTTAAAAAAAAAAACTAGGAATCAGATCAGATCAGATCAGTCGCTCAGTCATGTCCGACTCTTTGCGACCCCATGAATCACAGCACACCAGGCCTCCCTGTCCATCACCAACTCCTGGAGTTCACTCAGACTCACATCCAACGAGTCAGTGATGCCATCCAGACATCTCATCCTCTGTCGTCCCCTTCTCCTCCTGCCCCCAATCCCTCACAGCATCAGAGTCTTTTTCAATGAGTCAACTCTTCGCATGAGGTGGCCAAAGTACTGGAGTTTCAGCTTTAGCATCAGTCCTTCCAAAGTAATCCCAGGGCTGATCTCCTTCAGAATGGACTGGTTGGATCTATATGATTCAGCAACCCACTACTGGGCATATATCCTGAGAAAACCATAGTTGAAAAAGACACATGTACTCCACTATTCATAGCAGTACTATTTACAACACCCCGGACATAGAAGCAACCTAGATGTCCATTGACAGATCAATGAATAAAGAATATATAGTACGTATATACCATGGAATATTCAGTTCAGTTCAGTTCAGTCGCTCAGTTGTGACCGACTCTTTGCGACCATATGGACAGCAGCACACCAGGCTTCCAACATGGAATATTACTCAGCCATAAAAAGAATATTTGAGTCAGTGTTAGTGATGTAGATGAACCCAGAGCTTATTAAATGGAGTGAAATAAATCAGAAAGAGAAAAACAAATATAGTATATTAACCTAAAATAGGTCAAATATAGTATTTGACCTAAATCAAATCCCTGACAATTATACAGTGGAAGTGAGAAATAGATTCAAGGGATTAGATCTGATAGAGAGAGTGCCTGCAGAACTATGATAGAGGTTCATGACATGTACAAGAGGCAGTGATCAAGACCATCCCCAAGAAAAAGAAATGCAAAAAGGCAAAATGGTGGTCTGGGGAGGCCTTACAAACAGTTGTGAAAGGAAGAGAAGTGAAAGGCAACGGAGAAAAGGAAAGATATACTCATTTGAATGCAGAGTTCTAAAGAATAGCAAAGAGAGATAAGAAAGCCTTCCTCAGGGATCAGTGCAAAGAAATAGAAAAAAACAATAGAATGGGAAAGACTAGAGATCTCATCAAGAAAATTAGAGATACCAAGAGAACATTTTGTGCAAAGATGGGCACAATAAAGGACAGAAATGGTATGGACCTAACAGAAGCAGAAGATATTAAGAAGAGGTGGCAAGAATACACAGAAGAACTATACAAAAAAGATCTTCAAAACCCAGATAATCAAGATGGTGTGATCACTTACCTAGAGCCAGACATTCTGGAATGTGATATCAAGTGGGCCTTAGGAAGCATCACTACGAACAAAGCTAGTGGAAATGATGGAATTCCAGTTGAGCTATTTCAAATCCTGAAAGATGATGCTGTGAAAGTACCAGCAAATTTGGAAAACTTAGCAGTGGCCACAGGACTGGAAAAAGTCAGTTTTCATTCTAGTCCCAAAGAAAGGCAATGCCAAAGAATTTTCAAACTACCGCACAAATACACTCATCCCATACACTAATAAAGTAATGCCCAAAATCTCCAAGCCAGGCTTCAACAGTACCTGAACTGTGAACTTCCAGATGTTCAAGCTGGATTTATAAAAGGCAGAGTAACCAGAGATAAAATTGCCAATGTTCGTTGGAGCATCGAAAAAGCAAAAGAGTTCCAGTAAAACATTTATTTCTGCTTTATTGACTATGCCAAAGCCTTTGACTGTGTGGATCACAACAAACTGGAAAATTCTTAGAGAGATAGAAATACAGACTACCTGACCTATCTCTTGAGAAATCTGTATGCAGGTCAGGAAGCAACAGTTAGAACTGGACATGGAACAACAGACTGGCTCCAAATAGGAAAAGGAGTATGCCAAGGCTGTATATTGTCATCTTGCTTATTTAACTTATACGCAGAGTATATCATGAGAAATGCTGGGCTGGATGAAAAGCTGGAATCAAGATTACAGAGAGAAATATCAATAACCTCAGATATGTAGATGATACCACCCTTATGGAAGAAAGCAAAGAACTAAAGAGCCTCTTGATGAAAGTGAAAGAGGAGAGTGAAAAAGTTGGTTTAAAGCTCAACGAAGATCATGGCATCTGGTCTCATCACTTCATGGCAAATAGATGGAGAAACAGTGGAAACAGTGGCTGACTTTATTTTTCTGGGCTCCAACATCACTGCAGATGGTGACTGCAGCCATGAAATTAAAAGACACTTGCTCCTTGGAAGAAAAGCTATGGCCAACCTAGACAGCATATTAAAAAGCAGAGACATTACTTTACCAACAAAGGTCTGTCTAGTCAAGGCTATGGTTTTTCCAGTAGTCACGTATGGATGTGGGAGTTGGGCTATGAAGAAAGCTGAACGCCAAAGAATTAATGCTTTTGAACTGTGGTGTTGGAGAAGACTCTTGAGAGTCCCTTGGACTGCAAGGAGATCCAACCAGTCCATCCTAAAGGAAATCAGTCCTAGGTGTTCACTGGAAGGACTGATACTGATGCTGAAACTCCAATACTTTGGCCACCTGATGTGAAGAACTGACTCGTTTGAAAAGACCCTGATGCTAGGAAAGATTGAAGGTGGCAGGAGAAGGGGACAAGAGAGGATGAGATGGTCGGATGGCATCACCGACTCAATGGACATGGGTTTGAGTAAGCTCCGGGAGTTGGTGATGGACAGGGAGGCCTGGCGTACTGCTTTCCATGGGGTGGCAAAGAGTCAGACATGACTGAGCAACTGACCTGAACTGAACACATATGTATTGAATCTAGGAAAATTATATTGATGAACCCATTTGCAGGGAAGGAATAGAGGTGAAGATGTAGAGAATGGACTTGTGGACACAGTGGGGGAGGGAAAGAATGGGACAAATGGAGAAAGTAGAACCACTATATATATATATATATATATATATATATATATATATATACACACACACACTATCATGTTAAGATGGATGGCTGGTGAGAAGTTGCTGTGTAGGACAGGGAGCCCAGTCTGGTGCTCTGTGATGACACAGAGGGATATGAGGACCAGGGGAGAGAGGGGAAGAAGGGAGGGGATGTATGTATAATTATGGCTGATTAACGTTGTTCTATGGCAGAAACCAACACAACATTGTAAAAATTTTTTTAACAAAAAATAAAAATAAATGATGGCCATCTTGTCCTCAGAAATAATAGCAACTTCTGTACTGTTCTCCTGTACATTCTACTTATTGAAACATGTTACTAGTCTTAACTCTAGAAAAAAAAATCAGTAATGTACATTAATAAGGATTTTCATGTCTTTTTCAAAATGATATGAATATATTAAAAACAAATAAATTTTAAAATTTTTTTTTCAGAAGCAGATTTATCAGTGAGAGTTACTCTGAATGTCTCTTATGTTCAAAGATCATTCACATTAAAGGCCAGATATACTGCTGCTTCTGATGATTATTGGGAAGATATCTAATGGAAGGAAAATTAGAACCAAGATGTCAAAAGAAAAAAGAAGCTAATAATTTACTATGTGTCAGCATGTTGCTTTCTAAACTTTGTATGAAGAATCTGAGTTTAAAACACTGAAGAATAAACAGCCAATCAAAGAGAAATGCATCATAGCTATGGGTTTTCCAGTAGTCATGTATGGATGTGAGAGTTGGACTATAAAGAAGGCTGAGCACCAAAAAATTGATGCTTTTGAACTGTGGTGTTGGAGAAGACTCTTGAGAGTCCCTTGGACTGCAAGGAGATCAAACCAGTCCATCCTAAAGGAAATCAGTCCTGAATATTCATTGGAAGGACTGATGCTGAAGCTGAAGCTCCAATACTTTGGCCACCTGATGCGAAGAACTGACTCATTTGAAAAGATCCTGATTCTGGGAAAGATTGAAGGCAGGAGAAGAGGGTGACAGAGGATGAGATGGTTGGATGGCATCACTGACTCAATAGACATGAGTTTGAGCAAGCTCTGGGAATTGGTGAAGGACAGGGAAGCCTGGCATGCTGCAGTCCATGGGGTCTATGGGGTCGCAAACAGTCGAACACAATTAAACAACAACAGGAACAAAATGAAGATTAAAAGGAAGTTATATATTAAAACTATCTTCAGTTTACACTTTTAAGCATGTTCATTTATACAGTAGATTAAAAAGCTTTTTTTACTAGGAAAAAAGTCCATAAGGATCCATGAACTCACTGGAATTTCTCAGCATTTTTCATTGCAGCTGAGCTTGTGAATCACTAGAGATCTCATGTAAGAGGAGAACAGGGACGGATCCTGAATAGACTGCAAATGGGAGGCGGAGGAGGCCTAGTTTGACTACAGAGAAATTTGGAAAGGCTGACATTTGGCAGTGGCACTTAAAACCCAAGGAGTATTAGATAAAATGTGCTGGAGGATATAAAGAAGTAACGTGTGGAATGCCAACCTCCTTCATTCCCTGCAAGGAAATAAGTAATCTAGAAGGAGCTGGAACTGTTATACTGAACCTGGTGCCACTTGTGATTAAATCTCTGGGAACTCCAGAATGTAAAATAATTTGTGTCTGGACTCTACTCATGATTGGAGAAGGCAATGGCACCCCACTCCAGTACTCTTGCCTGGAAAATCCCATGGACAAAGGAGCCCGGTAGGCTGCAGTCCATGGGGTCGTGAAGAGTTGGACACGACTGAGCGACTTCACTTTCACTTTTCATTTTCATGCATTGCAGAAGGAAATGGCAACCCACTCCAGCGCTCTTGCCTGGAGAATCCCAGGGACAGGGGAGCCTAGTGGGCTGCCGTCTATGGGGTCGCACAGAGTCGGACACGACTGAAGTAACTTAGCAGCTACATATGATGCTAGAATTTGGGTATTGTGATCTCTGGCAGGAAGATGCTCATGGGGTTGCAAGATCCCTGCAGACACTGATTCACCGCAGACCACTCACCAGAACAGGCCCCTCTCAACAGCAGAGACACGAGTGTTAGCCTGTCCCAACCACAGACAGTGATCACTCAATGCCTCTCTCCCCTGGGTTTTGTCTTATGAGGTCCCTGATAAACTGATACAGAATTGTGTCAAAGAAATTTTTATTATTTTAGGGTTTAAAAAATGTCTTGCTCCACCTTAACTTGGTGAACAAATGAAATACCTAAGAAGTTGGGACTTACTCCTCCTCCTAACTGGCACCCACACTGGCACAGGGTGACTGAGAGGAGACTCCAGTTGTGGGTTCCTCTCCACTTCAACCCAGCCACCAGACCCAGGGCCTTTCCTTCATCTTGCACACACACTCATATGTACTCCCCAAGGCTGTCAGGTGAGTTGCAGACATTAGTGAAAGTTGAGAAAACGGAGGGGGATGACAGCATAAGAAAAACAAGTTAAAATTAAATATGTGACTCCGCAGCATCCAGCATCCCCTGGGCCCTGTTGAGCAAGACAGCATTCAGCTCCCTGATGTAGTTTAAGTCTTGTTTCGGTCCTGCTCCCTCAGTCCCAGCACGTCTTTCCTCTCGCCTACCACCCCCAAATTTATGTCCATTGATGTAAAATAGTGCAGTTCTTTGTCCTGTTTTAAAAAAGCATACCCTTAGGCCCTTATCTTCTGTCCCTAAGTGCTTAACAAAGCATTTAATACATACATACAATTACTTTTGTAAAAGAAACTCATGCCCTTTAGTAAAATGATCAGATTTGTTATTCTTCAACATGAAGCACTTTGCAAAGCACCAGGCAAGTGGAAGTCACCATTACTGGTCCCTGCTGTTACTCTTTGCACCTCCAACAGGAGCTCTTTCTGTGTTCAGAGCCCCCTGGATCCTTCAGGGGACCTGAGTGCCTGTACACCTGCCCCACCAACCAGGCCTGACACCACCATTCACCCTCCCTGTGGTCTGAGACTCTGGCCAGAAGTAGTGGGAATTCACTCCCTGTCATCTCGTAGAATGTCAGGCCCTTGGCCTTGAGTTCCTGATAAGCCAGGTCTTCTTCTTCCTACTCTCTCTGAAGCCCACTGTCTCCACCACCACAAGTACTTCATGCAGACTCTGACTCTTGCCTCTGTGCTCCTGAAGGTGAACCATTTCCCAAATTTCCCCCTTCCCTAAATATCCAAATAGTTTTGTTCCTACTGGGGCCCAGACCCAGAAATCCCCATGCTTGGAGCTCATGGTAATTCAGTGTTGGGGACCAGTTAACTCCAGGGTTCATACCCTTGCAAAACTGCAAAATACATAGACCCCACTTTCCTAGGGGTGATGGGAGGTGGTGCTGAACTCACCTCTTACTTCCACATTCTGCCTTCCTTCCAAATGCATGAACACTTGAGTCAGTGGGTTTCCCTTAGGCCCAGGGAAGTTTTTCCCACCATACACTGAGAGACCAGACTGCTTGCTGGTTGAAGATACATAGCAGTCCAGGGCTAAGATTTCCAGAGCAGTCTTCAAACTACAGTCCAGACTCTTCACTCACTAGACGTCACAATAATAATACCTGACATTGAAGGAATGCTTCCCATAAGCAAGGCATAAGGTTAAGTACCTCATATACATTGTCTCATTCAATCATCCTTCAAGCCCAACAACACAGGTATTTTTATTATGCCCATTTTATAGATGATGAAACTGAGGTTCAATCAAATTAAACAACTTGCTCAAGATCATGGAATTAAAGTATCAAAGACATGTCTGAATGTTCTTATCCACCAGGCTATACTACCATTTCCCTTATAGCTCAGTCATAAAGAATCTGCCTGCAATGCAGGAGACCCAGTTTCGATTCCTGGGTCGGGAAGATCTCCTAGAGAAGGAAATGGCAATCCACTCAGTATTCTTGCCTGGAAAATCCCATGGACAGAGGAGCCTGGCAGGCTACAGTCCATGGGGTCATAAGAGT
Source organism: Bubalus bubalis (assembly GCF_019923935.1). NCBI lineage: Eukaryota > Metazoa > Chordata > Mammalia > Artiodactyla > Bovidae > Bubalus > Bubalus bubalis. The sequence continues at coordinate 98,974,365 of NC_059167.1, read as the reverse complement.
TGGACATGACTTAGCAATTAAACCACCAAACACCATACATCACTGAAATCATTTCATTAGTAATCCCTCTGAAACCAGCTCTAATATGTTCCCTCTTACACATAGCTGAGCTGTGCACTTACAAGCTAGTCTCAGATGAAACACAGGGGTCCAGTCAAGAGAACTGGTTGAGAACGTGAAGCAGAGCTGGAAGCTCCCCTTAACAACGGCTCCCAGGGAACATTTTATCTGAGGCCCTAGGAGATGCTAACAAAGGTCCGTCTAGTCAAAGCTATGGTTTTTCCAGTGGTCATGTATGCATGTGAGAGTTGGACTATAAAGAAAGCTAAGTGCCGAAGAATTAATGCTTTTGAACTGTGGTGTTAGAGAAGACTCTTAAGAGTCCCTTGGACTGCAAGGAGATCCAACCAGTCCATCCTAAAGGAAATCAGTTCTGAATATTCATTGGAAGGACTGATGCTGAAGCTGAAACTCCAATTCTTCGGCCAGCTGAAGCGAAGAACTAACTCATTGGAAAAGACCCTGATGCTGGGAAAGATTGAAGGTGGGAGGAGAAGGGAAGGACAGAGGATGAGATGGTTGGATGGCATCAATGACTCGATGGACATGAGTTTGAATAAGCTCCAGGAGTTAGTGATGGACAGGGGAGCCTGGCATGCTGCAGTCCATGGGGTTGCAAACAGTCGGACATGACTGAGTGACTGAAATGAGGAGATGCTCTGTAACTCAGAGTTGAGACAGATTGCTCAAAGTCATCCCTGAAGAGTCAAGGTCAACCCTTGGAATTACTGCCTATTAATTATTTTCATCATCCCTATGTCCCCCTGAGAAGCCCTCAAACTCTCAAAATAACCAGACTTGGCTTCTGACCAGCTCAAGAAATTAACTAAGGCCCCAGAGTCTTCTCTGGTATTACTTGATGATGCAGTAAGACTCCTTCAGTTCACCAGGCTGATTTATAAATCTCCAGTCAGAGTAACCAAGGCAACAGATACTTCTGACCTAACACTAATATATTGACCAGCCTTGACAGGTGGGGGGTAGGGATGAGAGCCCCCACAGGACCATTTTCAAATTCTCAGGTATGTTACAGCTACACTGCCTACCCTTAGTATTAGCCCCAAACCACACCCTTCAAACCCTGAGCTCCACCTCAGATTTAGAGTACTCCCAGGAACTCCCAACATCTAAGTCCTCCTATTGAAGTTCTTTAAAATGTCCTTTCCGTCATATATTGTATCTTATACACTTGGTTCAAAAGAAGCCATTCCTGGACACTGCTTCATAGTGAAACCATTGGTATCCACCTTGCATGTGCAGTCCTGACTTCTATTTTAGCCTATGACATAGGTGCCTAAAACACTAGGATAGCCTTCGCTCTTGTTTATTTTCCATGAGGCATTGACAGCGCACTCTGGAATAAAACACGAACTAAGAAGCATGAGCAGTAGTCCCAGGTGTCTCACTAACTAGCCAACCAACTCATTGACCTTTGCTGTATTCCAGTCTCCCCTCTGGGATGAGCATTCTGAATAATTACTAAGCTTCCTGCAGCTTTAACTTTTCACGTTTCCCCTCTAATGTTTAACTACCATTTGAAGTTAGTAACAGCTTGTTCGCTTACTATCTTCTGATCTTACTCCTAAAGGCTGGCAGGTCCACTTTCTTCTCTAATGTCTTCACCTTAGAGATAGTCTTGATTTTTTTTTTTTTTTTTGGCCTACAAAACTAGCATAACCAACACCAATACTGCTGAATGATTGATAGTGCTCAAATGTATTCTTCAATCTTTGTTTCAGCCCCCATCCATGTCATTTTTATTTGTGCATAAACTTTTCCAGTATAAACTTCTCAATTCTTACTAATATAGCCTCCTTTCTCTTTATTCCTTCCGCATCCTCTATATATAATTTGACAGAAACAATCAACTCTTCCATGTATTATCTGATACTTTTACTTCTCATGAGATGCTCCCAACTGCCTCCTGCATTGATTTTATACTCTTCCAACTAGTCCCCAAGCATACACAACTCCATTTACCTCCAGGCTCGTGTCATTTTAAGCTTGTAGAGAGAAAACAATAATTGTAAGCAACCTTTGGAGTAATGGCTGCTGTTTCTTTCGCATGCCTAAACTTAGAAAAGGTCATAGAAAGGTATTTGCCTCTTATTAACATCTAATAGCTGTGTTATTCCCATAGGCAGAAACAAACCAAAAAAGTAGCAATTGCAGTTTGACAGTGACATAAACACCTGTCTGGCTAATGAATTCCTTGCCAAGTGCATGTTCCAAAAGAGAAAGCAATGTCACCTTTAACATAAGGGACTTTTTTGGGAATGCTGAACCTACACCGAGGGAAAGTAAGATCTATAAATAACATAAATGAAAAAATATTGGAGTTATGTCTCTGGGAACATTAAAATGGAAACTATCTTGTCATTTGGGTTCACCCTATTGTATTCTTATCTTTCTCATGAACAAACCTGGTGCTGACTCCTATTAAAACTTCATAAGAACCCTCAGTCCCACTAACTCAGGTATGTCACTTGATGCCCCATAAAGTGCCCTCTTTTCTAATCCTAGGAGCAAACTACCCAGATAATACAACAGTGCTTCTTTAAGACTAAAATTACAGGCTATCAAAGTTGCTAAATATAATCACTAAGAAAACTGGCTTCCTGAAAGCTCATCTATGCCAAGTATCTTGTAGGTTGAGACTCTTCCATGATACATCACACATGGGGAAAGGAAACAGATATAGGAAGTTAATGACATTTTCCATCAGAGCCTTGACTGAATCTGGATGCCCCTTTGCATGCAAAATCAGCCTCCATTAATAAGTCCACCTCTGAAGGAAATGTTATAGATGATCTGTAACAGCAGAGACAAAAATTCGATATCCCTTCTGAAAATGAAATCCCCACCAATGAAGCCAAGATGGTAACATCACTCTAGCCTCATATTTGGCTTTCTGTGCTGTTGCTCAGTCGTGTCTGACTCTTTGAAACCCTATGGACTCCTCTGTCTATGGGATTCTCCAAGCAAAAATACTAGAAGGGATTGACATTTCCTTCTCCAGGGGATCTTCCCGACTCAGGGATCAAACCCACATCTGCATCTCCTGCATTGCAGGTGTATTCTCTACACTGAAACACCTGGGAAGGCCTACTTAACCCTCTAGAAGCTTCTACTGGAGCAAGACTTCAAAAATTTGAGACATCGGATCTAATTTTAGTAGCTGCATTTGGAAGAGCTATTTTCCCAAACATCTTTCAAGGTAGACAGACCAGCCATTGAAATTTTGCCACACATTGATACAGACATTATTGATGGTAATTTCTGGAGAAGATTTAAATTTATTTTCACTTTGCAAAACTGTTCTGAACCAATGCTAAACGTTCTTCTGCTCAGCAAGCAGCAGTCACCTTCAGACTCCCTGTGAGCACGTTACTCAAGGGGAAGAACAGAGTCACTACAAGATTTCTCTAATCACACAGCCTAATTACAAGGAGGAGTAAATCACTAAACTTTGTACCTTAAATAAATAAAAGAGTAATTTAGCAAGCCAATAGGAAGCTGAACCCTTAGCAAGATAATGTATCGGTTTAGGCCCAAGAAATACACTTCAGTTCTTACTATCATCATCCTGATCACCATTATTTATTATTTACAGGTCGTGTTAAGCACTTTCAGAGAGTTCCCTGGACACATTGTTGAGTTGCCTGTGCAAGTCTCACACTCAGGTACTACTGTCCAAAGAATCTCAGGACTGAAGAAAAATGTCTGTCACAGTCCGTTGAGCCATATACATTTGTCATTCTCAAAAGATAGGATGCTGTTCAGAACCCAAAAACCCTGTCAAACAGGACTGACTTCTCCCTTTCGGAAATTCAAGGGTAAAGTTCTTGTTACTTCAGATTCCATGTTACTTTCAAGTGAAGTCCTACTATTTACACAAGGCTGATGGACAGCTCAACCTGCCGCTGAGCCCAGCTCCCTTCCTGAGCCTTCCCTCCTCTGGTTATGAGATACCATGCACACTGTTCCTGCCTCCTCAAGGCAGCAGCAGTTGTCAAAACTACCTCCAACCAAATGGAGAGTTTAGCTCAACTGAGGAAAGCCTGAGGTCACGAGGCCAAGGCAAAAGGTCCTGTTTGAGCCCATTTCCTTCCCTATATGTCACGCTGGCTGACTGCTTTTGACTCCAGCCACCTGTCCAACAAATCCATGAAAATGATCATGGGTGGGGTAGGAAGAATGTGTGAGGTGCCCTTGGAGCCAACTGGGATTCCATTTTCATCTAAGGTAATATGAAAAGGATAAAGGATGGTCATCTCAAAAGGGTTTTGTAATTTGGTACCAAACTGAATCCATGCAAATGATATCTAAGAGAGCCATATAATCCCTCCCCAGAGTTCAGCCTCTATCTTCTCTAAGTCCTGTATCAGCATCTCAAGTATCCATCCTTCAGATTCAGGCAGCCTCCATTCCCAACCCAATCACCACATAGTTGGCCAGCCAAGGGGGGTTTGAACTGGGACGAGAAACCCCATCAAGACAGCTGGGCTTTTGTTTGGCCTGCCAGGTAGACCTCCAGCCCAGGCAGACAGGGCAAGCCCCTCGGCCAGCTCTGTCAGGCCAGCTCTGTTACGCTGACGGGGCCACAGGCCCTGTTGCCTGCTTTGTACAGCCTGTGGCCCTGTCTCATGCCTAAGCCAGGCACACGGTCCATTTGGTTGGGTCTGTATACTCTGCTTCTACACTGTCTTCTGGAACCTGCTCGTAGGCTGAAGGCAGCATGATCCTGGTGCCTAGGAACAGCAACCACAGTCTGCCTGATCCTTTGGTTTGCCCTCATCCCGAGCCCTCCTCTGCTGTGCCCGTTTGCCACTGTGGACCTGGGCCTAACAGCTTCCGGACTCTGTGACTGCACCCACCTTTCCCCTCCTCCACCTACCCCTACACCCTGGGGTGCCAAGGACCCAGCAGGCTCCCACCTGGGCCAATACTACCAACTTTACTTTGCCAAGCTGCAGAATTGGAAAGCAGCTGAATAAGCACATGTTTTAAAATGGTAATGAGGGGATGTTTGAAACAAAAGTATATGGGAACAGTTGGCAGAATATTCCTTTCCATGAGGGTAAACTGTTGTCATCCTGATGCCTGATTTTACTTTCTAATCCACCCCACTTTTCTGTACTGTGTGTTCTGGGGCCTAATGATTTCTTTTCAAGTTATCTTAAAGCAAATGGCATTGTGAGCCACTTAATTTAGAGATGGTAAAACACAGACCCATGAGAAATCTTTCTCCAAGGATACGGGGTGAAAGCAGTCCTGACAACTCTTGTGTCTGCTCAGTGGAGACCACAGTCCATGAGATGATGCTCTTCCACCCAGTGCCAGGCTCATGCCATGGCCCAGGGCTGGCTGGGCCTCTTCTCTGGCCACTGGCTCTCTGTGGCCTTCCTGACACTACTCCAGCCTGGACCACTTTCTCTCTGAGACCACAAGGCAGGGCAGCAAAGTCTCCATCACCCATTTCCCATTCTGGATGGAGGCAAGAACCACCACCAAACACCTCTCTGTGTCACAGTCCTTCTTCAGTAAGCCCTGAGTTTGCTTAATTCCTACACTTACGGAGGCTTATGAAGGACTCTGTTTATTTCCAAAAACCAAACTTTGGTCTTCTGATGCTTTGTTTATGGCAGGCCCTGAGTTAGTGCAGAATACTTTAAGGGAAAGATTCAAGAGATAATTAATAAAGACAATTTTTCACAGGCAAAGGAAAAATGGCTTTATTCATTCCCAAATGATACCACTCCACTTTTACATAGCATTTCATCACCACAAAAGCATAGGTGCAGGTATTGTTGGGTCATTCTGTTTTCAGTGGCCTCAACCTCATAACTAGGTCAGTCAACGTGGCACAGTCTACTCAGAAGATGAGGAAATTGAGACCCAGGAGAGTCAAGTGGTTCGTCCATGTTCACACAACCAACAAGAGACACAGTCAGATCTACTAACACGTCTCTTATGCCATGAGAGAGGAAAGTCTCAGAAACAAACTGTAAGATATACATCAAAGGTCAAGGGTGACAATCACACAAATATTTAAGGTTACTCCTAAGCAGGGCTATTCAGAGATCTAGTGATGCCTGGGCTACAACCATATCTGTCTTTTAATGATTTGGTTGACTATATGCATATATGTGCATACATATACACATATATGGATATATACATGTGTACACACACATATACATAAACATGCAGATACAGAAGACATGCATATACACATATCATACATATATACATGCCTGTGTATTATACACATATACATACATGTACACATATATACAGTGCATATATACATACATATACATATACACACAAACATATATATAGATACATGTATACATACATATACATGCACATATATATTAAACATACATATATATAATTTTAATACTCTCACACAAAATACAACTGAACATTGGGGCTTATTTGGCTATAAATCTGAGGTGTACATGAAAGCGACACAGAAGAGGTCCCCTCCTCACCCCATCGCCACTCCCCACACCTCTTGATCAGCCCTGACCTTGCGATTTTCCTACTGTCATTCTCGTTAAGAACTAAACAGTTCTCTGTTCACCCCCCACTTTTAGAAGGTGGCCATCAGGGAAGGAGGGAAGGAGTTGCTTCATTTCAGCCATTTGTTTTACAGTGCATGGGACACAAAACCAAGAAAGGGGCCTGTGTGGGATCCACGGGGCCTGGTGTGGCCTCTGCAGCTCCAGTGGGGATCGTCCCTCACGGAGCGGCCTGGCCAGGATGCACCCGCGCTGGGCCACGTGACGCGGGCACAGCTGGGCCCTTGCAGCCGGCCAGGCTCCACTAGGCCCCCTGCAGGCACCTGGCCGGCCCTCGCAACTGTCTCATTTACCGTTCGGGACAATTCTCCACAGGGCGCAGGAAAGCGCATGCTGCTGCCACACTCGGCGCGGCTTCCCCTTCCAAGCCCTAATGAGGTGAGATAATGGATGCAGGAAAGTGTGCAAATGCAAATCAATACGGAACATATGCTCCGCTCCCTGTATTCCCTCCAAGCCAGCCTAGGGGAGCGGAGGAAATGCTTTAGAAATAGTTCTAGACCCGGACTCCTTACTTTCCACCCAAGAGGACAAAATCCGTAAGGTTCCGCACAGCTCCCCGACCCCGTGCAGTCCCGGCCCAGGGAGCAAACTGCCAGTTCTGATTGCTTCTCAGGAACACATTTACCACTCACTTGGCTTGATCCCACCCCACAAAATAAAACCAGCAGGATGGAATGGATGGAATGAAAAGAAGAAAGCTGGCACCAGTCCCTCTATTGTGCAAATGCCCCACACATCCCTTTAGGTCCAGGGATGCAGACCCTGGACTGAAGAGAGAAGACGGCAGCATGCCCCAGCCAGGCCTCCTGGCTCCTGCCCTCTTTGGCTTAAGCAGCCCCGGCAAAGGGCCAGGCAGCGCCGGGCCTTCTGCCCGAGCCATTGCGTCAGCGGGCTCAGCAGGCCACACTGCTGGCCAGGGAGGTCTCCGCTTTCCGGAGTCCAGGGGACGGGTAAGCTGGCATGACACTCTCCCTGCTAGCCAGATTCCCAGTATAGGGAGCTTTCTCTGGGTTTTTGCTGGGCTCCTGTGAGGCTCTGAATGAAGAAAGGGAAGGAAACCAGCACAGCCCTGGGCTGCCTGCTCTCTGCGCTGCCCTCCCCTGCACCCCGCAGCCAGTTTCACCACCCCCACCGCCTGAGGAGGAAGCAGTGAGACTCCAAGCAGGCCAAGTAACCAAGGGAGGTGGAACGCAAATCCGAGTCTGCCAGCCTTCAAAACCAGGGCCCTTCCACTGTGCGTGCGTGTGCTCAGTCACAGCCAACTGGAGCCCGCCAGGCTCCTCTGTCCCTGGGATTTCCCAGGCAAGAATACCAGGGTGGGTGGCCGTTTCCTTCTGCAGGGGATCTTCCCAACCCAGGGATCAAACTCACGTCTCCTGCACTCTCAGGCAGGTTCTTTACCACAGCGCCAGTACTGTACAGGGGTCAACTGAGCACTCAGTCACCAAGGTGTCCAAAGTCATGAGAATAGCAAGGGCTAGCAATTCGCTGCAGTGCGCCTCCTTCCTCCCTGCAGATCTCCAGTGTTATGCAAAGGGCCTCCTCCAGACCATCTGTAGACCCTTATCCTGCACTAAGGAGAATGGAAATGACACAATGGCTTGACATTGACAGCGGTCGGTTGTTCAGTATGTGACAAACTCCTGTGGATCCAGGATGCTCAGAAAAGGGGTGGGGGAGCTCCAGAATCCAGCTGATTTAGTAGACAGGGCTCAAGCCCCAGTACCTCTCAACAGCTCTGCAACCTCTCCAGGGAAGCTGGAGAAACTGGAGAGCTCAGCTTCATGTTCTCCGTGACATGGGATAACAGTGTGTGCCTGTACTGAGTCAAATATACGATTAATAGAACTGGACCCCAGAGGCAGGTTGCCCCAGGGCACGCCCCCAATCCTCCACATACTAGTTTACAACCTTGGGTCCTTTACCTAAGGGCTCTACGCCTCAGTTTCCTCAACTGTACAATGAAATTAACATTGCGCTTACCATACAAGGCTATTAATATTAATGAAGTAATAGTTTAAAGCTTAGATCAGTGAGGGCTCAGAGTCGTGTTATGCAAATTTAAATTAAAACAAGTCAACAATGACGATGAAGTGCTTAGTGGTATGGAGGGAGCTCTCCACAGAGGCAACTCTATTTGTGACTGACTTGCAAAGATTTCAAACGTCCTATCTTTAACTCCCCACAGCAGCCACAGTTCGGATTGTTAATTGAGCCATCTGCCGTGAGGATGGTGAGTCAACAGGCATTTCTCCAATGTATGGCGTGCACCCAGACAGTGTCATGATTGAGGAGCTCTGGTTCTGTGCATCACTCCTCTGGGTCTGATAGTCTCTGAACTAGCAGACTTAGCTTCCCCACCAGCTGCAGATACCATGGTGACCCTGCCCTGGGGCAGCTATCTCTCCGGACTGACGTGCGGGAGGATTCCAGCAACAACACAAACACACACTCTGGATATATTCCCCCAAGGATGACCACCATGTGCCTGCCAGCTCAGAACACGGGCACTGACCCAGCTGACTGCCACTCAGGGAGAGGCTTAGTGAACTCACGATAACTTTAATGACTTGAACAATTCTCTGATATAATGCCTAGACACAAACATGTTTATTTTGCTAAGAACTCATAATGTGTGTTGAAGTTTCTGGATAAGAAATGATCAAAGATAGATAGAGACTACGGCTCACCAGGAACATGCTAGTACTAAAGGTCCACCAGCACATCTGCAAACATGGTTTTGAAGAAAAATGGCCCCTAACATTTATGGGTTCTCAGATAAGAGTACAAATGGAGCCCTACTGTTAAAAAATAGGTTCTGTCTGTCTACCCTGACAACAATGAGGTGATGAAGTAGAGAAGGTCCGACTTAAACCCAGCAGGAATAATGTCGTATGAGGATAGCCACCCAGGACTCCGGACTCCAGCGGCACCACAAGGAACCTCACGTGTTTGAGCATGGACACCACAGACCGCACATCCAAGCTCCAACCACCTGCCCTTCAGATAGACAACTCCCAGCTCCCCTCAGACTTAGGGTCACACACTGGTGGCTGGCCCACCCACAGGAGGACAGACAGCATGGAAACAGGATGGGGTTGTTTATGCAGTGAAGTCCACGAGCCTTGAACTCAGGCTCCTTCCTGAGCCCAGAAAGTGGCCAACGAGTGAACAGCATGGGCTGAGTGAGTGGAAGTCCCCTGGGCCCTGCAGACTTGAGTCCTGTGTGTGGGGCCCTCCATGGTTACAGCTGGCTAACTTGGGGGCCTCTAATACATAGGGGTCCCCTTACCCAGATCTATATTCTGAGAGCTTGATCTCTGGCATTTAAAGCTACTCATGACTCCGGGTCTGAATCATTCTCTTCCCGCCACCTCCTCAGACCCAGAACCCTGCTGTTTCTATTCCTCAGTGATGTGAAAGTCACTCAATCATGTCCGACTCTTTGCGAAGCCATGGGCTGTAGCCTGTCAGACTCCTCCAGACAACTGGAGTAGGTTGCCATTCCCTTCTCCAGGAGATCTTCCTGACCCAGGGATCGAACACGGGTCTCCTGCATTGCAGACAGATTCTTTACCATCTGAGCTACCAGAGAAGCCCTCAGTAGCCCCTGATAATTCTACATGACTTCAAATTCACTACCCCTGGTCCTTGAACATTTTTGATCCTCTGAGCCTTCCTGTGTCTCTGACAGGGACATGGCCTGCAGGAACTGCGTTTTAAAGCACCCTGTGCTCCTCAGTCACATGTGTCTCAACAGTCCACAGCTGCTGATGGACTCGTTTGTAGTCACCTGAGCTGACGACTGCAACCTTGGACTTCTGGCCCCAGGGCAGCCACTAACCAGCTCTAATTGCCACCAGTAAGCCATTCTCTATGGCTGCTACTCCTTCTTTGTTGCTACTATTTTCTTTTGTAGTTTTCCAAAAAGAAAAGGGACTGAGATGCACACTGAAGGTTTTTAAATTTAGAATAATAAACTAAATTATCTGTTTCTGGTAAGTTGCACCATGTCATACATTATTCAAGCTTAGGATCTCCAGTGATCACCACTGTACTGCCAAGTCATAAAAATACTCAACGAAAACACTTCTACCAAAGAATTGTTTGTGTGTATGTTTTCTATCTGAAAGCAGTTTCTTCTGCAAAAGGAGTGAAAGTGAAAGTTGTTCAGTTCTGTCCGATTCTTTTCAACTATATATGTACAATCCATGGAATTCTCCAGGCCAGAATACTGGAGTGGGTAGCCGTCTCCTTCTCCAGGGGATCTTCCCAACCCAGGGAATGAACCTAGGTCTCCATTGCAGGCACATCCTTTGCCAGCTACATTTCGACAGCTTATTCTAGTGATGTTTAATGCACCTTTTATCTAGTTCTTGCTTCTGTTTCCCCATTAGAACAATAAGGTGATGGGCTAGAGCAGTGGTCCTCAGACCTTTTTAGTCTCACGATCCCTCTTTACTTACAAGAATTGTTGCAGGTCCCCAAAATCTTTCATTTAGGTAGACTACATCCATCAATATTTAACATATTAGGAATTAAAATTAAAAAGTGTTTTAAATTAATAATAGTAAATCCATTATATGTTAACCTACAAAACAAATTTTTTGAAAAATAACTATTTTCCAAAACAAAAAAAAAAATGAGAAGAGTAGGACTGTTTTACAATTTTATAAATCTATTCAATATCTGGCTTGAGAAGAGATAACTAGATTCTCAAATATGATTCTGCATTCAGTCTATTATGATATGTGGTTTAGGTTGAAGTGTTAGGTTGGTCAAAAAGTTCATTCAAGTTTTTCTGTAAATTGTTCAGAAAAACTTGAACAAGCTTTTAGGCCAACCCAATAGGTGAAGTAGATCCAGCCTGACACAAATACACAGTAGGAAAAAAGGAGGGGTATTTTAACAGCCTTTCCAGATAATTGTCATTAGTCATCCATGATTCAATACTGAACTTCGTAAGTTGCAGTCTCTTAAAGATCAGTTGCAAATGGAAGGCATATCAAAAACTTCTTATATTCTGTTACATCCATGGTCCATCTTGCACTTTCAATGTTATTTTAACTGACACATGATTTTCTGAAAGCCTGCATTGGTCCTGTGGTTTACTGCCTTATTTCAGATCTTACAAATACAGACACATTACTTTGTATAACATTTAAAAGTCATATTCATTAACATTACCAACCTATCTCATAGGAAAATCTTTAATTACTGGGAAAGTATTAAATATGTAGTAGTTATATGTTTTTCAAAATTCTAGTTTTTTGCTTAAAAGCTAAAATTTCCATCACCAACAAATACTTTCAGATGTTTTTCTTGAGATAGCAGGTTTTTATCTTCAAGAAAATGCCCACCATCTGCCCAGGTCCGAACAAGCATAGTCTGTTCTTCCGAATAAAAATAGTATACCATGAAAAAGAGGCTAGTTAGGCTTGCAACTCAAACAATCACCCAAGAGCTTTTCTGAAAGGCAGTCACCATACTTCTATATGCAGCAGAAATGCTTTATGCATGCTTCCTGCTTTGTCATACTGAAGAGTACAAAGTTATGTACTTGGGGGGTCAACATTTAATAAAATTAATTTCTGTTTTATCAAGAACATTCTTAAGCAAAACTGGCTTTTTTTTAAACTATTTTTTACTGTGAGTGAAGAGTACAGTTTAGTGTCACTGCCTTGACCCATGCTAAGGTATCAACCGTTTCACCCCCCATTACCTTTGTGCCCTTGACATAAATGTCAACATGATGAAAAAGGCAAATCATGTGTAGTATTCTAGTGAAAATAGTTTTGATCTTGAAAACTACCTGAAGGGTCCTGTGGCCTTCAAGTGGTCCATGGACCATACTTTGAAAATCACTGGACTAGATCAGGGCTTGCATCCTGCCAAGTCTAACATTTCATGATACGTTTATTTGTGCTTTTAATGATGCTGTGGGTCTGTCTTCTATATGTTCTTCCTCTTCAAACCTAATTTGCCAGAAGCTGTCTAGAGGTATTTTTCAGCTCAGTATTTTAGGAAGATGAGAAAAGGAGTCCCTAAGAATTACTGACCCCACAACTGGTAACAGTAGTTCTCAAGCCCATGACACTAGCATTACATGCTGTGCTCTGTTTAAATGCCCTGCACCCCTCACATCCAACCAGTCCATTCTGAAGGAGATCAGCCCTGGGATTTCTTTGGAAGGAATGATGCTAAAGCTGACACTCCAGTACTTTGGCCACCTCATGCAAAGACTTGACTCATTGGAAAAGACTCTGATGCTGGGAGGGACTGGGGGCAGGAGGAGAAGGGGACGACAGAGGATGAGATGGCTAGATGGCATCACTGACTCGATGGACGTGAGTCTGAGTGAACTCCGGGAGTTAGTGATGGACAGGGAGGCCTGGCGTGCTGCGATTCATGGGGTTGCAAAGAGTCAGACACGACTGAGCAACTGAACTGAACTGAACCCCTCTCAATGATTCAGATTGAATTGTCCTGGATCAAGATCAGTCTTTTTTGAGTTTCCATGGTGTTTGTAATATGCAGCCAGGGTTGAGAACCACCATTCTAGAATGAGATTCCCTTAAAAAAAATTTTGTGTTAAGGAAATGCCAGCTGATGTTACAAACAAACCCAAAATCTCCATAACAAAATAGAAGTTACTCCCAGACAGCCAGGAACTATCCTCCAAGTGGTGATTCAGGGAGGCAGGCTCTTTGCATCTTGTGGCTCCAGCATCATTAATGCGTGGCTTCCACTTTACTAGGGAAGAGAACATGGAGAGGGCAGTGGGAAGTCTTTATGAGCTGAGAGGTGGTGTCACCTACCCTTACACCCACATTCCATTGACCCAAACTCAAGTCATCTGGTCACATTTAACTGCAGAAAAAGGGCAGGAAAACTAGTTTAGCTGTGTGCTTAGAAGGAAAAGGAAGCAGGAGTCACAAATGTGTAGCCAGGCTCTGCCACCAAGATTCTTACATTCAAACAACTTATATTTAAGAATATAGTTGTCTCCCACAAATTGATTGCAAGGAATAAACAAAAGAAGACAGTAAAGTGTTCCTGTAAATTTTAAAGGATTGATAGATACATATGCCAATCACAATGGTACACCTTATTCAGATTCTGCTTTAAACAAAAAAATATAGCAATTCTGAGACAGAAGTTTGAATATTGATTATATATTTGATACATGTATATTAAAATGTTTAAAGATAAATTAATGCACTGTCTGGGTTATCCTTCAAAAATAATACCAGGGGGCTTCCCTGGTGGCTCAGTGGTAAAGAAGAGACATGTGTTTGATCCCTGATCTGGGAAGATCCTACATGCTGAGGAGCAACTAAGCCCATGGACCACAATTACTGAGCCTGTGCTTCCAGAGCCAGGGAGCCGCAACTACCGAACCCACACGCCACAGCTACTGAACCTGCACAGCCTAGAGCCCCTGCTCTGCAACAAGAGAAGCCAACACGATAAGAAGCCCGCACATTGTCAGCTAGAGAGTAGCTCCTGCTCGCCACAACTAGAGAAAAGCCTGTGCAGCGACGAAGACCCAGCACAGCCAAGATGAAACAAATACAATTTAAAATAATAATATGAGAACAAAGAGAAGACAATTGAAACAAAATTGGCCATGAGTTGATCACTGTTGAAGTTGAGTTACAAGTATACCAGTCTATTTTTATAGAGGATTGAAACTCTCCATAATATTTATGCATGAAAGAATACAGTTGTAATTCTAGGTACAGTGCTCAGCCTCTCCTCCCTGTGGAACTATTGCCAGGCCTGCCCTTCACCTAAGGAAAAGTTCTGTGCCATACTCTCTGAAAAGTTCAATTTCTCCAGGGAAACTTCTTATTGTTTCAAAAACTTTGTAACTAAATCTTGGTCTTTGCTTATATTTGCTCAGCATACAGCAGCGTCACTGATTTCTGCTGGAGGCTTTGTTTACTCACCGCTGTGCCAGGTGCCGGCCATGCTGGGGATGCTGTAGCTCCCTGCCTCTCTCCTCTGGGCCCTTGCTGTGAGCATAGATAGGCGAGCATTCCCCAGTGAAGGATGTTTACTGAAAGTCCCTTCTGGTCAGAAGAATCATTTCCTGGTGGGAAAAGAGCAATAAGGAGCTGAACTCATACAGTATTTTCTTTCTGTGTTATGTGTAAACACATATCAAGAAGTGCAACTTAAAGAAGTGACTATGCATCACTTTATAGGTAATGTTGGCAAGTAGAGAGTAGGCTTTAAATGTGCAGTGGTAAAACTGAAGAACCATTTATCCTTATTCACCATTCTCCTTTCTGTCTTACTAAAAATCACACCAGTACTTAGTACATTCTCCTGGACCAGGTCCCCTAAGTTCTCCTGATTCCAGGATGCACTGTCAACAACTCTTCCAAAGAGATTTTTTCCCCAAAAAATCTCCCACTGCCAAGGGACATTTGTCTCTACTTACTCTCCATCTCCTCTCAATTTACACAAAGACTCAAAACTAGAAGCCCAGGTTAGTTCTTCACATCCATTTCCTCTGCATAACCAGATTCTCCCCAAATCCCAGCTTTCTTCTCCATCCCCAAGACACTCCCTTCTTCCTCATCTTCACAGCCACATTTATTGGGTCCCAGCCATTTCTTGTCTTTCTTGCAAGAAGCTTTCTTTTTCTTCTTGCCTTCAAGCCTCCTATTTTCTTCTTGCCCTTTCTTTAACTCTTTCATGTTTAGGGCTTGAAATGAATTTGCTATACTGCCTTTTAATTCCCATATGCCCCACACTTCGAACGTGATTTCTCTGTATCCCTTCAACTTCAGCATGTCTCCCCATACACTCCCCAGTTGGACACATGCTACCACCTCAGTTTCTCTAATTTAGCACCTCCCAGGTTCTAGAACCCTTTGTCCAGTTGCAGCAACTGGACAAAAACCAGGGTAGACTGAGTCTGCAGGCTGCAGACACTTTTAGTTATTCCTCTACCTTTCATTGAAGATTTTTAAATACAATCTTCAACCTCACCTCCACCATTCTCAGTTCAGTTCAGTCGCTCCGCCGGGTGGGACTCTTTGCGACCACATGGACTGCAGCACGCCAGGCTTCCCTGTCCATCTCCAATTCCCGGAGCTTGCTCAAACTCATGTCCATCGAGTCAGGGATGCCATGCGACCATCTCATCCTCTGTCCTCCCCTTCTCCTCCTGCCTTCAGTCTGTAGTATAAGGAAAGTATGGTGTGAACTTGCTCGCAAGTGTTAACGAGGAAACAGTGCCACCTAGAGGTAGTGGCAGAAATAATTAATTGAAGATCTCTAGGAGGAACTGCCGACATAAAAGAATTTCTCCCAGTCCCTCTGCAAACTTAATTGCTAATTTCGGAGAATTTGTGATAATTTTGAAGTGAATGACCATCTACAGTTGTTACTTTTTCTCTATACTTCTCAAACAGAATTATCAGGAAAGGAGCATCCTTTGGAGGCAGATGGAGGTGACGCAGCACACATAAGAAAGAGGGAAGTACAGGTGATTTAGGAATTGAGAATTCGATTTCAGTGCTGTCTCCGCTACCAACAGGTTGTGTGAAGTCACCTAACCCTCTTAAACTGTTTCCTGAAAAAGAGATGAGCTCTGAGCTCCCTTACAATACCCAGATTCCATAGTTTTAGATGCCTGTGTGAGTGATTGTGTGTGTTTGTGTTTGTCATATGGATATACACAGTCATCCACACATACAAACAACCACACAGCAAAAAAAAAAAAAACAGGATACCTTCCTAATTTGCTTCCCATCTGTCTCTGGGAAATAGCTTAAGATCATCCATCAGTATCAGACTCTAGAAAAATAGAGATGAACCTGCATTTAAAGGCCAGGAGGAAGAGAACTGGACGGTTCATCTCTAAGTCTGTGGGTCCTCACTGGCAGTGGCCACAAAAAGAAAGCACACAGGAGACACTCAGTGTCCCCAAGCAGAGCAGAAGCCATGCAGCAGGTTCAAGTCTTCCGAGAGTGTCACCAGTGACGAATATCTCCTCCGAGCTATTCAGACCCCAGAAAGCTGAGTTATCATGAACGCTCACCATGACTGCGTGTCCCGCCACCACACCTAAGTCTCAAAATAAAAAGCAGCCTGTTTAAAAACAAACAAGATGAAAACCCACCTCTCCTGGAGAACAGGAATCATCACAGAAGAGAAGGACAGTAATAATAACTTATTTCATACAGAGTAATTAATAGTCGCAAAGCATTATACACATGGCAAAATGCCCGTCTCAAAGGGAGAGGAACATATGGTATCACTAAACACATTCATAACAAAGAAGCAAAGAATAGTTAAACAGAAGGTTTCGGTTCCTGAAGCCGGCATATTTGGACTGTCCCTCATGGTAGTCTAATTTTAAATCAGGACAGGTTTTATAAGATGGGCCCATATTTGAGCAAGGTCAAGCACTGCCAATGACTATTGTTAGAACACGAGCTCTCCCTTCTTCCCCAGGCCCCTTCTTTTTCTTCCTCTCTCCCTCTACCTATTCTGCCCATGTCTAGAATATTTCCGGTAAACTCAGTAAATTAAACTAATATTCACTTAACCAGTATTTACCAATACATAGTATCATTTTTTAATGATAGATACAAATGGCACATAAATGTATTACAAAATGCATCACCATACTGGTTATGCAAGATATGAAAATGTAAAAATAATAGGCACCATTTCTTCCTACTAAGATCACCAAGAAAACTTAAATAATAACACCAAATTCCAGCACAATCATGGTGAAACTGTAGTTGCATGTTGGAATAGATCTGACAAACTGTTTCAAGACCTAAAAACAATGACACCCTTCAAGCAAATAATCTCACTCTTGGGAATGTCTTCTGATTAAATAGAAGAGCAACTGGAAAAGCATCATGTACATAAGAAAAAATTTTTAATTATTCAGCTTTGAGGAACGGATTTTGTCATAGCCATTAAAATTTGAAAATCTTTTTATATAACTATCATAAGAAAGAAGAAGACAAAATAATGAACTGCCAAAAGAATACCTAAATGTTTAAGAACCATTTATGTTCAGGTATCATAAAGACTTCCCTGGTGGGTCAGACGGTAAAGCATCTGTCTACAATGCGGGAGACCTGGGTTTGATCCCTGGGTCGGGAAGATCCACTGGAGAAGGAAATGGAAATCCACTCCAGGACTATTGCCTGGAAAATCCCATGAACAGAGGAACCTGGTAGGCTACAGGCCATGGGGTTGCAAAGAGTCGGACACAACTGAGCGACTTCACTTTCACTTTCTTTCATCATAAAGTCAGGACACTTAACCATAATTGCAGGGCTTAGGATTAAGACAATAAGGGAAGAATCTGTCAGAAGCAGAGAAAATACTCTTTTCAACAGGAGTAGCAGCTATAGTTGTCTGATATGAGAGAATTGTATTAAGGACTCTTAGGGCATTTGAGTAACAAGCTTTTACACAGTGACACCAGCCCTTATTTTTGGTTTTCTTCTGGGAAAGGGCATTGCAAAAAAATTACCAAAATTAGGTGGAGAGCAAACATTTGCATGAAAAAACAATTTAAATAAAATAAGTTTCAAAGACAGCCTCGAATACCTCCCAAAATAGCAGACTATAAAAGAAGAAGCATGAAGCATTCATTTTCCAGTTTTTTCCTTTTGGGGTGAGAAAAGCACAACTACAAACTGAGTGATGTAATTCAAGCAAGCAGAGAAAGCCTCTGGGCTGGCCTGGGTGCAAGACAGCCGGTGGGGGGTTCACAGCCCAATTCAAGTTTCTACAGGTTTCTTCACTTCCCCAGTTCAAAGAACCATGTCATTTTCTACAGGAAAATCAGATCTTTTCAGTCCTCAAAGAAGTGTGCTCTTTATGGTAAATTCCACAAGTAAATATCCTAAGATTTACCAAATTGTTTATCAAATTTAATCACGAAAGCTGTCAAGAGTCCTTTTTATGCTGTTTCATTCTATAGTTGGTTGATGGTTGAAGTCGCTCAGTAGTGTCCGACTCTTTGCGACCCCATGGCCTGTAGGCTACCAGGCTCCTCTGCCCATGGGATTTTCCAGGCAATAGTCCTGGAGTGGATTGCCATTTCCTTCTCCAGGGGATCTTCCCAACCCAGGGATCAAACCTGGGTCTCCCACATTGTAGACAGACGCTTTACCTTCTGAGCCAAAAAGTACATGCTTCAAATTCTTTTTCTGTTCTCCTGAATACCTTCCTCCTCTCTAAATTTTCAGTGAAAGCAATAAATCACAAGTCAACATGGACAATTATCTCTGGAGGTGTAGGGAAAACAACATACCTCCTCCTTCCCCTCCACGGTTTTTACACTGTAAGTGTTTGGTGGTGCTCCTGCAAATTAAAGCAAGGAGAAGCTGCAGTTTAAAAGGTGATTTCCTCACTTCAGCCTTTGATTCTTTTGATCAATTAGTCATTTTTTCACGATATGTTTCTTAGTTTTGCTGCCAAGATGATCTCACACCTTCTCATCAGTGAACGGCCACTGAAAAGGGGAACCCGTCCATGTAAATAGAGTCCTGCCTGTGACTTTTTGTCTTCCTTACTCTAAGGAAAAGGAAGGCCAGAGAGACTGGGGCCATCAGTAAGAAGCCAAGATTACAGACGAGCCTGGTATGCAGACATGGGTGTCTACAAGAAAGAACAGAAATGCTGTAGACAGGCAAAGTGGGATAAAAACCCAGTAGCATCCACTGGGTAGAACAATGATGTTACTGTTCAAGTGTTACGCTGTTGTGCAATTGCCATATTTCAGAAGATGAGATTTCACCCATCATAAAACCAGATTTATATATCATAACAAATTGTAGAACCTACAATTGTTTACAAGGGAAAGAAAATAAATTGGCAACAAATGGACAAACTGGGAGACCTCCTTCGTACTTTCTTCATAAATTACATTTTGCTGAAAACTAAAAACCCTTTTTTAAAAAGCACAGCCATATTCAAATATTCAGGTTTGTCATGTCCTGAGCCCGCCAGCACACAGAGGCCCGGCTGGCTTTAGCGAAGTGCATGACTGCAGCACAGCTCCTGGGAGGCGGCCAGCATCTGGTCTTACTGCCTGAGCATCACCCAGAGACCAGGAAGAAATGGGAATTCTCAGCCCGAACCCAGACCTCCTGAGTCAGAATCTCTGTGATCAGGGCCAAGGTGTCTTGAGTATTTCCAGGCCCTCTGGATTCACATGTGAGCTAGTTTGAGGACCACCAGCAGCAACAAAGTATTATTCACAAATGAACTTCTACTCACCCAGGATGGGAATTACATTCAGTTTTGCAAAACATCTTGTAACTCTGCTCAGGCGCCTGAGGTTCCTCCTTAGAGCGGACGCAGCTACAGCTTATAGAGTCATTCCATCTCTGCACCTAGGGGATAGTCACATTTTCCTAGATTGTGGAAACAAGTTCCTAGGCACCAGAAGAGCAGAAGAGTTCTTACAGAGAGAGAAAGCCAGCTCTCCATCACTTACCACCCTGCCTTCCTTAGAGGCACCAGTCAGGCCAGCATAACTAATCATGCAGAGGTGACTTCTGACATGGGGGCTGTCCAGGAGAGCAGAGGGGTGGCTGTTTGAGCTGGAACATTGGAGCCTTGGTGGGGTGAGAAAAGGAGGGGGAGGAGAGGAAAAAGAGAGGGGAAGGGGCAGAGGAAGTGGGCAAGGGAGGGGAAGAGAGAGGGAGGGAGAGAGAGAGGGGAAGAGGCGGAAGAGAAGAGAGAAAGGGAGGGGAAGAGAGAGAGGGAGGGGAAGAGAGGGAGGGAGGGGAGTAGAGAGAGGGAGGGGAAGAGAGGGAGGGGAAGAGAGAGAGGGAGGGGAAGAGAGGGAGGGAGGGGAAGAGAGAGAGGGAGGGGAAGGGGGGTGGAGGGGGAAAGGGAGCAAGGAAAGAGTTGGGGAGAGGGTAGGAAGAAGGAGGAAAGGGATACAGGCTTCACAGTTTTAACCAATGGGCCTTAAGTGCAACCCATCTTCTCCAAACCTTGATTGTATCACTCAGGAAATAAGCAAGTTGAGCTCCATAACCTCCAATACCCCTTCCACATCTCACATCCTGTCACTGAGCCTTGGCCAAATCACTTTTTGGATCTTGTGTTCTCCCCCCATAAAACAAGAGCAGCTGACGTTCTAGGGTGGCGAGAGTGGCCATCCATACCAGCTCATCCCTATACCACCTATGTGACCCCTTAGAAAAAATCATTTCTCTGAGCATTGAGAACTGATCTACATGTAAGAGTAAAGTGTGTACCTCCCTCCTAGGGCTCCTGGGCAGATGAAGTGAAACCATCTTTGTCATCTTCCCAGATCAGGTCTGGTGGCTGCTGGCTAAAAAATAAATATTTGTGTCAATCCCTTCTCCCTTTTTGTGATGTAAAAATCACAGGAGATGCACACAAAGCATTACTCAAACGCGGTGTGAAGGCTCTGCGATAGGACAACAAGCTAAGTGATCTCTGAGGGCTCCTCCACCTCTAATTCCACCATCACGGACACACAACGGTTTTTTGACATGATGATCTAATCGCAACCTGTGTTAGCACTTGATTTTACATCTGCATGCATTGTAATTAAATACATTGCCATTAGAAGCTCGCTAAATTACCTTTGCGTGGTGTAAAAGAAAAAATAGAACCGAGAAACTGATTGATCTCTGTAAGCTGCCAGGTTGGTCCTAACTCCCAGGTGGTATTACCTAAAATAGTATTGTTAATTTTTGATATAATCACAAAAGAACAGAAAATCCCCTTTGGGGTTGGAGTTTTTCTGAGAAAAGTGTGTGAAAATGTTGAAGAATCCTCCTATACTTTCAATAGTCTGTTAAGAGGAAGAGAGTTCAGGTTTGTCCTAAAGAGGCCAAGGTCTGCATAAGGTCTGGATAGACATTCAGTAAATACTTGCTGAGGTTGCTGAGGTCTTAGCACTTTCCATCGCCTCTGATTGATGCCCCAGGTGAGAAGGGCTGCCCCTTTTGGGTGATGTGCCAAGTACAGTGGTTCTCTTTGAATATGAAAAAAAATGAAGAAATTGGGATTTATGTATGCTAAATTATATATATATATAGCTGCTATATAGATATAGATATAGATATAGAGCAGCAGTCCTAAACTGAGTGTAATCTACATACACTGCTGAGGTTCAAAGATGGCTAAGTGCCCAGGCCTCTGAGGGACTCCACGGAAAGGGATGCGGGCTAAGGGAGTCGTGAGGATGATCAACCTTCTCAGGTTACTGGGGACTTCCCCAGTCTCAGCAGGGTGGGGTCTCTGTCTGAGAAACTCCATCTCAGGAGATCAGGAAAGCTGGTCATCCGTGGAGCACAGCGTGCTTGGCCCAAGAACAAAGCCTCAGCCGGGATCTGAGCATGTGGAGGTGTTCCTCACTCAGCTTTGCCATGCTGGCCCAGCCTTTCTACTTCCTTCCCAACACACAGAGTTGGATCCATACTGGGAACTAGAAACACTAAGGAAAATCCAGAGTCCTGGCTCGCTGTGCAGACACCAGAGGCCTCATTTAGGACCTTCTGCAGGTGTGTGTGTAGTGCTGCAAAGGAGTCTGCCCTTGGTCAGTAAGCAGGGCCAGGGTGGCATTGGGACCATGGTGGGACTCAGCAACAGCCATCTAAGAGAGAGGGATGCCTGCCAGACGGGGGTACCTGCGAAGGTGCCAGTGCCGGTGATGGAGCAGGAAAAGGACGATACTCGGGACTCCTAGGCGGCCGCCTGGGAGAGCTCTGTCTCTGGAAGCCTGCCTTACTAGGACAGGTAAGAGCCGGGAAAGTGTCTATCTACTTTTTAATTATTGTAATTGACTTATAAATACAATGCAGTTCTATATAGAACCAGAAGGGGGTGCTTCCCTGGTGGCTCAGTGGTAAAGAATCCTCCTGCCAGTGCAGGAGATGCAGGTTCGATCCCTGATCCAGGAAGAGCCCACGTGCTGGGGAGCAACTAAGCCCATGTGCCACAGCTATTGAGCCTGTGCTCCAGAGCCGGGAGCCACAACTATTGAACCCACATGCTGCAACCAGCCTTTCTGGAAGCAGATTCTTTATTATTACTGACATTGTTGTGTTAGTCACTCAGTCGCGTCCGACTCTTCGCAACCCCATTGACTGCAAAGTGCCAGGTTCCTCTGTCCATGGCATTTTCCAGGCAAGAATACTGGAGTGGGGTGCCATTTCCTTCTCCAGTTATTGACACTGATAATCAACAAATGCTTATTTTATAAGTAACTCAGGCCCGAAGAGGTTCGTGTCGTCTCATGCTCAACACCACCCGGCTCGCATTTGGAGCAGAACCTAGAATGTGGGTTTGGGTGGTGGACACAATTGCTGTTTCCCACTGCCTTCCCCAATGAAATCCTGTTCATTAAACAGCTAGCCTCATTCTCACCCCTGTTTCTGAGACAAGCAACATTCCCAGGACCCACTCAGGCTGCTTCTTTCCCATCTGCCAGCAGGAAGAGCCTCTGTAGAGCCCTCGCGGCCCAGCCCCCTCTGACCCTGTCCTTGTGTTCGGAGATAAAAATACAAGATGATTGCCTATAACCTATCTTTTGTTTCTGAAGGCTTCTTACTATCTATAAGAAGAATCACAAGGACAGAACAAGAGAGAAATTATGGACATGTAAGGAGATCCAACCAGTCCATCCTAAAGGAAATCAGTCCTGAATACTCATTGGAAGGACTGATGCTGAAGCTGAAACTCCAATACTTTGGCCACCTGATGCAAAGAATTGACTCATTGGAAAAGACCCTGAGGCTGGGAAAGATTGAAGGTGGGAGGAGAAGGGGACGAGAGAGGATGAGATGGTTGGATGGCACCACTGACTCAATGGGCATGGGTTTGAGTAAGCTCCAGGAGTTAGTGATGGACAGGGAGGCCTGGTGTGCTGCAGTCCATGGGGTCACAAAGAGTCAGACACGACTCAGCAACTGAACTGAACTGAACTGTAGTAGAAAGAGAGGCCCAACCCTAAAGATGCATTTAGGTTCTTAGTCACTAACTGTGCAACCTTAAGAAAATCACTTAACCTTTCTGATTCTCCTTTTCCCTGCTGTGAAATAATGGACCCTAAGAAACAAAGAAACAAAGGTGAAGATGGGTGCTTGCAAAAACTGAAAAGGAAGAGGAATGGGGACAGGGGAGCTGAAAATTCAGAAGTCCAGGTAAATCCATTTCAACCGGTACAGAGAATGGTAGGCCTTGAGGAAAGGGGAGAAAGTACAGAGTTCCCAGAAATCTCAAGCTCTCGTGCTGCAGGTCGAAACGCCCAGGCCCAAGGCGAAATGACCGTCCCAGCTACGCACAGCGGCTCTCCACGGAAGGAGAGCCAACTGGGTATCACCTGCCTGCTGCCTCCCAGTCTGTGTGCCCTCTACCACTCGGCTCCTCTTTCTTTCCTCCAGAAACTTGGCATCGGAACTGATTTCAAGCAATATCCAACCCAAATCACACCTCAAAACTTGGTCCTCCTACTAAGCGAGAAGATCACAACTAGGGAGTTTGTTGCCACAACAAATTTTGACCTATAAGACATAAACTTTCTTTTATTGGAGGATAATTGCTTTACCCTGTTGTGTTCGTGTCTGCCATACCACAAGGTGACTCAGCCATAAGTATATGTATGTCCCTTCCCTCTTCAGCTTCCCTCCTCACCCTCCCCATCTCACCCCTCTAGGACATGACAGAGCACCAAGCTGAGCTCCTCATGCTATACAGCAGCTTGCCACTAGCTATCTATTCTACATGTGTGCCTGTGTATTCACTCAGTCATGTCTGACCAGACTTCACGGACTGTAGCCTGCCAGGCTCCCATGTCCATGGAATTCTCTAGGCCAGAATACTGGAGTGGGTGGGCATTCCCTTCTCCAGGGGATATTCCTGACCCAGGGATTGAACATGCATCTCTTGTGTCTCCTGCACTGGCAGGTGGATTCTTTACCACTATGAGTGTATATATGTCAATCCTACTCCAAAAAAGACAGTTAGTATATTACAGAGCCCCAGTTTGAGTTCCTTGAGTCATACAGCAAATTCCCATCAGCTATCTATTTACATATATTAGTGTATATGCATCCATGCTGCTGCTTCTGCTGCTAAGTCGCTTCAGTCGTGTCCGACTCTGTGCGACTCCATAGACGGCAGCCCACCAGGCTCCCCCGTCCCTGGGATTCTCCAGGCAAGAACACTGGAGTGGGTTGCCATTTCCTTCTCCAATGCATGAAAGTGAAAGTGAAGTCACTCAGTCATGTCTGACTCCTAGCGATCCCATGGACTGCAGCCCACCAGGCTCCTTCATCCATGGGATTTTCCAGGCAAGAGTACTGGAGTGGGGTGCCATCACCTTCCCCGATGCATCCATGCTACTCCCTCCATTTATCTCAGGGAGGGAGATTCAAGAGGGAGGGGACATATGTACACCTATGGTTAATTCATGTTGATGTATGCCAGAAATCAAATCAATATTGTAAACCAATCATAAATCAATTAAAAATATATATATATATATATTTTTTAAGGGCTTCACTTGTGGTTCAGCTCGTAAATAATCCGCCTCCAAAGCAGGAGACCTAGGTTTGATTCCTGTGTTGGGAAGATCCCCTGGAGAAGGGAATGGCCACCCACTCCAGTATTCTGGCCTGGAGAATTCCATGAACTGTATAGTCCACGGGGTTGCAAAGAGTCAGACATGCCTGAGGAACTTTCACATTAAAAAAAAAAAAATCAGTGATCCTCCCCACTAACAAAATAAAACAGAAAAGGGAAGGAGGGAACAGTAGGAGGCAGGGAAGGGAGGAGGAGAGCTGAGAGTTAATACCTAAGTAACTTCATCCAGCATCTTTACAGTTACAGAGAATGAGCAAGAGGGCAAGCGCTTGCAGGATCCAGATACACGCTTAGAAAATGCAGATGCTGACTGCCTCTAGTAATTAAGGGGTCTCACTTCCTCTCAGGGGCAAAAGGAGAGATGAACAAGACCAGAGCCAAATACCAGAGTCTGAAGATTCTTAGATGGATAGAAAACCCTGCCCTTTAAGGTAAAAAAGAGACGAACGTTGTGACTCGGAACGTTGTGCCTGGGATTAGCTTGAGGCAAAGACAATCTTCCAGTAGCCCAGTGACAGAATAGATGGAGATGGCATATACCCACTACAAATAAAACGCTGCCAGGTAACACTAGGCAAAACCTATGTGTGCAGCAAAGTTATTTGTCTTGGGCTTTTAGAATGATCCCTTGCTGCTGCTGCTGCTGCTGCTGCTAAGTCGCTTCAGTCGTATCCAACTCTGTGCAACCCCATAGACGGCAGCCCACCAGGCTCCCCCGTCCCTGGGATTCTCCAGGCAAGAACGCTGGAGTGGGTTGCCATTTCCTTCTCCAATGCATGAAAGTGAAAAGTGAAAGTGAAGTCGCTCAGTCGTGTCCGACTCTTAGCGACCCCATGGACTGCAGCCTACCAGGCTCCTCCGTCCATGGGATTTTCCAGGCAAGAGTACTGGAGTGGGGTGCCATTGCCTTCTCCAATGATCCCTTAGGGTCTTCTATTTCTCCCAGGACTATTTCCTGCAGTGCTCACTATTGTAAAATACATTCATTGAGTATTCACTGACATTTGCACAGAACTGGTATAATTTCTCATGAGCCTACATAATTTTTTCTCATTCCTATGTAATTCTTTCTTTATAATTTTACCCTCATTCTTCCTTTGAAAGATAGGCTTTTTCCTGAAATAATCCCACCTTAGTTAATAGAAGCCATTCTGTGCACAAACATTTACTCCTCAAAGTTACAGGAAGATCAGCAGTCTATCTAATATTAAAAAACGATTTCCCTCAGCCTAACAGTACATTTCTGTTGTCACACAAAGCAGTTTCACCAAGCTAGAGCAAATATGTAAGAAAACAAATCCTAGATTTCCAGAATGAATTGCTTGCATTTTATCTGGAGTCAGCATACTTAACAAATACAAGTGTTGATTTCTTTATAAAGTTAATATTCACCCTGAGCAGCAGAGGAAAGAAAGAGGTCTGGAAAGGCATTCACTGTGCATTCATATCTAGGAAGTATGTCCAAGTTTAGCAATGACTTGTGTCATAGAAAGAACGTGCCAAATCATCATCTCAAAGCATTTCTTTTTGTTTTGTAGAGAACCAGAGGTTGTACCTGAAAGTTGCTAATGCACTTTGCCTCTATTTGGTTCCTGCTCTGCCTTCCCTTTACTGTTGTCTCCAGTCCTGTAAGAGGACACGAAAAAGGAACCCCACCTAGACCGACAGTACTGTACAAAGTAGTTGAAAGTGATTGCTTCATACAGTTTCAAAGACAGAAGTAGAAGCTTTTCATTTCTCATTATACATGATGTACTCCTATCAGCTGTAACCTTTGCCATTTTCTTCCCCAACCCAGCTAAAATAAGATCTCTCCCCATCTCTCTGGCCCTGAAGGCCTCTCAGATACAGTCTCAAGTTGAGCTGCTGCCCAAGGAGTCCTTAGTTAATTGCCTGTAATTATGCTGCACCCTACTTTCAAATGCTAGAACTGTTTCTCTTGTATCCTTGTAACGCAATATGACGGAGTGCTCGGACTGTGGCTGAGGCTCTGTGAGTGGCCCCCTCCTGTCTGAGGATTTCATAATCCCACAGCACTGAGTCCTGGTGATCTTTAAACATAATGCAAGATGCCAACTAAATTAGTAAAAGCAGCTGCTGACGGTGCTCCCTGGGGGCCTGGGAAGCTCTGCCAAGGGGCTGCATTGCACAGCCAGTGACACGGCTCATCCAGACATTAAAGGTAAATGATCATGTCAGTTAACTGGCAGCCATCATGTTCATCCTATCTGGAAGGAAAGCTTTCATTGTAACGCAAACATCGGAAACAAAAAAACAAAAGTCAGCTGGGGCCACAGACTATTTTTTTCTAATTTCTTGCATAGTGTTGTAATGCTTTTAGAGTGTTCTCTTGTTTTAAGAGGTATAGTGCTTTCTAACAGGTTGGAAAGCCTCTTCAGTTAATTCAAACCTTATAATGCTGGTAAGAGAATCCTTGAGCACACCTCGATACTTACTGGTGCTCATCCTTCCGAGAAAAGCAATCTCTAGATACTTTGAAGGATTTTTTATTTCTATCTCTATTTTGGGCTGAGAAGCAAAGGGAAATCTATTTATCTTCGAGCACTTTGATCTTTTTAACCTAAGCACAAAATGTATCATCCTAAGTCATTCTAGGAAATGGATTGTAGAATCCTGAAGTCAGTTACACCATACTCATCACAGCAAGTCAACAGTGTGTGACTGAGACATTATTACCCCTTTGGAGGTCGGGAGTCCAACCCTATCCTTGAGAAGACGTTTAATTTCTCCTGGCAACACCCTGTTAGCCTGCAATTAGAGGACACCACCAGTAGGTGGTGGTGTTATTGTTGTTGTTGTTAAGTTGCTAAGTTGTATCGATGCTTTTGTGACCCATGGACTATAACCTGCCAGGCTCCTCTGTCCATGGGATTCCCCAGGCAAGAATACTGGAATGGGTTGCTGTTTCCTTCTCTGGGGGATCTTTCCCACCCAGGGATCAAACTTGAATCTCTGATGTCGCCTGCACTGGCAGTTAGCACTCATGCATGCATGGTTGGTGGGAAGTCCAAATTAGACTGTGTGGATAAAGGGTCTAGTTTTGTGACTGTTGCACAATTAATGATCACTTTATTAGTTCTATTCTTTACCACTAGAGCCAGCTGGGAAACCTCTGTGGCATGAGGAAGATGCCATTATGACTCCCATTTGAGAGATGAGGAGACTGAAGAGTGAAAAATGGAGTCATCTATTTAATGTCACACGGCTAGAAGTGGAAGAGCTCTAAGTGCCTGCTACAATCTCTGCAAAGAGGAAAAGAAATAGCGTGCCTCCTTCCTTCACCCAAATGGAACCTTGCACACTCACACAGAGGGCCAGCCAGGAAACTTGCCAGGCCTATAACGGTCTGTAAGACAAGGAAAGCTCACTTTCTGATCTTTCTTTTCTCCTGAAGGCTCTGTAGTTCTTTTCTCTCCTTTTCTTCACAACACATCTTCACCATTTTCTCAGAAGATAAAGATAGTGACCACTAAGAGACACAATAGTCAGATAAGTAAATTAAAAGATACTATGTCATTATTTTAATTAGTTTCCTTTGAGTTTATGGGCAGAATCTTGACCTGGGAATAATCCTATATAATTAAAATACCTTAGCCTGTATTTTGTTTTTTTTTTTTTTTTTCCTTTTCTTTGTATCAAAGACTGTAGATGATGATCTTTTTCAACAAAAGACAGACACTTAGAAGGAGCCAGCTGTGTGTCTGTCAGCAGCCCGATGGAAGTGCAGATAGATACCCTGTTAAAGACGGTCAGTGTGGTGAGCGGTGAAAAGAACGTCCTGCCTCTTTGATGTGCGGCCACAGGCAGAGGAGTTCCACAGGGAAAAGGCAGGAGCCAGGCTTGCCTTGGATAGGCGATAACATCCCGCTAATAGCAGGAGGTGCCTAACCCTGGCAAAGGACGTACCATAAAGAGGCCTCCAACACAGCATAGCTGCACACCACACAGAAGACTGCCTCTTTCAACAGACAAGCTTGTGTCACTGGCGACTGCCAAAGGGAAAACAATGCTTACCCTTCAGCTGAAACACAAAACAAATATCCACTCTTGGCTCTGAGATTCACTCAGGAAAGACGCTGGGATCTTCTTTCCACACGTGTGGAAAAGGAAGGGAAACACAGAGATGGTAGGAGGCTTGTTCCCGGCCACACAGCAGTCAGAGTCACGGAAACAATAAAAACACAGCTGCCTAAGTGCCAGAATACTGGAATGTTTGGAAGATAACTATAGGGAGAGTTTGCCACCTATTTCATGAGTTTAAAATAGAACACTTCTCATCTGAAACATTCTAAATTAACTATACTTCAATAAAAATTTTTAAAAATTTAAAAATGGCTTTCCCAAAGGGAAAAAAAGTCCAAATTGTGACATGAACTCCATCCCCAAACTTCCTAAACATTGTCCTGCTAAGTTCCTCTCCCTTCTACAACTCTGTTGTATTCCACGGGAAGGCTCCTGATTTAGAGAATTACCTTCATAATTCTTTGTTTTGTTATATCACTTCACCCTTTACAATGCAACTTTACTTACAAATTCTTACCTGTGCTTCCTAACTCATCTGTAACAGGAAGACAGAGGGGATGGTCACTCTTTTTAAATCTGCTACATGCTAGGTTATTGCGAGAGCTTATTTGTGTAACACTCCATGCATCTTCTTTCATCTTCATGAGAGACCTGTGAGGTAGATATTACTACATGTGGTTAAATCTAAGGCACTGGGGTTAAGAAACGTGTAAACTCTTAGAATTAGAAGGGTGTGGCCCCAGAACTCAAACCCAGGAAGACTGATTCACTATATTCTAACTCCTTTACATGATACCACTGCTGATGAGAGTAAATGGAAAACCAGGTACAATAAGATTTTATAGACCTAGCAATTATATCAAACCAAACTTCACAGAAAATAAAACAGAAAAAATAAAAAATGACCTTAAATTCTGGTAGTGATGAAAAATGAGGCTGATGAAGATCTCAGCCTAGATGCAGGAGTGTTCACTCTGCCTGTCTCCTGCTGTTTCCATGTGCTGCACAGTTAATGCTCTCACAGTCCATGGCTTATTTGCAGGAATATTTTTAAGTCATATGTCTATTTTGTGGGGGTTAATTTAAACATAAATCCATATAGCCACATGCACATACACCTCCATATGCTACAAAACATTGAAAGCAAGAAAATAAGTGAGAACACCATTGTCAACAACCCACCCCCCATGTAGTCCAACGCCTCTTGTCCCTTGCAGTACCTCATGATTGTATGACATCTGGCCATCTTTCATGTGGATCTGGTAATCAATCCAGCATTAAGAGGGATACTAAATGGGGGACGGGGGGATGAGGGAACTAATTTCTTTCTACTTTATTTAGTATATGAAGATATGCTGCTGCTGCTAAGTTGCTTCAGTTGTGTCCGACTCTGTGCGACCCCACAGACGGCAGCCCACCAGGCTCCCCTGTCCCTGGGGTTCTCCAGGCAAGAACACTGGAGTGGATTGCCATTTCCTTCTCCAATGCATGAAAGTGGGAAGTGAAAGTGAAGTCGCTCAGTCGTATCCGACTCTTTGCGATCCCATAGACTACAGCCCACCAGGCTCCTCCGTCCATGGGATTTTCCAGGCAAGAGTACTGGAGTGGGGTGCCATTGCCTTCTCGTCTGCTAGATAGCATAAAAAAAGTAAAATCCCTTCCAACACAAAAATAAAATACCAAAGAAATATTGAATAAGATGCAACTGCCCCCCACTGAAATGCAGAACTTAGCTTGAAGGGAAAAAAACAATCAGGAGAGATCAGGAGCAAAAGGGAAGAAGATGCTGGAAACTAGGTGATAAGTAGCCGCAACAGTCAATGTGTCTATCTTTGCCCATCTTGATAATAAAGAGCCTCACTTCTGGCCACCACATAGGAGCCAGGAAGAGAAAGTGGAAGTTGGAAATGAGACCCTCATGTAAAGTCCAGGTTGCATCAGGACTATACGGTCAGGGGAGGAATGGAATACTGAAGTTGGCTTGCTGACAAAGATGATAAGAAAATTCGTCTGTCTTAGTCTGTACTCAGGAGGAGGAAAATCTCTCCAAGTACATGTGATCCCATGCTTGCCTTCACAAGGGTTTAAGATTTCAACTTGTACTACCAAAGTAGTTTAGGGAAGAAAAATAGGCAGAATGTTAACTTAACAAAGATTGGTAGCTTCCTCCAGTTAGAAGCAAACTCAGATCAACTGTGGAGACAAATGTCATCAACTCAAGCTCAAAAGATTCCCAAAGACAAAGCCCCCAGAACATGGATTCAAACTCCAAAGGTACATAATTACTTAAACTGTCATGAATGAGAATCAGCAGAGACAATTGTCAGCAGAATTAGAGTCCTAGGAATTATCAGATACATAACACAAAATAGAGTGTATAAATAAACTAAAAATGGAGTAAAACATTAACAAGGAAAAATAACTATCCCCAAATAAATTTGCAGATTCAACACAATCCCAATGGGCACTTTGGTTGACATTGACAAGATGACTTTAAAACTCATATGAAAATGCAAAGGATTTACCAGAAGAAGAGCAACTTTGAGAAACAACAAATATGAAGGACTTTCACTACCTTACTTCTAAACTTATGAAACAACAGAGATCAAGAAAGTATAGTATTGGTGCCAAGATAGACAAATAGATCAATGGAACATAATAGAGTTTCCAGAAATAGAACCACATGAATATGGTCAATTGGTTTTAGACAAAGATGCAAAGGTAATTCAATGGGGAAAGAATAATCATTTCAACAAATGGTGCTTGAATGATTTCATATCCATATCAAAAAAAAACTAAACTTTGACACATACTTGCACCATATATAAAAATTACCTGAAAATATATTTATAGACCTAAATACAAACAAGACAATAAAACTTCTAGAGGGAAACACATGAGAAAATCAGAAATTCCTTAGAAACAACTCCAAAAGCACATTCCATTAAAAAAATAAAAAGGTAAACTGGATTGCATCAAATCAGGAACATCTGCTCTTTGAAAGACACAGAGAACCAAAAAGATAAGCCACAGACTGGGAGAGAATACTGAGAATCATGTATCTGCTAAAGTCCTTGCATTCAGAATAGATTAAGTATCCACCTAAACTCAAGTATAAGAAAGCAAATAACCCACTTTTTATTTTAATGGGTAAAAAGGATTTGAACATGCATATCATCCAAGAAGATGACAAATAGTCACTTGAAAAAATGCTCATCATCATTGGCAATTAGGAAAAGTTCAAGTTAAAACCATAATTTGGTGTGTATTCACACATTAGGATTTCAAATATTGAAAAGATTTGACCATACCAAGTGCTGGAGAGGATGTGCAGAAACTGGAACCCTCAAACCCAACTACTGGGAGTGGTAAGTGATTAAACCACGTTCAAAAACAGCTTAGCAGTTTCTTAAAACTGTTTTCTTTTTTTAATTAAACATAAAACTATCCTTCAATTCCATTTCTAGGTATTTACCTAGGAGAAATAAATGTATATGTCTTTACAAAGACATATCCTCTCCAAAGATGCTCAGAGGGCTCAAACAAAGCTTGTGTGCACCAGGACCCAGAAACCCTGCATAAACTGAGCCAGAACTGTGCTTGAGTGTCTCCTCTGAAGGTACGAGTATGCAGTGGCTTGCCCTGGGGGCAGGGGTTCTGGGTGCAATGGACCTCGGTATGGTATAAGCCCTCTTTGAGAAGGTCACCATTAACCCAACATAGAGCTGCAAGAACTTACACAGGACTGAGGAAATAGAGTCTTGGAGGGCACTGAGGAAATAGAGTCTTGGAGGGCACAAACAGAATCTTGTGTGCACCAGGACCCAGGAGAAAGGAGCCGTGACCCCACAAGAGATTGGACTGGACTTGCTCATGAGTGTCCAAGAGTTTACAGGGGAGGCGTGGGTTGGTGGTGGCCTGTTGCAGGGTCAGGGGCACTCAGTGCAAGTGCCTGCATGGATCTTTTGAAGGAGATCACCATTATCTTCATTCAGTTCACTTCAGTCTCTCAGTCCTGTTCAACTCTTTGCAATCCCATGGTCTGCAGCATGCCAGGCTTCCCTGTCCATCACTAAATCCCAGAGCTTACACAAACTCATGTCCATTGAGTCGATGATGCCATCCAACCATCTCACCCTCTGCCGTCCCCTTCTCCTTCTGCCTTCAATCTTTCCCAGCATCAGGGTCTTTTCAAATGAGTCAGCTCTTCACATCAGGTGGCCAAGTATTGGAATTTCAGCTTCAGCATCAGTCCTTCCAATCAATATTCAGAACTGATCTCCTTTAGGATGAACTGGTTCAGTCTCCTCACAGTCCAAGGGACTCTCAAGAGTCTTCTCCAACACCACAGTTCAAAGCATCAATTCTTCGGCATTAAGCGTTCTTTATAGTCCAAATCTCACATCCATACGTGACCACAGGAAAAACCACAGCTTTGACTAGATGAACCTTTGTTGGCAAAGTAATGTCTCTACTTTTTAATATGCTTTCTAGGTTGGTCATAGCTTTTCTTCCAAGGAGTGTCTTTTAGCTTCATGGCTGCAGTCACCATCTGCAGTGATTTTGGAGCCCCCCAAAATAAAGTCTCTCACGATTTTCACTGTTTCCCCATCTATTTCCTATGAAGTGATGGGACCGGATGCCATGATCTTAGTTTTCTGAATATTGAGCTTTAAGCCAACTTTTTCACTCTCCTCTTCCACTTTCATCAAGATGCTCTTTAGTTCTCCTTTGCTTTCTGCCATAAGGGTGGTGTCATCTGCATATTTAAAGTTATTGATATTCCTCCCGGCAATCTTGATTCCAGCTTGTGCTTCACCCAGCCCAGCATTTCTCATGATGTACTCTACATACAAGTTAAATAAGCAGGGTGACAATATACAGCCTTGACATACTCCTTTCCCAATTTGGAACCAGTCTGTTGTTCCATATCCAGCTCTAACTGTTGCTTCTTGACCTCCATACAGATTTTCTCAGGAGGCAGGCCAAGTGGTCTGGTATTCCATCTCTTTAAGAATATTCCACAGTTTGTTGTGATCCACACAGTCAAAGGCTTTGGCATAGTCAATAAAGCAGAAGTAGATGTTTTCTGGAACTCTCTTGCTTTTTCAATGATTCAACGGATGTTGGCAATTTGATCTCTGGTTCCTCTGTCTTTCCTAAATTCAGCTTAAACATCCGGAAGTTCACAGTTCACATACCATTGAAGCCTGCCTTGGAGAATTTTGAGCATCACTTTGATAGAGTGTGAGATGAGTACAATTGTGTGGTAGTTTGAGCATTCTTTGGCATTGCCTTCCTTTGGGATTGAAATGAAAACAGACATTTTCCAGTCCTGTGGCCATTGCTGAGTTTTCCAAATTTGCTGGCATATTGAGTGCAGCACTTTCACAGCATCATCTTTCAGGACTTGAAACAGCTCACTGGAATTATATCACCTTAGCTTTGTTTGTAGTGATGCTTCCTAAGGCCCGCGTGACTTCACATTCCAGCATGTCTGGCTCTAAGTGAGTGATCACACTATTGTGCTTATCTGGGTCATGAAGATGTTTTTTGTATAGTTCTTCTGTGTATTTTTGCCACCTCTTCTTAATATCTTCTGCTTCTGTTAGGTCCATACTTTTTCTGTCCTTCATTGGGCCCATCTTTGGATGAAATGCTCCCTTGGTATCTCTAATTTTCTTGAAGAGATCTCTAGTCTTTCCTGTTATATTATCTTCCTCTATTTCTTTGCACTGATCACTAAGGAACGCTTTCTTATCTCTTCTTGCTATTCTTTGGAACTTTGCATTCAAATGGGTATATCTTTCCTTTTCTCATTTGCCCTAGACTTTTCTTCTTTTCTCAGCTATTTGTAAGGCCTCCTTAGACAACCATTTTCCTTTTTGCATTTCTTTTTCTTGGAAATGGTCTTGACCACTGCCTCCTGTACAATGTCATGAACCTCTGCCCATAGTTCTTCAGGCACTCTATCAGATCTAATCCATTGAAACTATTTGTCACTTCCACTGTATAATCATAAGGGATTTTATTTAGGTCATACCTGAATGGTCTAGTGGTTTTCCCTACTTTCTTCAATTTAAGTCTGAATTTGGCAATAAGCAGTTCATGATCTGAGCCACAGTCAGCTCCCAGTCTTGTTTTTGCTGATTGTATAGAGCTTCTCCATCTTTAGCTGCAAAGAATATAATCAATCTCATTTCAGTATTGACCATCTGGTGATTTCCTTGTGTAGAGTCTTCTCTTGGGTTGTTGGAAGACAGTGTTTGCTATTACCAGTATGTTCTCTTGGCAAAACTCTATTAGCCTTTGCCCTGCTTCATTCTGTACTCCAAGGCCAAATTTGCTTGTTACTCCGGGTATGTCTTGACTTCTTACTTTTGCATTCCAGTCCCCTATAATGAAAAGAACATCTTTTTTGGATGTTAGTTCTAGAAAGTCTTATAGGTCTTAATACAACTGTTCAACTTCAGCTTCTTCAGCAATGCTGGTCAGGGCATAGACTTGGATTACTTTGATATTGAATGGTTTGCCTTGGAAACAAACAGAGATCATTCCATCATTTTTGAGGCTCCACCCAAGTACTGTTTTTGGACTCTTTTGTTGACTATGATGGCTACTCCATTTCTTCTAAGGGATTCCCAACCACAGTAGTAGATATAACGGTCATCTGAGTTAAATTCACCCATTCCAGTCCATTTTAGTTTGCTGATTCCTAGAATGTCAATGTTCACTCTTGCCATCGTCTGTCTGACCACTTCCAATTTGTCTTGATTCATGGACCTAACATTCCAGGTTCCTATGCAATATTGGTCTTTACAGCATTGGACTTTACTTCCATCACCAGTCACATCCACAACTGGGTGTTGTTTTTGCTTTGGTTCCGTCTCTTAATTCTTTCTGGAGTTAGATCTCCACTGATCTCCAGTAGCATATTGGGTACCTACCAACCTGGGGATTTTATCTTTCAGTGTCTTATCTTTTTGCTTTTTCATGCTTTTCATGGGGTTCATAAGGCAAGAATACTGGTTTGCCATCCCTTTCTCCAGTGGACCACGTTTTGTAAGAACTCTCCACCATGACCTGTCCATCTTTGGTGGCCCTACATGACATGGTTCAGAGTTTCCTTGAGTTAGACAAGGCTTTGATCCATGCGATCAAAGTGGTTAGTTTTCTGTGATTGTGGTTTTCATTCTGTTTGCCCTTTGATGGACAAGGATAAGAGGCTTATGGAAGCTTCTTGATGGGAGAGACTGATTGAGAGGGAAACTCCCAGTTTTATTCTTAAAAATTTTATCCTTATTCTGATGGGTGGGGCCGTGCTCAGTACATCTTTAATCCAATTTACTGTTGATGGGCAGGGTTGTGTTCCCTCCCTGTTGTTTGACCTGTGGCCAAACTATGGTGGAGGTAATAAAGATGGTAAAGAAGATCATTCACCTAGAGCCAGGCATCCTGGAATGTGAAGTCACATTCCAGGGCCTTAGGAAACATCACTACAAACAAAGCTAGTGGAGGTGATGGAATTCCAGTGAGCTTTTTCAAATCTTCAAAGATGATGCTGTCAAAGTGTTGCACTCAATATCCCAGCAAATTTGGAAAACTCAGCAATGTCCACAGGACTGCAAAAGATCTGTTTTCATTTCAATCCCAAAGGAAGGCAATGCCAAAGAATGCTCAAACTACCACACAATTGTACTCATCTCACACTCTATCAAAGTGATGCTCAAAATTCTCCAAGGCAGGCTTCAATGGTATGTGAACCGTGAACTTCCAGATATTCAAGCTGGATTTAGAAAAGGCAGAGGAACCAGAGATCAAACTGCCTACATCCATTGAAAAATCAAAAAAGCAAGAGAGTTCGAGAAAAACATCTACTTCTGCTTTATTGACTATGCCAAAGCCTTTGACTGTGTGGATCACAACAAACTGTGGAACATTCTTAAAGAGATGGGAATATCAGACCACCTGACCTGCCTCCTGAGAAAATCTATATGGAGGTCAAGAAGCAACAGTTAGAGCTGGACATGGAACAACAGACCGGCTCCAAATCGTGAAATGAGTATGTCAAGGCTGTATATTTTCACCCTGCTTATTTAACTTATATGTAGAGTTCAGTTTAGTTCACTCAGTCGTGTCCGACTCTTTGCGACCCCATGAATCGCAGCATGCCAGGCCTCCCTGTCCATCACCAACTCCTGGAGTTCACTAAGACTCACGTCCATCGAGTCAGTGATGCCATCCAGCCATCTCATCCTCTGTCGTCCCCTTCTCTTCCTGCCCCCAATCCCTCCCAACATCAGAGTCTTTTCCAATGAGTCAACTTTTCATATGAGGTGGCCAAAGTACTGGAGTTTCAGCTTTAGCATCATTCCTTCCAAAGAAATCCCAGGGCTGATCTCTTTCAGAATGGACTGGTTGGATCTCCTTGCAGTCCAAGGGACTCTCAAGAGTCTTCTCCAACACCACAGTTCAAAAGCATCAATTCTTCGGCACTCAGCCTTCTTCACAGTCCAACTCTCACATCCATACATGACCACAGGAAAAACCATAGCCTTGACCACATGGACCTTTGTTGGCAAAGTAATGTCTCTGCTTTTGAATATGCTATCTAGGTTGGTCATACCTTTTCTTCCAAGGAGTAAGTGTCTTTTAATTTTATGGCCGCAGTCACCATCTGCAGTGATTTTGGAGCTCAAAAAAATAAAGTCTGACACTGTATCCACTGTTTCCCCATCTATTTCCCATGAAGTGATGGGGCCAGATGCCATGATCTTCGTTTTCTGAATGTTGAGCTTTAAGCCAACTTTTTCACTCTCCTCTTTCACTTTCATCAAGACGCTCTTTAGTTCCTCCTCACTTTCTGCCATAAGGGTGGTGTCATCTGCATATCTGAGGTTATTGATATTTCTCCCAGCAATCTTGACTCCAGCTTGTGCTTCTTTGAGCCCAGCGTTTCTCATGATGTACTCTGCATAGAAGTTAAATAAGCAGGGTGACAATATACAGTCTTGATGTACTCCTTTTGCTATTTGGAACCAGTCTGTTGTTTCATGTCCAGTTCTAACTGTTGCTTCCTGACCTGCATACAGATCTCTCAAGAGGCAGGTCAAGTGGTCTGGTATTCCCTCCTCTTTCAGAATTTTCCACAGTTTATTGTGATCCACACAGTCAAAGGATTTGTCATAGTCAATAAAGAAGAAAGAGAGGTTTTTCTGGAACTCTCTTGCTTTTTCCATGATCCAGTGGATGTTGGCCATTTGATCTCTGGTTCCTCTGCCTTTTCTAAAACCAGCTTGAACATCTGGAACTTCACAGTTCACGTATTGCTGAAGTCTGGCTTGGAGAATTTTGAGCGTTACTTTACTAGCATGTGAGATGAGTGCAATTGTGCAGTAGTTTGAACATTCTTTGGCATTGCCTTTCTTTGGGATTGGAATGAAAACTGACCTTTTCCAGTCCTGTGGCCACTGCTGAATTTTCCAAATTTGCTGGCATATTGAGTGCAGCACTTTCACAGCATCATCTTTCAGGATTTCAAAAAGCTCAACTGGAATTCCATCACCTCCACTAGCTTTGTTTGTAGTGATGCTTTCTAAGGCCCACTTGACTTCACATTCCAGGATGTCTAGCTCTCGGTCAGTGATCACACCATCATGATTATCTGGGTCGTGAAGACCTTTTTTGTACAGTTCTTCTGTGCATTCTTGCTACCTCTTCTTAATATCTTCTGCTTCTGTGAGGTCCATACCATTTCTGTCCTTTATCGAGCCCATCTTTGCATGAAATGTTCCCTTGGTATCTCTAATTTTCTTTAAGAGATCTCTAGTCTTTCCCATTCTGTTGTTTTCCTCTATTTCTTTGCATTGATCACTGAGGAAGGCTTTCGTGTCTCTTCTTGCTATTCTTTGGAACCCTGCATTCAGATCCTTACATCTTTCCTTTTCTCCTTTGCTTTTCACTTCTCTTCTTTTCACAGCTATTTGTAAGGCCTCCTCAAACATCCATTTTGCTTTTTTGCATTTCTTTTCCATGGGGATGGTCTTGATCCCTGTCTCCTGTACAATGTCATGAACCTCATTCCATAGTTCATCAGGTACTCTATCTATCAGATCTAGGCCCTTAAATTTATTTCTCACTTCCACTGTATAATCATAAGGGATTTGATTTAGGTCATACCTGAATGGGCTTGTGGTTTTCCCTACTTTCTTCAATTTAAGTCTGAATTTGGCAATAAGGAGTTCATGGTCTGAGCCACAGTCAGTTCCTGATCTTGTTTGTGTTGACTGTATAGAGCTTCTCCATCTTTGGCTGCAAAGAACATAATCAGTCTGATTTCAGTGTTGACCATCTGGTGATGTCCATGTGTAGTCTTCTCTTGTGTTGTTGGAAGAGGGTGTTTGCTATGACCAGTGCATTTTCTTGGAAAAACTCTATTAGCCTTTGCCCTGCTTCATTCCATATTCCAAGCCAAATTTGCCTGCTACTCCAGGTGTTTCTTGACTTCCTACTTTTGCATTCCAGTCCCCTATAATAAAAAGGACATCCTTTTGGGGTATTAGTTCTAAAAGGTCTTGTAGGTCTTCATAGAACTGTTCAACTTCAGCTTCTTCAGTGTTACTTGTTGGGGCATAGACTTGGATTACTGTGATATTGAATGGTTTGCCTTGGAA
This sequence comes from Bubalus bubalis, assembly GCF_019923935.1. Classification (NCBI taxonomy): domain Eukaryota; kingdom Metazoa; phylum Chordata; class Mammalia; order Artiodactyla; family Bovidae; genus Bubalus; species Bubalus bubalis. The sequence continues at coordinate 98,934,374 of NC_059167.1, read as the reverse complement.
ACGAACAAAAATCATTCTGTCGTTTTTGAGAGTGCATCCAAGTACTGCATTTCGGACTCTTTTGTTGACCATGATGGCTACTCCATTTCTTCTGAGGGATTCCTGCCCACAGTAGTAGATATAATGGTCATCTGAGTTAAATTCACCCATTCCAGTACATCATGAGAAATGCTGGGCTGGATAAAGCACAAGCTGGAATCAAGATTGCCTAGAGAAATATCAATAACCTTAGATATGCAGATGACATGACCCTTATGGCAGAAAGCGAAGAAGAACTAAAGAGCCTCTTGATGAAAGTGAAAGAGGAGAGTGAAAAAGTTGGCTTAAAGCTCAACATTCAGAAAACTAAGATCATGGCATCCGGTCCCATCACTTCATGGGAAATAGATGGGGAAACAGTGGAAACCGTGAGAGACTTTATTTGGGGGGCCTCCAAAATCACTGCAGATGGTGACTGCAGCCATGAAATTAAAAGACACTTGCTCCTTGGAAGAAAAGCTATGACCAACTTAGACAGCATATTAAAAAGCAAAGACATTGCTTTGCCAACAAAGGTCCATCTAGTCAAAGCTGTGGTTTTTATAGTAGTCATGTATGGATGTGAGAGTTGGACCATAAAGAGAGCTGAGTGCCGAAGAATTGATGCTTTTGAACTGTGGTGTTGGAGAAGACCTTTGAGAGTCCCTTGGACTGCAAGGAGACCCAACCAGCCCATCCTAAAGGAAATCTGTTCTGAATATTGATTGGAAGGACTGAGGCTGAAGCTGAAATTCCAATACTTAGCCACCTGATATGAAGAACTGACTCTTTGGAAAAGACCCTGATGCTGGGAAAGATTGAAGGCAGGTGGAAAAGGGGATGACAGAGGGTGAGATGGTTGGATGGCATCACCGACTCAATGTATATGAGTTTGTGTAAGCTCCGGGAGTTAGTGATGGACAGGGAAGCCTGGCATGCTGCAGTCCATGGGGTCGCAAAGAGTTGGACACGACTTAGCGACTCAACTGAACTGATACAAAGACATGCACGTAAGTGTTTATAGCACTTTTTTTGTAACAGCCAATACCCAGAAACAACCCACAAGTCCATTAAAAGGTAAATGAACAATGATCTGATATAACCAGTTCATTCTGGTAAGTGAGCTGATATAACCATACAAGGCAATGACACTCAGCTCTGAAAAGGAATAGGTTTATTGGTGCAGGCAACACCATGCCTGACTCTCAAAATAATGATGCTGATGAAAGCAGACAGAGGAAAAGAATTCAGACTATTAGATTCCATTTACATCAAAGTCTACAAAATGCAAACTAAATCTACATTACAGAAAGCAGACCAGCAGTAGCTTTGAAGGGAGAGAAGTTGGAGGGAGGAGTCACAGATATCATCTCTGTAAAAGGATTTTTTAAATCATGACAATAAGACCCCAGATTCCCTTGGCTTTGACCCTTACTTAACTCCTTTCCTTCCCCTCCTCTTCACTTTTATTTGCTACTCCTCTCTTCCCCCAAACACTGACTGATCAATAAAGCACAATGATTTCAAAAACAACTCTGAGGACAACTGTTCTGACAGTTATCTGGATTAGATTGCACTATATTGAGCAAGAGGCACCAAAAAAGAGAAAAAGAAAGACGGATAATTTCCAGTGATGCCAGATGTGAGATTCACAACAGTTAAAAGCAGATGTCTATTTGAGCCACAGCACAAGGACGTGTATCCCTGCCTTCTGCTCACCCCATCAGCCCCAGCCCTGCTTAGAGCGGGACTTACCAGGTCTCCAGAGGCTCCCTGAGGCATATCAGCTGAGCCTTTAACATTTATTTCAGCCACTTAAACATCGCAAATCTTGATTGTAGTGAGTCTGTATACATATCTAAAAGTGAAGTGAAAAAGTGTTAGCCGCTCAACTGTGTCAGACTCTTTGTGACCCCATGGACTGTAGCCCACTAGGCCCCTCTGTCCATGGAATTCTCCATGCAGGAATACTGGGAATGGTTGTCATTTTTTCTCCAGGGCATCCTCCCAATCCAGGGATTGAACCTGGGTCTCCTGCATTGCAGGCAGATTTCTTTCCCATCTGAGCCACCAGGGAAGCCCTATGTGAAACACATGAAACGACAGAGCTTAAATATGTGCAATTTACAATATGTTAATTACACTTCAATAAAGCTGGGGTTTTTTAAGCCTTGCTTTACAAAGGGAAATCAGGCAGAAAATTCAAATCTGAGAGTAGAAACAGAGAAGCACTGGAAGCTACCAGAATATTCCACAAGCCCTTTCCTGTGTCCTATTCTGTGAGTGATCTTTCCTCCAGACCCAGCCCCACACCAGGAACTTTTCCATTCCCTCTTGGGCCATGTTTACCCAGTGAAAACCCATGTACACAGATAACATGCAAACACAATTTTCTCCCTTTTTGGCTTCATTAACTTGTATTCAGTCAGCTTTGTTTAGTCCCCTCCAGGTCTCTAAGTATTGGCATTTCATCACTACACTGAAAAAACAAGACTATATTCTGGTTTCCCTTTAGATCACATAAACCTTTTACCCTCTACTTTAAAAAAAAAAAGCTACTCTCAGAATTTCTATGTGAAATCATGTTTATTATTTTTCAAAGAAAAAATTTATCATGGACCTAGAAGAGTAAACTGTGCAAAGGCACGGGCATATACTCCTTACCCTCACCTTCTCTTGATGGTTTGAGCTATGGTTTCTAATTCTACAAAAACAAACACCAAGTGCACTGCTTTGCCTTTGGATAAAAACAAACAAATCTCCAGCCTTCTGCAATTCATGAGGTCTTTATGACACTGGTAGAAGAGAAAAAAAGAAAAGAAAAAGGCAGGGGTGAGTTCTGCCTGCTTTGTCCTGACTCAATGCTTTTTTGTACTTTCCTGACCATAAGCAGAGTGACGTGTATGCAGCCAGCCAAGAAAGCAATAGTACATGATAATCCTATTTCCTGTGGGAGGGATGAAGGCTCCAGTGATGCTGTTACAGGACACCTTGTTGAATTAATAGGAAAAGATGAGCGGGAGAGCTTTGTTTTATGGTTTTCTTGGGGGAAAGGAGCTGATTGGCCATCTGACTTTTCCCAATCTCATGACTTACATAGAGAAATAAGTGAGTAGAAGCTAAAGCAAGAAATTACCATTTAAACGTGGTGCCCTCAGAAGGCACCAAACATGCTCCTAGAATGACTCAGGTCTTGACACCTACCTGAGCAATCTAACCAACCTGTTCCTAGGATGCATTTGGCATATCCTGGTCATATGAGAATGATTTAGAGTATTACTCTGTGGAAACTGCATTTACAGTAAGACTGAATGAAGTGCCCAGGTTTCCATGATGCAAAAACCAGGCTGTCCTTTTATCCTCTACAAGGTCCTCTGGTTACTTCCATCCTTGAACTATGAGCCATAAGTCTTCCCAGAAAAAGAATGATAAAATCGAACATAACCACACATTGATTTCACTGGTTCTTAAATAAGCCACTGGTTCCATATAATGTGGAGGGCAAATGCTAATTGCAATACAAGCTACCTGATAGCTCTTGGAAGCAACATCAGGCCAATGTTAAATATGATTGGTCCCTGTGTCCTTTCGCCCGCGGTGGGGGTTTGGCCGTTGACTGTGACCGGAGGGAAGTTCTTCTCTGGAGGTCTAGCACACATGAGCACGCTGAAGTTAGTTTCCTTGTGGAAAACAATCTCTCAAACACACTAGTTCATCTTCACACCTCTTAATTTGGATATGTGAAGTTAAATCTTAATTTGCATTTGAGATGTTAATGAAATATTCTTTACAACTGCTGAAAATAATTTTTTCATGCTTTAAGCCCTTTCTGGTTTCAGAAAGGAATCCAAATACTAAAGTCTTGTATCTGCCGTTCCTGTATTCTTTAACATCTCTTTACCCTCCTTTAGTAGTTAATCTCCATTACTAGGCAAAAATTCTTATTAAATTTTCCCTATTCAAAGTATTTGTATAGTTTGTGTCTCCTGTTAGAGCACTGGATATCCTTAAGGACAGATGACTGGTACTTCCTAGAGTTGTGCAATATACAACTTGCTCAACTATACACACACAGCACAGCAACCCACACATCTTATTGTAGTTGTTGTTTAGTCACTAAATTGTGTCTGACTCTTGCAACTCCATGAACTGGAGCCCTCGGGGCTCTTCTGTCAATGGAATTCCCCAGGGAAGAATGCTGGAGTGAGTTGCAGTTTCCATCTCCAGGGGGTCTTCGTGACCTGGGGATGGAGCCTGTTGGCAGGTGGGTTCTTTACCACTGAACCACCTGGGAAGCAGTGCTCCACACTTTACGTGTCAGCCACCTTCACGGGGGGCTTCCCAGGTGGCACTAGAGGTAAATAACCTGCCTGCCAATGCAGGTAGATATAAAAGATGTGGGTTGGGAAGATTCCCTGGAGGAGGGCATGGCAACCCACTCTAGTATTTTTGCCTGGAGAATCTCATCGACATGGACAGAGGAGTCTGGCAAAGAGTCGCAAAGAGTCAGACATGACTGAAGTGATTTTGCATGCAGGCTTGCATGCACATTTACTGAACAGCAGGCTACACTATGGCAGGGACTAAGGAAGGTAGTAGAGCTGGCTGTTAAGGGCAGGGCTCCGTAACCAAATTGCTGGATTCATATTGTGGTCCCAATGCTTAAAGGCAATGATCTGAAAATGCAGGAAATTGAACTTTTCTCCTAAAGCTGGCTGCGAGGGTTAGCACAGAAAAAAAAAAAAAAGACACAAACAATTAAGCACTGTGATGCTGAAGGTGAAGCACCAATACTTTGGCCATCTGATGCAAAGAGTTGATTCATTTGAAAAGACCCTGATGCTGGGAAATACTGAAGGCAGGAGGAGAAGGAAACAACAGAGGATGAGATGGTTGTATGGCATCAATGGACATGAGTTTGAGCAAACTCCAGGAGATGGTGAAGGACAGGGAAGCCTTCTGTGCTGCAGTCCATGGGGTCACAAAGAGTCAGACATGACCGAGCAACTGAACAACAACAACCGAAGAGAGTGCTACTGTGCTCAGTCACTCAGTCGTGTCAACTCTCTGCGGCCCCATGGACTGTAGCCCACCAGGCTCCTCTGTTTATGGGATTTTCCAGGCAAGAGTACCAGAATGGGTAGCCATTTCCTACTCCAGGGGATCTTCCCGACCAGCAGATGAAACCCACGTCTCTTGTGTCTCCTGCACTGGCAGTCAGATTTTTACCACTAAAATAGCTGCTTTCACTACCTTATTCAAATGTGTATTCCAGCATTTTAACCATGGCTAGAACCTAATAGATGCGGTGACTATTTAATGAGAATTCATGTCTTTTAATAAGCAAACAAGCTTTGCCTCTAAAATAAAAGAAAAAAAATTGCTGTAGAAAGATGCTTTATTTCTCAATTGTCAGAAAATCAGTTGTTCAGGAAATCATTTTACTGTGTCCCACATATATTTAATGAAGGTTAGAGAAGATGGGAGAAGAAAAAAGGCTAGAAAATGAAAACAAAGTACATAGGAAAGGACATGAGACAGTGGGCTATTCACAGACAGGACATGAGCCAAATATGGGGAGTGAAAACTGAACTAAGAAATTTTTATTTTTTTTAATGTGAGGAGAAACTGAAGATGGCAAATGAAAATTAGAGGGAGAAAAAAGGAATTCAGCTCTACATAAGCCATCTTGGGACTTTGTCATAATCCATAAGAACACTCAGTTGCTCACTCTTTGCATCATTTGAGCCTGCAGCTGGTTTGGACTTCATTTGTGGCTTTCTCCTATTTTTTTTCCCCTCTTTATCCTGCTATCTTTGTAGGAGGACTGGGAACTCAACTCTTCAAGAACCACTCCAGCAAAGGACCATCATCCTCGAGACCTCTGTTCTTTTCACTCAGCCACTGGTCCCTGCAGCACACTGAGAATTTCATTTCTGCTCACCTATTTTCACGGGCTTCATTTCAAATGACCAGTTCTAAGGTCTGCCTGCTTTGCTTTGTTAGAAAAATAGGGAGGGGGAGGGGAAATCTCTGCACTATGAGAAGCCTGCACTAGAAGGGGTTACTTCCACTGGGGAATTTCCCTATCTCAAAATGAAACTGGGTTAATTGGGAAGGGCATGGAGAAATACTGGAGCCCAATTAACAAAATCAAAAGTCTCCAAATTAACAACATAATTGTTAAATGGCTTTGGGGCAGCACATAGGAGCTTTAAAAAAAGAAACCACTTATTCCTGGCTTAGATCCTTCCCAGCTCGTAAAAGGTGCCTAAAAGTACAGAAAGAGATTTCAAGAAGTTTAGATAGATTATGAGTGGGAAGCCCTAAATGGATGCCATGCATCCTGAGGAGCCAAAGCAGAAGCATTTCTGGCTTTTTGGACTTTATTCCAACGATATCACCGGTGTCAAAACCTCCGCCCAAGAGTGGGCCTTGCAACAGACTGCTCTTGGCCACCCCTCCTGGATTTCTGTCCTCTGGCTTTGATCCTTTAATCTGTACTCCAATTAATATCCCTTTATTAATAGGCTGTTCCCTTTGGCTCGCTACAGTTCTGACAGCATTTGGTACTCCTCTGATGAGTTTTAAATCAAGATACAATCTGCATGAAACACCAAAAAGGAGAGAGTGGGAGAGAGAAGGCTTCCCGGGGCTGATCTCCTGTAGGAGGGAGGCCGGGAGCTCAGCCTCTGCGTAGGAATGTTGCTGCTCCATGAGATCAAGAAGCTCTGTGAATAAATAAAAATTTTAAAAAAACGCAACAGCAGAGAAGAACGGCACAGTCCCTGGGAGCGTCACCACCTCCGACACGAAGAAGACACTGCTCCAGAGGAGAGCTGAGTCCTTGCCATGTCAGAGCCAGCCGCTAGCCGCCTCCTCGCAGTCCCCGCCCAGCCTGCGCACTCCCAGGGAGCAGGCGGAGCGGAGCGCCCGCCGTTCCCGCCAGGCCAAGATGGCGGGCGACGAGGTCTGCGGCCTGGGTGCAGAGCTCCTGCGGCCTGGATGCAGAGGCCCGCGGCCAGGATGCAGAGGCCTGCGGCCTGGGTGCAGAGCGCCCGCGGCCTCCGTGCAGAGCGCCCGCGGCCTGGGTGCAGAGGCCTGCGGCCTGGGTGCAGAGCGCCCGCAGCCTTGTGCAGAGGCCTGCGGCCTGGGTGCAGAGCACCCGTGGCCGCCCCGGTCCACAGCCCGCTGCGTGCGCCTCCACCCACACCTGCGCTGGGCCCCCAGGCGCTCTTCCGGAGAGGGCCTCGCTGGCAGCCACAGGGACTCTCTTTCTGACACGATGTGGTGTCACTCTTGAAACAGATCTCTGGTTTTACCTTGAAAAATAAGATTTTTTTTTTAATGAAGTATGCTAATTTGCCAAAAGGGCAGTGAAAAAAAAAGCTGTGGGTGTGGGGGCTTTCCACCAGCAGCACTGGGAGCTACCCCTGGCAGGGAGCATCTTCCACAGCCTGAATTCAAAATACCACTGTGACGTTTGAAGTCAGCCATTGGAGTACATGCTGAGTTCAACATAGAGTTGAGAGTTGATTGGGCATGAAACCCAGCCTGTTGGTATCCTCATCCCTTTGAATTACTGGGAAAGCTTTTGGAATTCCAAGGATAATTTCTGCTATTGGGGTTGAAAAGCCTTTAACCAAACACAAACTGTGTATTGTGAATTGTGCTTTTTTTCTTTTTAAACTCTGCTATATGTTTTCTGACACCCTGCAATAAGAAAACTAAGATTTCTTCTCTCAAAGGAATGTGCTGGTTGGTGATTAGACAATATCATGAACCCACCCCAGTTCAGTTCAGTCACTCAGTCATGTCTGACTCTTTGCGACCCCATGAATCGCAGCACGCCAGGCCTCCCTGTCCATCACCAACTCCCGGAGTTCACTGAGACTCACGTCCATCGAGTCAGTGATGCCATCCAGCCATCTCATCCTCTGTCGTCCCCTTCTCCTCCTACCCCCAATCCCTCCCAGCATCAGAGTCTTTTCCAATGAGTCAACTCTTCACATGAGGTGGCTAAAGTACTGGAGTTTCAGCTTTAGCATCATTCCTTCCAAAGAACACCCAGGACTGATCTCCTTTAGAATGGACTGGTTGGATCTCCTTGCAGTCCAAGGGACTCTCAAGAATCTTCTCCAACACCACAGTTCAAAAGCATCAATTCTTCGGTGCTCAGCTTTCTTCACAGTCCAACTCTCACATCCATACATGACCACTGGAAAAACCATAGCTTTGACTAGACAGACCTTTGTTGGCAAAGTAATGTCTCTGCTTTTCAATATGCTATCTAGGTTGGTCATAACTTTTCTTCCAAGGAGTAAGCGTCTGCCCCAACCCCTGACAAATAGCCTAACATTTCCACTTGGGTCTGTTTGATGTTTGTTGTATACATATGTATGTGTGTGTGTGTATATATATATATATATATATATGTGTGTGTGTGTGTGTGTGTGTGTGTATCCTCTTCCCCAATGTTTTACTGCTACAAGACTGGGAATTATAAACAGTCATTGAGTATTCATATATTTGCTTTTAAATCTAAAGAGTAGTACTCTATCAAGTTCCCATACAGTATAGAAAAAGCTCAGAAGCTGAAAATCATCAAAATACCAGTGGTTAATTTGCTTTACCACGGTGGCTCGGTGATAAAGAACCCGCCTGCCAATGCAGGAGACACAGGTTTGATCCCTGGGTGGGAAAGATCCCCTGGAGAAGGAAATGGCAACCCACTCCAGTATTCTTGCCTGGGAAATCCCATGGACAGAGGCTGCTGGCAGGCTGTAGTCCACGGGGTCACAAAAGAGTCTGACAAAACTTGGTGACTCAGCAACAATTTGCTTTAAAAATCATGCCTCCTCAGAAGATGACAGCCTGGTATTTTCTATAGAAACCTATCCAAACACTTGTCTTATAGGGAGGAAATTTTCTACAGATTAATCTAGAGCCAAAAGTCTCATTGTGATCCTTCACTGGATTTGGTAGCTTTTTCCCAAGGAGTATAAAAGAAACTTGACCCAAGCTTTGGTCTTCCCATCTTGTCTATATCAACGACAGCTGCAGCAAACTGCCGCTCAGCTGCTCAAGTGCAGTGACTGGCACGGCTGCTGGAAAGTAATAGGAGAAGTGTCAGGGAAGACGGTACGTAGCAGAGGCGATAATGAGATCAAGTGTGATCCCCAGTCCCCACCAAGATTAAATGTGCAAGTGTCTTTCTTCTCTAATTAGACATTTATATCATTCACTTTCCAACCTTAAGAAACATCCAAGAAGAGTACTGAGCATGCCAATTTTTCTACTGAACTTTCACAGCTTTCCCAAGCAAAAGACCCCTCTTGGGGTGGGGAAAGGAGGGGAGTACAGATTCAGCACCCCCTCCCAAGGCAAGCACAGTCAGCCAGTCCTTTCTGAGGGCCCCCTGTCACAGGCGGAGACTCGGGGAGGGAAGGGTAGTCTGTTGAATGTTTGCATCTTAAATGCAAAGAATTTATCCCATATGCTACAGGCAGCCTCAGATCACGGAAGCCTCTCTCAGTGGTTTCTGAATGGAACAGCTTGTCTCTTCCTGCTGCTTTACAAGCATAAGAAGAGGGAATAAATACTCAAGTTTGGGGGTAAGTTATAGACACATGCTTGGTGCTTCACATCCTGTGACTGTAAACATTCATGCTTCCTCCTCTCCTCTTCTCTCTGGTTTTTGGGAGATTCTGAGCACTTGTGAGGACACAGTGATCTTTAACAGCATGTCTAGTTTACTCAAGCTATGTCTAATCCTTGCTCTGCAAAAGATACCAGATGCTGTATTGTGATGTAACAGTAGTAAAGAGTGAGTGTGATACTGTGGAAGGGGCAGAGGCCAGACAGAGCAGAGACCTTTATTCCAGGGCTGGTTCCCCTACTCAGTAGCTCCTTAGCCTCAAATAGAGCATTTCACCTCTATGGGCCTGTTTGTCTAGTATCCAAATGACATGGAGCGTTGGGAGGCTGGGCCATCTCAGCTAGCATCATGGCAAAACTAGGCTTCTGTCAATTACTGGCATGATTTATTCATGCCCTCCAGCCATTTATATATACCCTCAAAGTGAAGTTGCTCAGTCGTGTCCTACTATTTGCAACCCCATGGACTGTAGCCTACCAGGCTCCTCTGTCCATGGGATTTTCCAGGCAATAGTACTGGAGTGGATTGCCATTTCCTTCTCCAGGGGATCTTCCCAACCCAGGGATTGAACCCGGATCTCCCGCATTATAGACAGGCACTTTACCGTCTGAGCCACCAGGGAAGTCCCAAACACACATGTAAACACATGCACACATATATTTTTAAGAAATTTTTAAATTAAAATGGTTTTAAAATGAATGCAGAGGATGTTAGAATTAACAAAACTCTCAAGGGCACCTTAAGTTGACTCAAACAAGGCAGGACTTAGGGGGCGCCAACCCTCCTCCCAGTCAAAAATCTTCATTAACTTATAGTTGGTCCCCTATATCTGCAGTCCCTACCAACCCAGATGGTGTATTACTAAAGTATTTACTATCAAAATAAATCAACATGTAAGCAAAACTGTGCCGTTCAAACCCTGTCATTCAAGGAGCAACTGTAATTCTTTCCTCCAAAATTGCCATCTAATTTTCCCCAAAACCTGCTCTTCCCACAGACTTCCTCCATCTCAATAAATAGCAACCCTATTCTTTTGATTGCAGTAGGAAATGGCAACCCAATGGCAACGGCACTCCAGTACTCTTGCCTGGAAAATTCCATGGACAAGAGGAGCCTGGTGGGCTAGTCAATGGGGTTGCAAACAAGTTGAGCACAACTGAGCACAATGCATGCCTTCTGATTGCTCCTGCCAAAACCTTCGAACCAACTTGGACTCTCTTCTCTCCCATCCCACACTCCCTCTATCAACAAGTCCTATCTGCTTCACCATGAAATGGACCTTGACTCAGAACATCCCTGCCTTGGTCTCCTCAGTATCTCCCTGTCTTCACCATCCACCGAGTCTATCCTTAGCGCCATGACCAGTGTGTTTTTCAAAACATAAGACAAATCGTATGCACTTTCAGTCCTGTGCCTCTAAAGGTTTCCTTCTCACTTGGAGTTAAGCCCATACCCTTTCATGTTTCATGACCTAACAGTCTATGAGCTCTGACTTGGTCCTCCACCCCCTGCCCCCCGACTCCTCCTGCTTCCCTCTGTTCTCCCTGTTGCAGCAACACCAACCTTTCTGCTATTCCTCCAAATCCACCAGTCACACACCCACCTCGAGGCCCTTGCCCAGAACGTTCTTTCATCACCATCCCCAGCCTTCACCAATTGTATTCTCATTCTCTGCAAGTCTCCCATCAAATGAGAGAATTCCCTGATCTCCATCCTTACCTGAGACTCCAAACCTCATTACTCTGTCTTATCTTACCCTGCAGCTCTTGCTACCACCTGACATGTATTTATTTGTTAATTTATTTATACTTGAGATTTCTCCCCCATACCAGCCCCCATTGAATACAAGCTTCAGGAAGTCAGGGGCTTTGTCTATTTTGTTCCCTGATGATCCTCATGGCTAAACCACCAACCACCACCATAAGTACTTTAAGTGGGCTTCCCTTGTAGCTCAGTTGGTAAAGAATCTGCCTGCCTGCAATGCAGGAGACCCGGGTTTGATTCCTGGGTCAGGAAGATCCCATGGAAAAGAAAATGGCAACCCATTCCAGTATTCTTGCCTGGAGAATCCCATGGACAGAGGAGCTTGGCAGGCTACAGTCCATGAGGTTGCAAGAGTCATGAAGTTGCTAAGACATGACTTAGCAACTAAACCACCACCAATCCTCATGGCTAGAGCAGTACCCACCATGTTGTAGGAACTCAATAAACATCATGAAATGAATAAAAGCATTTAACATTTCATTAACAAACATCAACCCTGAGAGTCTAGTAGCTGAAACAGATACAGTGGTGAAGGGGCCAGCCTGGGCCCGGCTGATGGAGCTGGCATTTTAGTGGGAGAAAACCTACTAAAGGCTCACTTGCTTAATTGATTGTTCAACTGGTTTATCTATTTATTTACTGATGTTAAATAACCTAAGATAATGATAAATAATCATGGAATAAAGAAGGTCTAAGGGTAGGGATGAAGGACTACTTTAAATAGGACAATGAGGAAAGACCTCACAGGATAAACAAGATGAGCTGAGAAGGAGGAGGCAGCCAGGGGTAGAAAAGCATTCCAGGCAGATGAGACAGCAATGCAAAGGCCCTGAGTCAGGAAGAAAGCTTGGTGCTTTGCAAGATCAAGCAGAACATCTATGTGGCAGGAGCAGGGAATGCCAGCACAAGAATGGGAAGAGGTGAGAACAAAGAGATAAACAGAGGTTAGACTACAGAAAGCCATAACAAACCACTCATGTGTTATTTTAAATCTAACAACAAGCTATTGGTGGGATTTAAGCGGGAAAGTGATAGTCGACCATTTTTTTTTAATTACTCTGACTTTTCTGTGGAGAACGGACTTCCTATGAAGGAAGAGTAGAAGCAGCTGGGAGGCCATCTTGCAGCTGTCCAAGGGTAAATGACTATGGCTTGAACCAAGATAAAGCAGCAGAAAAAGTGGTCAACTGTCAGGAAGCTAAAATGGTTATTATGGTCCCTGTTCATAAAATGAGAAACAGAACCCTACAGCAGTTCAGATGTTCTCAAGAGAGCACTGCAAATGAGCGGTAGAGTAAGGACCAGAACCTAGTCCTCTCAATTCCCAGCCTGATCGTAGGAGGTTAATAAGAATCCATCTATTTAATTAATTAGTCCCAATAACTAATGCAGGGGCTTCTCTGGTGGCTTAGTGGGAAAGCATTTGCCTGCCAATGCAGGAGACATGGGTTCCATCCCTGGTCCAGGAAGATGCCCTGGAGAAGGAAATGGCTACCCACTCAGGTAATCTTGCCTGGGAAATCTCACGGGCAGAAGAGACTTGCAGGCTACGGTCCATGGAGTCACAAAGAGTCAACCACGACTGAGTGACCAAACAACAGTAACTACAGAAAGGAACTCCTCTCCAGTACAACGTCTCCCATGAAATCATGCCGCAACCTCCTCTCCCCAGGAGCTACAATGCTTCTCTTCTCAGGGAGCTCTGAACATGGACAGACCTGAAGGCGGCCACTCACACAGAGGCCACGTGCACGTGTCCGCTCCCTCCTGGTCATGCATGCGATTGGGAGCTGAGCAGTGTGGGATGGCCAGTTCACCAGCCACTGCTGCTAGAAAAGGAATAAATAGCAACTGGAGTTTAACAAGACCCTGTAACATGGGCTCCCCAGATGGAAGGGTGGCTGCCCGAAGATGAAGCCAAGGAATCCCCAACAGAGTGAGAGGCCAAGGGAGACAGGCACAGCGAGCATCTGGTCAGTGACACTGTCTGCTGTCTCGATCTTGACTGTGACGGATGAGGTTGGGAGCTTCTTAAGGAGGAACGCTGCCAGGAATTTGGAAAGAGCCTCCTCTCCTTCAAGTAGGAAGACCCAGATTTTGGTCCAGGCTCTGTTATTTGCTGGGTCTCTGATAGGTGGGGCAGTGGAGGGTGGGTGTGGAGGGCAGGGCAGATGAGTGGTTCCATCCCTGGGATTCCTTGGGAGGATTCTGTAATGGTAACATTACTCTCTTCTCTAGTTTCAAGAGATAAGTAGAAGCCATGTATGTATCCACCCTATATAAGGCTGAAATGGTAAGCTTATGTATTAAATACAATGGAAATATTATAAGGTTTTAGTTAAAGAGTAGAAAAGAAATTAAGTCATAATAAAGCAATTCAGAAGAAATCTTTTTTAAAAGAATCATGGGGTAGAGGTGAAGGGAAGTAACAGAAGGGATCCGTGATGGTAATTTAGTTGGAAACACAAGGCTTGCTGACCCCCAATTCCCTACCAGCTTTAATGGTGTGGAGACCAGACTAGTGAGACAAATTCCGAGAGGCTTTCACATGAGGCTCCTTGCATGTGTATCCAGGATGGGCCCCAACTATTGCTATCATCCCATCACAGGGCCGTTTTCTGGGGTAAAATCACTTTCCAAGTAGGTTAGCATAGATAAGAGCCTGGGACAAGGAGTCAGGAAGCCTAGGTTCTTGGTCTGGGATACATTCAAATAGCTGAACCATTTGAGCCTCTGCTTCCTGACCCATAAAATGGGCAGGATTAGATGAGGTGATTTTTAAGGCCCCTGCTAACTGAAGTTCTATAGTTCTGGGAATTTCAGGAAGGTGATCCGGCTTTAACCTGGGTTCCCTAGGAAACAGGGGTCAAGGCAAAAGATACTGTGCTGATGTTTTGGTGCAAAGGTATGCTCTTGTGAGTAACAGGAAGGAAAGGGAATGAAGTAGAGAATAGGGGACAGTGCAGACAAGGGGGCCTCACCAAGCCAGTTACACCTTTTCAACCAATGCAGCGCTCCCTACTTGATCTCAAGAACCATGTTGCAGCAGCAACAGGGGAAAGAAAGGAGAGAATGTATTGGTTGGTGCCTTTCCATCTCCCATCATCCATCAAAACCCTCTCTGCAGATGTTAACTCCCCTGTGTCACTCACCCCCACCAGGCATCCCCCGGGACAGCCAGGACCAGTCGTGGGTGTGGGAACACCGCCCAGCTCCTTTCCATATCCCCCAGTCAGGACCCTCTGGCCAGCTGCTGGATCATGACCATCTCACAGCTCTCAGCTGAGGCCATCCGTGGAGACCACAGTCAGACAGAGAACACACCCCCTCAGCCAAGGTAACATCCCCTGCCAAGGGCAGCCTGCATCCAGTGACCAGCTGATAAGGCAACACAATGTCTCAGACCCATTGCTACAGTTTGAGACAACTCTGATGGACCGTCCTAACAGTAGACCTCCCCATGCATCTCGGAGGCCTTTGTTGCAAGAGCATCATACTTCATCCTGTCCCTCTGTCCAGCCTCACTCTGCTGGACAGAGGCAGCCTGACCCTAAATCTCAGGGACACATGACAGGAATTTTAAGTAAGTTAGAGGGAAAAATCCAAAGATGTATTGTTGTTGTTCCCTACCACAGTTATGGCAAGAAACCAAATGCTTTGTGTCATTCTGCTTTAAATTCAGAATCACTTTTGACAAAGAGAAACATTTGTTATTGCCAGAGAAGTTCCCGCCCAAGGAATGACTAGTTATGAATATGCATATCAAGTCGATAAGTTAAACTTCTGAGTATTGACATGGAATAGCAATAATAACCATGCCTTGTTTTTTCTATTTTTAATTCCTAATGCTCCTGAGTTACCCTGCTTCCCTCTCAGAATTCTCTGATTCTCCCAGAATGAAGAAGGCCAAAGAGCCCTTAAACAAGTGTCTTGTCTGCATTTAAGAAGAATCCCAGGAGAGCCTTTTGTGTCTACTATTTTTCTGAACTGCCAACACACTCCCCAAACACACGATAATGACTCTGGGTCTCCTCCTAGGTACAAGACCAACCCCGAGCACATGCTGTCCAAAGAAATCCTTGCTTTCTCTGCCATCTCAGGCACCTTTCCCTTCTTGCTTTTCAGCAGAATCAAGAGCCATTCAGTAGGAAAGATTCACTTTGGAACCTGGGTGATCTCTATTCACTGTTGACACTTATCAAACAAACTGCTATGTAATTGTTCCTTTTTCTTTTTTCTTCCTGCTTTAGGTGGCATCAGAGTATAGTGACCACAGCAGAGGCAGTAAACATCTCCTTCCTCCTTGCAGTCTGGATCATGCCATATTGAAGTGGTAAAGGGCTGGAGACAGCTAGTAATGGTTTAGTTGCTATGTCTGATACTTGCAACCCCATGGACTGTGGCCCTCCAGGCTCCTCTACCCATGGGATTTCCCAAGCGAGAATACAGGAGTGGGTAGCCATTTCCTTCTCCCGGGGATCTTCGCGACCCAGGGATCAAACCTGGATGTCCTGCATTGCAGGTGGATTCTTTACCAACTGAGCCACCAGGGAAGTCTGGAAACTAGTAGGTGAACCAAAAGAAAACATGATAACGTGGAGACTTGAAATGCATGTTCTACAGAGAATCGTGGAAAGCACAGGGAAACTGGATCTGGAGGAGCAAGTCAGCATTGTCTTTACGTGGAAGGTTGACTAGAGTCAAGACAGCAGGTGTATTCTTTGTAGTCTTTATCTGTTCATATTGTTGGTGGCAAGAAGTAGAAACTAACCAGTTAATTTTTTAAAAGGCGAGGAAGAAGAAAAGGAGGAGAAAGAAGGGTGGGGGTGGGGGGAACTGAAATAGAACTAGAAGAAAAACCATCATTTATTGAAAATACATGAGGTAGTTGAAAGAATAGAAGGAAAACCTGAGTTCTAAACTCAGAAGCAGTGGCAAACAGGACAGGCCCAGGGAACTAGGCAGAAGTTGTGGTCAACAGTGTGTTAGAGCTCCTACTTCTCTTCCTCTTTGTTCACATTCTCAAGAACCAGCATCCCTTTGGCCCACCTTGTGTCACATGCCCACACTCAGCTGGTGGATGGCTTGTCTGCCACTCCCAACCAGTCTGCCTACAGAGGAGACAAGTTAGTCCCCAAAGGAAAAACCAAGTGCAGTTCCCAAAGGAAGGGAGAAGGAATTGGATAGTCTGAATCAGCTGTTCAAAGGTCATCTACAGACCAGCAGCAGCACCTGGGAGCTTGTTAGAAATGCAGAGTCTCTGGCAGAACCTCAGACCTACTGAGTCAGAATATCTGGGGATGGACCCCAGGAAAGTGGACTGTAACAATTTCTTAAGTATGCCCAAGTAGAGAAGCACTGGTCTAAACAATCAGATGCTAATCCAGGCTCCAGACTGTATAAATAGGACAAATAGAAAGAAAGTTAAAAGAATAGATTTAAAGCAGAAATAAGGGAGAATAGATTTAAGGCAGAAATAAGGGGGACAATATCTATGTGTGTTTTTTTAACAAGTTCAGTCACAGGTAACCCAAAGAATCAGGAAGCTCCCTACTGGAGAAACCAATTAGAATGCCGGAGAGGGAAATTCAACATCAGATGACCTTGAAAGTCTCTTCTATCCCTGAAGATTTTAACCATGACTCACTTTAAATATCTGTTGCTCTCTGATATAAAATATAATCCTTCTAGAGAGACTAATTCTCTTTGAATTATCTATGAATAGAGTAACTCTCCCCATCCCAAAGAGAATACAGTAGAGCTCCTAATCCCATATCCCAGGAGCAGAGAGGACTTTTCTGTCCTGATATTTACAACTGCCTTGGCCACAGTAGTGACTTCCCTGGTAGCTCAGACGGTAAAGCATCTGCCCGCAATGTGGGAGACCTGGGTTCGATTCCTGGGTTGGGAAGATCCCCCGGAGAAGGAAATGGCAATCCACTCCAGCACTCTTGCCTGGAAAATCCCATGGACGGAGGATCCTGATAGGCTACAGTCCATGGGGTCGCAAAGAGTCAGACACAACTGAGCAACTTCACTTTCTTTGGCCACAGTTAGACTTCCCTGAGGAGAGGGTGAGCACTGTTTGTGCAAGCTTAGCAGAAGCCCAGACACAGAATTTTCCAAGGGGGCACAGGGCACATTGGGGCTTCCCAGGTGGCTCTAGTGGTGAAGAACCCACCTGCCAATGCAAGAGATGTAAGAGACATGTGTTCGATCCCTGGATTGGGAAGATCCCTTTAGAGGAGAGAATCCAATTCCAGTATTCCAGTATTCCTGCCTGAGAATCCTGTGGACAGAGGAGCCCGGGTGACTACAGCCCATAGGGTCACAAAAAGTCAGACACGACCAGAGTGCCTTAGCACAGGGCACATCAGCTGCTAACCCTAATAAAAGCATCTTTCGTGGCCCAGCATCCAGTGATTTGTCCCAATTGTGAGCTGGATCATGGAACCCCAAAACCAAAACAAAACAATAAATATTTACTGGACAAATAAAGAAAAAAAGAAAAGAAAAATGGTCACATACCAACATCAGTATGAGTTGTTTTTCAGGCTGGATTAGCATTTTTCCCAGGCAAAAATTATTCTGGAAAAAGTAGAAAGGAAATAAACATTTCTCTTCGATCTCTACATGTGGTTATGAGGATGTTGTTAGGTCGCTCAGTCGTATCCGGCTCTTTGCGACCCCAAGGACTGCAGCATGCCAGGCTTCTCTGTCCTTCACAATCTCCCAAAGTTTGCTCAAACTCATGTCTTTTGGATCAGTGATGTTGACTTGTAGGATATTTTTCAGTTACTCAGTTAGGAAACCCTTTTTCACAGAAATAGCACATGTCTAGCGTGACCTTTCATAAAAAGTGAGATAAATTCTGATGTTTTTCATTCTCTCAAAATGATTGGCATTGCTTCCAAGCACTAAAATGATTTGTTTCTCCTGCTTCTACTTAAAGCCAATGATACAGAAAAGAGGTGAAATGCTGCTGAGAAAACAGCTGTACAACTCTGAGCTCTTACAGAAGGGCAACTCTCACTCACAGTTTTATTTTACTTATACCCGTAAACGTACACATTGACTGTTAGGGGGTGAGTGTGAATCTCCCTAGTTTGTTCATGAATCTTCTGAATGAAAAAGTGTGAGGAATAAGTGGCAGGATATACAAGGCCTTCACAGAAACTTGTCTGCTTCAACTTTTTCACTCTCAACAGACGTGTTCTGTTGTAAACACCTAAGTGCTGGCTTTATTTCTCAAAACAATTTCTGAGTCTCTACAAGCTTAAAATCTGTTTAATCAGCATATAATCATTCAATTTTATAAGGCACAGGTCTAATTAAAAACTATGTGGCATGTTCAAATGGAAATAAAAACCTAATTATATAAAGAAAAATAATTTGAAGGAAATAAATCACTTCAGTTGATGTGTTTTTTTAAGGTTGGAATTAATCTTTTTGTATTTTTTGCTGTGATTGTTTTATACTCAGTCAGCTTTTTTTTCCCCCCATAAAAGGGGGTGGCTGTATTATTTTTAGGTAGCAATAAAGGATTTTATACAGGATAAAAGATAAAAGGATTTTATCTCAGATTTTCACCATCTGAGAAAGTAAACAGGGTAACTGAGTCAATGCAGTATCAACAGATGCAGGAAATTCTCCTCACTGATTCCAGAATTAAGTCTCTAAACAATAACTGGATTAGGGCATTCCCACTGTCACCATCCCATCAAGTCCATGAGAAAATTCAAGCACAGCTGTGTCACATTTAAGGGCTTACTTTACCAAATGTCCTTATTCAGTTTTCTCATTTCCCCTTTTGTCATTCTCCTTCTCTGTACACACAGTTTACACTCCCATCACTTTAACCATCCTCAGTTCCCAAATATGTGTGTCATCTCTATAGCTTCCTGCCCTGGTTCACACCACTCACTCTACCTGGCTTGCACTTCTTCCTGAAGAACTTGTTCATATTTTATCTCTAGAGTAAAGCCTGATAAATATTCTTTCTTGGTTCTCATATTTGATACCACAGTACAGAGGTTTCTTCACAAATCAGTCTCCCTTACCAAACTACTGGCTCTAAGGACAGAGCCAATTATTATTCTTTATTTTTCTTTGTAATTTCAATATCACCTGCCATGTAAAAGTCTCAAAAAATGTGTGTTGAATGGATGAGTGACTAGGTAAATCAATGAATCAGATATAAGTGCATTGCTAGAGGCCCAAAGAATACACAAACACAGCAGACCAGTCTAGAAACTAGACTACTTAAGAGTAAATCTCTCTTAATGAAACAGAAATACTTAGAAATCAACCTGCCAATAAGTATTTCTTATAATGACCACAGTATTAATGGCAAATGTCAAACTTTCCAAATAATGAATATCCATTGCTATGATAAACACAAAAGAATTAAACAACAGGATCTCTGTCCTTCAAATCTCTTCAGAACACTATCTTACAAAGTTTACACTCTGAAAATAAATCCTTCAAAACTGTACCAAATATCCACTTCCTGCCCTTAAGTTTTCCCTGGCAAATTGTTAAAACTCATGCCTTCCTGGTACTCTGCAGAAAGCAACAGGAAGTAGAAAAGAGCCTGAGCCAGAAGTGAGTACCCGTCAACTTCCTATTTTTTCCATTCCTACAGAAATAAATGTTCATCTCAGACCTGAAGGATGAAATGAAGTTAGAGGAAGAATTAAGGCTGAAGCATATCAAAGAGCAGGAATAGCAGAATGTAGACCTTAAGGTTAGAAAGGAGCTTGGTGTGCTTGAGACCCAGAGGGAAGGCAGCATTAATGTAACAGAGTAATAAAGGCTCCAAAGGCCTGAGATAATTAATGCCAGACACCAAACCATAGATCCAGGAAGCTCAGAGATCACCGAACAGGATAAATGCCAAGAAAAATACATCTAGGCAAATCATATTCAAACGTCAGAATATCACATTTTTTTTAATATATTGAAAGTACCTTTACCTAGACAGGAGCAAAGATAAGAATTACATCTAATTTCTCATTGGAATCATGCAAGCAAGAAGAGAGTAGAGTGAAATATTTAAGTTTTTGAGATTTTTTAAAAACCCACTAATCTAGACTTCTGTAAGCAGAGAATTTATCCTTGAAAAGTTAAGAAGGTATAAAGATTTTTTCTGACCAAAAAAAAATTTGATATAGCAGCAGCAACTAACTAAGAAAAGAGATTAACATCCAGATGTCTAAAAACCACAACTCAACAACAACAAAAGAAGCAAAAATGGGCAAAGGACTTGAACAAACATTTCTCCAAAGATTTCTAAATGGTCAGTTAAGCACATAAAAATATACCCAGCATCACTAATCATTAGGGAAATGAAAATCCAGACCACAATGAGATACTACCTCATATTCATTCAGTTCAGTTCAGTTCAGTCGCTCAGTCATGTCCAAATCTTTGCGACCCCATGAATCACAGCATGCCAGGCCTCCCTGCCCACCTGACTATTATTAAAAGGAAAAAAGAAAAGACCAAGTGTTGGTCAGGATGTGAAGAAATTGTAACACATGTGCACGGTTGTTAGTGCACCAAAAAATGGTGCTGCCGCTATGGAAAACAGTATGGCGAGTCTTTAGAAATCAAACATATAAATCCACTTTTGTATATATGCCCAAAGAATCCTTTGATTCCAATTTTATGTAAGTGCCAAAAGGAGTGAAATCAGGGATTAGGAGAGAGATTTTTACACCCATATTCACAACTACTAAAAAGTGGAAGCAACCCAAGTGTCCATCAGCAGATAAATAAATCAGAAATATGGTATGCACATACAATGCACATAGAATTCAGTCTCAACAAGGGAAAAACTGTGACACATGCCACAACATGGGATAACCATTAACAATATTATGCTAAATGAATAAAATAAAAATACTGTATGATTCCATTTATATGAAGTTCCTAGAATAGTCAAGTTCATACAGATGTTAAGCAGAATGGTGGCAGCCTGGGGCTGAGGGAAGAGGGAAAGGGGAGTTCTTGTTTAATAGGTATAGAGTTTCAGTTTTACAAGATGAAAAGAGTTCTGTGGAGGGATGGTGGTAATAGGATCACAACAATATAAATGTTCATAATGCCACTGAGGAATACACTTAACAATGATCTATTTTCTTTTATAATGCCACTGAGGAGTACACATAAAAATGGCCTGTTTTATATTATGCATATTTTACCACAATACAAAATACTCAAAAGTGTGTAATGATAAAAATGTATAAAGATAAAAATTTTATATACAATGATTTAAATCATGTAGATTAAAAAAGTTTAAATCCTAGGGGAAAATGCACAAAATATTAACAGCCAATCTCCTTAAGGCATAGAGATTTGGTTACTTTCTAAATATCCCATTTGTGTATTTCCTAAACAGTTTCTTATAAATGCTTATTACTTTTATAGTAAAACAGACTTGAAAAATTATCCAACTGAGGGAATGTATACTTAGCAGAAACATATATTCAATTTAAGGCAGAAACTGAGGAATCAGTAATACTCACAGCGGGCTAAAGGTCAGAGAGAAAAACAGTGCGGACATTAATTTGAAACTGATGAGGTAACTAAAAATTAGTATATGTGCTTAAGGTACTTATATACAAACATAAATATCATTCTGGTTTTAATTAGACTCTCAGACCTATTAAAATCAGGAGCAGAGGGAATAAACCAAGGTTACCAGCATCACTGGATTGTTATAGATAAGAAAACTCAAGATAGATTGCCTAAAAAGGGGAACTTCTTTTTTCTTTCTTTTACTTTAAAGAAGACCTGACCTTTACCATCATAGTGTTTCTACTGCTGCTGCTGCTGCTGCTAAGTTGTTTCAGTCTCGTCCGACTCCGTGCGACCCCATGGACGGCAGCCCACCAGGCTTCCCCGTCCCTGGGATTCTCCAGGCAAGAACACTGGAGTGGGTTGCCATTTCCTCCTCCAATGCATGAAAGTGAAAAGTGAAAGTGAAGTCACTCAGTCGTGTCCGACTCTTAGCGACCCCATGGACTGCAGCCCACCAGGCTCCTCCATCCATGGGATTTTCCAGGCAAGAGTACTGGAGTGGGGTGCCATTGCCTTCTCCAATAGTGTTTCTAAGAAGTCATTAAAGTTGGTAGGAGTGAAACCATACACAGCAGCATAGGCCACCGAGCAGTGGGTCAGCAAATTCATTACTTATGAAATACTAGAGAATCAATAAGAGGAAAATGATTCCATGATGGAAAAAGAGCCAGGGCTCACCAGTCGGAAGGAGATTTGTAAGGCCCACAGACAATCCTCTCAAGGTATGTAAGGAATACACCATTTGAAATTGGGCTCGAAAACAAAGCAAATTACTTTTTTAATATCTGGGAAGCAACGTTATAACAGATTGAGTAATAACAAAATCAGTATTCCTTTCTCTATTTATAAATTCAAGCTCTTATACCAAGCAGGAGAACTGGCTGACTGACTCTCCTTAATACAATAGTTTATCCTCTGACATCCTGGCTTAGAGCAGAGCTCTGGCAAACTATGGTGGATACATTCCTTTGTGTTGTTGTTCTTATTCAGTTGCTCAGTTGTGTCCGACTCCATGGACTGCAGCACACCAGGCTTCCTTGTCTTTTGCCATCTTCCAAAGCTTGCTCAAACTCATGTCAATTGAGTCAGTGATGGTATCCAACCATCTCATCCTCTGTCGTCTCCTTCTCCTGCCTTCACACTTCCCCAGCATCAGGGTCTTTTCTAATGAGTCAGCTCTTCACATCAGGTGGCCAAAGTATTGGCACTTAAGTTTCAGCATCTGTACCTTCCAGTGAATATTCAGGATTGATTTCCTTTAGGGCTGACTGGTCTGATCTCTTTGAAGTCCAATGGACTCTCAAGAGTCTTCTTCAACACGACAGTTCAAAAGTATCAATTCTTTGGCGCTCAGCCTTCTTTATAGTCCAACTCTCACATCCATCCATGACTACTGGAAAAACCATAGCTTTAACTATATGGACCATTGTAAGCAAAGTAATGTCTCTGCTCTTTAATACACTGTCTAGGTTTGTCATAGCTTTTCTTCCAGGAAGTAAGCATCTTTTAATTTCGTGGCTGCAGCCACCATCTACAGTGATTTGAAGCCCAAGAAAATAAAGTCTGTCATTGTTTCAGTTGTTTCCCTATCTATTTTCCATGAAGTGATCATTTCTGGAGGGGAGGAAAGAGGCCAAGAAGCACTTTCAAATCTCTGATATTCTCTCCTTAGCATCTCTGAAAATTTTAAATATGCTTAGCTTTTGACCAAGCAACTCTACTTCTAAGACTACACCCTAAAGAAATTCTTGTACAAGTATCCCAAAGTAAGTGGACAAGTGATGTCCATGGCAGGACTTTTAGTAAAGGCAAAAATTTGAAATCAACCTAAATGCCCATCAGTTTGAGAATGCTTAAATAAATCATGAACAGTTCAAACTAGGAATACTATAAAGTCATTAAGCAAAATGTATTATATTTACATAGTCTGACATGAAAGGATGTCCATGGTACATTACTGAAAAAAAAAAGAAAACCAAAATTTTAATATATAATGTTTAATATATACATTATATAGTGAGCAAGCTATATATATACATTATAACATATATAGCACAGATGGTAAAGTGTCTGCCTACAACGCAAGAGACCTGGGTTCGAGCCCTGGGTTGGGAAGATTTCCTGGAGAAGGAAATGGCAACCCACTCCAGTACTCTTGCCTGAAGAATCCCACGGATGGAGGAGCCTGGTAGGCTACAATCTATAGGGTCGCAAAGAGTCGGACACGACTGAGCGACTTCACTTTCACTTTCAATGTAACCTTATGTGCTTAAAAGCATATTTGTGAGTGTATTTGAACATGTGTATGCTTGTGTGTATATATGCATGTGTATATATGACTACAAAGGAAAAAGTAATAAAAATAACAGCAAACACTCATAATCCCAGCAATAGCAAATTATACATAAGGGAGTAAGTATGGATAAGAAAGGATGGGGAAAGACTAGCCATTTTAAATTTATAACCCTATATATTGATAAAAAAAAAGTTTTTCTGAGTCTGAATATTAATTAAGTTAAAAACATTTAAACTTATTTTAAATTTGGCTCTTCTAAAATTTTCTAACAATGTTCAGAAGTTAAACTTAAGCCAATTTTATTACAAAATTAAGACTTCATCAAGAACCATAATATTCTAATATATCTAATATATGAGAACATGTCAGGCTTTTTAGTCACCATGAAAAAAAGTCTCTGGACAACTGTGGTTATTGGTTTGGTCAAGCCTCCCAAGATCTTTAAAAAGAGGTAGAACCTTTACCCAAAATGTGAGCGCAAGTGAGGCAGCGTCTCATGCTTCTGTAGCAGGGCCATCCTATAAAGCAGGCGCTGACCCGTGCTTGCTCACTATTGCTTTGAAAGAAGGAAAACCTACACACATTTTCCTGGTGCTGACAATAGCCTCCATAAACCCCATACAATCTGTGAAGAGTGCCGCAATTACAGGTGCTGGCCCTATAACATGATTTGTTGTTGCTGTTTAGTCCTTAAGTCATATCTGATTCTTTTGTGACCCCGTGGACTGTAGCCCACCAGGATCCTCTGTCCACAGGTATTTCCCAGGCAAGAATACCGGAGTGAGCTGCCATTTCCTTCTCCAGGGGATCTTCCTGACCCAGAAATCAAACTTGCATCTCTTGCATTGCAGGTGGGTTCTTTACCACTGAGCCACCAGGAAAGCCCATACCATGATTAGCCCTCAAATATTTACTGAATTGGAGAAGTGAATGAATAAATAGATAATGCCAATCATCTCAGAGGCTCCTGGCCTCCCTCATATTCAACCTCATCTTGGTTAAGTTTGATTTGTTTGTCATACATGACCCAATCATCAATAGAAAGATTGGTTTTATTTAAAAAGTATAGTGTGTCTAGTTCATTACAGCTTATGCAAGAAAGAAGACAGCTTCTCAGCCTCTTCCATCAGCTTTTCTAGTTCATCAGGCATTCAAATCCAAGAGTCTGAAGTTAAAAGCAAAATCAGGAAATTTACTTGTAGAAGCAAAGACCATTTGGTCAAAGTGGGAAAGGTCAATGGTGGTCACTGTCTAGTAGTAACCATGGAAGTCCAGACCCATTAGACAGATTTGGCTGTATTTCAACATCAGGATATCTAATCATTTGAAGGCCTTGGTTTTAGATATGAGCTTAACATGATGGGCTGGAATATGTTCCTACAAGGAGATGTCCCTCATTAGTCATAGCCCCTAACACTGCCAGGAAAGCAGGAAGATGACAAAGACTAACTTGATTTGCAGTTACACTAGAGATTTTATTGCCTCTCTAAAACCAACAGGCAACTCAATGAATTAAACCATTTGAATAAGAAAACTTACAAATTATGTATCATTTTTAAAAACCTTTTCTGTCATCAATTTATTACATTCTATTCCAATTTCAACTCCTTTAAGCACCTTAACAACTTGTGTCTCATGGAAAGCAGAGAGCTATTATTAGCAGAGAGAAGAGAATCCCAAATTCAGATACTTCTGCTTTCTTTTGAAAGCACTCAGCCTTGTGGAACATTTTAAATTTCTCCTGTACTTATACCAATCATGGAAAGCTTTAGAACTGGGAGAGGGGGGGGACTCCAAAGGAAATGCTCTGGGAATAAAACTAAACCAATAAAACTAAAAACTAAAACTAAACAAATAAAACTAAAACAAAACAAATAAACCTAAAATGTATTTTAAAGCAATAAATACAGCAGTAAATTCATATGCTAGATAAAATAAATCAATAACACAAGGGAAAAAATACTTCTAAATACAAAAACAGATGCACCTCTTAAATGCAATCAATATTTATTGAACACCTACAAACGTACTAAGTAGTACACTTGACTATAAAAAACAGAGCAAAACATACTCGCCACAAAGATGGCAAATCAATTAAAAAAACAAGACTTCTATAGATACATGGGCAAAGGGTGCAGACAATTCCCAAAAGAGGGCATAGCCTGAAAAAATCGATATATGAAAAACCTGATCAAGTAGTGATCAGAGATGTAAAATCAGGAGGTTGTTTTGATTATCAAATTAAGAAGGATTATGAGTGGAGAACATCGTATCAATTTTACTATAATAATAGCTTTGTATATTGGTATTTCATCTATATAATTTGCTAAAATCCATATATCTTAAATTTAGTTATTGATTATTATTGCTAGTTATTTCTTGGTCTTACTGAGCCCTATTTAATTTTCTCACAAAGTTCTGAATTTACTTAATCTGATATGTCTTACTTTCCAAACCAAACAATCTTTTTGCTGTGCTGTTTTTAATATACTGCAGCTGCTTTTTTCCAAAATGTTCAAATACATCCCACTCTTTGACTCCTTAGATAAACATCTCTCAAAGGATTTTAAACAGCAATGTGCCTTCCTTGAGCTACAGCTAACTAAATATCCGTAGATAAATAACTCAGAACTCTTCCCACCCTGAATTATCCCCATTATAGATCAAATTAAGCCTTTTAACCTAAACATATAAATTAAAGCATATCCATATTCAAACAAGCATAGCCCATGAGAATATTCTTGGGTACTGCTTATAGATCTAGAAATAAAGTCTGAGGGGCTACATTTTTATTAATGCAATGGAATTACACTCAGAATGGGAGTGCCAGACGCTGGGTGGGAGGCTGGAGAGAAGGCGATCAGATCAGAACGCATCTGTCTTTCAGGCCTTGAGCAGCTTGATAAGGAGGAGCACACGCTCACTCCAGATAAATCCATTTTAAGTTTCGGAAGTTCCTGATTTGGCAAAATAGATCATGTCATGAATTTTCTAAATTCTTTCTCTTAATCCAGAACAGTAATTCTCCAGGTGCAAGTGGGCGAGACACTCCTAAGGGTGGTGGTATATGCTGCAAGGATGGGGCGGGGAGAACACGTAGCTTGAAAAAGCATAGGATACACCTCCCTGGGTAGAAAAGATGGGGGCAGGTCTGTAGGGAATGACTCTTAATGAGAGGTGCACTTTGTCTAAGGAGCAGCCAGTGTGGAGAGGAGCAAAAAATGTTTAGGACCACTGTTCTTGATGGCTAAGATTGATGAATATGTTTACATAGGTAGAGACTGGAAATATGCCATCCTCAAGCATCTCCATGCCATCTCCTTTTTCTGAGTTATCAGATCTATGGAATGATCCAGGCCACAGGTGACTCTGGGCACAGTTGAAAAGTATGGCTTTTGAACAATCCCATAATGCTTCCCAGGTGGCACAGTGGTAAAGAATCCGCCTGCCCATGCAGGAGATACTGGAGACGCAGGTTCAATCCCTGGGTCAGGAAGATCCCCTGGAGGAGAAAATGACAACCCACTCCAGTATTCTTGCCTGGGAAATCCCATGGACAGAGGAGCCTGGAAGGCTACAGTCCGTGGGGTCGACCCAAAAAGAATTGGACACAATTGAGCACTCACATACACATCTCTTCTAACAGGGGTCATTTCAGTCCACTGGGGGCCTTGTCTTCCTGCACTGATGTATGGTTCAGCTTAAGACAGAAGATGTTCTAAGATAAAACTGATTTGAAATATGATAGTTAACAAAGATGAATACCTAGGTAAGTGAATTCTTGGGCAGATGAGTGTTGACATGGGATATAAAATTGTAAGATGCAATCATAGTGATAATATTTATGGGAACAAAAGCAGATAGGATACTGGAAAAAGATACAAAGAAATTTCTTCAGAAAGAGAAGCAGAGGTGATCATCTATTGCAGAATTAAACCACATATTCTGTAGCCCAAATGAGACCAACACTGATTTCCAGAATATTCCTATCAACAGTCATCCCAATTAGTCATTCCTGGCAGCACCAATTCCCCTAATAGTTCATGAAGCAGTGTGGTATAATGGTTGTCATATCAAACTTTCTGACTCATTCCTTACTAGTCGCATATCCTTCAGCAATTTTTCATCATCATTCCGCCATAGTTTTCTCATCTATAAAAATGAGTTGACCATAACATCTACCACAAATATTTTTCATAATGGCTTAGAGCATTAGCAGAGGCAAAAAATTAAGTGCTATATCTAGCATGAAGTAAGCTCTCAATAACTGAAAATCATTATCATTACCAACAAAAAAGTTATCTTTAATTTTTATATCTTTACAACTCTGAGCTTTCTCACCTTATTACTGTCAATTTGCATTTCTTTATAAATATAATTGAATTGTTTCATATGTATTATCCATTTATTATTTTTATATTTGGAACTATTCATTTCCATTGTCCATTTTCCTCACTTGCTGTGTTTTTTTAACTACTGATTTCATGTATTTTCCTAAGCTTGACTTTTAAGGTTTTTTTTAATTATTTTTTAAAGTATCATCTCATGAAAAAGAATTTTAAAAATACATTTTTTTTCAATCATGAAAGCTACTTGAAGCTATTTTAAGACTGAGATCCTTAGGTCCTTTTATTTTTTTTTTCTATTTTTTTTTTCATTGAAGTATAGTTGATTTACAATGTTGTGCCAACCTCTGATGTGCAGCAAAGTGACTCAACTTTACACAAATATATTCTTTTTAAAATATTCTTTCCATTATGGTTTACCGCAGGAGATAAGATATAGTTCCCTGTGCTACAAAGTAAGATCTTGCTGTTGTCCATCCTGAATGTCATAGTTCCCATCTATCAACCACAAATCCCCAGGCCCTCCCTTTCCCTCTTGTCTTTCCCCTTGGCAACCGCAAGTCTGAGTCCTATGTCTGTGGGTTGGTTTCTGTTCCATAGACGGGTTCCTTTGTGCCATATTTTAGATTCCACATATGGTATCTGTCTTTCTCATTCTGACTTACTTCTTAAAGTGTTAGTCACTCAGTCATGTCCAAGTCTTTGCAACCCACTTGGACACTTCTTAAGGTCATTTTAAACATAATGAAACTTTAGGCTAAGTTTATGACTATAAAATAAAATCTAAAAAAAAATACATATATAATGGAAATTTTGTTAGAAAATGCCTCCAAGCCCTTTTTATAGAACTCCTATCAACAAGGGTTTAGAAACATGTATTTCACAATTATGGGATGTTGCAGGATGTATGATATCACACTGTCCTTTCATACCCCGCTCAGTACAACTGGATCTTCTTCAGCAAGACCCCTCTCCACCTGAAATGCCACAAGGCTTTCTATTTCAAAGCAAATACACATCCTCCAAAGTGCCTAGAACACAGACAGCATCAAAACAGGCCATTACAGACTCCTTCTGGTAGTTCACAGAGCAAGAGCATCCAGAAATTTGCATGCTCTATATAAATCAGAACAGAGGCATCTCTCCTTCATAGCTGTTTCCTTACTTTTTAATTAAAAAAAGAAAGAACCTCAATTTAAACAATGATAGATAAGACTATCTTAAATCAACAAATATCAATTAAGCTAATGTATTCATCAAGCTAAGTCTCAAATAAGGTTTTGAAGCTTCTAGTTAATTGTCCATAAAAGCCCTATCGTTACTTTTAACTGTTCCTCAATAAGACATAAAGTGTTTTTACATCACACACACAACAATCTAAGGCCAGAAAGGATCAATTATTTTCAGCCTCTAGAATTATCAGCATAAAGATACTTAGATGTCCTCCATACTTCTTTCTAACTTCATTCAATAAAAGTCATTACTTTGAATCGATATTTAATGATTGCCTACTGTATGCTGAGACTGGAAATACACAATAGATATGGTGAGTGAGTGAGTGAGTGAAGTTGCTCAGTCGTGTCCAACTCTTTGCGACCCCATAGACTATAGCCTACCAGGCTCCTCCGTCCATGGGTTTTCCAGGCTATGGAAAATAGATATGGTAGTTCTTATCTAAATATATCATTCATGGAATGTAGAGACTAGCAGGGAAGATTGGCAATGACAGCATAGTAAGAGAAGAGAAGTTTCCAACCTGCTCCCTGGAGAAGGAACCTCCAAGTTGAAACCTTAGGAATATGAAGAAAAGTAAGCAAAGGAATGGGAATACCAGACCACCTGACCTGCTTCTTGAGAAACCTATATGCAGGTGAGGAAGCAACAGTTAGAACTGGACATGAAACAACAGACTGGTTCCAAATAGGGAAAGGAGTACATCATGGCTGTATATTGTCACCCTGCTTATTTAACTTCTATGCAGAGTACATCATGAGAGATGCTGGGCTGGATGAAGCACAAGCTGGATCAAGATTCCCAGGGGAAATATCAATAACCTCAGATATGCAGATGACACCACCCTTATGGCAGAAAATGAAGAGGAACTAAAAAGCCTCTTGATGAAAGTGAAAAAGGAGAGTGAAAAAGTCGGCTTAAAGCTCAACATTCAGAAAACTAAGATCACGGCATCTGGTCCCATCACTTCATGGGAAATAGATGGGGAAACAGTGGAAACAGTGTCAGACTTTATTTTTCTGGGCTCCAAAATCACTGCAGATGGTGATTGCAGCCATGCAATTAAAAGACACTTACTCCTTAGAAGGAACGTTATGACCAAGCTAGATAGCATATTAAAAAGCAGAGATATTACTTTGCCAACAAAGGTCCATCTAGTCAAGGCTATGGTTTTTCCAGTAGTCATGTATGGATGTGAGAGTTGGACTGAGAAGAAAGCTGAGCGCCAAAGAATTGATGCTTTTGAACTGTGGTGTTGGAGAAGACTCTTTTGAGAGTCCCTTGGACTGCAAGGAGATCCAACCAGTCCATCCTAAAGGAAATCAGTCCTGGGTATTTGGCCACCTCATACGAAGAGTTGACTCATTGGAAAAGACCCTGATTCTGGGAGGGATTGGGGCCAGGAGGAGAAGGGGACAACAGAGGATGAGATGGCTGGATGGCATCACCAACTCGATGCACATGAGTTTGGGTGAACTCCAGGAGTTGGTGATGGACAGGGAGGCCTGGCGTGCTGTGATTCATAGGGTCGCAAAGAGTCGGACACGACTGAGCAACTGAACTGAACTGAACTGAAGCAAAAGGAGAAATAAATTCCAAGTATACCGCTGTTGCTGCTAAGTCACTTCAGTCGTGTCCGACTCTGTGCGACCCCATAGACAGCAGCCCACCAGGCTCCCCCATCCCTGGGATTCTCCAGGCAAGAACACTGGAGTGGGTTGCCATTTCCTTCTCCAATGCATGAAAGTGAAAAGTGAAAGTGAAGTTGCTCAGTCGTGTCCAACTCAGTGACCCCATGGACTGCAGCCTACCAGCCTCCTCTGCCCATGGGGTTTTCCAGGCAAGAGTACTGGAGTGGGGTGCCATTGAGAAAAAGAAAAAACTAAAGTTTTTTCAATAGTATCTCAATAAAACTAGATGAAAAAAACAAGTCACTCTCCTTACCCCAAGGAGCTTATAGTCCCACTGAAAAACAAAATGAGCAATCCAGTTATATCAATCAGTAATTCACTCACAAGTAATCATTTATGTAACACTCTCAAAGAAAAGGAAGGGTTTTTTTATGAATGGCATATATTCCAATGCTTTTCAAATTTAGCTAATAATAATTGATTTTTGATAAAGGGAAACCACAAACCTTGGAATTGAACCACATGAGTTAAAACTCCTGTTCCATGTACTTACAGTCCAGCACACTTAGCTCCTTTCATAGACATATAATGAGGCCTCAACAGGCCTCACTGGGGGTGCTCCTGCAATAATACACTGAACAGGACATACTTCCCAGGCTTCAGATATCTTACAGTTTTGTAGTAAAGACTGATAATAAAGCCAAGCATTTTTTGTTTAGTTACTCACTATTCATGGATCCCGCTAAAGAAAAAATAACAAATAATATAAAGCAAAAACATAAAAATAATGCAAAACACAGGGACAAAAATTCTGATAGCACTGGTAAGTGGCAAGAGATAAGTAAGAAATTAAATCAAAGGACCCAAGAAAGAGATCTGAGCTTGGATGCTCATTGGAGCTTCAGGATAGACTGAGATTAACCCTTCCAAAAAACATGAATATAGTAAAAAGAGACAAGGGTCAAGGAGAGTATTCAAAAAGTGCAGACTAAGCAATGGACAAAGGAAATGACACTGAAGAGAAGCCCAAAAAGGATAAGAGGGTTGGAGGAAGGGAGGGAATGAGACAGAGAGAGACCTGGAAGAGTATGGTGTCAGAGAATCCAAGAAAAGATGGTGACCTCTTGTTCAATGGGTCCAGAGCTTCTGTGAGTAGCGAGGAGAAAATTTGGAAAAAGATAGAGGTGATAGTTTAATAACATTGCAAATGTACTTAATGTCATGGGATTATACACTTGAAAATAGTTTAAATGGAAATTTTTCTGTTTAACATATTTTCCTACAGTTAAAAAATATATCAACAAAAACATCTGAGGAAAAGTGATCAAGAAGGAGACCAGTCAAGTGTTATTACTCTTAAAAGTTTTAGCAAGATAAGGAATAAAAGTACACCTTAGGGCACACCAATGAGAGTGCATTCATAGTGTTGAGGGGGGAGGAAGGGAGACAAGACGTCAGGATGCAGCGGTAGAAGAATAAATGGGGAAGGAGGTCAACAAATACAGATGCGTCTTTAAAGAACTTTGCCTGGAAAGAGAAGACAGGACGGCAGCTCAAAGGGACCCGGCGATGGAAAGACTTCATTTTCTTTGTAAGGTGGCAGTAGCTGAGCCTGTCCTTCACTGTAACGTATTCTCAGATAAAACTCTAGCCTCTATGAGTAGATCTGAGCAGAAAAGGCAGGGAAAAAAAGATTCCTCAGGGAGATCCATTCCAAAAGCACAAAGGAGTGAAGAATGAGACTAGTTTATCAACAGCCTTTACTCCAGATAAACTGTTGTCTCTTTCATTTCTAAAGGATCTCCAAGTAAGATTCATCAGGCCTCCCCATTAGTCTGGGCCATGGTATAGTCACCCATGAAGATGAGAAGACCCTCCTTCATCAAACAGAATTCTGTGTGTGCAGTCTCTCCCCACAGTCTCAGGCTCGGGCTTGCACAGTAGCATATTAAGGGCATTGTTAAATGACACCTCAGTCATTGATTCCTCAGATTAAATAAGTCCAGCATTTCAGCTCTTTCTCCCAGACTCTGCCTCTAACCTATTTTTCAACTCTCCAATTTCTCAGCCTTGCTCTCTTTGATCAATATCTGTCTTTTTTAAATTTATTTATTTTTAATTGGAGGATAATTACTCCACAATATCTTGTCTTTTTATTTCTGTTTTCATTCCTCTTTCCTCTGAAACATCTGTCAAACTCAATGTTTGATTATGTTTTAATCAGTCTTTAAAGAGTTACCATGAGAAGCTTTTCAACCAGCTCTTTGCCTGTGTAACCTGTTCTTGAGGGAAATTTTAAACTTGGTTCTCTGGGCATTTCTCTTCTTGGCAAATCCTGAAGCTTGTATCTCTTTCTCATGTTCCAGTCTAACAACCCATTATAAATCCATTCACTTTTTTCAGAAAGTATTTAGGGAGGTCATTCTATGTGCCAGAAACCATGACAGGCACATGGTTTTACAAGATAAAGCAAAATAGACACAGATGGTGCCCTGCAGTTTAATGAAGGAGTCAAATGTTTAACCAAATTATCACATAAATGCATGTAAAATTGTAACTTTGGTAAGTGGAATGAAGTAGAGTTGAAGCAGTTGTTGTTTAGTCTCTAAGTCATGTCTGACTCTTGACTGGGCCTGCCAGGCTCTTCTGTCCATGAGATTTCTCAGGCAAGAATACTGGAGTGGGTTGACATTCCTTCTCCAAGGGATCTTCTTGACCCAGAAATCAAACCCACGTCTCCTGCACTGGCAGGTGGACTCTTTACCACTGAAACTCCAGTACTTTGGCCACCTGATGCGAAGAGCTGACTCATTTGAAAAGACCCTGCTGCTGGGAAAGATTGAGGGCAGGAGGAGAAGAGGACAACAGAGGATAAGATGGCTGGATGGCATCACTGACTCAATGGACATGAGTTTGGGTGGACTCCAGGAGTTGGTGATGGACAGGGAGGCCTGGCATGCTGTGGTTCACAGGGTCACAAAGAGTCGGACATGACTGAGCGACTGAACTGAACTGAACTGATCAACCAGGAGGACTGAAAATAAGTGAATTTGACCTAGTAACTAAAGTCAAAAGAAGTTTCCCTGAGGAGGTAGTTATTGAGCTGAAACCTGAAAGAAGAATAGGAAGTAACTAGGCTAAAGAATATTAAAAGAGAGAAAGGTTTTGAAGGGAGGGGAGTCCGTATGTGAAA
Organism: Bubalus bubalis; assembly: GCF_019923935.1. Taxonomy (NCBI): domain Eukaryota; kingdom Metazoa; phylum Chordata; class Mammalia; order Artiodactyla; family Bovidae; genus Bubalus; species Bubalus bubalis. The sequence goes on along the minus strand of NC_059167.1, from coordinate 98,899,651 downwards.
ATACCCCATAACCAGAGTGTAAGGCACAAAAGAGGTTGAGAGAGGCCAGTAGTTGTGAAAGAGGCTGGGAAGGAATTCCATGTGAAATTAGGCTAGAGGTGCAGAAGGGTCTTGTTAAGAAGTTTGTTCTTTGAAATGAGCAATCTGTTGCAGTGTTTGGGGCCGAGTGCAGAGTGACTGAAGCATCATGCAACACCAGTCAGGAGGCATTGTAGCAGCCTAGGACTGAGACAATGTGTTTCAGGCCAGGATGGATCCAAGAGGCAAATTTTTAGGAGGTAAAATTAACAAGACTTGATGATGGATTACATATAGTGAATTAGTGGGGAAGGCAGGAGTAAGGTGGATAGTGGGGGCTCAGGCAGGGGTAGAATGATTCCTGGGTTTCCTGCTCAAGCAACTGGATAGAGGGCAGTCCTTTCCATTAAGAGACGCTGGGAGAGTTTGATAAGGATGATTAGAATTTGTGCAGCCTGACTTTGAACCTGAGTTTGAGGTGCCTTTTCAGCAACTAGGAGATAATGGTGAGCAAATGGAGAAATCTGGTATGCATGCCACACAAGGTCACTTTAGACCATACATAATTTTATTTCTATTGTTATATGTTTAATCTAACATGTTGCAACACTATTTCAGAACTGTTAAGTAGAATTTTGTGGCTTCATTTAAAATCAATTTGTAATTAAATATTTTAAAAATATTTTTAAAATTTAATTCAATATTAAATTGGGGAAATCTTGTATGGTACCTAAATATGACACAAATGAAGCTTGAAGAACTATGGCTAGGTGAAAGTCAGCCCTTCATTTAATTAGCAACTTTAGAGAAACAGCAATAATTCATCTGACTGAAGGTTTAGACATGTTTTCAAACCATGTGTACACACACTTACAGATAATGAAAGAAAATATTTCAGGACATTAGAAAAGAAGTGAAAGTGTGCAAGTCGTGTCTGACTCTTTGTGACCCCATGGACTATACAGTCCATGGAATTCTCCAGGCCAGAATACTGGAGTGGGTAGCCTTTCCCTTCCCCAGGAGAAAGGGAAAGAAAGGCTTATATATCCTTCACACATTTCCAAAACTTTTCTATTCTCATGGAATTTCACCAAAACTGCTCCAACATCTATCACTGAGATTTAAAAGTCATTATTTTCATCTTATAAAAATGGCTGAGTAAGTCAATGGCATTTCAGTGAAATGAAGGTGAAGAGGATCGCCTTGGCCAGACCTTACAAAATGGTGCCCTTTAGCAGATGGAGCACAGACATGAAGCCTGTGTTTAGTTGCAGTTCTTTACTGCAGCTGAATGGAGAATTGTGTACTTGGCCTTCAAAAAGGCTACAGTGGCACAGGCAACAAAAGTAAAGACAACCAAGTGGAACTGTGTCAGATATTAAAGCTCCTACATATCCCAGAAAACAACCAACAGTTAAAAGGCAACTTAGGAAATGTGAGAAAATATTTGTAAACCATATATCTAATATAGGGTTAATATCCAGCATACTTAAAGACTCCTACAATTCAACAACAAAAAGAAAAAAAATAATCTAATTAAAACTATAGGCAAAGGATTTGAATGGACATTTCTCAGAAAAAAAAAAATACAAGTTGCCAACAAACATTTGAAAAAGATGCTAAGCAATACTAATCATTGTGTGTGTGCTCAACTGCTCAGTCGTATCTGACTCTTTGTGACCCCAAGGGCTGGCGCCTAACTGGCTCCTCTATTCTGGAATTTTCCAGGCAAAATTACTGGAGTGGGTTGCCATTTCCTCCCCCAGTGGATCTTCCCAACCCAGGCATCGAACCTACATCCCCTGCACTGGCAGGCAGATTCTTTACTACTGTGCCACCCAGGAAGCTCCAATACTATTCATTAGAGAAACTCAAATTAAAATTATAAGACATCACCTCTCACCCATTAAATGGTCACTATTAAGAAAAAAAAAAAAAAAAGGAAGAAAGAGAACGAAGGTCAGTATTATGGTGACATAGGCTGTCCCTCTTTTTGCCGACCTCTACAATGACAAAATTTGAGATTTATCCATTAACAAAAGTGTCTGTGTGGGAACTGTGGCCCCATACACCAAGGAACCCTGGAGGAGTCTTACCCACTTGTATATCAAATAACAGGCAGAGAGACCTCCATGGCTGGGGTCCGTGCAGTGGCCTGTGAACTGGTTCCAGCCCCTCTTGGCCACTGTATGGGAAGCAGAGAACATTGACTTGGACAGTCATCCAAAAACCAGAGAGACTTTGTTCAAATCTAGATTTTCAGAGAAGTTCCAGCACTCCACTGGAGGAACGAAATACCGAGTTTAGAGCAGATAAGAGAAACAGCTTGACTGTGCACGTATCACCCCTCCCCCAAGGCATGATGGCTTAGTACTAAGCAAAACCTTCTTGCTCTGTAATTTCTCCTGCAAGGAAGGAAAGGAGAGCAGGTGAGTGAGCACTTGGCTTCCCCAGCTGTGCCAAGTGCTGGCACAAAGACTCAGCTTTCTCCTGCAGCTCAGATTCTCTATAATTGGGGAGAGGAACAAGCTTGGGAGAGTGGCAGATAAAATTCTTGTAGAGCATTAGAGAGACATCCTTCCTGCCACTTGCACTGTGGACTCCATCAGGAAGCCAGTCTACAAGCCACTGGGAAACCATCACCTATGGATGCTATCTAGAAGGTGATGGTTGGGCAGCCTAAAGGGAACCCTCATCCCAACCCTACATAAAGTCATACTCCATTACGTTACTTCTTGTTTTATCTGAAATGCTTTTACCAATATCAGGAAACATCTTTTATGTTTAGTTTCCTGAGACTAAATATAAACTCAATGAAAGCAGATATTGTAACTCATCTAGTTTTCAGGAAAATAATTCAGAGTATTTTATTAACTCCTCTTTTGTTCTTTCTTATATAAAACTCACCTCTGTTAATTCTGAGACAAATGATACTTGAGGAATCACTAGAATTTATATAGCAGAAATGCAATCAAATTTAAAAATGTTCAGATTTTTCCCCCTAAAATAAACTTCTGAGGTCAACATAACACAAAGAGTTGAAAAGCCAGACTTTAGCTCCTGTAAAAAATTTTTTCTATAATTTTCAGAAGTGTCATTTTACATACCAAGAACAAAACTTAGAGATATAACAGAATTTACCACAAGCCATAGATAGAGTTCGGGATATGACACAAAGGCAGCTCTCAATTGTCCATGGAAGAAATACTCTTCCAGTTGAAGGAAGGAGCCAGGATGGACCTAGGGTAGAACTGATGCTTGGATTCTCTAACTTTAGTGCGTCAAGAAGATAGAAATCTTAGGTTGAAAGAGAAGTCAAATCAGTAAGAGTCTGAGCCCCAATTTCCACTGGGAATTGTGGGAAGGCAGCACAGCAGAGTAGAAAGGAAAATGGTGCCCCTAGTCTTCCCTGGCTTCCATGTTATGTACTAAACAGAAGAGATGGAAGAGGGTAAGGAAGAAGGCTGAGGGTAGAAACTGAGAGCTTGTTGAAGTGAAGGTTGAAATGTCCACGTACCAAGGGGTGCAGGAGTAATAATCTAGAGGAGTCAAGGTTTGGAGGAGGAGTCATATTTAGACCTTAGAGGTTACATGTGCCTAGCAAGAGCTGCATGCGTGCTAAGTTGCTTCAGTCATGTCTGACTCTGCAACACTATGAACCATAGCCTGCCAGGCTCCTCTGTCCATGGGATTCTCCAGGCAGGAATACTGGAGGGGGTGGCCACACCCTCCTCCAGGGGATCTTCCTGACCCAGGGACTGAATCCATATCTCTTATGTCTCCTGCATTGGCAGGCAGGTTCTTTACCACTAGTGCCTCCTGGGAAGTAAAAGCTGAGGTAGTGCCTATTCAACAGAGTGAGATACTCAAGCTGCTAAGCCATGATCATTTCATATACCCTGTGCCAAGATCAAATACTACCTACAGTATACAGAGTAGATGAAGGGATGACAGAAGTCAGTTCCCAGGAACTGGCGAGACAAGCTGAGGTCAGTAGGTGCCAACAGAGAAGGATGTCCCTAGGATCAAATTCACTTCGCCACCCTCCACACCCCCCCAACTCCAGTAGGTTAACTCAATTCCACCTGTTTCCAGATGCTTCACAACAAGAAAGAAAAAGGAAGAGGAGGAAAGCTCTGAAAGGCCAACCAGTTGCCCCAAAGAAACTGAGTGTACCCACAAGAGACTGTTCTGAACCCAAAGACATAGCAACCTTGAAATGGCAAGTCGACTCCCACCCTCCACCCCTGTTGGTAGAGAATAGGGTGTTTAGAGCAAGGTTCATGTTAGAATTTAAAGGACTTTCTTTTTCATTTGTTTGCTTGCTAGCATGTCTGGGCTGGTCCTGCTCTATTTGCTCTTGTTTACTGATATTTCCCCAGAAACTGGTCAAATGTCAGGTGTTTAGTAGGTGCTGAAGAGATATTTGATGAATGGATGAATAAAATGCACTTTTGTCATTTTTCATCAGACCTCCACTTCATGCGTCACCCCCTTGAGAAAGCCATCATGACTCCTGTATGCTCTGCTGGCTGGAGAAAGCCCCCCGCTGCATACTCATGGCATCCTGTGCAGAACTGTTATCCTGCTCCTCTAGACTGTGACCTTCTTGTCTCATTTTTCTTTGTGTCTTCTAGATGTCAGAAAAATATATCTTTGCTAACTCATTAAATTATGATTGAAATTCCTGTACTTGAAGCAACAAGCTCAGAAGCTGAACAAGCATGGCCAAAATAAGCCAAACAAATGGGGCTTTTCCTTTTGTGGTTCCATGATGCCAGGCTAAGCATAGCCTTATTTTAGCCCATCTTCAGAGCATCCTGGAGACCTCTGGCAAGTTCTGGGGCAAGAGGAGCTTGGCAGGATCCCACCTTGGATACTTGCCCTGTACTACACAATACTCAGATGAGTCCAGGGGCAGTCACAGAACTCAGGAAACTAAAGCACCCAAGGCAACTAAATGGTTCCTACCCATGCATACATACAAAGGGGCAAGGTGAACTCACAAAGTACTTATCATTCTCTAGCTACCTCTCTCCTGGCAGCCTGCCTTTGGTGAGGGTGAAGCAAACAGACACTGCTCTGAAAGGAAAGAGGTTGTGTCAAAAGGCTGCCTTCTCTTCTACATTTCTTGCATTTCACTCATTATTTAAAATTCTGACATTTATTATTAATCAGCTTCATCCAGTTTGAGACCCACATGACTAAGCTCTTATTCAAGCCAACTTGAATTCATTTGGCAAGTATAACTTCACCAAGCATGTGCTGAACAAAATCTAAATATATCAGCCAAGAAGATAAGCAGCCATAGCTCTTTAGCTGTTAAGACATGTGACTGTGGTTTCATTTGCGGCTGGGGAGACTCTCAATTAAGCCATATCCAGGTTTCTACTGCTATTTGAAGATTGATGTATTTGGGCTTGTCACTTTTTTCTAAAGACTGACACTGTCATATTGTTCAAGATGACCAATTCTCAAAAGGTTCTTCTTCCTCATAAAGGTTTGTTTTACCCCAAGCTGCTGCCTTCCTAAGCTTCCTGCCACTGCATCCACTCTGTGACTTCTTGAAAACAACATGTATGATTTGCGTAATAACCATGCAGTGTTCTGGACAGTGTGTGGTCAGACATCTTCCTTAAGATTTCCTTAACTCTCCCTCAGTTGTTCTCGGTTTGCACCAGATTTTAGAAGTCTCGTGGCATTTGCCCTGTGGAGATGGTGAGACAGTACATATTTGCTATGGAAAGCTCCTCCCACAGATGTCCCCTGAGAATCCACTAAATAGGAGCTTGTGTTCTCTCAGAAAACCATCTCAGATGCCAGGGAGTTACTGTGAAATATTTGTCACTGCCTCCCGAGTTCTTCCTGTTCAAGTAAGAAATTCATGCATGCACAATACTTTGCATTTGCTGGGGTGTCACAAAAGCTGGAGAACAGAAGGCAATCTCTGAAACCACATATTCCCTTTAGATCGTTTGCTGTGAAGGGAAACACTTGAGACAAAAACAACGGCCCTTCATGTTTCACACACTACTCTGTGCAGACTGATCTTATAAATCTTTGGATTCTCCCTGCTGTTGCTTTGGCTCTTATCAAACCCAATACCCTTGCTTATGGAGGCATCTTTAATGACTCTTCAGCGCTATAAGTATCCTCTCAATTTCTTTATACTCCAGCACCTTAGAAACTCACAAGAAGTTTCTCAACCCTGTAGTTTTATCCTGCAAAGAGTTTTGACAAATGGAAGGTCAAATCTTTCCTGCAAAACCTTATATACCAGCAATTAATTCTACTCTAAAAGTAGTCCCTAACCCTATAATCAATCAGCAGAACTCACAAGCACTGTGAGAAATACAAAAGGAACATATAGCTTCATCTTCTAAGAATTTATAGTTTATCTGAAGAGGTAAATAAGAAATAATAAAGTATGTCATTTAGTATTTAGTGATGTGAGCTAGGATTACAACTGGTGATGAAAAAGTGCAGAATCCTGGGCCTGTGGGAATGCTGGACCAGAACTGCCTTCATAGTAACAAGTCTTTTTTAGGCCTTGAAGAGACATGGGAATGGACTGAACAAAGAAGATAGGAAGAACATCTGAGACTATGAGAACAGAAACTCAGAAGCAGGGCATCATCCTGGGAGAACTAAGAGATCAGCTGAACTAAGTACTGTAACATTTGTGACCATAGAGTCAAAGCTATGATTTTTCCAGTAGTCATATACGGATGTGAGAGTTGGATCATAAAGATGGCTGAAGCACCCAATAATAGACGCTTTCAAATTGTGGCACTGGAGAAGACTCTTGAGAGTCCCTTGGACAGCAAAATCAAGCCAGTCAATCCTAAAGGAAATTAATCCTGAATATTCGTTGGAAGGATAGATGCTGAAGCTGAAGCTCCAATATTTTGGCCACCTGATATGAAGAGCTGATTCATTGGAAAAGACCCTGATGCTGGGAAAGAACAAAGGCAAAAGGAAAAAAGAGTGGCAGAGGATGAGATGGTTAGATGGCATCACTGACTCAATGGGCAAGAATTTGAGCAAACTCTAGGAGACAGTGGAAGACAGAGTAGCCTGATGTGCTGCAGTCCATGGAGTCACAGAGTCGGACACAACTTAGCAATTGAACAACATTTGTGTACATCCATCTTCATTAGTGGGCATTTTCCTTCATTTATAAACTCATGCCTTTGTGTGCATTTTTGCCTTTTAGGGAGACTCTAACTTCTGGGCTTTAAAGTCAGAAAAACCCTGGACTCAGATTCCAGCTCCATTACTTACTAGCTATGTGACCTTGGTCAAGTTGATTTAATCAATGTCTCAATTTTCCTGATAGTTAAATGGAGATAATCATGGCAAATTTTTCAAAAGGTCATTGTGCAAATTAAATTCTATGCTTATAAATAACAACACAGAGCCTAACACACAGTGAGGACTCAAAAATGTTGAGTGTTTTACTAATGAATTAATTTTTGCCAGTGTTTGCTGCTGATTTTCAGATTAAGAGCCCAGTTCTTAATTTTAGTTCATCCAGTCTTACTGGATAAAAATATCTGTGACACTTTCCTTGGTCTCTGAGCAAAAAACAGCTTCTCTTTTCTGAATTGTCATAGCATATTTGTTATACCTTTGTTATTATGATGATCAGATTTGGGGTTACTGGTGTCAAGGTTATATCTTTGCTATCTTCTAGCCTCCAAGTGCATTGACTGCATGATTGAAAAACAAAATCCTCTTGGCTTTTCCAGCACCACTTAATCCAGCATCTTCCTGTTTACAGTGGCACTCAATGTGGGGATCAATAAACTTTGAGACTTGATTTTAATAGTGAATATTGTTAAATCAGAAGATTGTCTTTACAGGAATTCCCAAGAGCAGAAAATGGTTCTTTCCCTTTTCCTTTCAAGTAAGGAAATTTGCTGGCTCTGATGTTGCCAGACAGCTAGAGAAGGATGACGGTAGAGTTCCCTGGGAAACTTGATACCTGTTGCCTGGATTTGAGGAACGGGTGGTACAGTGGAGACTGGTGCCTGGCTATGCTCATGAAAAACTGCTGAAAAGCCTGACTGTGTTGCTAACATCATTGCCTTAGACTAAGTAGAATGTAACTGGGCTTGAGTCATCTTAAGAGGAGATCACTCAGGAGGACCACATGCTGGAAAGTGTTCCCAGAAGAAGAAAGACTAGAAGTAGGGATGATATTTTAAATACCTGCTACTAGTAAGACACTGTAGACTATCAGGCTCCTCTTTCCATGGCATTTCCCAGGCAAGAATACTGGAGTGGGTTGTTATTTCCTTCTCCAGGGGATCTCCCCACCCCAAGCATAGAACCTGGGTCTCCTGCATTGCAGGCAGATTATTTACCAACTGAGCTACAAGGGAATCACGATAAGACACCAGCACCAAACAATGAGGATAGACTGCAGCAGATGATACTCCAGTACGGATCCATACTGGCTGAACATCAATATGGCCAGAAGTATTCTCCAGGGAGCAAGAGCTGTCAACTACTAAGGAGAGGCTACTAGCATAGGAGTCCACAGTAGGAAGGTGTCAAAATAGTCAACTAAAACGCCCACAGAGAGAGCCAGCCTTTGGACAAGACAATGAAGCCTGCATTCTCCCCCTGTTCTACTTTCCCTTTACAGCTGCCAACCACAAACACAAGAAGAGTAGAGTCAAGAGAGAAAATGGACACACTTTAGGTGCTCTTTTTCTTGGGCTGGTTGGGAAAAGCCTGGGTTGAGGGTCCACGCTGGACAGAGGCAAGGAGCTTTTGATCAGGTGACATTCTGATGTTCATTTCATATGAGACAATTCAAAAGAGGCTATAATGCAATATAAGGGTCGAGGAGTGGGAGGTACAAACTGCTGGGTGTAAAATAAGCTCAAGGATGTATTATATGACATGGGAAATATAACCAATATTTTTCAATAACTAAGTAGAAAGTAACCTTTAAAACTGTATAAAAATAAATTTATTTTAGAATTCAAAACTCTGGAAGGCACCCAAAATACTGTTTAGGAACAGAAGGAAGATAGGCTTAAAGGCAGGAATCAGAGAGAAAAAGTAAATGATTTCCTAAGTGTATTCTTTTGTGTCCAATCTTTTCAAAAAAACTGATTATAGAGCATTAAGACTTTCAGGAGTTGTCATGCAAGAATTCTGGCATTAAAAGGATCAACTGTTTTTTACCCCTTTGTTGATACACTAGCCGGTCAAACAGCAGTCTCAGAGTGTTTTTCTGACATGGGTCATTTCCTACAGGACAGATGAGAGGAGTACATTTTCCAGCATCGTAGAGACCAGGTTATAATGTGCATGAAGCGGGAAGAATAATTATGCTCTTCACAGTGGCTGAGCCAGAGACGAATATTAACATCAGTTCTTGGGCACAATTAATTACCCTCTCTGATATCTAATTTCCACTGTGTGGAGAATGCTCTTTGTGAGTGCTGAGGTGGAAGTAAGAGGGCAAAAACCAAATAGTTTTTCAGAGTTTTATTACCAAAAAAATTGCTTCCCCATGGCAGCCATCCCTAATTCTCTAAGGGTGGAAGGAATTGATGTGATGTAGAAGAAAATGGGGAAAGAGAAAAATGACAAGGTGATTTCCATTCACCTCAATTTACTCATGCCTTTTGGCATGACCACAGTCAAAAGACTTAAACATTTCAGGTAAAATTTGAACCAGAGACAATGTCAGCAAAATCACTGATATTGACATTTTTATTTTGAAAGATCAGTTGATATTCAAAGTAAGCACTTCAAGACTTTTCCCTCCCAAGAGGAATGAGACACTGGACACTCAGGAGTCCAGAGTTAGAAATGTAGATTAAATCTATGTCCTCATAATGGATTTCCCCTCTTCCTGCTGCTATCTATACACATAAAAACTAATTCCAAATATTATTAGATGACAAATATCAATATTATGGGACACAATAAAATTAAATATAAGTCACATATTCTGTGGCTCAAGTAGATCAAAATTTCTAGAACAATCTTTAAAATATATGTATGGATTTGACTGGGAGAAGTGAATTCTCCATAAAATTTTTAAAAATGAACCACTTCTAGGACCACAGTATCCTTATTCAATATTCCTTACAGATTAATCCTATTGGCACACTAAAATAACTTCTGGTAGATCTAAAAGGGAAATTATCTAATTATTATAAAATAAAAGAAATTGTGATAGGCATATCAATGGCCTACCCTTAATAATAACTCCAAAAGATATCCACATCTTAATTACTGGAACCCTTGAAGGTGTTATGTTACTGATACATGACAGTGGAATTAAGTTTGCAGAAGCAAGTAAGATTGCTAATCAGCTGACCCTGAGAGGGGAAGATTATCCTGGATTATTCAGGCAGGCCCAATCTAATCACACAGCCCTTGAAAGTGGAGCACCTTCCCTGGCTGTGATGAGAGTGAGATGTGAGGATGAAAGAAGGGTCAGAAAGACGCAGTGTTGCAGCTTTGAAGATAGAAGAAGGGGCCACAAGCCAAGGAATGTGAAGTGAAAGTTGCCCAGTCATGTCCAACTCTTTGCAACCCCATGGACTATACAGTACATGGAATTCTCCAGGCTAGAATACTGGAGAGGGTAGCCTTTCCCTTCTCCAGGGAATCTTCCCAGCCCAGGGATCAAACCCAGGTCTCCCACATTACAGGAGGATTCTTTACCCTCTGAGCCACCAGGGAAGCCCAAAAATACTGGAGGGGGGAGCCTATCCCTTCTCCAGTGGTTTTTCCTTTGATTTTCAACCCAGAAATCGAACCAGGGTCTTCTGCATTGCAGGTAGATTCTGCAGTGTAGGGGATATGCAAAGGAATGTGAGTGGCCCCTAAAAGCTGGGATAGACAAAAGAAGAAATTTTTCCTTACAGACTCCAGAAAAAAATGCAGACCTGCTAACACCTTGACTTTAGTTCAAGTACCAAGACGTTAGCCTAAAAGGCCTGTACTGGACTTCTGACCTTCAGAAGTATAAGATGGTATAATCAGTTTGTATTAAGTTGTTAAGGTAGCAACAGAAAATAGAGGTATAAGATACAGGTTTTAGCCCTTTACCAGAAAACACCCAGGTAACACTAGAGATCAGAATATAAACTAAAAGTCACATAAACCCAAATCTAGTAAATAAAATGGATAATAATCAATTCAATTGACACTATAAAAACTTGATTTTGGTCAAATTTAGGTCTTTAAGTCAAACAGAAATAAAGAAATAGGTCAAAAAGAAAGTGAAAATCAAAGGAAAAACATAAATAAGATTTCATGATGTATAAACATGTGGTACATATATACAACGGAATATTACTCAGCCATAAAAAGAAATGAAATTGTGTCATTTGCAAAGATGTGGATGGGCTTAGAGCCTATCATACACAGTAAGTTAGAAAGACAAAAACAAGTATTGTATATGAACGCATATATGTGGAATCTAGAAAAATGGTACAGATGAACTTACCTAAAAAGCAGAAATAGAGATACAGACGTAGAGAACAAACATATGGATATCAAGGGGGCAGGAAGGGTGGATGAATTGGGAATTTGGGATTGACATATACACACTGCTATGTATAAAATAGATAACTAATGAGAACCTACTGTATAACACAGGGAACTTCACTTGGAATTCTGTGGTGACCACAATGGGAAGGAAATCAAAAAGGGAGATATATGTATACCTATAGCTCTTCATTTTGCTGTACAGTTTAAACTGATGCAGCAAGTGTAACTATAACCCAACTGAAAGATAAAATAAAAATGGAAAAAAATAAAGTTCTATGGTAATGAGTATTTGTTGCTAAATATAATTTATTACTTTTTCTCTCACTTTTCCATTCTCTAGCTGTCTCTGCTTCCTGCCTTTATCTATATTACATGCTATCCATCCTCTTTTACTTAACTAATCTCTTTTATTTAACTAACCTCTTTTACTTAACTAATATGTAGTGGTTAATTAAAATACATTTGTGCTACATGTTGCATTTATCAGATCTACCCTGTGTTTCCTATTCTTAATTATTCACGTGGATGATTGAACTTACATTTCTCCCTATGAATGGTGCCCTCAATTTGTGAAAACAAGCTGATGCTCCTCCTAAGTGAGATCAAACCCAAGGGCAAGCAGTGCCAATCAAAGTGACCAGAAGCTGGTTCTGCACAAAACTATTTAAATGTTTCCTTATTTGTATTTTCAATGGTGACAAATTCATTCAGTAATTGATTGGTCTGGATCCCTTTCAACTAAATGCTCTCAAAGGGAAGATACTCTGAGTGAAATAGGAGACACAAACCCTTCCCTTCCCACCACCAATGCCCCCATGAACTCAGTCAGTTACCCATAAACTGTGTTCCCAGGTCTCAGCCACACTGCCACCGTTTCAGATCAGCCCCATCAATATGCCAGATGGACCACCGGATGCATGCTCATTAGTCATATGCTTTAACACGAGCCCAGCTCTCACACCCACTCGATGGTGGCAACGGAAGCGATTACTCTGGGCACCATGACTGTGTGACTGTGAAAGCAGCTGTTTGGTGATAAGTGATTTGCATAATGGTGGAGAACTCCCGGAGTCCTGTGTGGGGAAGTCTCTCCTGTTTCTGCAGATCCACATGTAGTGCTAGTTTCTATGGGACGGGGAGCCAGAGAGTGAAGCCCTGTCACCCCGCCCGTGTAAGGAAGCAGTGCTTCCTGTCACCCTAAACCACCTCAGTTTAGTCACAAGAGCCCTTACAAGCAGAAAAACTTGCTGCCCTGGAAGTTTCCATGCCATGCTTAATATATTCAGACCCCAGGACAAGATCTGAGTGCCCACTCAACTCTAAGAGGCAGATGAGAATAATAAGATTTTTTAAATGACCCTATATTCTGGGTGAGACACCCTGGCCACAGTGGCCAGGGATTGCAGAGTGCCAGATGAGCAAAGGGAGGCCAGTCAGGTGGCTGATGGACTCTTCCAGAAGAGGCACAATGAGGACCTGAAAAGAGCCATTGCTTTGAGAAGAGAAGAGATACAGCTGACCACATAGCGGCAGGATGGTAGGCAGAGTAAAGGCAGAAAGATGTCTTTGTTCTAATCCCCAAAACTCTGAACATCATGTTGCGTGGCAAAAGGGACTTTACGAATATGATTCAGTTGAAGATGTTGATATGGGGACATTATTCTGGGTTGTCCATGTGAGCCCAATCTAAGCACAAAGGTCCTCATGTGAGGAAGCAGAAGTATCAGAGTCAGAGGTTGGAGTGGTGAAGGGGCTATGAGCCAAGGGATGGGGGCAGCCTGGAGAAGCCAAAAAAGGCAAGGAACTGATTCTCTCTGGGAACTGCAAAGACACAGAGTCCAGTACTCTTTAATAGAGAAAAATAAAATAAATATTAGATTGTGTGTGTGTCTTAGTCACTTAGTTGTATCCGACTCCTTGTGACCCCGTGGACTGCAGCCCACCAGGCTCCTTTGTCCATGGGATTCTCCAGGCAAGAATACTAGAGTGGATTGCCTTTTCTTATACCCAAATACAGAAGGAAATACAGCTCTGCCCACACTTTGATTTTGACCCATTTCAGACTTCTGACCAGAACTATAAGATAATAAACTTGTGCTGTTTAAAACAAAAGTGAAAGTGTTAGTCGCTCAGTCATATCCAACTCTTTGTGACCCCATGGACTATGGCCCACCAGGCTCCTCTGTCCATGGGATTCTCCAGGCAAGAATACTGAAGTGGGCTGCCATTCCCAAAGAAAAGAGAAATGTCCCTATAGCCTCAAAATGAAAAATAAAATTCAGTCTTTCTCCCATCCTTCTACACTGTGGGCAAATAGTGTTGTTTGTTTGTTTTTAATCTCCCAGACCTACCTCTTGGAAAGAATAGAACTATTTGTTGCAAAAGTCTTTGCACAGGAGAACAAACAGTTAAAATGCCATTTCCTTCAACCTCAGGGCACAGAGGATTTTGTGAATATAAGGACAGAAAGTAAAGCAGATTCTTCCAGAAGCAGAAATCAGTGCCCTGATCCCACCATATGTCCAAGGAGACACTAAGACCTTGATATAAATGTGGATTCCCAGGGACTGGACCTGGAGACACAGCCTAGTAGTCCATGGTCAAACCTCATAGGGCAAAACTGGAGTGAAACAAACAGACCCTTTTAAGCAGAATAATTGCCTGACTTCGAGGGAAACACAATTTGGACAATAAGCAGTTTACCAGCACCAACCACAACATGGAGCCCAGAAGAGCCTCCCCAGCTTTCTGCACAGTGTAAGAAACCTCCCATGCTTATATAACCCCAGAGATAGAAAGGGACCACCGAACATGCCAAACATTTCATTTCTTATCAAACAGGCAAAGACTCAGAGCCCAGTATGATTTAATAGGGAAAAATAAATTACACTTCTTGAACCAAAATATAGTGAAGTACATTCCTGCCCCTTTAGAAAATGATCAGGATGAATCTTGTCATGATTCAAATCATAGTACAAGCCTCCCTGGTTACTTTTGCTGAAACCCTTACACCCACACTACTTTGTCCCATCTGAACCAATCTCTATTTGATCCCCTTTCTCCTAATGCCTTTCACTCATGTCCATGATCAGCAAACAATCCTACATACTCAACTTCTTGGAATAGTTCCTCCACCTCTTCATTTAATTGAAATCTGGTTATCTCCTGAGAACAAAGCATTCCTGGGAGACTTCCCTATACAAGCTATTTTTGTATTCAGTCTCATGTAGCAGTGAGTGGGTCATCTTCCCTTTCTCACTGGCATGCCCATTCCATTGCACTCTCACTCTCTTACAAATCCACCAATTGTGAGGCTTGCCATCTGGCTATATCACCGTGCTCCTGGCTTATAACTTTCCTTTGTACCCCAACTCCTTTCATCATTTTTAATAATACCAACATACATATAGAAGACCTCACTGACACCCCGGGACTCAAGTTCTTGACCTCATTATTCTGTGATGTAATTTTACTTTACTCTGTATTCTCAAGGGCAAACCATGATTGGATCTTATCATTACCAAAAATTATATAACTTTGGCATCTCGAATGCAAACATCTCACTCTCTGAACAGTCTGCTCCCCTGCAAGCCCACTTGCTTAAGTACCAACATTTTAAAATGCTTCTACTCCATCAGGACCTTCCAGTCTATTGGCCCAATAATTTTTCTCTCCATCCGAAGCCTGGTCTTCCATTTATTTCCCTGCTTGTTCAGCTTAGATGACATGCTCCATCATGATAATCATGCCATAACTGGTGTTGGCAAACATCATCCATTTCCTTGTCCCCTCTCTCCCCCCATCATACCCACCTGAAAAAAAAATCCCACGTTGGATACAAAGCAACCATTAACCTTTCTATGCCTTCACCCAGAGCAGCTTAATATGGCTAGAGAAACTCAAGGAAACAACCAGGAAGAACAGTTTCACTTTCAGTTCATGTTTGTACGTGGCAAAGAGAACCTCAGCTACCCAGCAATTCTACTTCCTTCTGTAGTAAACTTGATTTTCGGTCCTCTATGATTGTTCTTTCACATATTCACTTGTCTCCCTAAATTTCCCACTCCCTCTCAGTCTCAGATGTTGACCTTGCCTCAAACTTGACAATGCTTACTTATCATTACATCACCAGACCTACAACTTGGCCATGTGTATATATGGGCTACAAATTCCTCTGTTTCAATTAAGGACGTGCCCTAGTCTTCCCTAAGTATTATGCTACTTGCTCAGTTGTGTGCAACTGTTTTGCGACCCCATGGACTGTAGCCCTCCCAGCTCCTCTGTCCATGGAATTCTCTAGGCAAGAATACTGGAGTGATTAGCCATTTCCTTCTCCGGGGGATCTTCCCAACCCAGGGATTGAACCTGTGTCTCCTGGGTCTCCTGTATTGTAGGTGGATTCTTTACTGTCTGAGCCACCAGGGAAGCCATTCTTCCTTAAGATTATCCCAATGTTTTCACAGGAACTTTGGTCACCACCACTGTCCAGCAATATCAATCTTTCTCCCTCCACTGATCATTTCCAATAGTACACCAAAATGCTCTAACATATCTCCTCAAGAACAAGGAAGAGGAGGAGGAAGAAGAAAGCTACGCTCTTTCACATAGCCTGCCAGCCATTGCTTCTCTTCATATACAAAATTCTCAAAAAACTTGGCTGCACACACAGTCTTTATAACCTGCTTCCATTCTCCTCAATTCCCTTCAACCTGGCATTTTATACCATCTGCCTTCTGTGTTATAATTGTTTACTGATCCACAGGAAAGCTGTGGACTTTTATACCTTGATTTTGATTTACTCTCTTAGAAATACAATTCATACATCACCAGATTCTGTTTCCATTTTCAAGTAGATCAGCATGACATCTGCATATATATGTGATTTTTCTCCTAACATTAATACATATTATGCATTTGCTCCCTATATTTAATTCATTAAGATTCCTAGTACGAAGTAGAAATGCAGCAAAGAAAGCAATGAGAGCAAGCACCACCAACTTATTTCTGACTAGGAAGAAAATGATTTTTGTGTGAACTTTATGTTTATTTTGAAATAATTTCAGATTTTTTAAGTTAGAAAAAATACATATGTGGAGATATATAGATAGATAGATAGATAGATAGATAGTAAGACACATCATATGCAGAGTACATCATGTCAAATGCCAGGCTGGATGAAGCACAACCTGGAATCAAGATTGCCAGGAGAAATATCAATAACCTCAGATGTGCAAATGACACCACTCTAATGGTTAAAAGTGAAGAGGAACTTAAAGAGCCTCTTGATGAACGTGAAAGAGGAAAGTGCAAAAGCTGGCTTAAAACTCAACATTCAAAAAACTAAGATCATGGCATCCGGTCCCATCACTTCATGGCAAATAGATGGGGAAACAATGGAAACAGAGACAGACTTTATTTTGGGGGCTCCAAAATCACTGCAGATGGTGACTGCAGCCATGACATTAAAAGATTCTTGCTCCTTGGAAGAAAAGCTATGATAAACCTAGAGAGCATGTTAAAAAGCAGAGACATTATTTTGCCAATGAAGGTCCACATAGTCAATGCTATGGTTTTTCCAATAGTCACATATGGATATGAGAGTTGCCCCATAAAGAAGGCTGAGTGCCAGAGAATTGATGCTTTTGAACTGTGGTATTGGAGAAGACTCTTGAGAGTCACTTGGACTGCAAGGAGATTAAACCAGTCAATCCTAAAGGAAAATCAACCTTAAATATTCATTGGAAGGACTTGATGCTAAAGCTCCAATACTTTATCCACCTGATATGAAGAGCCGACTCATTGGAAGAGACCCTGATGCTGGGAAAGATTGAAGGCAAGAGGAGAAGGGGACAACAGAGGATGAGATGTTGGATGGCATCACTGATTCAATGGACATGAGTTTGGAAGCTCCAGGAGATGGTGAAGGACAGGAGTGGGGAGCCTGACATGCTGCAGTCCATGGGATTGCCAAGAGTCAGACACGACTGAATGATAACAGCAACAAGAAACATTAACACGATTCTAAAAGTCAGAAATAGAGCAAGAGGTATACTCAGAGAAGGTCACTCTCTCCATCCCTTCCACCCCATTCCCATCCACCATATTATTCTGTTTCACCACTTCTTCCTAAGTTGTTTTTCTATTTGGGGAGTTGAGGGGGTTGCACAAATGAGCAGCATTGTCTTATTTCCTCTTCTTTCTTACATGAAAGATAGCATGTTGCAGATACTCTCCTGCATTTTATATTTTTCACTTAACAACATATTCCCAGAAATCATTCATACTTTTTTTATTCATAGAGATTCTTTCCATTAACCCTCCATTAGGTGGTGTTTTTTGGTTTATTCAATCACCCTCCTATATGTGGGTATTTGTTTCCTTAAGCTCTATTTTGAAATTTTTTTTAAAGCTTCTATAAATAGCCATGGGCATATATGTGTTTTGAGATTTGGGAAGGTATATCTTCAGGTGAATTTCTGGAAGTGGGATTGCTGAGTCAAAATGTAACTGCATATATAACTTTGTTAGATTTTGCCAGATTCCATTCCAAATGGGATGTACTGGTTTGCATTTTCACCAATGTTATACGAAAATGGCTGTTTTCCCAGCCTCATCAACAGCATTTTTAGTCATCTGGTTTTTAATTTTCACCAATAGGATAGGTGAGAAATGGCATCACAGTACAGTTTTAATTTGCATTTCTGTAATTATGAGTGAGCTTGAAGAGCTTTTCATTAACTTAAAGGTGATTTTCATCTTTTTAAAAATCAGTTTATATCATTGGCTCACTTTCCTGTCAAGCTTTTGGATGTTTATTTTCTCAATTTTTAAGAATACTATATTTAATAGAGATATTATCCTTTGTGATATATGCTGAAATATTTTCTGTCAGTTTGTCATTTGTCTTTTAACTCTGTTTATAGTGTTTTTTGACGTGAAATTTTTATTTTTCTCTAGTGAAATTTGTCCATTTTTGTCTTTATAGCCTCTTGATTTTGAGACAGTTTAAAAACCTTCCCTTATATCCAGGTTATAGAGGAATTCACTCAATTTTTTTCTACTACTCTATTTTATGTTTAAAATCTGCATGCATTGGGAGTTTATTTCTGTGTGTGGTGTGAGTGAATGACATAATTTTATTTTTTTCCAAAGGAGTAAACAATTTTTTAAGCACTATTAAAAACTGGATCTTTGACTTGGTGATCTGAGATACAACTTTATCATATGCTTAATTTCCTTACATACTTGAGTCTTTTTCTGAACTTTTTATGTTATTTCACTACTCTGTTTACTCATGTACCAGTATCACATTGCCTTAATTATAGAGGCTTCATGTTATGTTTTAACGTCTGATAAGATTAGTCTTCCTCATGTTTTGGTTTTCTTTTTTCTTTTTTTTTTTTTTTTGCTGCTTTCCTGGGTGTTCACACATGTTTGTTTTTCCAAATGATATTTAGAAACAACCTGTCTAGCTAAAAAAAAAAAAAAAAAAAAAAACAAAAAAACTTACTGATATTTTTATAAGGATTGTATTAAACTCACACATGAATTTAGCAAATCACCCCATCCAAGAGAAGGGTGTGTCTTTCCATATGTTCAAGTAAACTTTTACGCTTTCCAAAAGTATATTACAGTTCCCTCAAATAAGGTTTGCACATTTCTTAAGTTTATTTCTACACATTTAGTCTTCATTTTTCCTATTGCATATTGGGTGTTCTCTAACTTTATAATCTGTAACTCATTTTTATGTATGTGTGGATATGAAAACTATTTCTGTATATTAATTTTATTATCTGGTACTTTACTTTTTATTGTTTGAGTTAATTTTATCATTGACTCTTTAGGGTTTTCTGGGTACGGGAAAATATCATTTGTAAACTGAAATAGTTTTACTTCTTTATCAATTCTTATTCCCTAGCTGATTTGCTAGTCTAATTGAATTGGTCAATACCTCCAGTATAATGTTGAATAGTAGTGGAAATAATGACTTGGACTTCCATAAGTTACTCTATGTTTAAAGTGATTTACTGATACATTTGGTACTTGAAGGAGAGCTTGACTCGAAATAAATTTTTAGTTCACACTTTCACTTTGTTGAAAATGCTGCTCCATATGATGTTTTTGAGAAATCTGATAGCCATCTGACTCCTTGGCTTTTGTTATTTGATGCTTACACCTGGAGGCCTTGAGAATTTTTTATCTTTTAAGTCTAATTATTTTTCTCAGATATGCCTTAAAGTTAATTTTTCTGGGTTAATTTCTGCATGCATCCAGTGAGCTTTTTAAATACATAAATCTAGATCCTTTTTATTTCTAAAAAGTTTTCTTGAATTAAAGTTTTAAATGATACTTTTATTATTTTGTTTCTTCAAGGGCTTTAATCAAACATTTATTTCTTCTTTTTCTTCCATTTCAACCACTTCCTCCCTGACTCTTTTTACTTCTCTCTTCATCCTATTTTTACTCTCTTGGTTATTTTCTGTCTTTCTCAAATGCTCCTCATTAAATTTCCTTTTGAGTCTCTTCTCCCTTTGGCAACTTGTAATTTAGCCTTCATTTGTGAGATGATTTGATCTCTTTTCTATTTCTTTCATGAGTTTAATCAACTCTCTTCATTTCTTTCTTTGACTCTGTCTATTTCTGTTCTTAATTTTTGTATTTAGGACTCAAGATAGGCCATCATATCCCCAAATGCTGCTGAAGTACATTTCATCAGTTTGGAGAGATGCCTGACCATTTTCTAATACTTCTTGGTTGCTTTGTTTGTTTGAACAGGGAAACAGTCATCAGCTGAGTTAGACTACTTCTCATTTTCTAATACAGTAATTTTATATAGATTTATCCGACTTTTTTTCTATTCATTTTGCAAATTTGAGTGGTTTCTAGATTCTTAGTTCAAAGGCACCATCTCTATCACTGAGCAAAGTGCAGTTTCTTTAGGGGATGAGTTCAGTGTTTTTGTTTGCATGTTTGTTTCTGCATTCTTTTTGGTGATGTTGTCCAGTTGCTGACTCTTTGTGATCCCATGGACTATAGCATGCCATGCTTCCTTATCCTCCACTGTCTCCCAGAGTTTGCTCAAGTTCATGTCCATTGATTCGGTGATGCTGTCTAACCATTTCATCTTCTGCTGCCCTCTTCTGCTTTTGCCTTCAATCTTTCCCAGCATTAGGGTCTTTTCCAGTGAGGCAGCTCTTCGCATCAGGTGGCTGGAGTATTAGTGGCCAGAGTATTGGAGCTTCAGCTTTAGCATCAGTCCTTTCAGTGAATATTCAGGATTTTTTAAAATTAGAACAATAATAAGAAAACATTCTTTTTATTTTGGAATAATTTTAGATTTATAGAAAAGTTGTAAAAAGTATAGAGAACATGTGTATACCCATCAGCCAATTTCAGTTTACCCTAGACTTCACTAGAAAAAAGTAACTTTGCCATATTATTATTATTAACTGTACTCAACTTTATTTGGATTTCACCAGTTTTTTGGCTAATATGTTTTTCTGTCCCAAGACCCAATCCAACTTAACACATGGTATCTAGGTGCCATTTTTCCTCTGCTCTATGAAATCTTTCCAGTCTTCCTTAATTTTTCATGACATTGACAGCTTTTAGAAGTACTGGTCAGATACCTTATAGACTGTCCCTCAGTTCAGCTTGGATGACTTACAGGGCTTGGAAAGAATACCACAGACGTGAGGTGACTTTCTCACCACAACGCAGCACAGCACAGGATACAGGATATTCTCATGTCTTCACTAGTGATGTTAAATTTGATTTCTTGCTAAAAGGTGTTTGCCAGTTTTCTCCACTGTAAAGTTTCTATTTTTTCTTTTCCACACTCTAGTTTTTGGAAGCAAGTTATAGAATCCAGCCTGGAATCAAAAGACAAAAAGCTAGGCTTTACCTCCTGGAGAGAGGAATATCAACATATATATTATTTAGAATTCTTCTATAGAAATAGTAGTCTATTCCTCCCCATTTATGTGTTGATTTGATCATTTGTTTATAACAGTATGGACTTGTCTATATTTATTTAATACTTTGGCTTATAATTCAATATTTTGTTCCTCAAAATATTCCAACTTTGGCCACTGGTAATTATTTCAGTTTGGGTCCTGTGTCCTTTTGACATGCCTCCATCCTTTTACTTATTGAGAAACCTCTCACTTCCTAGTACTGTGTTTGTTTGCTTTGGGGGGAGGTGTTTTTTTTTTTTTTTTTTTTTTTTTGGAGAAGCAATTATGGTCCTCTGGGGTTTTTTTTCCCTTCTTTTTTGTCTCAAAGGGTTCTAAAATTTGCCCTTAACTCCCCTTTATCAGCCTTTTTTGCCTTATTCACCCAGAGGGTATGCTTTTGAAAGACTGCCACTACATATCATGCATAATTTTAAGACCCTTTCTGTGGCCAGTGCTCTAATCCAACAGGACACTTTTTTACCATTTTTTAAATTTCAAATGAACATTCTTTTTCAGAGGTTGCTTTGAAGCAATTTCAAGTGCACCTGTAGCTCTCTACTTCTCTCTTCCACTCCATTTTTCTGCCCTTACTGTGGCTGCCCTTACTTGCCCCAAACTTGTACCAGAAGCATAAGTAATCACTCACTGAGATTTGGTGACTTTTCACTTTTTATTAACAGTTAATTTGAAATTCAGTACCTTTTGCCCTTTACTTATTCTGAAAGCATGATATGATGTGCTCTGGTTGTTCTATACTGGTTTTTGGAGGGTATCAGGATACAGATGTAAGCACTTGCCAGAGCCCTAGTTTACCCTCAAGAATGATGTGGGATGCTGATGCCTGCATCAGTGTAAAGAAGTTTCATTTATTCCTAGTTTCTTAGGGTTTTTCTTTAAAGTCAGTATTTATTCTTACCAAATGCTTTTCCACATTCAGTGAGATGATAAGTAAGATAATCAATTGACATGTCTTCATGAGTTCTTTAAAATAGTGATTATATCAATGGATTTTTTTTTCTAAGTAGATCCTTCTTCCATTACAGTAATATGTTGAGCATATTATATCCCCTGCTAAATTACATTTGCAAAGAATTCATTTCATGTTTCAGACCCATGCAAAACAAAATATTAACTTCCTCAAATAAGTTGAGTATCATGCTGTATCTTCCTCTGTTCTAGAACATGAGGACTAGCTCACCCTTGAAATTTTGAAAGACTTTACTCATTAAGTTTCCTTAGCCTTAAGAAGATATTATACAGTTTAGCTGTTTTCTATGGTTTTAGACCTTAAGTTTCCTGCTTAAAATCTACTTTTCTACTTTTTATCCAATTTTAATATTTCACATTTTTGATGTTAATTTATTTAATGTTCAAATATGTTGGCAATATTTAAACATATTTATGTTGTTTTAATTTTTGTTATATCTATAAGGATGTCCCCTTCATATTCTTATTGTTGTTATATTAATGTCTTCTGTTTTCTAGATTAAAAAAAAAAAACTAATGAAAGAAACTGTTATTGATCTATTCTCATGAGTTTGTTTTTGCATTTGTTTGCTATTTTGTCTTTGTCTTCTATTTGTGTCGTTATCTTTGTTAGTCTTTATAGTTTTCTCTAACTTGTCCTTTTTCTAACTTCTTACACTGAACACTCAGTTCCATTCATTTCTATTTTTCTCATTTGCTAATATATGCATCTAAAGCTATACATTTTTTCTACCATTTTGACCGTATCTCAAAGCACAAATTTTTATAAGTACTGCTTTTAGTGTTGTTCATTTTAAACTACTTTATCATTTTATTCTTATAATCTCAATAAGCCAAAATTATTTGAAAAGGTTTTTGTACAGATTTTTTGAGGTAGAAACTAATTTTTGTTGAGAATGTCTACTTGAATTGTGTTATAAACAGTGAATACAGATTGTGTGATTTTTCCCCCTTTTTACATCAGTCTAGGTTTCTTTCATGGCCTAACACATGATCTGTTTGATAACGTTTTACACAAGGTTATATATACATATGCTGGTCACCAAAACTGCTTCCTTTTCTTTCTATACATATTACATCTCCCAGCCTCCCATCCTGGCAGATATGGCCGAAGACTGACAGAAGAAGCAAACTGTCCACTTCCAAGTCTTTCCCACTTTTGATCCATGGGCTTCTTTTTTCTTAAGACTTCAGCTGATAAACACAATGACCTTACAAGTCAAAAGGGACAAAACCACAAGAAAGGAGTCACACCTACATCACATCTTAGAGGAGAGCCATCAGTTCATCATAAACATTTGGTTTAAATTTTACATGAAAAATAAATAAAATTCTGTTATGTGAAACCATTGAGAGTTTGGGGTTCATCTGTTATGGCAGCTAGTGTTACCTATACATTGACTAAAAAGGCCTCTTTATTATTTCTAAGGATTGAGGTTGGAGTTGGCTAGAGCATTATCAGTTTGATCGAATTTCCCAATTTCTTCCCCCCATTGAGTCTTTATATTTACAATCTATTAGTTTCCTCCTTGTCATCTGATGTGTACTATTGCTTGTCAGTCTCTTCTGATGCATTATGCCTAACACTTGGTCCTCAAGAATTCATCCCCTAAAGGTGAAGGATATTCTATGTTTTATACTACTCTATATCCAATATCCAGTTCACTGTCTCATACCTGCTGCTGCTGCTGCTAAGTCGCTTCAGTCATGTCCGACTCTGTGCGACCCCATAGACAGCAGCCCACTAGACTCCTCTGTCCCTGGGATTCTCCAGGCAAGAATACTGGAGTGGGTTGCCATTTCCTTCTTCAATGCATGAAAGTGAAAAGTGAAAGGGAAGTCGCCCAGTCATGCCTGACTCTTAGCGACCCCATGGACTGCAGCCCACCAGGCTTCTCCATCCATGGGACTTTCCAGGCAAGAGTACCGGAGTGGGGTGCCATTGCCTTCTCCGAGTAGATGTTAAACATTTCCTTAATGGATGGATAAAGGGAGAATGACTGCTAGACAAAGTCCTTTATGAAAGAAATCTGTGTTACTTCTCTGGGGGCTCCTAGGAAGCCCAACTGATACATTTGTCTTTAAGAGTATGCAAGAATAATCAACTCTTAGAGGCTTAGGGATGTCTATAGTGGGAAAAGAAAGAATCCCAAGCAGATTGTTAAAATGGTCATTTAAATGCACAGTGAATTTTCACCACTTTGAATATCTGCCTTTGCCACATTTCTTCCCCACAGAAAAGTCTGGAGACATAGACAAGAGAGCCATCTTTGCCAAACCTTAATTTTCAAAAATACAACAGAGACTAAGCACCAGAGACCATGTGCAAATATATCACCTATTCCCCAAAATTAAGTGAAGCAAGACTAGCTTTCAAGTACTTAAGCAACCAATCCACAAATACCAAGGGCCTCTGCCATATGGTCTTTCCACCGTTTCCCTTCTACTCTAATGACAACTATACCTCAGGCAAATCTACACTTCACTATCCTATCTTTCTGTCTTCATGCCTTGCTCATGCTTTTCCCTCAATCTGAAATGTCCCCCGCATCCCCATCCCATTCTACCTCTGCCTTCTGATTTCCCATCTGTCCTTCAAGCTCAAGGATGCTACCTCCTCTAGAATTCCTTCTCCAGTTCTCCTAGCTGGAAATGCACCTCTCTCTTTTCCACCTTCTGAGATCAGTTACTTTATTATTTGGTTCAGATATGGGGTTGTCTATGCAAAGAGATCAGTATTTAATATGTGACAGTGTGGATGATATTAAAATTGGAGTCCTGTATTACATAGTTCATAGGTTCAAAAAATTATATTGAAGTTTTGTACCTCAATATATATATTTATAAATGTATATAATGGTCAGAAACATGTTACACAGAAACAAAAATTGAAACCTCATCTAATTTAGAAAAAAAAAATCTAACCACATGTTTGGAGAAAATTTTTGAAAACTTGGTATAGGATAGAAAAAGATAACAAACAGCTAATGATCAAATGAGAAGCACGTGAAAGGGGGATCAGCAGTAGCCTTTAGGGGAGATTTCCAAGCTTAGGGTGGAAAAATAAGCAGATAACAATATAGTTGAAAGAAGGTCTAAATTAAAAGCAGAGAACCATGTAAGGAAAGAGTGAGAGATGGGAGCTGTCAGCAGTACTACAGAGAAGTATGAATTCTTGGTATTAAGCCCAGGTGTAAGGAGCTGAGAGGAGTTAACCCTTAACTTCTTCCAGAATTGGAGTTGCATTTGGAGATGCTATACAACTGCATCTTTTAGATACACTTAGATCAAAACTGACATATACACCCTGAAGTGAAAGTCACTCAGTTGTGTCTGACTCTTTGCAACCCCTGGACTATACAGTCCATGGAATTCTCTAGGCCAGAATACTGGAGTGGGTAGCCTTTCCCTTCTCCAGGGGATCTTCCCAACCCAGGGATCGAACCCAGGTCTTCCACATTGCAGATGGGTTCCTTACCAGCTGAGCCAGAAGGGAAGCCCAAGAATACTGTAGTGGGTAGCCTATCCCTTCTCCAGCAGATCTTCCCAACCCAGGAATTGAAGCAGGGTTTCCTGCATTGCAGGTGGATTCTTTACTAACTGAGCTACCAAAGTATATAAAATGGATAACTTTTTGTAAAAAAAAAAAAGGATAAGAACCTACTGCATAGCACAGAGAACTCTACTCAATACTCTATAATGACCTTTATGGGAAAACAATCTACAAAAGAGTGGATATATGTATCTATAACTGATTCACATTGTTGTATATCAGAAACTAACTCAACATTGTAAATCAACTCTACTCCAATAAAAATTGGAATAAATAAAAAGACAGAAAATAGATCAGTCAATAAAAATTTCTTCTACTGTATTAAAAATCAAGATCATAAAGGTTTACCTCTCAAACACTAGAAAGAAGGGACAGGGAAGTATAATGTTGTTCTTTAAAAAAAAAAAAAAACTTTTTCTTTTGTGTTGGGGTATAGCCAAGCAACTGTGGAAAATTCTGAAAGAGATGGGAATATGAGACCACCTGCCCTGCCTCTTGAGAAACCTGTATGCAGGTCAGGAAGCAACAGTTAGAACTGGACATGGAACAACAGACTGGTTCCAAATAGGGAAAGGAGTACATCAAGGCTGTATACTGTCATCCTGCTTATTTAACTTATATGCAGAGTACATCATGAGAAGCGCTGGGCTGCAGGAAGCACAAGCTGGAATCAAGATTGCCAGGAGAAATATCAGTAAACTCAGATATGCAGATTACACCATGCTTATGGCAGAAAGTGAAGAAGAACTAAA
Source organism: Bubalus bubalis (assembly GCF_019923935.1). NCBI lineage: Eukaryota > Metazoa > Chordata > Mammalia > Artiodactyla > Bovidae > Bubalus > Bubalus bubalis. The sequence continues at coordinate 98,872,856 of NC_059167.1, read as the reverse complement.
AGACTTCTTGATGAAAGTGAAAGAGGGGAGTGAAAATGTCAGCTTAAAATTCAACATTCAGAAAACTAAGATGATGGCACCTGGTCCCATCACTTCATGGCAAATAGATGAGGAAACAATGGAAACAGTGACAGACTTTATTTTTGTGGGCTCCAAAATCACTGCAGATGGTGACTTCAGCCACAAAATTAGATGCTTGCTCTTTGGAAGGAAAGTTATGACTAACCTAGACAGCATATTGAAAATCAGAGACATTACTTTGCCAACAAAGGTCCATCTAGTCAAGGCTATGGTTTTTCCAGCAGTCATGTATGGATGTGAGAGTTGGACCATAAAGAAAGCTGAGCACCAAAGAATTGATGCTTTTGAACTGTGGTGTTGGAGAAGACTCTTCAAAGTCCCTTGGACTTCAAGGAGATCCAACCAGTAAGGAGGCCTGGCATGCTGCAGTCCATGGGGTTGCCAAGAGTTAGACACAACTGAGCGACTGAACTGAACTGAACTGAACTGATAGCCAATTAACAATGTTGTGATAGTTTCAGGTGAACAGCAAGTGACTCTGCCATACATAAACATGTATCCATTCTCCCCCAAACTCCCCTCCCATCCAGGCTACCACATAACACTGAACAGAGTTCTATGTTCCATGCATTGGTTATCCATTTTAAATATAATAGTGTGTACATGTCCATCCCAAATTCCTAAACTATCCTCCCCCCAGCAACCATAAGTTCATTCTCTAAGTCTGTGAGTCTCTTCCTGTTTTGTAAATAAATTTGTTTGTATCATTTCTTTTTAGATTCCACATATAAAGGATAACATACAATATTTCTTCTTCTCTGATTTACTTCACTCAGTGTGAAAAATCTCTAGGTCCATCCTTGTTGCTGCAAATGGCATGATTTCAATTCTTTTTAAAGTGTGAACAAAGGACTCCTGAGACACATCACTACCTCTTTTCTTACATTATCCGCAAGGCCACAGTTGAGTAGTCTTACCTAACCATCTGGGCAAAATCAGTCTAACTTGAGTCAGGATAATAGAACTATCTTAATTAGAGTTGTTTGTGTGTCTGCTTCTCTTTCTTTGAGAAACTGTCTTTTCCATTGCTCTATCCATCACAGTACGTACATAGCTATGTCACTCAATGCATAGTCAGTTAATGTTGTTCTTTGAGTCTTCAGATATTTCCAACATGACTTCTGCAATCACCTTAGCAACTCCTGAAAGACTCAAATTACAGAGATATTAAATTTTAACACCAAAAGTAACAGTAGACATGTTCAAGGTCTGGGAAGGCAAAAAGTGATTTTGTCATTATTTCCAAGTGTGATTAACTGCTCCTGACTGCTTGGACTCGTGCTTTGAGAAGAACTCTAAGGTCATTTCCTGGGAGAAAAGTGCTACAATTCATTAGGGATGCCTGAAAGGGAAATATTAGCTTGCAAGCTATTTGCCATCATTTGTATCTAGAATAACTGGGGAGGCCTTAAAAATAGCTGTGAAAAGAAGAGAAGTGAAAAGCAAAGGAGAAAAGGAAAGATATAAGCATCTGAATGCAGAGTTCCAAAGAATAGCAAGGAGAGATAAGAAAGCCTTCCTCAGGGATCAATGCAAAGAAATAGAGGAAAACAACAGAATGGGAAAGACTAGAGATCTCTTCAAGAAAAGTAGATACCAAGGGAACATTTCATGCAAAGATGGGCTCAATAAAGGACAGAAATGATATGGACCTAACAGAAGCAGAAGATATTAAGAAGAGATGGCAAGAATACACAGAAGAACTGTACAAAAAAGATCTTCACAACCCAGATAATCACGATGGTGTGATCATTCACCTAGAGCCAGACATCCTGGAATGTGAAGTCAAGTGGGACTTAGAAAGCATCACTATGAACAACGCTAGTGCAGGTGATGGAATTCCAGTTGAGCTCTTTCAAATCCTGAAAGATGATGCTGTGAAAGTGCTACACTCAATATGCCAGCAAATTAGGAAAACCCAGCAGTGGCCACAGGACTGGAAAAGGTCAGTTTTCATTCCAATCCCAAAGAAAGGCAATGCCAAAGAAAGCTCAAACTACCGCACAATTGCACTCATCTCACATGCTAGTAAAGTAATGATCCAAATTCTCCAAGCCAGGCTTCAGCAATATGTGAACCGTGAACTTTCTGATGTTCAAGCTGGCTTTAGAAAAGGCAGATGAACCAGAGATCAAATTGCCAACATCCACTGGATCATCAATAAAGCAAGACAGTTCCAGAAAAACATCTACGTCTGCTTTATTGACTACGCCAAAGCCTTTGACTGTGTGGATCACAATAAACTGTGGAAAATTCTGAAAGAGATGGGAATACCAGAGCACCTGACCTGCCTCTTGAGAAACCTATATGCAGGTCAGGAAGCAACAGTAAGAACTGGACATGGAACAACAGACTGGTTCCAAATAGGAAAGGGAGTACGTCAAGACTGTATATTGTCACCCTGCTTATTTAATTTCTATGCAGAGTACATCATGAGAAACGCTGGGCTGGAAAAAGCACAAGCTGGAATCAAGATTGCTGGGAGAAATATCAATAACATCAGACATGCAGATGACACCACCCTTATGGCAGAAAGTGAAGAGGAACTAAAAAGTCTCTTGATGAAAGTGAAAGTGGAGAGTGAAAAAGTTGGCTTAAAGCTCAACATTTAGAAAACGAAGATCATGGCATCTGGTCCCATCACTTCATGGGAAATAGATGGGGAAACAGTGGAAACAGTGTCAGACTTTATTTTGGGGGGCTCCAAAGTCACTGCAGATGGAGACTGAAGCCATGAAATTAAAAGACGCTTACTCCTTAGAAGAAAAGTTATGACCAACCTAGATAGCATATTCAAAAGCAGAGACATTACTTTGCCAACAAAGGTCCGTCTAGTCAAGGCTATGGTTTTTCCAGTGGTCATGTATGGATGTGAGAGTTGAACTGTGAAGAAGGCTGAGCACTGAAGAATTGATGCTTTTGAACTGTGGTGTTGGGGAAGACTCTTGAGAGTCCCTTGGACTGCAAGGAGATCCAACCAGTCCATTCTGAAGGAGATCAGCCCTGGGATTTCTTTGGAAGGAATGATGCTAAAGCTGAAACTCCAGTACTTTGGCCACCTCACATGAAGAGTTGACTCATTGGAAAAGACTGATACAGGGACGGATTAGGGGCAGGAGGAGAAGGAGACAACAGAGGATGAGATGGCTGGATGGCATCACTGACTCAATGGACGTGAGTCTGAGTGAACTCTAGGAGTGGGTGATGGACAGGGAGGCCTGGCATGCTGGGATTCATGGGGTCGCAAAGAGTCGGACACGACTGATCGACTGAACTGAACCCAACTACAGATACAAGAACTGAGTTTTAGATAATAAGCAATTTGCTCAAAGTCCAGGAGCTACTTATTGTCAAAGCCATGACAAAGTCTCCCATATCAGTACTGAACTTATTCATTACAATACTGGGGCTAAGTTTTTGGTTGGAGGTTTTCCCCCACCATGGACAATTCGATTTTCCGGTAGCACTTACTGCTGCTGCTGCTGCTGCTAAGTCACTTCAGTCATGTCCAACTCTGTGAGACCCAACAGACAGCAGCCCACCAGGCTCCCCTGTCCCTGGGATTCTCCAGACAAGAACACTGGAGTGGGCTGCCATTTCCTTCTCCAATGCATGAAAGTGAAAAGTGAAAGTGAAGTCGCTCAGTCATGTCTGACTCTTTGTGACCCCATGAACTGCAGCCCACTAGGCTCCTCAGTCCATGGGATTTTCCAGGCAAGAGTACTGGAGTGGGGTGCCATTGCCTTCTCCAGTAGCACTTACTAAACAATTTAACTTTCAAAAAAGGTAGCTGAAGAGACAATAACAATAAAACCTTCAAAAACCTGACTTAAATAATGATTTGGGCATATTTTTATGCCCACATCCCTTAAAACAAGGCAACTTATCTTAAAAGGCAATTGTAAAAGATGTTTACCTAGAAAGTGGTGTCATTCCTCTTCCCTGCCCTTGAAAAAAACAATATTTATTAGTTATCCATGGCTGTGTAACTATTTAACCCAAAACACAGTGAATTAAAACAATTATTTATTAACCCTCATGTTTCCATGGGTCAAAAATGTCAGAGTGGCTTGGCTTGGCAGTTCAGTTCATTCTTAAGTGAGGTGGCAATCAAATAGTGGTTGAAACTGGGGTCAGCTCAAAGTTGGGGCTATCTGTGCAGAGATGTGAATAGCTGGAGACTGGAATACCTTTGCTCCTCAGGCATCTTCCCTGCCTCTGTGTGGTCTCTCCATGTGATTTCTGCAGACTGGTGGCTTTAGGTTAGCCAAAACTCTTATGTATCAGCTCAGGGATCAGAGAGCTTACTGGAAGTTATTCTACCTTTAATAATTCAAGCTTAGGAATCAAATAGTATTACTTCCAGCCCACTCTATTGGTCAGGGCAGTTACAAAGTCCACCCAGACCCCAGCTCTTAAAAGAGCAGTGTCAGTGTGACATTGTCAGAAGACAGTGTGGGATGGGATATATGGTATAAATGTGCCATGAATGGTTAGTAAGCAAAGGCATTTCAGGGAAGAACTCAAAGGCAACCATACCATCATATTCTGGGAATCAAGATATTATCAATTATCCCAGATTAGAGTTGCCACAGGGCATCTAGTTAAATTTACACTTCAGAAAAACAATGAGTAATTTTTAGTGTCAACCATGCCCCATGCAATATTCAAGACATACTTAATCCCCGATTAATTAACATTGTGGTAGATATTCTGCATTTTTATTTGCTAAGTATGGCAGCCCTCTCCCAGAGTAACTCAGATGGTCAAGGAATTGATATTTTTATCTGCGGTTGGGCTTGGGAGTGAGACAATCTTAGTATCACTATCATCAGTACTTTCTCAGCCTGCCCAGGTGTAGTGAGCAAAGCACCATCCGTGACGCTTCCTTCCTCTCCAGAATAGAGCACTGACTTCCATGTTTCAAGACTAGTGTGAATTTGGGATCACTGTCTTTTTAGCTCTCTGATTTCCCAGAGTTTTCTTTTTCAATATTTCAGCTGTGCAGAAGCTGATCTCCTGGCACTGGTTTTGTTTCCTGACAGGCAACATTAATTCATTTTCACATTCACACTGAAATCACTTCTCTCTCTGTCTAACAACAATAATGGTGAAAGCCCGTTTGGAAAACAGCTTGATGGAACAGCTGCTTCAGACTCATTATGAGTCTAACACTTTCTCTAATCTGGGGGGCGGGATGCCCACAACAGCAAGTACATTGTGGTTCAGGTATCCAGTAAACACTGCACTTCTTTTTCTGATTTACTTTTCCACTCATGCAATTAATAGAAATACGGTTCAACTGTTATACCACCTACAGTGACTTGCGGAAACTTCCTCCACTAATCTCCAGGCCTATCCAACCGGGATGTCTTGCAATGTCTCTGCCACTATTCCATAAATTCCAAAGCTGTCTCACATTTCCAGTGTCATTCAAAGACAGGCTTAAATGTTCCCCCTTTGAAAAGTATTATTAGCTCTTGTGCAATCCATTCTGGATCCCCAAATTAAGATCTGAGACTTAAGATATTCATTAACTAACAACAAATCTGGCATTATGTTCTTCCTCTGCTATATACAAGTTACGATGACTCACATGAGTTTCATGTTGCCATGGGAACTATCAGAGTGATGTACCAAGGAAAAGGGCCTTGGTAGCAAGGTAACATTAAGCTCCTCCTTTAAATTCATAAGTAAATACAACTCTCCTCTTTCATGGCTACAACAAAGTGTGTAGTAGACACTGCTGATGTCAAATCTAACATTCATTGCCTTCTTTTTCCTTAATAACAGAACCTCAGTTTTATACAACTATCCACTCCTTCCCACCATGTCCCTTAAGGGAGAGTTGGGGGACTCAAAGACCCAACACCGAGACCAATAGTGATATACCCTCATGTACACTAAATTCAACTTCTGATTAATCTAAGTCAAAAATAGAACAGTATTTCCCTGACCACTGTTAAATGATCCAGAGGTGGGCAGCTGGACATGGAAAGGCAAGTAGTTAGTCCCAGTAATGCAGAAGACCACTCTGAGGTCATATCAGGGCGAGTCTTGGATTTAGTCAACAATATAACTGTGGTGTTGGAAAAGACTCTTGAGAGTCCCTTGGACTGCAAGGAAATCCAACCAGTCCATCCTAAAGGAAATCAGTCCTGAATATTCATTGGAAGGACTGATGCTGAAGCTGAAACTCCAATACTTTGGCCACCTGATGCGAAGAATCAACTCATTGGAAAAGATCCTAATGCTGGGAAAGATTGAAGGTGGGAGAAGAAGGGGACAACAGAGGATGAGATGGTTGGATGGCACCACCGATGCGATGGACATGAGTTTGAGTAAATTCTGGGAGTTGGTGATGGACAGGGAGGCCTGGCATGCTGCAGTCCATGGGGTCACAAAGAGTCGGACATGACTGAGCAACTGAACTGACTGACTGATAACCAGCAAAATGGAGAGACAGAAGAACCTGGGATATTAGTGGCATTATAGAGCCTCTGATTTGTATTATACCTGAAGCAAATATATGAGATAATACATTTTCTTATTGATTAATCATTTTGAGCCAAGATTTTCTTATTCTAGCAGTCAAAGGCTTCTCACTCATAGTAGACAGAGAATGCAGGGTCCAGCCAAAAAGAAAACAGTGTTTTCAATCTTTCTCCCAAGCCCAGTTCTCTAATTCTCTTTTTCAACAGGGACCTAATCCACGGCAGCCTAGAATGCTGTAGTCAAGTTCAGTTATGGTTTACTATTGTAGAGGAAATTCTGAAGCATAAATAGCAAACAATATGTTAATAATGCCCCATTATGTCATGTGACACAACAAAGTGTCATCCAGTAAATTATCTCACTCTCTGGGCTTACATTTACTTGTATTACTAGTCTCTACTTGGCACCACCATCTTTTCAGGATTCTGCCATTTCAAGTGTCAGAAATTCAAAGTAAAAACATGAAACATATTGGCTAACAAAACTGAGAAATACAGGGATTAGATCTTAACTTCGGTTACAGCTAAATTCAAAGTTTCTAATGATGTTGTCAGGATTTTGCCCATCTTTTCATTTCTTTCCATTCAATTTTCCATTCAGTTGAATACGTTCAGTCAGGCCTTACTCACATAGTAACAACAATGACCACTTCCCCCAGCAGATCTAATTTTATGTATTTCTTATGTCTGATGCAGAGACCACTCTTTCTCCATCAATATCTGTATAAATCTCTTTTTTTTTAAAAAAAAAGGATCTGATTGTTTCTTTGGTCATATTCTTGCCCCAAGTAACAGAGGTCCTATGAACTATACTGTGGACCCCAAAATTCATATGTTAAAGTCCAAACCTGCAATGTGATTATATTTGGAGATAGGTTCTAACAGAAGGTGATCAAAGTTAAATGAGGCCATTTAGTGGTGGAACCCCAATCTTAGAGGGCCAGTACCTGTCAAAGATGAGGAAGAAAAACCAGGATGCTTCTCTCTCCACTCGCAAACCAAAGAAAGGACATATGAACAGATGGTGATCACCTGTAAGCCAAGAGAAGAGGTATCACGATAAAACCTACCTTATTGGTACCCTGATCTTGGATATCCCAGCCTCCAGAACTATTAGAAATAAATGTTTGTTTAAGCCACCCAGCCTGTTATATTTTTATGACAGCTCAAGATTCTATTACAAGTAGTGAGAAAATGAAGCAATTTTAAGAAAAAAGAGTTACATTTAAGTAAGAGTTGATATGCTATACAGACTTTTTCTAAAAATAGAGAGACTGCATTTCCTAGAGACCATGTTAAATAGCCTGGGGTCTATCTGGCTCTTTTTTCTTTCACCAGAACTTCAGAAGTCACATATTTGGATGTCGCAGCTGCAAGGTGGAAGCAGACTGTTTCCCTGATGTCCTCTCTGTAGTAGTTTCCCAGTCCACATGAGCCTGGGCTGTAAGCAAGAAAACACCTTTAAACAACAGGCATTTCAGGATTTATTTATCACACAGCTGCACCTAGCCTAACTAACACATCAAGATGGAACTAAACCACTAGACAAGGGTAATGTATACGGAGGGAAGTTAATTCTAAAGCCTGTGCTTTGTTTGGGAAAACAGTAGCTATATTGACTAATTATGCATATTTAAGACAAATATGATATGAATGTAATATCAAAGAATTACAGGGAAAATGGAAAATAAAGAGAACTCAATCAGTTACACTTAAATATTTAAGGTGAAACAGCATGATATCTGTGATTTCATTTAAAATTCTAAAACAAAAAAGAGAGAGAAGGGTTAAATAAATTATATGTAGCAAAACTGATAATTTCCACATGTGTATGAGAGTATATAGGAATTTATCATACTATTTTCCTACTTTTGTATATACTAGACTTTTTTTTTGGAGAAGGAAATGGCAACCCACTCCAGTATTCTTGCCTGGAGAATCCCAGGGACAGAGGAGCCTAGTGGACTGCCATCTATGGTGTCTCACAGAGTCGGACACGACTGAAGCGACTTGGCAGCAGTAGCAGACTTTTTTTAGATAACAAGTTTTTCCTTAAAGGCCATAAAAGTGTTGGAGCTGGCCTGGGAACAGAACACATTGAGGATGACAGAACGAGAAAAGAAGGGAATCAGGTAAATTGATGAAATCATCAAGCTGTTAATTCAACAAATAAACAGCCTTAATGCGTTCAATATGTCCTTCAAAAGAAGATACCAAACAGGATTAAATGTGCAAAGATTTGATTAAGGAAAAGGGACCAGGTGAGAAAGGCTGGAAGAGACATCCAATTGTAATACAAGTCTGACTCCTGAGGGAAGAAGGTTTGGATAGAAGTGTCCAAGATGGTCTGGGGGTCCACAAGCCAAAGCCAGCTATCAGAGGAGTCCAATGTCTCCAAGAATCGGGTTGCCTAAGCCTCAATGCCACACTCAGTCATTGGTGGGGAGCAGCCTGTGGGAAGCATGGCTTCCATGAACATGAAGCAATGGTTCTCAGAGACCAGCAGCTAAGTTTCTTGATTGATCACACTCTCTGTAGTTAGAAGTCTGCAAGGTACACTCCTATGGCTATCATTCCTTATTCCTCTACCCCTCTTTTCTGGGGACTTTTTTCTACATAAAGTAGTAAGATTCCTATTTAAGCCAAAGGAATCCTGATTTACTACAAATAAAGTATTCATAGCCACCATATAATGATAAAACAAGCAGGTCACAAGAAGAATATCATAATTTTAAACTTGCATTTGCCTAACTGCATGACATCTAAATATACAAAGGAATGCTGCCAGATGTAGGTGACATTAATGAATTCACACTGAGAGTTCAATGTTTTAACATCTCTTTCACTGATTTATAGTTTAATTAAACATAATATTAGTAAAAATATAGGAGAATTAAACATCATAATTAACAAACTCAAAGCAATAAAAAAGATTAATTTATTTTATGTGCACAGAAAAGACAAAAAATAAGGGTTTAGTAGCAAGAATCAATGAATAGCAAATAATCAATGTGCACTTTTGGTACAAGTATTTGGTGCAATATGTAGGGAAAAGACTACTCTTCCACTCTGTTTATAAAGTGTAATTTATTCAGTCTTTTCTTTTTTTAATTATTATTTTTTATATATTTTTAAATTTGAAATGGAGGCTAATTACTTCACAATATTGTGGTGGTTTTTGCCATACATTCACATGAATCAGCCCTGGGTGTACATGTGTTCCCCATCCTGAACCCCCCTCCCACCTCACTCCCCATCCCATCCCTCAGGGTCATCCCAGTACACCGGCCCTGAGCACTGTGTCTCATGCATCAAACCTGGACTGGCAATCTGTTTCACATATGATAATATACATGTTTCAATGCTATTCTCTCAAATCATCCCACCCTCACCTTCCCCCACAGAGTCCAAAGTTTGTTCTTTACATCTGTGTCTCTTTTGCTGTCTCGCATATAGGGTCATCGTTACCATTTTTATAAATTCCATATATTTGTGTTAATATACTATATTGGTGTTTTTCTTTCTGACTTACTTCACTCTGTATAATAGGCTCCAGTTTCATTCGCCTCATTAGAACTGATTCAAACACATTCTTTTTAATAGTTGAGTAATACTCCATTGTGTATATGTACCACTGCTTTCTTATCCATTCGTCCGCTGATGGGCATCTAGGTTGCTTCCATGTCTTGGCTATTGTAAACAGTGCTGCGATGAACATTGGGTACACGTGTCTCTCTCAATTCTGGTTTCCTTGGTGTGTATGCCCAGCAGTGGGATTGGTAGGTCATATGGCAGTTCTATTTCCAGTTTTTTAAGGATAATCTCCACACTGTTCCCCATAGTGGCTGTACTAGTTTGCATTCCCACCAACAGTGTAAGAGTGTTCCTTTTTCTCCGCACCCTCTCCAGCATTGATTGTTTGTAGACTTTTTGACAGCAGCCATTCTGACCGGCGTGACATGGTACCTCGTGATTTTGATTTGCATTACTCTGATAATGAGTGATGTTGAGCATCTTTTCATGTGTTTGTTAGCCATCTATATGTCTTTTTTGAAGAAATGTCTGTTAAGTTCTTTGGCCCATTTTTTGATTGGGTCACTTATTTTTCTGGAATGGAGCAGCAGGAGTTGCTTGTATATTTTTGAGATTAATTCTTTGTCAGTTCCTTCGTTTGCAATTATTTTCTCCCATTCTGAGGGCTGTCTTTTCGCCTTGCTTATAGTTTTCTTCGTTGTGCAAAAGCTTTTAAGTTTAATTAGGTCCCATTTGTTTATTTTGCTTTTATTTCCATTATTCTGGGAGGTGGGTCATAGAGGATCCTGCTGTGATGTATGTCAGAAAGTGTTTCACCTATGTTCTCCTCTAGGAGTTTTATAGTTTCTGGTCTTACATTTAGATCTTTAATCCATTTTGAGTTTATTTTTGTGTATGGTGTTAGAAAGTGTTCCAGTTTCATTCTTTTATAAGTAGTTGACCAGTTTTCCCAGCACCACTTGTTAAAGAGATTGTCTTTTCTCCATTGTATATTCTTGCCTCCTTTGTCAAAGATAAGGTGCCCATTGGTGCATGAATTTATCTCTGGGCTTTCTATTTTGTTACATTGATCTATGTTTCTGTCTTTGTACCAGCACCATACTGTCTTAATGACTGTTGCTTTGTAGTATAGCCTGAAGTCAGGCAGGTTGATTCCTCCGCTTCCAGTCTTCTTTCTCAAGATTGCTTTGGCTACTAGAGGTTTTTTGTATTTCCATACACATTGTGAAATTATTTGTTCTAGTTCTCTGAAAATTGCTGTTGGTACCTTGATAGGGCAGAGAAGGCAACAGCACCCCACTCCAGTACTCTTGCCTGGAAAATCCCATGGACAGAAGAGCCTGGTGGGCTACAGTCCATGGGGTCGCTAAGAGTCAAACACGACTGAGCGACTTCACCTTCACTTTTCACTTTCATGCATTGGAGAAGGAAATGGCAACCCACTCCAGTGTTCTTGCCTGGAGAATCCCAGCGACGGGGGAGCCTGGTGGGCCCCCATCTATGGGGTTGCACAGAGTCGGACACAACTGAAGCGACTTAGCAGCAGCAGTAGCAGCTTGATAGGGATTGCATTGAATCTATAGATTGCTTTGGGTAGTATACTCGTTTTCACTATAGTGATTCCTCCGATCCATGAACATGGTATATTTCTCCATCTATTTGTGTCATCTTTGATTTCTTTCATCAGTGTTTTATAGTTTTCTATATATAGGTCTTTTTTTTCTTTAGGTAGATTTATTGCTAAGTATTTTATTATTTTTGTTGCAATGGCGAGTGGAATTGTTTCTTTAATGTCTCTTTTTGTTTTCTCATTGTGAGTGTATAGGAATGCAAGGGATTTCTGTGTGTTGATTTTATATCCTGCATCTTTACTATATTCGTTGACTAGCTCTAGTAATTTTCTGGTGGAGTCTTTAGGGTTTTCTATGTACAGGATCATGTCATCTGCAAACAGTGAGTTTTACTTCTTCTTTTCCAATCTGGATTCCTTTTATTTATTTTTCTTCTCTGATTGCTGTGGCTAAAACTTCCAAAACTATGTTGAATAGTAGTGGTGAGAGTGGGCTTCTTTGTCTTATTCCTGACTCTAGGGGAAATGTTTTCAATTTTTCATCACTGACGATAATGTTTGCTGTGGGTTTATCATATATGGCTTCTATTATATTGAAGTATGTTCCTCTATGAAGGTATGTTCCTTGCTTTTGAACTGTGGTGTTGGAGAAGACTCTTGAGAGTCTTGGACTTGCAGTCTCCTTGGACTGCAAGGAGATCCAACTAGTCCATCCTAAAGGAGATCAGTCCTGGATGTTCTTTGGAAGAAATGATGCTACAGCTGAAAATATAGTACTTTGGCCACCTCATACTAAGAGTTGACTCATTGGAAAAGACTCTGATGCTGGGAGGGATTGGGGGCAGGGGGAGAAGGGGACGACAGAGGATAAGATAGCTGGATGGCATCAGTGACTCGATGGACGTGAGTTTGAGTGAACTCCGGGAGTTGGTGATGGACAGGGAGACCTAGCATGCTGCAGTACATGGGGTCACAAAGAGTCAGGCACGACTGAGTGACTGAACTGAACTGATGTTCCTTCTATGCCTCTTTGTAGAGAGTTTTCATCATAAATGGATGTTGAATTTTATCAAAGGCTTTCTCTGCATCTATTGAGATAATCATATGGGTTTTATCTTTCAATTTGTTAATGTGGTGTATCACGTTGATTGATTTGTGGATATTGAAGAATCCTTGCATCCCTGAGATAAAGCCCACTAGGTCATGATGTATGATATTTTTAATATGTTGTTGGATTTTGTTTGCTAGGATTTTGTTAAGGCTTTGCATCTATGTTCATCAGTGATATTGGCCTGTAGTTTTATTTTTTGTGTGTGGCATCTTTGTCTGGTTTTGATATAAGGGTGATGGTGGCCTCATAAAATGAGTTTGGAAGTTTACCTTCCTCTGCAATTTTCTGGAAGAGTTTGAGTAGGATAGGTGTTAGCTCTTCTCTAAATTTTTGGTAGAATTCAGCTGTGAAGCCGTCTGGTCCTGAGCTTTTGTTTGTTGGAAGATTTCTGATTACAGTTTCGATTTCTGTGCTTGTGATGGGTCTGTTAAGATTTTCTATTTATTCCTGGTTCAGTTTTGGAAAGTTATACTTTTCTAAGAATATTTCCATTTCTTCCAAGTTGTCCACTTTATGGGCATATAGTTGCTGATAGTAGTCTCTATGATCCTTTGTATTTCTGTGTTGTCTGCTGTGATTTCTCCATTTTCATTTCTAATTTTGTTGATTTGATTCTTCTCCCTTTTTTTCTTGATGAGTTTGGCTAATTGTTTGTCTATTTTATTTATCTTCTCAAAGAACCAGGTTTAACTTTGTTCATTTTTGCTATGCTCTGCTTTGTTTGTTTTTCATTTATTTTTGCCCTAATTTTTATGATTTCTTTCCTTCTACTAACCCTGGGGTACTTCATTTCTTCTTTTTCTAGTTGCATTAGGTGTAAAGTTAGGTTATTTGATTTTTCTCCTGTTTCTTGAGGTAGGCTTGTATTGCTATGAACCTTCCCCTTAGCACTGCTTTTACTGAATCCCATAGGTGTTGGGTTGTTATGTTTTCATTTTCATTCTTTTCTATGTATATTTTAATTTCTTTTACAATTTCTTCTGTGATTTTTTTGGTTATTCAGAAGTGTATTATTTAGCCCTCATAGATTTTTGAATTTTTAATAGTCTTTTTTCCTGTTCAGTTCACTTCAGTTGCTCAGTCTTGTCTGACTCTTTGCGACCCCATGAATCCCTGTTCAGTTCAGTCACTCAGTCGTGTCCTTCTCTTTGTGACCCCATGAATCACAGCATACCAGGCCTCCCTCTCCATCACCAACTCCTGGAGTTTACTCAAGCTCATGTCCATCGAGTCGGTGATGCCATCCAGTCATCTCATCCTCTGTCGTCCCCTTCTCCTCCTACCCCCAATCCCTTGCAGCATCAGGGTCTTTTCCAATGAGTCAACTCTTCACATGAGGTGGCCAAAGTATTGGACTTTCGGCTGTAGCATCAGTCCTTGAGAACCCCACGAACAGTATGAAAAGGCAAAATGATAAGATACTGAAAGAGGACCTCCCCAGGTCGGTAAGTGCCCAATATGCTACTGGAGATCAGTGGAGAAATAACTCCAGAAAGAATGAAGGGATGGAGCCAAAGCAAAAACAATACCCAGTTGTGGATGTAACTGGTGATAGAAGCAAAGTCCGATGCTGTAAAGAGCAATATTGCATAGGAACCTGGAATGTTAGGTCCATGAATCAAGGCAAATTGGAAGTGGTCAAACAGGAAATGGCAAGAGTGAACATCGACATTCTAGGAATCAGCAAACTAAAATGGACTGGAATGGGTGAATTTGACTCAGATGACCATTATATCTACTACTGTGGGCAAGAATCCTTTAGAAGAAATGGAGTAGCCATCATGGTCAAGAAGAGTCCGAAATGCCATACTTGGATGCAATCTCAAAAACAACAGAATGATCTCTGTTCGTTTCCAAGGCAAACCATTCAATATCACGGTAATCCAAGCCTATGCCCCAACCAGTAATGCTGAAGAAACTGAAGTCGAATGGTTCTACGAAGACCTACAAGACCTTTTAGAACTAACACCCAAAAAAAGATGTCCTTTTCATTATAGGGGACTAGAATGCAAAAGGAGGAAGTCAAGAAATACCTGGAGTAACAGGCAAATTTGGCCTTGGAATACGGAATGAAGCAGGGCAAAGACTAATAGAGTTTTGCCAAGATAACGCACTAGTCATAGCAAACACGCTCTTTTAACAACACAAGAGAAGACTCTACACATGGACATCACCAGATGGTCAATACCAAAATCAGATTGATTATATTCTTTGCAGCCAAAGATGGAGAAGCTCTATACAGTCAGCAAAAACAAGACCAGGAGCTGACTGTGGCTCAGATCATGAACTCCTTATTGCCAAATTTAGAATTAAATTGAAGAAAGTAGGGAAAACCACTAGACCATTCAGGTATGACCTAAATCAAATCCCTTATGATTAAACAATGGAAGTGAGAAATAGATTTAAGGGACTATGTCTGATAGACAGAGTTCCTGATGAACTATGGAAGAAGGCTCATGACATTGTACAGGAGACAGGGATAAAGACCATCCCCAAGAAAAAGAAATGAAAAAAGCAAAATGGCTGTCTGAGGAGGCCTTACAAATAGCTGTGAAAAGAAGAGAAGTGAAAAGCAAAGGAGAAAAGGAAAGATATAAGCATCTGAATGCAGAGTTCCAAAGAATAGCAAGGAGAGATAAGAAAGCCTTCCTCAGCAATCAATGCAAAGAAATAGAGGAAAACAACAGAATGGCAAAGACTAGAGATCTCCTCAAGAAAATTAGAGATACCAAGGGAACATTTCATGCAAAGATGGGCTCAATAAAGGACAGAAACGGTATGGACCTAACAGAAGCAGAAGATATTAAGAAGAGATGGCAAGAATACACAGAATAACTGTACAAAAAAAGATATTCACGACCCAGATAATCATGATGGTGTTATCACTCACCAAGAGCCAGACATCCTGGAATGTGAAGTCAAGTGGGACTTAGAAAGCATCACTACGAACAACGCTAGTGGGGGTGATGGAATTCCAGTTGAGCTCTTTCAAATCCTGAAAGATGATGCTGTGAAAGTGCTGCACTCAATATGCCAGCAAATTAGGAAAACCCAGCAGTGGCCACAGGACTGGAAAAGGTCAGTTTTCATTCCAATCCCAAAGAAAGGCAATGCCAAAGAATGCTCGAACCACTGCACAATTGCACTCATCTCACATGCTAGTAAAGTAATGCTCCAAATTCTCCAGGCCAGGCTTCAGCAATACGTGAACCATGAACTTCCAGATGTTCAAGCTGGTTTTAGAAAAGGCAGAGGAACCAGAGATCAAATTGCCAACATTTGCTGGATCATAGAAAAAGCAAGAGAGTTCCAGAAAAACCTCTATTTCTGCTTTATTGACTATGCCAAAGCCTTTGACTGTGTGGGTCAAAATAAACTGTGGAAAATTCTGAAAGATGGAAATATCAGACCACCTGACCTTCCTCTTGAGAAACCTATATGCAGGTCAGGAAGCAACAGTTAGAACTGGACATGGAACAACAGACTGGTTCCAAATAGGAAAAGGAGTATGTCAAGGCTGAATATTGTCACCCTGTTTGTTTAACTTCTATGCAGAATACATCATGAGAAACGCTGGGATGGAAGAAGCACAAGCTGGAATCAAGATTGCCGGGAGAAATATCAATAACCTCAGATATGCAGATGACACCACCCTTATGGCAGAAAGTGAAGAGGAACTAAAGAGCCTCTTGATGAAAGTGAAAGAGGAGAGTGAAAAAGTTGGCTTAAAGCTCAACATTCAGAAAACGAAGATCATGGCATCTGGGCCCATCATTTCATGGGAAATAAATGGGGAAATAGCAGAAACAGTGATACCCCTCATCCAAGGTAAGGACCAGCGGCTGTGCTTTGCTGGAGCAGCCGTGAAGAGATACCCCACGACCAAGGTAAGAGAAACCCAAGTAAGATGGTAGGTATTGCAAAAGGGCATCAGAGGGCAGACACACTGAAACCATAATCACAGAAAACTAGCCAATCTGATCACATGGACCACAGCCTTGTCTAACTCAATGAAACTAAGCCATGCAGTATGGGGCCACCCAAGACATACAAGTCACGGTGGGGAGGTCTGACAGAATGTAATCCACTGGAGAAGGGAATGGTAAACCACTTCAGTATTCTTGCCTTGAGAACCCCATGAACCCCTGTAGTTGACATCTAATCTTACCACATTGTGATCAGAAAAGATGCTTGAGATGATTTCAATTGTTTTTTAATTTACCAAGGCTAGATTTAATATAGCCCAGGATGTGATCTATCCTGGAGAAGGTTCCATGTGCACCCGAGAAAAAGGTGAAATTCATTGTTTTAGGGTGAAATGTCCTATAGATACAATTAGGTCTAACTGGTCCATTGTATCATTTAAAGTTTGTGTTTCCTTGTTAATTTTCTCTTTAGTTGATCTATCCGTAGGTGTGAGTGGGGTATTAAAGTTTCCCACTATTATTGCGTTACTGTTAATTTCCCTTTTCCTACTTGTTAGCATTTGCCTTACATATTGTGGTGCTCCTATGTTGGGTGCATATATATTTATAATTGTTATATCTTCTTGAATTGATCCTTTGATCATTATGTAGTGTCCTTCTTTGTCTCTTTTCATGGCCTTTATTTCAAAGGCTATTTTATCTGATATGAGTATTGCTACTCCTGCTTTCTTTTGGTCTCCATTTGTGTGAAATATCTTTTTCCAGCCCTTCACTTTCAGTATGTATGTGTCCCTAGGTTTGAGGTGGGTCTCTTGTAGACAGCATATATAGGGGTCTTGTTTTTGTATCCATTCAGCCAGTCTTTGTCTTTTGGTTGGGTCATTCAACCCATTTACATTTAAGGTAATTATTGATAAGTATGATCCCGTTACCCTTTACTTTGTTGTTTTGGGTTTGAGTTTATAAATCTTTTCTGTGTTTCCTGTCTAGAGAAGATCCTTTAGAGTTTGTTGAAGAGCTGGTTTGGTGAGGCTGAATTCTCTGTAAGAGGTGGGAATATCAGACCACCTGACCTGCCTCTTGACAAACTTGTACGGTCAGGAAGCAACAGTTATAACTGGACATGGAACAACAGACTGATTCCAAATAGGAAAAGGCGTATGTCAAGGCTGTATATTGTCACCCTGCTTATTTAACTTATATGCAGAGTACATCATGAGAAAGGCTGGGCTGGAGGAAGCACAGGCTGGAATCAAGATTGCCAGGGAAAATATCAATAACCTCAGATTTGCAGATGACACCACCCTTGTGGGAGAAAGTGAAGAAGTACTAAAGAGCCTCTTGATGAAAGTGAAAGAGGAGAGTGAAAAAGTTGGCTTAAAGCTCAACATTCAGAAAACTAAGATCATGGTATCTGGTCCCATCACTTCATGGCAAGTAGATGGGGAAACAGTGGAAACAGTGGCTGACTTTATTTTTCTGGGCTCCAAAAACACTGCAGATGGTGATTGCAGCCATGAAATTAAAAGCGGCTTACTCCTTGGAAGGAAAGTTATGACCAACCTAGACAGCATATTCAAAAGCAGAGACATTAGTTTGTCAACAAAGGACTGTCTAGTCAAGGCTATGATTTTTCCAGTGGTCATGTATGGATATGAGAGTTGGACTATAAAGAAAGCTGAGCACTGAAGAATTGATGTTTTTGAACTGTGGTGTTGGAGAAGACTCATGAGAGTCCCTTGGACTGCAAGGAGATCCAACCAGTCCATCCTAAGGAAATCAGTTCTGGGTGTTCATTGGAAGGACTGATGCTGGAGCTGAAACTCCAATACTTTGGCCACCTGATGCAAAGAGGTGACTCATTTGAAAAGACCCTGATGCTGGGAAAGATTGTGGGCAGGAGAAGTGGGCAACAGAGGATGAGATGGTTGGATGGCATCACTGACTCAATGGACATAGATTTGGGTGGACTCTGGGAGTTAGTGATGGACAGGGAGTTGGTGATGGACAGGGAGTCCTGGCGTGCTGCGGTTCATGGGGTCTCAAAGAGTCGGACATGACTGAAGAACTGAACTGAACTGAACTGAATTCTCTCAGCTTTTGCTTATCTGTAAAGCTTTTGGTTTCTCCTTCATAATTGAATGAGATCCTTGCTGGGTCCAGTAATCTGGGTTGTAGGTTTTCTCTTTCATCACTTTAAGTATGCCTTGCCATTCCCTTCTGGCTTGAAGAGTTTCTATTGAAAGATCAGCTATTATCCCTATGGGAATCCCCTTGTGAGTTATTTGTTTTTGTTTTTTTTTTTCCCTTGCTGCTTTTAATATTTGTTCTTTGTGTTTGATCTTTGATAATTTGATTAATATGTGTCTTGGGGTGTTTCACGTTGAGTTTATCCTATTTAGGACTCTCTGGTTTTCTTGGACTTGGGTAACTATTTCCTTCCCCATTTTAGGGAAGTTTTCAACTATTAGCTCCTCAAGTATTTTCTCATGGCCTCTCTTTTTGTCTTCTTCTTCTGGGACTCCTATGATTCAAATGTTGGGGCATTTAACATTGTCCCAGAGGTCTCTGAGATTGTTCTCATTTCTTTTAAATCTTTTTTTCTTTTTCCCTCTATGCTTCATTTATTTCCACCATTCTATCTTCCACCTCACTTATCCTATCTTCTACCTCAGTTATTCTACTGTTGGTTCCCTCCATAGTACTTTTGATCTCATTTATTACATTATTCATTATTGATTTACTCTTTTTTATTTCATCTAGGTCCTTGTTAAGCTTCTCTTGCATCTTCTCAGTCCTTGTCTCCAGACTATTTATCTGTAAATCCATTTTGTTTTCAAGATTTTGGATCATTTTTACTATCATTATTCTGAGTTCTTTTTCAGGTAGACATCCTATCTCCCCCTCTTTTGTTTGGTTTGGTGGGCTTTTATCAAGTTCCTTTA
The DNA here is from genome assembly GCF_019923935.1 of Bubalus bubalis. Classification (NCBI taxonomy): domain Eukaryota; kingdom Metazoa; phylum Chordata; class Mammalia; order Artiodactyla; family Bovidae; genus Bubalus; species Bubalus bubalis. Next base: position 98,853,195 of record NC_059167.1, on the reverse strand, counting down.
CCTGCTGTATATTTCTCTGCCTTTTCATCTTGTTTACGTTTCTGTGTTTGGGGTGGCCTTTCTGTATGCTGGAAGTTTGTGGTTCCTCTTTATTGTGGAGGTTCCTCCCTGTCGGTGGGGTTGGACGAGTGTGGCTTGTCAAGGTTTCCTAGTTAGGGAAGCTTGCATAGGTGTTCTGGTGTGTGGAGATGGACCTCTTCTCTCTGGAGGGCAATGAATTGTCCAGTAGTGAGTTTTGAGGTGTCTATGGGTTTGGTCAGAGAAGGCAATGGCACCCCACTCCAGTACTCTTGCCTGGAAAATCCCATGGATGGAGGAGTCTGGCAGGCTACAGTCCATGGGGTCACTAAGAGTCAGACACGACTGAGCGACTTCACTTTCACTTTTCACTTTTATGCATTGGAGAAGGAAATGGCAACCCCCTCCAGTGTTCTTGCCTGGAGAATCCCAGGGACTGGGGAGCCTTGTGGGCTGCCGTCTATGGGGTCGCACAGAGACAGACATGACTGAAGTGACTTAGCAGCATGGGTTTGGTGTAATTTTTGTCCACCTGTATTTTTGCGCTCAGGGTTATGTTCCTGCGTTGTTGGAGAATTAGCTTGGTATGTCTTTCCCTGAAACTTGCTGGCTCTTGGGTGGAGCTTGGTTTCAGTGTACGTATGGAGGCTTTTGGATAAGCTCTTGTTGATTAATGTTCCCTGGAGTCAGGGGTTTGCTGGTGTTCTCTGGTTTTGGACTTAAGCCTCCTGCCTCTGGCTTTCAGTCTTATTCTTACAGTAGCCTCAACACTTCTCCATCCATACAGCACCGATGATAAAACATCTAGGTTAATGGTGAAAAGATTCTGTACAGTGAGGGACACCCAGAGAGGTTCACAGAGTTACATGGAGAAGAGAAGAGGGAGGACAGAGATAGAGTTGACCAGGAGAAGAGGGGGAATCAAAACGAGAGAGAGAATCTAGCCAGTAATCAATTCCCTATTTGCTCTCCACAGTCTGGAACACTCAGAGAGGTTCATGGAGCTCCACAGAGAAGAGAAGAGGGAGGACAGAGATAGAGGTGACCAGGAGGAGAAGAGAGGAAGTCAAAAGGAGAGAGACCAATCTAGCCAGTGATCAGTTCCCTAAGTGTTCTCCACAGCCTGGAATACCCAAAGAGATTCACAGGGTTAAGTAAAGAAGAGAAGGGGGAGGGAGGAGATAGAGGTGACCTGGGGGAGAAAAGGGAGAGTCAAAAGGGGAAAGAGCAATCAAGCCAGTACTCACACTCCTAAGTAAAAATGGGTTCTAAAGATTGGATTCTTAAAGGTACAAAATTGATAACAAATACCAAAAAACAAAGGTTAAAAATCTAGAGTAGAGGTTAGACTCTCAAAAATACAATGAACTGAACTGAACTGAAAAAAAAAAAATAGCAAAATTTATTATAAAATATATATGAAATTTGCTTTAAAAATAGGGTCCTTTGCAATGTAATAGTAGGTTTTAAAAATGAAAATTAAAGGAGTAATAAAGAACTTAAAAAAAAATTTTTTAATGAAAATAGTAAAATATATCTAGGAATTTCTCTGGAGCTGTTGAGGGCAATGTGGGGTCATTTCAGTTTCAGATAGTTCCTTGTTCAAGCTTATACTTCTTCTCAAGGTCTATAGGTCCCTTCCAATGTAGTCAATGCTAACAATGCTAACAGGGTTTTAATATGTGGTACCTGTCACTTCCAAAGCAGTTCCCTCTTCTTTATTTATTTCAGATTCCTCTGTTTTCAAGTCTCCAGTATCTAACTTCCACCCTGATACAAGGGGGCGAAGCTGGTCATTTATTTAGGCTCACTTGTTCAACTGTGCTGCAGGGAGGGAGGAACACTGCAAACAAATATCACTGGTGTGTGTGAGGAGTGCTCGGAGTGTTGGCCACACTGGGTTTGCCCCCACTCACGGCGTCTGTGCTTTCATGGGCTACAATTCTCATGCTCCAGGCTGCTTTGCAGGGGAACTGTCTAAAGTGGGCCCTGGGTTGCATGCACTTCCCAGGTCTAAGCCACTCAGGTTCAGGTTCTCGGGTACCCCACAAAGGCACAGACTCAGTTGGGCCTGCGTTTTGTGCCCTTCCCAGGTCCGAGCAGCTCAGATGATCAGGTGCTTGGCAAGCACATTCTCCCTGGGTGGGGCGGTGCGTCTTATCACCTCCCTGGTCCTGGATGCTTTTCCTGGGTGCGCAGTGGGAGTGCTGTCTCAGGTGTGCCATGTGTCTCTTCTGGGGCGCTGATCTCTGGCTGTGACCCTCCTGGTGGATATCAACTGTCCAGGATCCCAGGAAGACTTGGTTAGCAACTGGGAGCCTGCTGGCAGTTTGGTAGAGGATGCCGTCTCTGGGGCCGAGTTTGCCCTTTTCCTTCTGGCTCTGGCTGTAGCCCACCTGCCTCCCTGCCTCCAGCAGGGGATGGGCCGGTCCACAACCGGCTAGCTCTCCTCTGGTATTTGCTCAGTTCTTTGTTCTGTGAGCGGGCGGCAGTGCCTTAGGTTAGAGTTTTTCGTGGGAAAGTTCTCTCTCTCGTTCTCTCTCTCGTTCTCTCACTCTCTCTCTCTCTCTCTCTCTCTCTCTCTCTCTCGTTCTCTCTCTCTCTCTCTCTCTCTCTCCGCCCCCCCCCCCCCACCCCACACACACAATTTAGATTGCTGTCTCACATCAGCTCCCTCAGATTGCCCTCAGGGCATTCAGGCCTGGTCCTTACCCTAAGCAATGCAGCCCATGCCTCCCTGTTCAGCCCCTGCTTGCTGGAGGTGGAGGCGAGCGTCTGGACTACTTCTTCACTGGGAGTTGCAGTTAGGTGCCTAATTTATGGGTTTTACTTATTTTTTCCTCCCAGTTATGTTGCCCTCTGAAATTCCAAAACTCCCTACAGACCCGCCAGTGAGAGGGTTTCCTAGTGTTTGGAAACTTCTCTTTTACGACTCCCTCCCCAGGATGGGTCTCCGTCCCTAACTCTTTTGTCTCTCTTTTTATCTTTTATATTTTGTCCTACCTCCTTTTGAAGACAATGGGCTGCCTTTCTGGGTTCCTGGTGTCCTCCACCAGCGTTCAGAAGTTGTTTTGTGATATTTGTTCAGCATTCAAATGATCTTTTGATAAATTTTGTGGGAGAGAAAGTGGTCTCCCCATCCTATACCTCTGCCATCTTAAGACCGCCCCTGTTCAGTCTTTTCAAAGGGTATATTGGCAAATACCAATCAAAATATACACTACATATACTTTTTGTCAAAGGAACACATGCATATGGAAGTTTACAAAATCATTTGGCAGTGTTTGTGCTGAAAAGCCAAAATCCCACCATCCCAATCCCAACTTTATCCACATCCCATCCTGACCTAAGCAAGCTCTTAATTGTTCCTGTTTTTAGTTCCATTACCCATATAGTTTTTATTTCCATGACTCTAGACAATAAGCTATCCCACTCTTCTTGATTTATCAACATTATTAAACTATCTATCGGCTTTCCTGATGTTCATGGTAAAGAATCCACCTGCAATGCAGGAGATCCCAGTTCCATTCCTAGGTCAGGAAGATCGGCTGAAGAAGGGATAAGCTACCCATTCCAGTGTCCTTGGGCTTCTCTTGTGGCTCAGCTGGTAAAGAATCTGCCTGCAATGTGGGAGACCTGGATTCTATCCCTGGGTTGGGAAGATCCCCTAGAGGAGGGTGTGGCCACCCCCTCCAGTATTCCTGCCTGGAGAATCCCATGGACAGAAGAGCCTGGCAGGCTATGGTTCATAGTGTTGCAGAGTCAGACATGACTGAAGCAACTTAGCACGCATGCAGCTCTTGCTAGGCACATGTAACATCTAAGGTCTAAATATGACTCTTCCTCAAAACCTTGACTCCTCTAGATTATTACTCCTGCACCCCTTGGTATGTGGACATTTCAACCTTCACCTCAACAAGCTCTCAGTTTCTACCCTCAGCCTTCTTCCTTACCCTCTTCCATCTCTTCTTCTGTTTAGTACATAACATGGAAGCCAGGGAAGACTAGGGGCACCATTTTCCTTTCTACTCTGCTGTGCTGCCTTCCCACAATTACCAGTGGAAATTGGGGCTCAGACTCTTACTGATTTGACTTCTCTTTCAACCTAAGATTTCTATCTTCTTGATGCACTAAAGTTAGAGAACCCAAGCATCATTTCTACCCTAGGTCCATCCTGGCTCCTTCCTTCAACAGGAAGAGTATTTCTTCCATGGACAATTGAGAGCTGCCTTTGTGTCATATCCCAAACTCTATCTATGGCTTGTGGTAAATTCTGTTATATCTCTAAGTTTTGTTCTTGGTATGTAAAATGACACTTCTGAAAATTATAGAAAAAAATTTTTTACAGGAGCTAAAGTCTGGCTTTTCAACTCTTTGTGTTATGTTGACCTCAGAAGTTTATTTTAGGGGAAAAAATCTGAACATTTTTTAATTTGATTGCATTTCTGCTATATCAGTTCTAATGATTCCTCAAGTATCATTTGTCTCAGAATTAACAGAGGTGAGTTTTATATAAGAAAGAACAACAGAGGAGTTAATAAAATACTCTGCGAATTATTTTCCTGAAAACCAGATGAGTTACAATATCTGCTTTCATTGAGTTTATATTTAGTCTCAGGAAACTAAACATATAAGATGTTTCCTGATATTGGTTAAAGCATTTCAGATAAAACAAGAAGTAACGTAATGGAGTATGACTTTATGTAGGGTTGGGAAGAGGGTTCCCTTTAGGCTGCCCAACCATCACCTTCTAGATAGCATCCATAGGTGATGGTTTCCCAGTGGCTTGTAGACTGGCTTCCTGATGGAGTCCACAGTGCAAGTGGCAGGAAGGATGTCTCTCTAATGCTCTACAAGAATTTTATCTGCCACTCTCCCAAGCTTGTTCCTCTCCCCAATTATAGAGAATCTGAGCTGCAGGAGAAAGCTGAGTCTTTGTGCCAGCACTTGGCACAGCTGGGGAAGCCAAGTGCTCACTCACCTGCTCTCCTTTCCTTCCTTGCAGGAGAAATTACAGAGCAAGAAGGTTTTGCTTAGTACTAAGCCATCATGCCTTGGGGGAGGGGTGATACGTGCACAGTCAAGCTGTTTCTCTTATCTGCTCTAAACTCGGTATTTCGTTCCTCCAGTGGAGTGCTGGAACTTCTCTGAAAATCTAGATTTGAACAAAGTCTCTCTGGTTTTTGGATGACTGTCCAAGTCAATGTTCTCTGCTTCCCATACAGTGGCCAAGAGGGGCTGGAACCAGTTCACAGGCCACTGCACGGACCCCAGCCATGGAGGTCTCTCTGCCTGTTATTTGATATACAAGTGGGTAAGACTCCTCCAGGGTTCCTTGGTGTGTGGGGCCACAGTTCCCACACAGACACTTTTGTTAATGGATAAATCTCAAATTTTGGTGGCACAGTAGTAAAGAATCTGCCTGTCAGTGCAGGGGATGTAGGTTCAATCCCTGGGTTGGGAAGATCCACTGGAAGAGGAAATGGCAACCCACTCCAGTAATTTTGCCTGGAAAATTCCAGAATACAGGAGCCAGGTAGGCTCCAGCCCTTGGGGTCACAAAGAGTCAGATACGACTGAGCAGTTGAGCACACACACAATGATTAGTATTGCTTAGCATCTTTTTCAAATGTTTGTTGGCAACTTGTATTTTTTTTTTTTTTCTGAGAAATGTCCATTCAAATCCTTTGCCTATAGTTTTAATTAGATTATTTTTTTTCTTTTTGTTGTTGAATTGTAGGAGTCTTTAAGTATGCTGGATATTAACCCTATATTAGATATATGGTTTACAAATATTTTCTCACATTTCCTAAGTTGCCTTTTCACTGGTGGTTGTTTTCTGGGATATGTAGGAGCTTTAATATCTGACACAGTTCCACTTGGTTGTCTTTACTTTTGTTGCCTGTGCCACTGTAGCCTTTTTGAAGGCCAAGTACACAATTCTCCATTCAGTTGCAGTAAAAGAACTGGAACTAAACACAGACTTCATGTCTGTGCTCCATCTGCTAAAGGGCACCATTTTGTAAGGTCTGGCCAAGGCGATCCTCTTTACCTTCATTTCACTGAAATGCCATTGACTTACTCAGCCATTTTTATAAGATGAAAATAATTACTGTTAAATCGCAGTGATAGATGTTGGAGCAGTTTTGGTGAAATTCCATGAGAATAGAAAAGTTTTGGAAATGTGTGAAGGATATATAAGCCTTTCTTTCCCTTTCTCCTGGAGAAGGGAAAGGCTACCCACTCCATTATTCTGGCCTGGAGAATTCCATGGACTGTATAGTCCATGGGGCCACATAGAGTCAGACATGACTGAGCAACTTTCACTTTCATTAGCTACACAATTTAGAAAATGAAATTTTTCTCATTTATTATTTTTCCTACTTTTAAAAATAGCCTGCAAGGATATACAGATATAGATACAGGTAGAAACAGAGATAGAATGATAAATAGATAGATATAGAGATACAGAGATTGATAATCAGTAGATAGGTAGATAGATTCTATCACACATCTTACTTAAACCTTATTATTCCATTAACTTTAGACATTAGGCTTTGAGCTTCACTTTGAGCCTCCTTACCCATTCTCCAATTTTTCTTTCTCTTACCCTCAGTATACCCCAGCTTCCATAGCTGCACTTGTACTTTAATATCATCAAAATGTTTAACTCTCACATTTTTTGAAATATAATAAAAAGCCAAGGCTTTAATGCTTTCACCATAGAGATGCTCCAAAAATTAGCTTCCAAAAGATAGGAAGCTGCCTGCAGAATTAGGGAAGATGAGAACATAAGAGGAAAAGCACTGGCATCACAGGACCTGGGTTCTAAAACCACTTCTGCCTCTAACTAACGATTGCTCATGGTCCTGGAGAAGTCATTTCTGCAGTCTCATTTCTTCATCAGCAAAATGAAGGATCTGGCCTAGGCTGCTAGTCTAGAATCTTTCAGCAATGCAAGGAAAAATGAAAATAGAATAGTATTGCTTGATTCAGGTGCCAAAGAGGAAAAGTACACCCATATCTTAGAAAATAAGTTGAGGCTAAAGTAAGGAGCATATCAACAGGACTTTTATTCATATCACTGGAGTTTGATGCATTTCAGCTCCAGTGGTATGCAGAGATGGCATATTTATTCCACTCTTTCAGTTAGAAAAATTAAAATGCAAATGTATGGAAATTATGGACATTATAAATGAGAACAAGAAAGAAAAATAAAATCCTGATTACGGGTTGGATGAAAGGACACTATCAGAATCCTGAAATGAAACCCAAAAATCCATGCTTAGAGAACCACAGCCAATATAAATCCCCGTTCTCGCCCCTGCATTTCTAAGTCGCCACCTGGAGTCTCTACCATCAGTTAGTGCTCAGTGCTCCTGGCTGCATTATCTCATGTATGTAGGAGGCACAGAATCTCAATCCACAAAACTCAACTATGCCAAAATGCAACTTTATTTTCTATATATGACCTGACTTTCTTTCTCAAACTTTCCATTCCCGCTTTTGGCAGAAACTTGAATTTGACACTTCTGGGTAAAAATCAATCAAGTCAGGTTTTTGTAACTCTTATCCTCAGGGTTGCAGTTAAGTTCCAAGCACAAAAAAAGAGCAAAGACTGTGTGATCCTTAGCATCAGAACCTGGGAAATGACCGTCATCATCGTCTCATCAGTCTGCACTGACATCTACTGAAGCGTCCTGGATCACTCTAGTCACTGATCTGCGCCTGTCTCCCACTGCCGTGTGCAGAACCCCACACAGCCTGTGTGGTCCCTGGCCAGCCACGCTCTCCAATGCCATCGCCACATCAGCCAGGCTGCACTCTCTTCATTCCAATGAGAGGCTCCCTCACATCCTGGGGCCTCCTTCAGTTCTTCCTCTGGCCCTGTCAGAAAGTATGTGGGAAAGGTCTAGAAGTTCTCCTCTGCCAATTTCAGACTGTAAGAAGACTGATACTTTTGTCAGACCCTGCCTGTCTGGATTCAGCTGTCAGCATTTCAATTCTCCTGCTCTTGCCACACAATGAGGGGTGCTGGGTACTCTTTGACTTGTTGTCTTTCCTGATCCCTAAGTATGAAGGACAGGTCCTCCCAGACCTTGGATCACACATTCTCTCACACCTCTACCTTTCACCAGGGAAGGTGCCCAATGCCACATCCAGCCCTCTTTACTCCCTTCTGCTTTGCCAACATCTTCAATGTACAGGTGAAATAAGCAAGGCCCAGAGAGGTTAGCACACAGGCCTTGACCACACAGCTTATCATCTCCTTTGATTCCAGTTTCCTCACTTACTTATTTCTCTGTTTGTTAAATAAACTTTTGCGGAGTTCCATAATTGCCATTCACCAAGAATAAAATGATAGCGCTACCTTTGAACAACTCACAGTCTAGTGAAGGAGGTAACTGTTGTAAACAGATAATGATGATACACTTAAAAAATTGGCCAAATATATGAACAAGTGACATGACGGCTACAGTGGGAGCTCTCTGGTTAGTTCCCTACCAGAAATCCCACCCATCCTGACACTCTTTCTTCTGATAGAAAACAAAGATGATTAACAGATTGATCACTAGCTGTTATTCTCTAAGCAGTCAGTAAAATCACAACAACTTTTCCCAGAAAATGGACCACATATATTCAACAAGTGGAGGAAATAGTATTGCCTAAATATTGCTTACTTGTCATTTTTCTCTGTCTCTGAATTCCTAAAAGAAATTCATTTCTTCTTCTAAAATTTTTGTATAGAACTCTTACATTTCTATAGAAGAATAAATAGAAACCTGTCCTACAATATCCAAAAGCATGCAAGTGCAAAGTGACAGAAGATAGCCCTGGATCCACATTTCTGCCATGAGGAAAAGAATGAAAAAGTCAGGACCCCACTCCGTCCTCATTGTGAAAGAACAGCCCCGTTAGCTCTGCAGGCATTTCAGCATTCAGCATTGCAAACTCTCTCTCCAGCAGTCCTGGGGCCCAGAATAGTTCAGACAGTGGGCAGAGGCAGAGCAGTGGGTACTTTGACATCACTTGGTACAGGTCCCAGTTTCTTGGAATTTCTGACTCACTAAAATCAGAATATTTAAATTATAGTCTATCCCAGAGAAGGAAGACAGCCAAGCAAACAGTGGTCCAGAAGAAGAAGAAAGCTGCTCTCATCAAATAAGGGTGAGCCAGTGAGCAGACCAGTAGGCTGGAAGTGAAATAGTAGTGGAGGGAGCATTGTCAGAGGAGAAGCAGGCAGCTTAGTTTAACCAGCTCTGAAAAGCAGCTCTAGATGTGGAAGGCAGTGGGTGGCTGTTGTGAACAGAAGTCATGGGGCAGTCAAAGGAGAAAAATAAAGCTGCTGGCAGGAAAGCTAAGAAACTATGCCAGGCAGAGTCCCAAACCAAGCCTGGATTACAGCTAAGAAGCAGGTACACCCTGAGACACCCTCAAGAGGGAAGAAAGAAAGAATAAATCAAATAACTGCAACTGGTTATGGACACTTCTATGGCCCCAAAAGATATAGGGACACTTCCCAGTTAGTTACTGAAAGAGTGGCTGTTAATTGTGCTTCAGTAAAGGAGATGTAGGGCTTCCCTGGCAGCTCAGTGGTAAAGAATCCTCCTGCCAATGCAGGAGACATGGGTTCGATCCCTGATCCAGGAAGATCCCACATGCCATGGAGCATGTGTGTGCTCGTGTGCCGCAACTACTGAGCCTGCGCTCTAGAGCCCAGGAGCTGCAACTACGGAAGCCCATTGTGCTCTAGAGCCCATGCTCTGCAAGAAGATAAGCCAGCAATGAGAACCCTACACACGGCAACTAGAGAGTAATGCCTGTGCCCCACAGCTAAAGAAAAGCCCATGCAGCAGGGAAGACTCAGAGCAGACAAAAATAAAATAAATGAATAAATAATTTAAAAAGAAAAAGGAGACATGGGTATAAATAAAGACTAGATTTGGACAGTTGGGGGAAAAGCCAAGAAAAACAGAGAAAATGATTGCAGTGAACAAGACGTACAGAATCAAAGAGAGAAGCTATGTGCTATAGAGGGAAGGACTTGTGTAGGAACTGCTTCAGAGAAGTGGCCACATTTGAAAGGCATCAAGGTGGAAAGGATGAAAACAGAGAATGGTGGGGAAACCAAGACAAGGAAAAAGCACAGAAAATAAACTTCATGTGTTCCTATGACTACAGAAGGGACCCAAAGAAAATAGCCTAGAACCAAGGGAAAAATTGGAAGGTAGGGAAAGAAAAGGTGTCCTGCATGAAATGAACAGAGGCACCTACAGGAAGCCCCAAAAGTCATAACTAGAGAAATAGCTAAAACTGGAATGTGCTTATAGATTTGAAATCTGAGAAGACAGGGAGAGTCGTAAACACCTAGTATTTTAGCTTTTATTTATCATCTCAGTGACAGTCAAATCAGATCACAAGTGTAAACAAGCCACCAAAAGTATACACGTGGGTTTACAGTTTTAAGTTACTGTTTTGTAATATTATTAACAATATAAATAAAGCATATCCATTATCCAGAACGCTACCAAAACATAACTCACACAGGTAAACTCAAGAGCAGCCTTTGTTGTGCTTCTAGCACTTAGCACTAACGCAAAGAAACCATTAGGATGAGCCAGACATGAGCTCATTCAGGAAGTCAGAAATTAAATGGCCCAGGGGATGGAGGACGCACCCATGAGTTAATAGCAGAAATTCAACTCTCAGTCCCCAGGGGTATTTCATGCTCTCTATGCTTCTTTTTCAATACCTCATTCAATTGCCCAAGGTAATCATAACACTGAGTGCCAGACATGGCCAGCTGTCTCCCCAAAATATGTTTTCTCTTTTGTTCTTTACTCAATATTTCTCCCCAAATTTTAGCTTAATAAATGGCTGACCAGCTCAAGTGTACATTTCTCAGCTTCTCTTGCAGCTATCTGTGCCAAGTGATTATGTTCTGGTCGATGGGATGAGCAAGAAAGTGATACTTGCAACTTACAGGCTGTGTGTTCCACATTATTCCCCTTTCCACTGGTCAGAATATGGTTATAATGACGAGAACCACAGTATCCATCTTAGACTGTAATTTGGAAAAAATGCACTGAGGATGGCAGAGCAATAGGACAGGGGGAGACTGAATCCCCAAAAGTGTGAAGCCACCCTATCAGGCCTGTACTGCTTATATTCAGACGGCTTCATGAGAGAAAGTGAATTTATATCTTCTTTAAGCTACTATTATTTGGGCCTTTGTTAGCAGCCATACCAATATCATAACTAAAATATCATCTTTTATGTAATAAGCCTGAATTTTTCAATCCACTTACTCAAATGTGCAAGAAATGCAAGTTAATTAGTCATTATGGCAACTTAACCTCTATTTCAAGCTCCATCTAATATGATGGTGAAAAAAAGTCATCCCAATCAAATCAGAATTTTCTCAGCCAATCAAGGTTTTCTCCAGTAATTTAGGGTTTTCTTCACTCCTGGTCCTCTGAGAGTCTTTATATATGAAGAGGGACTTACGGACTTGGCCACAATAAAGACATGCTGGCATTTTTCAAATTGTACGTTGGCTAGATATTGAGATTTCTCTAGTCCTGAAGTTCATGGGACATCTATTTACAGGTTCACATACATGTAAGGCTCTGCCCTGTATACTGGCCTTTTCTCAGCTTTGTCCAGATTACTGGCACCCACGTGGGAAAAGGACATCTTACTGTTCCCACACCCCATCCAGTGTTGTCCTTCAGGGCCCTCTGCTTTGGCAGCCTATGTGGATGCCTGATCCCTGCTCTTGCATGCTATAATAGCAATGAAAAAGGAAGCCAGGCATAGCCCCTTCTATTCTTAAATTCATAAACTTTCTTAATCTTTTTCTTACCACCTTCTCCAACAATTTTTAATATTTCAAATTTTAAAAAAAATTTTGATAACTGCTGTGACGATCCACCCTAGAGGAATTGAGCCCTAATATTATTACTGCATTTTTGGCAAAACAATATCCTATTCAGATTTTCAGCTTTTACAATTCACCAACCACAGTTCAGCGGGCCTAACAATATATTCATGCTTAGTTAAGCCTTTCCTCTGACATCTTATATTCAGTATAATTTAATTATGTGTGACCAACTCTCTGCATAATATTTTTTGGCTCCCCTAAATACCAAGTTAATATCCTTATATCCATGAATGTCAGGCTTGGTTATGTGTATTTGTTAGGGGTTTAAAAGGCAGGAACTTTACATTTCCCTGAATTCATCTCAAGTTTCATCTGTTTTTCCACATGGGCCAGGATCATAAGCATGATGTACTAAGTGATACTAAAGAGAAAATGACTACAGATAGTCAGCTGTTTGACCACCTCCACGTTGGTGACCTTTCCCTCTGCTCTACCTGGGCTCCTGTCATGGTTATGCCCTGAATTATGTTATCACTGGCATCTGCCCTTCCCCCCTAATCCCAGTTTCAAACCTGCCACTCTCTAACCATGACCCTTACTGGTCCAGAAGATTTTCTCAAGAACTCCTTCTGATTTCTTAATGACCTCAAAACCACTTTTTCACTGTCCATTAGCTAATTACCCAGTAGCTTCCCTTTTGTTCTCATCCATCCTTGATTCTAGGGCCCATCATAATAATCCCTTCCTTGCTAATACCCTCAACGCCCTGGCTGCTCTCTGTCTGTCATCCTTGCCTGGGAAAACCCTAGTCCTCTATAAGTTACCTGGGAAAACCCTAGTCCTCTATAAGTTACCTTTTATCTTTTCAGTGTCTTTAGCTGAGGAGCTGTATAGTGCCAGCTTAAGTTAATAACTGAGTTCATTCACTCATTCATTCATTTACTAAATATTTCTCTAGCATCTACTATTTACCAGGCCATTCAGACAACATGGAGACAGACAAGGCACTTGCTTTCTGGAGCCTATATTCTTTTTTTTTTTTAATTTAAATTTATTCATTTTAATTGGAGGCTAATTACTTTACAATATTGTATTGGTTTTGCCATACATCAGCATGAATCCGCCACGGGTGTACACGTGTTCCCAATCCTGAACCCCCCTCCCACCTCCCTCCCCGTACCATCCCTCTGGGTCATCCCAGTGCACCAGCCCCAAGCATCCTGTATCCTGCATCAAACCTGGACTGGCGATTCATTTCTTATATGGTATTATACATGTTTCAATGCCATTCTCTCAAATCATCCCACCCTCTCCCTCTCCCACAGAGTCCAAAAGACTGTTCTATACATCTGTGTCTCTTTTGCTGTCTTGCATACGGGGTTATCGTTACCATCTTTCTAAATTCCATATATACGCATTAGTATACTGTATTGGTGTTGTTCTTTCTGGCTTACTTCACTCTGTATAATCGTGGAGCCTATATTCTAATCAACATGACTTGCTTGAAGTTTATGAGCTCAAATGCGCTCTTATGAAAGGTCAGCAACTTTATGATTACTTTTTTGTATGCCTGCTTTCCCACTGTGTGATTTGATCATTTTATACCTCTGCTTTCTCTCAAACCACCCATTCTCCCTGTTCTATCCATATCCTCACCTTATGATCTTGTCATTCTTCACTGACAAAAAATAGGCAAATTAACAGCCACAGGCCTCATCATATACTGAAGTCTCTCTTCCTGTTAACAAAGGAGGTTTTCCTCCTTCTCTCAAAACCAATCCCTACCCCTATGCTCTGGATCAAGGGCTTTTTCTTCCCTTATTAACTCTCTGGAGGAATAGTCCCATGACACATAAACATGCCCTCTTGAAATCCAACATTTAAAAGTCCTCCTTTTTCCATGACCTCATCAAAACTAAATTATCCAAAGAGATGTCTATACATGCAATGTCAGTTTACTCATTCCCATGCACTTTTCAATCCATTCTAATTCCAACATAGCACCACCCAATTCACCCCCACCATCCCGCTGGATGGCTCTTATCACAGTCACCAACTCCTTCTCCATGTTGCCCAACAAAACCCTCTTCATCCTACTAGACCTCATGTCAGCATTCAGCTCCATTGATAATTCTCTCCTCCTTGAAACACTCTTTCATCTTCTGGTTTCTATGGTTTCCAGGATTTCCTTTGCCATGTTAATCACTCCTTTTCAATCTCCTTTGCAGCTTTTTACCTGAGCTCTAAAGTATTGGTTCTCTCTAGGCTCTTCTCTTCCCACACATTTCCTAGGTGATCTTCTCCTTAATGTAACTTGAAAGAAAATGAAAATGTTAGTTGCTGCAGTCTTGTCCAACTCTTTGCAATCCCATGGACTGTAGACCACCAGGCTTCTCTATGGAATTCTCCAGGCAAGAACATGAGTGGGTTGCCATTCCCTTCTTAAAACACTGATAGATATAGATATAGATATAGATATAGATGGTCAGGAATTCTCAAATTTATACCTCAGACCTCTCCTTTGCTCTCCAGACTCACATACCCAACTGCCCAACGGATGTTTAATTCCTCCACAAGTCCTGTCTATTCTAATACATAGGTGGAGACACAGATTGTTTGACTCAATTCCTTTTTCTCCATCTCCACTGCCCCTACACCAAGGCTAAGATGAAACCACAACTATAGTCTCCTGTCTCCATTCTATATTCTTTTTTTAATATTTATTTTTTTAATTTTTCATTGTACCCGGTCTTAGTTGTAGATTGTGGGATCTAGTTTCCTAACCAGGACCCTTGAATTGGGAGCACAGAGTCTTAGCCACTGAATCACTAGGGAAGTCCCAGGCTGCTATTCTTGACCCTCCCTTTCCCCCACTTTCTTCACTCAGATGCCAGAGCAGTCCTAAAATATAAGTGATGTATTTTTTCTCCTGCTCAAACAAATCCTTTAACGGCTTCCCTTTTGTGTGATACAAATTTAAACCCTTTAACATTGACTGTAGACCCCTGCATGGCCTGGCCTGACCCATCTTGAACTTCATTACTTGTCTTTGTATATGCTGTTCCCTCCAGCTGAAATGCCCTTCCCCTCTATTTTTTACGTGCCTAGTTCCTTCTACTCTTTCTCAAGTATAAAGCAGTTTTCCCCGACTCTATTGCCATGACTTCCAGTTGGTTTCCTTCATAGTACTTATTATAATTTATCAGTCAGTTCAGTCACTCAGTCGTGTCCGATTCTTTGCAACCCCATGAATTGCAGCACGCCAGGCCTCCCTGTCCATCACCAACTCCCAGAGTTCACCCAAACTCATGTCCATCGAGTCGGTGATGCCATCCAGCTATCTCATCTTCTGTCGTCCCCTTCTACTCCTGCCCCCAATCCCTCCCAGCATCAGAGTCTTTTCCAATGAGTCAATTCTTCACATGAGGTGGCCAAAGTATTGAGTTCAGTTATTTTTAATAATGCAGCTGTTTTCTTCAGTCAGCAGCTTAGTTGCTCAGTCATGTCTGACTCTTTGTGACCCCATGGACTGCAGCACACCAGGCTTCCATGTCCATCACCAACTCCCGGAGCTTGCTCAAACTCATGTCCATCGAGTCAGTGGTGACATCCAACCATCTCATCCTCTGTCATCCCCTTCTCCTCCTGCCTTCAATCTTTCCCAGCATCAGGATCTTTTCAAATGAGTCACCTCTTTGCATTAGGTGGCCAAAGTATTGGAGTTTCAGCCTCAGTCCTTCTGATCAATATTCAGGACTGATTTCCTTTAGGATGGACTGGTTGGATCTCTTTGAAGTCCAAGGGACTCTCAAGAGTCTCCTCCAACACCACAGTTCAAAAACATTAAGTCTTTCGTGCTCAGCTTTCTTTAGAGTCTAATTCTCATATCCATACATGACCACTGGAAAAACCATAGCCTTGACTAGACAGACCTTTGTTGGCAAAGTAATGTCTCTGCTTTTTAATATGCTGTCTAGTTTGGTCATAACTTTTCTTTGAAAGAGTAAGCATCTTTTAATTTCTTGGCTGCAGTTACCATCTGCAGTGACTTTGGAGCCCCCAAAATATAGTCTGTCACTGTTTCCATTGTTTCCCCATCTATTTGCCATGAAGTGACAGGACTGGATGCATGATCTTAGTTTTCTGAATGCTGAGCTTTAAGCCAACTTTTAAACCTACCTCTTTTACTTTCATCAAGAGGCTCTTTAGTTCATCTTCACTTTCTGCCACAAGGGTGGTGTCATCTGTGTATCTGAGTTATTGATATTTCTCAGTGTTTGCCTATATTTCCCATTCAAATGCTAACTCCATGAAAGTAGGCATACTTTTGCCTTGTTCATCATGGTATTTCTAGCATCTGAACCAATGCTTGACACCAACTCAAAATTAAATTAGACATTTGCAGGATGAATAAAAGAATGAGTGAATGAAGTAAGGAAGTTGTAAGGGTGGATGTACCATTTCCATAACTATTAAAGTCATCATGTGGCAGGAGCCCAATAACTTACAAATCCTAGCTGTTGCTCTCTGTTCTTTTATAAGAAGAGTTTTTCACCCAACCTTTGAGATGTGTGGCTCTCTAAGTTTTCAATTTGTTTTTATTGTACATGTAGCATCACTTATGAAAACCCCAGTTAGTATTTTGTTACATGTAAGCAAGCATTAGAGCATTCAGAATCCACTCTCAAGTCTCCAAGTTGTGAAATTTTCTGGGAGTGTGAGACTAACATGCTGAGGAAATCAGGGCACTGCACCCAGATGCAGAAAAGCACACTCTCCTCGCTCATACACCAAAAGCAACCATTTCCCAAACTCTTACTCTGTGTCAGGCACCAGACTAAGCCCTTCACAAGCTCTCACAGCAACCCAAGGAGAGGGACCAAGAGTTCTCCATTCATATATGAGGGAACCAAGACTTCAGCACTTGGCCAACACGTCCAAGTCCATAAAGGGCGTGAATAGTAGAATCACACTCTTCAACTCTCTGCTAGTCTTCCTCAGGCCTGCAAAGATGCAGGTGACACAAAGATAGAGAGAGACCCTAGGGCTCCCTTCAGTTCCAATGACAGGAGACAGTGCACAAAGAACGCAAAAGGCCCCCAGACTTCAGCCTTAAACCCTGAGATGCTGCTGTCTATTCACAAAAATGGATCTTCTGTGGTGACATGACTGTACTTTTTTCCAATTTACCTCAGTCACTGGTATATAAACCTTATGTCTCACACTGCACAAATCCTGAGGGATGCTCTAGTATGTGTATCTTTAGAACTTTATTTAGAATTATTCTTCCCTTTTCCAGAGGGATTGAAAATGATAGGCTGAGGACAGCTGAATTCCTGTAGCCAGGAAATGTGTTCACTGGGACAGTTTTCCAAATAACCCCCTGTGGAGAACACATGGGGGCCATGAGCCAGGGAGGGAGAGGAGCGCCAAAGAGACAGCAGCTCCCAGGCCCAAACTGCAGAAGGACAAAGCCTGGCAATTGATGGGCACTAATGAGGCTAGAAACATAATTCATTTTAACCAGATTTCCTTTGGCCAAATTTCACCCTCTAGAAATCCATTTATCATCTTCCAGTGCTCCTTCATCGTTTCATTCTGTTCATGTCAGAGCTGGCAGGCAACGAGTTAAGTCAAACGATCAGAAATGACACAGACTTTTCTCCAGACAGAAAAGGAACATGCAGGGAGAGAGAAGCTATCATTACAGATGATAAACTGAGTATAGGTATGTGGAGCAGTGGTAGATTTAATACTTGATGTCCTGCTTTGCTGACCTGTTTTATTACAAGTATTAATAGTGATAGCTGGTAGTTCAGACAGTAAAGAATCTGCCCACAAGGTAGGAGACCTGTATTCGATCCCTGGGTTGGGAAGATCCCCTGGAGGAGGGCATGGTAACCCACTCCAGTATTCTTGCTTGGAGAATCCCATGGACAAAGGAGCCTGGTGGGCTACAGTCCATGGGGTCACAAAGAGCCATACATGACTAAGTGATGAACACAATTAACATTCATCGGGTGCATTTTTTGAGGGTATTCTCTTAAGTCTTTCCACACAATAATTCTTTGAATCCTCACAGCAACCCTATAAAGTACTATTATCCCCATTTTACTGATGTGCAAATTGAGACTCAAAAAGCTAAAACAATTTGCCCAATGTCACATAGCCAGATGCTGGTCCTGCAAGAATTAAAACCCCAGAGCCTGAACTCTTAACCCTATACTCACCTACCTCTCACAGATATATAATCAATTATCTGTAAATATCAACCTGTGTGTATATGAGTCATGTCTGACTCTTTCAACCCCATGGACTGTAGCTCACCAGGCTCCTCTGTCCATGGGCTGGGCAAGAACACTGGAGTGGGCTGCCATGCCCTCCTCCAGGGGATCTTCCTGATCCAGGGATCGAACCCAGGTCTCCTGCATTGCAGGCAGATTCTTTACCATCTGAGCTATAGGGAAGTCCCTAAAATCAACTAGATGCCCTCAATTCTAATCACTGAGTCATTTTGAAAGGGCATGCTGAGCTTAGTTATGAAGTCACAGGTTCTTAGACTTAGAAAAAGGCAAATGGAAGAAAGGGTAGGCTGATCATATGTACTTCATAAAAGAAATAAAGATTAGCAAATAGCTGTGATAGGAATGTAGTTTTTACTTAAAGGAGGATTATCCTAACAATGTCACAGGTGGTATCGTGGGCCAGGCCTGGAGGTGGTCCACATCACATTCTGCTCTCATTCTCAGCCCCGGTATGAGGGCTTGGTCACATGACCAGAGGGTTATGCAGCACGGACCACCTGCTATGGAAAAGGGGAAGGCAGGGTTTGGTGCACAGGTATTTTCCTTTCAGCTCCACAAGTAAGGAGGTTTCCCCTTACTTGTGGCTATTTTCAAAGGTCACTGAGAGTACAACAAACTTTTTTTTTTTTTTTGCTTGCTTTCTTCATATTTACTACAGTACCACAAGTTACTGATGACCTTATTGACTAAGAAAGAGCTGAGATTTCTCAGGGAAGAGAATCTGAAAATAAAGCAGGCTTTTCTAAATGCTGTGAGGAGGGGCATGGTAACTGCTGGGACACCAGACAAATGTTTCAGAGAATCTAAAAGAGAAAAGCAGCATGTTATTATAGACATAATCCCTTAAAGAAAACAGAACCAACTCCCATACTCATTACGTGAAGCCCCAAAGCCCCTAATCCTTCCTCTACATCCCAAGTGGTGCTTACACTTGTGCTTTTTCTGAGTTCTTCACCCAAAATAGAGAAGACAGTAGGCTTAAAACCCATTTCAGCTGCTTGCCAGTGAAAAATGGCATTACACAGCCAATGGTTATTTTTGGAAAATCCACTCTCCTGTAGAGATGAAAACCAAATCAGATGGTTTTTCCACTTGATCAGTTTTAAAGCATTGAAGTTGGGGGAGGGGAGTCTCGGCAATATTCTCTAAGTAGAACTCCATCAAAAATTTAGCATTTAATAAGAAATCAGGTTTGTTTCACCAAGATGTGTACATGCTTTATCCAAATACTCCATCTAACCACTTTGTTTCTCCCCTAAGACCAAAACCCTGACATGCAAGGGCTTTCTCTCTACTCATTTCCATTTCTCAGTGTTCTCTCTTCCTTTCAGAATTGTTGGAAGTAGCCTTTAAAAAAAAAAAAAAAAAACATAAATAGAATGAACAGGAGTGCTCCATTTTCCAGGATGCCCTGCAAGAATAAGGATAAGGACCAAGGATAAGGACCTGATTTTTCCTTCCCTGTATGGAGAACAGTTGTCCTAATGGCTTAATAGCATCTGACTGATAATAATATCTTCTTTGGGGAGAGAGACTTGAGTTGGGAGAAAAAGCATAAGTTGGGCAATTGGCCAGCTATAGAAAAAACTATGCTTCTTCTGTAAAATGGAAAATTATTTGGCCATTTTAAAAATCATATTTCTAAAGAATGATTGTGAAGTGTTGGTCACTCAGGCATGTCCAACTCTCTGCAACCCCATGGACTGCAGACCCCCAGGGTCCTCTCCATAGAATTCTCCAGGCAAGAAAACTGGAGTGGATAGCCATGCCCTCCTCCAGAGGATCTTCCTGACCCAGGGATCGAACCTGGGTCTCCTGCCCTGCAGGCAGCTTCTTTACTGTTTGAGCCACCAGGGAAGCCTACTCACTGGAACTTTTAAAGATTTCTAGTCATAAGTATATTGAATTTTTGT
Source organism: Bubalus bubalis (assembly GCF_019923935.1). Classification (NCBI taxonomy): domain Eukaryota; kingdom Metazoa; phylum Chordata; class Mammalia; order Artiodactyla; family Bovidae; genus Bubalus; species Bubalus bubalis. The sequence goes on along the minus strand of NC_059167.1, from coordinate 98,833,075 downwards.
CTTATAATTTAAGCTTAAAAACAATAGGTTTGCGATTCCTCAATGACTCATGCAGAAACCTTGTAAAGATTCTTGAAACATATCATGCCTTCTGTTGTCCTTGAAAAGAAAAGTGCATTCATGATGAATAGCTTCCTAGAATTTAATAATTATTTGTTTTGTGAAGATAGATATCTACTATACCCCTGCTCATTATTTTGTGAATAAAATTGTAAGCATAAGGAAAAAAAAAAATACAACTACAATACAGCGCTTGGAGAAGGAAATGGCAACCCACTCCAGTATTTTTGCCTGGAAAGTCCCACGGATGGAGAAGCTTGGTGGGCTACAGTTGATGGGGTCGCAAAGAGTCGGACACGACTGAGCGACTCCACTTCCCTCTACAGTGCTATCCCAGTAAACTCCCAGTTTTCTGTGGATGCTTCTACCTAGTTTTATCAATAGCATTTCCACTCTATCCTTCCATTTGCCTATCTTATGACATGATCAAGTTCTAGCTATAATTTTTGCTCAAGTGAGAATTTGAGCAAAATTGAAGCAAGGATTCAAACAATATCAGCAATAATAATAACAGTATTCATATTACTTTAATATGTCCATGAACTATGCCCACAGCTTCATATATCCTACCACACTTGATTCACATAGCAGCCCCTATTTTAGAGATAAGAAAACTGAGTCACAGGTTTAGATATATTCCTCAAGGTCTTACACTTAGTAAACAATTTATCTGAGGTTTAAACTGAGGAGCTCTGGCCTCAGCATGCACACTGCTAACGCTATAGTACACTGCCTAATAATTTTAGTAAGAAAGAGAGGAGAGAGGGTGTTGGGAAAAACAAATGTCTGATCTTCTTACAAATCCACCCACCCAAGAACATAAGAGAAAATTAGCCAGGAAGTAAATCTAATCGTCACTCTAATTCTAGGTCACCATCCTCAATGGCCATTTGAAATCTATTCATTGACAGACAAACACTGGTTTACCTTTAGAAATAATATCTCCAAAAAAAAAGAACAAAAACATAAACCCCTGAGAGCTAACCAGTAAAAGCTTCTTCTAGCTTAGCACACAAAATATATTCAAAAGAAGGATATAATATCAAAAGTTTCCATCGCACCAACATGACCACCTCCTCTGGTCTTATCTTTCTTGTAAAGCAGGAAATGAAGAAAACTAAATAGAAAATGATGGCCATAATTTCTAGCTGATTTGAATTAAAATTGCTCTTAAAAAAATAAGTGCTAAAATAGGCTACAAGCTCAAATTAGAGATAGCAAGTCTTGGAAATCATTCACATCGTCGATGGAAAGACAAATTAATCATAAAATAAATATTAGCCCAATGGTTCCAACTCACGAAGAGATGAAAATGGGCCAAAGACCAATCAGCTATCAGCACATGTAATCAAGACTCTTAACAAACGGTAGAAAGAGGCTGAAGAGCTCCAGGGCCTCAGGCCCTGTCATGGTCCAACACACAGAGGGAGATAACACACACAACAATGAAAGCAGACAGGGCCAGAATAAAAAAAAAGGATGATAATCAGGTACAAGTGGCCTATTGCCACAATTTCACTGGATAAGCTCAGAAAACACTGAAACAATACTGAACTCAGTCTGAAGGTTCATAGAGGTGAATGTACTCAGAACAGGTGAAGTCCACACTTACCCACGGGATAGGAAGAATTAGGACAGGGGTATACTAGTAGCCAGAGCATGGGGTAGAGAGAAGAATCCATCTGATATTCAGAGATCCAATGGGCAAGGGAGTCAGGGTGGGTAGAAGAAGGTTTGTGCTAGATTCCAAGCTTGGTTCTGCATCATAAGCCTGGGAGGATGAAAATCATCCAACACAGTACAGGCAGCCACTAGGTATCCTGTCCTCCTCACCCAGGCCAGGAGTCCTTTTAGAAAAGAGAAGACAGGGGACTTCCCTGGCGGTCCAGTGGGTAAGACTCCAGGCTTCCAAGGCTGGGGGCATGGGTTCCATCCCTGATGGGGAAACTAAGATTCCCACATGTTGCATGTGTGGCCAAAACATAAAATAGACAAGATGATAACTAGGCAAAAAAAAAGGAGGGGGGTGGGTGTTGAAAAGAAAAGAGAGCATTTTTAGCATCAGGTGAAGGACAGGCTAGTTTCAGCTGTTTGCTTGCTTTAGCTCTTAGGAAATAAATGGAAGGGGTTTTTCTTTTCCACTGGATTCTGAAAAGATGAAAACAGCAGCAATTCTAGAACCTCAAAGTGTTGTCCTAAGGCCTCTTCCTTAGTCATATTCATTCCAGCATTAATTTCTGCCACAGACCTGTTTGGAATGCCTACCCTGGAACAGGTCCCAAACCAGAGACATGGAGACATCAAACAGCCACCTCTGGTCCTGAAGGAACTTACATTTGCTGGAAGTGTTGAGTCATCATCCAAATACATGCCCTGTAGCTCCAGGTGCAATGTGCCAAATGCTGATGAAAAAATAGAAAGAATCCTGGCTTGCCAAGGAGGAGAGGCAGTCAGTGGGGGAGGAGAACCTGAGCCAGTTACTGAAAGGGAGAGACTTCTGAGTCATATCTTCAAGGAGGACTACAATTCCTGCAAACAAAGACAGCATCAAAGAGCATCCTGAAAAGAAACAGGGCCTAAACAAAGACTCAAGATGAGAAAAACTGAGGAGTGATTAGAGGGGGGAGTAATTTGCTCTAACTGTAGCTGCTAAGTCACATCAGTCGTGTCCAACTCTGTGCAACCCCATAGACGGCAGCCCACCAGGCTCCCATCCCTGGGATTCTCCAGGCAACAATACTTGAGTGGGTTGCCATTTTCTTCTCCAGTGCATGAAAGTAAAAAGTGAAAGTGATATCATTCAGTCAAGTCCGACTCTTTGCGACCCCATGGACTGTAGCCTACCAGGCTCCTCTGTCCATGGGATTTCCCAGGCACGAGTACTGGAGTGGGTTGCCATTGCCTTCTCCTCTAACCATAGGGGAACCCAGATAACAGGTAAAATGGAGCTAAAAGGTGAAGCTCTTAGAAAATCAACCCCAGAGAATTTGGTGGCTAGGCACTAAGCATTCTTAATCGTGGACCTGATGGGACCGGGGCTCAGCCATAAGAGAGAAGTACATGGTGGCTTTGAGAGCTAGAGAAGGCAAGTAAGGAGAACTGTCACACATCCATTTCAACTGAGATGTGGAACCAAAGAACAGGCAACAGGAATCCAGGGAGATGACATGGAGAGGCAGAAAGGAGGTAGAACCTACCGGACTTGAGGCCAACAGGCCCAGTTCTTCACTCCTCCCTGTAACCACATACAAAACCATGTGATTTGCAGTCAGTCCCACTAAAAAGATGGGGTCATCTTACGTTTTGAATCTGGACTTATCCAATTGCAGGAGGCAGAGGGGTGAGAGTTTGTTTGATCCCAGGCTCCTAGAAGTCATGCAGGTTTCTATGAATGCTCTGTACCTTTGCCTTTGTCCTGAAAACATAGTCAGCTAGAGCTGAGCCACCTGGCCCCTCAGTCAGCACAGCCCCAGGCTGCTAAGTGAGTCCAACCAAGATTGGTAGAGCCATCTCTAGGCCGTCCCACCTAACCCTCGACTTAAGAGCAAGGAACTAAAGCCTGCATGCTACCAAGTTTTTGTGGTTGTATATTGTGGATATACAATCTGATCACATGGACCAAAGCCTTGTCTAACTCCATGAAACTAAGCCATGCCATGTGGGGCCACCCAAGACCAACAGGTCATGGTGGAGAAGTCTGACAAATGTGGTTCACTAGAGAAGGGAATGGCAAACCACTTCAGTATTCTTGCCTTGAGAACCCCATGAACAGTATGAAAAGGCAAAATGATAGGATACTGAAAGGGGAACTCCCCAGGTGGGTAAGTACACAATATGCTACTGGAGATCAGTGGAGAAATAACTCCAGAAAGAATGAAGGGATGGAGCCAAAGCAAAAACAATACCCAGTTGTGGATGTGACTGGTGATAGAAGCAAGGTCCAATGCTGTAAAGAGCAGATTTGCACAGAAACCTGGAATGTTATGGCCATGAATCAAGGCAAATTGGAAGTGGTCAAACAGGAGATGGCAAGAGTGAATGTCGACATTCTAGGAATCAGCAAACTAAAATGGACTGGAATGGGTGAATTTAACTCAGATGACCATTATATCTACTACTGTGGGCAGGAATCCCTTAGAAGAAATGGAGTAGCCATTATGGTCAACAAAAGAGTCTGAAATGCAGAAATTGGATGCAAACTCAAAAATGACAGAATGATCTCTGTTCATTTCAAAGGCAAACCATTAAATATCACAGTAATCCAAGTCTATGCCCCAACCAGTAACACTGAAGAAGCTGAAGTTGAACGGTTCTATGAAGACCTACAAGACCTTTTGGAACTAACACCCAAAAAAAATGTCCTTTTCATTAGAGGGGACTGGAATGCAAAAGTAGGAAGTCAAGAAACACCTGGAGTAACAGGCAAATTTGGCCTTGGAATATGGAATGAAGCAGGGCAAAGACTAATATAGTCTTGCCAAGAGAACGCACTGGTCATAGCAAACACACTCTTCCAACAACACAAGAGAAGACTCTACACATGGACATCACCAGATGGTCAACACTGAAATCAGACTGATTATGTTCTTTGCAGCCAAAGATGGAGAAGCTCTATACAGTCAGCAAAAACAAGACTGGGAGCTGACTGTGGCTCAGATCATGAACTCCTTATTGCCAAATTCAGACTGAAATTGAAAAAAGTAGGGAAAACCACTAGACCATGCAGGTATGACCTAAATCAAATCCCTTACAATTATACAGTGGAAGTGAGAAACAGATTTAAGGGCCTAGATCTGATAGATAGAGTGCCTGATGAACTATGGAATGAGGTTCGTGACATTGTACAGGAGACAGGGATCAAGACCATCCCCATGGAAAACAAATGCAAAAAAGCAAAATGGCTGTCTGAGGAGGCCTTACAAATAGTTGAGAAAAGAAGAGAAGTGAAAAGCAAAGGAGAAAAGGAAAGATATAAGCATCTGAATGCAGAGTTCCAAAGAATAGCAAGGAGCGATAAGAAAGCCTTCCTCAGTGATCAGTGCAAAGAAATAGATGAAAACAACAGAATGGGAAAGACTACAGATCTCTCCAAGAAAATTAGAGATACCAAGGGAACAGTTCATGCAAAGATGGACTCGATAAAGGACAGAAACGGTATGGACCTAACAGAAGAAGAAGATATTAAGAAGAGGTAGCAAGAATACACAGAAGAACTGTACAAAAGAGATCTTCATGACCCAGATAATCACGATAGTGTAATCACTCACCTAGAGCCAGACATCCTGGATATGAAGTCAAGTGGGCCTCAGAAAGCATCACTACAAACAAAGCTAGTGGAGGTGATGGAATTCCAACTGAGCTATTTCAAATCCTGAGAGATGATGCTGTGAAAGTGCTGCACTCAATATGCCAGGCCACAGGACTGGAAAATGTCAGTTTTCATTCCAATCCCAAAGAAAGGAATGCCAAAGAATGTTCAAACTACTGCACAATTGCTCTCATCTCACATGCTAGTAAAGTAATGCTCCAAATTCTCCAAGCCAGGCTTCAGTAATATGTGAACCGTGAACTTCCAGATGTTCAGGCTGGTTTTAGAAAAGGCAGAGGAACCAGAGATCAAATTGCCAACATCCGCTGGATCATGGAAAAAGCAAGAGAGTTCCAGAAAAACATCTATTTCTGCTTTATTGACTATGCCAAAGCCTTTGACTGTGTGCATCACAACAAACTGTGGAAAATTCTGAAAGAGATTGGAATACCAGACCACCTGACCTGACTCCTGAGAAACCTGTATGCAGGTCAGGAAGCAACAGTTAGAACTGGACATGGAACAACAGACTGGTTCCAAATAGGGAAAGGAGTACGTCAAGGCTGTATATTTTCACCCTGCTTATTTAACTTATATGCAGAGTACATCAAGAGAAATGCTGGGCTGGAAGAAGCACAAGCCAGAATCAAGATTGCTGGGAGAAATATCAATAACCTCAGATATGCAGATGACACCATCTTTATGGCAGAAAGTGAAGAGGAACTCAAAAGCCTCTTGATGAAAGTGAAAGTGGGGAGTGAAAAAGTTGGCTTAAAGCTCAACATTCAGAAAACTAAGATCATGGCATACGGTCCCATCACTTCATGGGAAATCGATGGGGAAACAGTGGAAACAGTGTCAGACTTTATTTTGGGGGGCTCCAAAATCACTGCAGATGGTGACTGCAGCCATGAAATTAAAAGACGCTTACTCCTTGGAAGAAAAGTTATGACCAACCTAGATAGCATATTCAAAAGCAGAGACATTACTTTGCCAAAAAAGGTCCATCTAGTCAAGGCTATGGTTTTTCCAGTGGTCATGTATGGATGTGAGAGTTGGACTGTGGAGAAAGCTGAGTGCCAAAGAACTGATGCTTTTGAACTGTGGTGCTGGAGAAGACTCTTGAGAGTCCCTTGGACTGCAAGGAGCTCCAACCAGTCCATCCTAAAGGAGATCAGTCCTGGGTATTCATTGGAAGGACTGATGCTAGAGCTGAAAATCCGGTACTTTGGCCACCTGATGTGAAGAGTTGACTCATTGGAAAAGACCCTGATGCTGGGAGGGATTGGGGGCAGGAGGAGAAGGGGACGACAGAGAATTAGATGGCTGGATGGCATCACCGACTCGATGGACATGAGTTTGGGTAAACTCCGGGAGTTGGTGATGGACAGGGAGGCCTGGTGTGTTGCGATTCATGGGGTCGCAAAGAGTCGGACACGACTTAGCGACTGAGCTGAACTGAACTGATTGTGGATATGGGCTTCCCCAGTGATTCAAGGGTAAAGAACCTGCCTGCCAATGCAGTAGACATGGCTTTGATCCCTGGGTCAGGAGGATACCGTGGAAAAGGAAATGGCAACCCACTCCAGTATTTTTGCCTGGAAAATTCCACGGACAGAGGATCCTGGCTGGCTACAGTCCATGAAGTCGCAAAGAGTCAAACAGGACTTTAGTCAGATAAACTAAAAAACAGCAAACATGCTGTGGGTAACTGACATGGTGACAGCTAAGAGAAAAAGACGCAGGACAACTTGGCTTGGAGTGTTTGCCAGATAAAGATGCTGACACTAGAATGCATGTGTAAAGTCAGAAAGGTTTGTGTCTAGGACAGTCATGGTAATGAACAGGGGTGTCAGACCCTTAATTCCACCCTTGGACAGCATCCTTTTAGACTGTTGACAAACAGGCTCAAGAAGGGGATTCATGGTGCTCTGTGACTCAGGAGGGGATATATGTATCCTTATGACTGATTCACTTTGTTGTACAGCAGAAACCAATTTACAATACCACATTGTAAAGCAATTGTCATCCAATTAAAAATAAATTTTAAATGCCATTCGCAACAACATAGATGGACAGGAAGATTGTCATACTGAGTGAAGTAAGCCAGACAGAGAAGGAGAGATATCATATGAGATTCCTTATAAGTGGAATCTAAAGGAAATGATACAAATGAACTTACTTACAAAACAGAAACAGACTCACAAACTTAAAGAATGAGCTTATGCTTGCTGGGGGAGAAGGAGGAGGGGGAGGGATAATTAGGGAGTTTGGGAGGGACAGGTACACTCTGCTATATTTAAAATGGATAACCAACAAGGACCTAGTGCATGTCACATGGAACTCTGCTCAATGTTATGTGGCAGCCTGGATGGGGGACGGGAGTTTGGGGGAGAATGGACACAGGTATATGTATGGCTGAGTCCCTTCACTGTTCATCTGAAATTATCACAACATTGATAATCGGCTGTACCCCAATACAAAATAAAAAGTTTTTTTAACTAAATGTTTGCAGTGTGTTCATATATACAAACTAAGGGGTGGCAAACTATACCCTGTGAGCCAAATATTACCCGTTGCATCTTCCTATAAATAAAGTTTTATTGAAAAATAGCCATGCTCTTGTGCTCACATTGTCTATGCACACTTTAGCACCACAACAACAGAGTTGAGTAGTTACGACAGACAGAGTGCTCCACGGGCCTTAAACTATCTAGTATCTTGCCCTGTACTTTGACATAAGGGGCCAAATAATGGATTATTTTTTAACACAATATTTTCCTAAATGTACATCAGAAAATACTTCCTATAAGAAGAGACATCACACCTTCAACGTGGGCTTGCTTTGAACTGTGCCCTTTCTTTGTTTACTATCTTTATAGTGTCGTGATAACCTCATGGTATAAACAACTTGGTGTGTTTCAAGGAAAGAAATACCTGAAATCATGAAAACTGGTTGAGGAATATACCCAACAGAGAGACTCTTCTGAGCATCTTCCCCACTGCTCCTTATCACTAGTTTGGGGGCAGTGTGGATTAGATTAGCATTGAAGGGATCCAATCTCACATCAAGTTTGGATAAGTTCATAGAGTTTGCTCTATTTTAAAAATTAAAAAGGCAACATAAAAATTTGATTCACTGATTATATAGTGAGAGATAAAATGTATAATAATAAACGTATTCTTTGAAATAACAGCAAGTATCATTAGTATAGGTCACATTTTATTTCATTATTAAATGACTCGTGATACCTTTACAGCTTCCAGAATCCATTTGGATTCTTTAGTTATGAAAAGAGTATGTTCCAGATTGGAGACTGGGGTGGGGAGCCCTCCCAGTACAACATGGGTCTCTGCATCCAGGTGGTTCAGGGGCATTCACAAGAATGGCTAGAAAGCAAAGCCACTTGGGAGTTAAAGACAGGCTGAGGGCCCTCCACTTGTAAAGAACACCTTGGCATCATGGAAAGTGTGGGAGAGTCAAACTTCAGCTCTGCCCCGAGCCACTGCGTGAACCCTCTCTAAGCACCTCAGTGTCCCCATCTGAAGCAATATTGGAGTGACAACATCTTTGCCCAAGTTATCTCACAGAATATTACTAAGAATCAACATAGAATAGCATCTCAAACATACATCCTAAGAAATAAAGTGCTGTTCAAACGTTAAGGCATCTTTAAAGACATTTATCAATGTTTGAGAAAATTATATCAGGAATTAACTATGCAGAGGAAAAACCTAAACACTAGAAGACAAGACATGACCTTTTAATAAACACACATCTTCTTTCAGCACATTCCAACAAAAGAAAAAATGTATGAAATAATCTCAACCCTTGATAAGCCGGATTTCTAAAGCTGGTGACTCATTTATATGCAAATCACTGAAAACATCTGCCAGTGGTTTCAACCAAGTTTATGTTGATCACATTTCTAATTGCGGTTTCTTGGTGAGCTGGTTGACTCATCAAGCACATCAATAAACTGACCTATATAGGAAGTAATTTGGAAATTATTTGGGAACGTTCTGTGATTGATGTTCCCAAAGGTTTCTAATTAGCCTTTAGAAATCGCCTGAGGTATTGATTGCTTTGTAATGTCATCTAACTGACTGTTGGTTCATTCAAGAGCACCTACTTGGGACTATGAGTAGAAATGATGTCCTTGGGCAGATTTTTTTAGTTCTTTGGTAAAAGTGATTATGAAGTGATCCCTGGAATGAGTTTATATAAATACACATATAGAACAACCCAGGCTCCTAAGAGGGCAGCCTTACGAAAAATGCTGGAAATCAGGACATCCCTGTGCAGCCACTAAGCAGCCATGTGACTTTGGCCTCTGTTTTCTCGTTTATCAACTGGGGCATCTGGATCCAGTTCCATCCTCAGACCTGAGCAAGAAGGGCCTTGCTCTGGGCCTGACTGTGGATCTCGTTGGCCACACCGTCTGTTCTCCTGCCTTCAGTGGGGTGGGGAGACCACAGGGTCAAAAAAATCTGCCTGCCTGAAGCCTAAATTCTGCACTAGCTAGTCATACTCTGGACCCCTGGAATCCCTGCATTCCTGTCCAGGGACCATAACTCTGGGTGGACTTCTTCCCTGGGCCTACCCTCTCAAAAAAGGAACACACCCCATTGTGTACATCTTCGACCTGAGGTGGGGCCAAGGGACAGCTGCAGGCAGGCAGCATGGATGGCATTTGTACATGTGGATTGGTGAATCCACATATGTCCATGCAAGGCCCCTAAGGAAGGGGGAAAAGGAGTAGCAGCAGTGCTGTGGGAATATCTCCTGTGCTGCCTCATTCCGCTATTAGACTCTGAGCATGTGAATTCCAGATTCAAAATTGGTCTTCAGGTTGTTGTGAAGGTGGTCTTATCAAGGTGGGAGGACAGAACATCTTACTCACAGTGTTCCAGCCTGATTTATTACTTTTAAACATTTAAACAATCGATATATGTGGATCTCCCTTTGTATTCTTGTCGTAAGCCCCACACATGTTAGAGGTATACCTGTCCAGATCATTCCTAAGGTCCCTTCCAGCTCTAACTTATTTCAGAGAAAATAAACGAACATTGGAACTAGAAGTTTCTCTGTTTCAATCTTCAATTTGTTCAAATGAGCAAAGTACTTAAATTTTCTAAGTATCAGTTTCTTTGTGTATTTAAAAAAAAAAGTTTTCATAGGAGTAATGAGGCTAAAGTCATATGATTTATTAAAAATTCTGACACTGAGTAGGTCCTCAACACATGCCAGCTCTCTATGATAGGAGAAGATATGACACATAAAGGGATAAATCAAATTGGAATCCGCATTCCTTGGGATTTACTCAAAGAAGTCGAAAAATCTTATGTCCATATAAACACCTGCACACAAACGTTTATAGCAACTTTATTCATAATTGCCAGAACTTAAAAAACAACCAAGATGTTCTTTAGTAAATGAATGGATAAATAGAAGCTACCAAGTCACAAAAGAAACAAATGTATCTCAGTGAAAGAAGTCAATTTGGAAAGTCTACACACCGTATGATTCTGAAAGTGAAAGTCACTCAGTCCTGTCCAACTCTTTGCAACCCCATGGACTATACAGTCCATGGAAATCTCCACCCCAGAATACTGGAGTGGGTAAATTTCTTTTCCCTTCTCCAGAGGATCTTCCCAACCCAGGGATTGAACCTAGGTCTCCTGCAATGCAGGAGGATTCTTTACCAACTGAGCTATGAGGGATTCTAACTACATGATATTCTGGAAAAAGCAAAACTAGGGAGACAATAAAAAGACCAGGAGTTAAGGGGAAAGGAGGGATGGACAGGTGGAACACTGAGGATTTTTAGGACAGGGAAAATAACTTGAATGGCACTATGATGGTAGATATTTATGTTGTTGTTGTTGTTTAGTTGCTAAAGTCATATTCAGCTCTTTTGCCACCCCATGGACTGTAGCCTGTCAGGCTTCCCTGTCCATGGGATTTCCCAAGCAAGAATACTGAAGTAGGTTGTCAATTCCTTCTCCAGGGGATATTCCCAACCCAGTAATTGAACCCATGTCTCCTGCATTGGCAGGCGGATTCCTTACCACCTAGCCACCAGGGAAGCTTCAGTAGAAACATGTCATTGTATATTTGTTCAAACCCATACAACATACAATGCTGAGAGCAAACCATAATGTAAAGTATATACTTAGGGTGATGGTGATGTAGGTTTATCAATTATAACAAATAGCTACTCTGATAGGGGACGCTGAGAGTGGAGGAGGACATGCATGTGTGGAGAAAGGGCTATATGAGAAATCTCTCTACTTGCCCCTCAATTTTGCTGTGAACTTAAAACTACTCTAAGAAATCAAGTCTATCTTTTTTTAAAAGGGATAAAGAAATAAAATCCTATCATAATGCATACACACTGTCCCTTGCTTCTCCTTCAACAACAATGAAATTTTTTGCTGAGAGGAATTATTCCAAAGATCAATAACCATGCTTTTTATCTAAAATGAGGAGCTTTAGCTCATCAAAAAAAGAAAGTCATTTAAATTATGAAGCAGATGTTCTTTCCCAGCTGTTTGCAGATAATCTCACCAGCAGTGTCAGACATGGAGTTCCAGAAATACAAAGATGCTAAAACAGCAGTAACGCAGAGCAGAGATTAAAGCAAGAAAATTAACCATTAGTGGACATGGAGGGCTATACCACTGCTGGATATCAAGGGTGCAAAATCAGTTTTAAACTTCAGCTAACAGGGTGAATATCTTTTTCCTAATAAATCTAGTGACCAGTGCTTACATCTGCTTTGATTAATATATGGTTTTATTTTAAGTCACCAATATAGAGACTGCACTGATTAGTCAGGGCCAATGAAATTATATCCATGTTCAATTCTTAGCACCCTGTAGGAACTGAACTGACTAATGTTCCATGGAGAACATGCTAAGTATACAGGGAGCAGCATTAACCCAGCCGTTTCAAAACTCTCTTCTGAGCAAAGGGTGCTACAGAGTGTTCCAGTGTCCTGGCTGTCCAGGACCCCCTATTCAAGGAAAACCCCAGGTTTCCCCAGATCCATTAATCAGGCTAGTCAACAATGAAATAATCTGCTGCTCTGCAACACAGCACTGCAAATCAACTATACATCAATAAAAAATTTAGGGGCTTCCCTGGTGGCTTAGTGGGAAAGAATCCACCTGCCAGTGCAGGAGACATGGGTTCAATCCCTGATCCGGGAAGATCCCACATGCCTCAGAGCAACTATGCCCTTGTGCCACAACTACTGAGCCTGTGGTCTAGAGTCTGGGAGCCACAACTACTGAAGCCTAGTCCCTAAAGCCCATCCTACGCAAGAGAAGCCACCACAGTGAGAAACTCAGGCACCATAACCAGAGAGCAGCCCCACTCTCCACAACCAGAGAAAAGCCCATGCAGCAGTGAAGACCCAGCACAGCCATAAATACATTTATTTTTTATTTAAAAATAAACATAGGCATGTTATGCTCTGCAAAGCCCCCAGTAGCCTGTGTGTCACTGAGACCATGGGGATGCCCTATGAGTCCTGGACAAGCAAAAGGCATAGGAAGGAGGTCATACCCTTTTCTCTTTTTTGACTTAATCAAAACAAAAACAGGATACACAGGAGCTAAAACAAATAAACAAAAACACACCTAAGTAGTTCAGATGTACATAAAAGTTCAGTTAGAGCAATGTAATACTGCAAGAACAACCTAGAAAAGCAACCCAAAATAAGGTGCTCACTTGCATTGGAAAAACCTCTCAGTCTTCCTATAAGACACAGTCATTGCTTCAAAGCTGAGTTATTGAGCTGATCCACCAGGGGTGTTTTAAGACTCTGAAGACAGAATGAAAACCACAATCACAGAAAACTAATCAATTTAATCACATGGACCACAGCTTTGTCTAACTCAATGAAACTATGAGCCATGCCATGTAGGCAACCCAAGACAGACGAGTCATGGTGGAGAGTTTGGACAAAACGTAGTCCACCGGAGGAGGGAATAGCAAACCACTTCAGTACTGTTGCCTTGAGAACCCCATGAATAGTATGAAAAGACAAAAAGATAGGACACTGAAAGATGAACTCCCCAGGTCGGTAGATGCCCAGTATGCTACTGGAGATTAGTGGAGAAATAACTCCAGAAAGAATGAAAGAGACGGAGCCAAAGCAAAAACAACACCCATTTGTGGTTGTGACTGGTGATGGAACTAAAGTCTGATGCTAGAAAGAGCAATACTGCATAGGAACCTGGAATGTTAGTTAGCTCCATGAATCAGGTAAATTGAAAGTGATCAAACAGGAGATGGCAAGAGTGAACATCGACATTTTAGGAATTGGCGAACTAAAATGGACTGAAATGGATGAGTTTAACTCAGATGACCATTATATCTACTATTGTGAGCAAGAATCCCTTAGAAGAAATGGAGTAGCCATCATAGTCAACAACAGAGTCTGAAATGCAGCCCTTGGATGCAATCTCAAAAACAACAGAACGATCTCTGTTCATTTCCAAGGCCAACCATTCAATATCAAAGTAATCCAAGTCTATGCCCCAACCAGCAATGCTAAAGAAGCTGAAGTTGAACAGTTCTATGAAGACCTACCAGACCTTCTAGAAATAATACCCAAAAAAGATGTCCTTTTCATTATAGGGAACTGGAATGCAAAAGTAGGAAGTCAAGAGATACCTGGAATAATAGGTAAATTTGGCCTCGGAGTACAAAACAAAGCAGGTAAAAGGCTAGCAGAGTTTGGCCAAGAGAATGCACTGGTCATAGCAAACACCCTCTTCCAACAACACAAGAGACAACTCGACACATGGACTTCACCAGATGGTCAACACTGAAATCAGACTGATCATATTCTTTGCAGCCAAAGATGGAGAAGCTCTATACAGTCAGCAAAAACAAGACTGGGAGCTGACTATGGCTCAGATAATTAACTTCTTATTGCCAAATTCAGACTTAAACTGAAGAAAGTAGGGAAAATCACTAGACCATTCAGGTATGACCTAAATCAAATCTCTTATGATTATACAGTGGAAGTTACAAATAGATTCAAGGGATTAGATCTGATAGAGAGCCTGAAGAACTATGGATGGATGTTTGTGACATTGTACAGGAGACAGGGATTAAGACCATCCCCAAGAAAAAGAAATGCAAAAAGGCAAAATGGTTGTCTGAGGAGACCTTACAAATAGCTGAGAAAAGAGGAGAAGTGAAAGGCAAAGGAGAAAAAGGAAAATATAAGCATCTGAATGCAGAGTTTCAAAGAATAGCAAGGAGAGATAAGAAAGCCTTCTTCAATGATCAGTGCAAAGAAATAGAGGAAAACAACAGAATGTGAAACTAGAGATCTCTCCAAGAAAATTAGAGATACCAAGGGAACATTTCATGCAAAGATGAATTCGATAAAGGACAGAAACGATATGGACCTAACAGAAGCAGAAGATATTAAGAAGAGATGGCAAGAATACACAGAAGAATCATACAAAAAAGATCTTCATGACCCAGATAAGCATGATGGTGTGATCCCTCACTTAGAGCCAGACATCCTGGAATGTGAAGTCAAGTGGGCCTTAGAAAGCATTACTACAAACAAAGCTAGTGGAGGTGATGGAATTCCAGTTGAGCTATTTCAAATCCTGAAAGATGATGCTGTGAAAGTGCTGCACTCAATATGCCAGCAAATTGGAAAACTCAGCAGTGGCCACAGGACTGGAAAAGGTCAGTTTTCAGTCCAATCCCAAAGAAAGGCAATGCCAAAGAATGCTCAAACTACTGCACAATTGCACTCATCTCACATGCTAGTAAAGTAATGCTCCAAATTCTCCAAGCCAGGCTTCAGCAATACGTGAACTGTGAACTTCCAGATGTTCAAGCTGGTTTTAGAAAAGGCAGAGGAACCAGAGATCAAATTGCCAACATCCACTGGATCATCAAAAAAGGAAGAGAGTTCCAGAAAAACATCTATTTCTGCTTTATTGACTATGCCAAAGCCTTTGACTGTGTGCATCACAACAAACTGTGGAAAATTCTGAAAGAGATGGAAATACCAGACCACCTGACCTGACTCCTGAGAAACCTGTCTGCAGGTCAGGAAGCAACCGTTAGAACAGGACATGGAACAACAGACTGGTTCCAAATAGGGAAAGGAGTACGCCAAGGCTGTATATTGTCACCCTGCTTATTTAACTTATATGCAGAGTACATCATGTGAAATGCTGGGCTGGATGAAGCACAAGCTGGAATCAAGAATGCTGGGAGACGTATCAATGGCCTCAGATATGCAGACGACACCACCCTTATGGCAAAAAGTGAAGAAGAACTAAAGAGCCTCTTGATGAAAGTGAAAGAGAGAGTAAAATAGTTGGCTTAAAACTCCACATTCAGAAAACTAAGATCATGGCATCCGGTCCCATAACTTCATGGCAAATAGATGGGGAAACAATGGAAACAGTGAGAGACTTTATTTTGGGGGGCTCCAAAATCACTGCAGATGGTGACTGCAGCCATGAAATTAAAAGACACATGCTCCTTGGAAGAAAAGCTATGACCAACCTAGATAGCATACTAAAAAACAGAGACATTAGTTTGCTTACAAAGTTTCCTCTTGTCAAATCTTATGCTTTTTCCAGTGGTCATGTATGGATGTGAGAGTTGGACTATAAAGAAAGCTGAGCACCAAAGACTTAATGCTTTTGAACTGTCATGTTGGAGAAGACTCTAGAGAGTCCCTTAGATAACAAGGAGATCCAACCAGTCAATCCTAAAGGAAATCAGTCCTGAATATTCTTTGGAAGAACTGATGCTGAAGCTGAAACTCCAATACTTTGGCCACCTGATGCGAAGAGGTGACTCATTTGAAAAGACCCTGATGCTGGAAAAGATCAAAGGCAGGAGGAGAAGGGGACCACAGAGGATGAGATGGTTGGATGTCACCACCGACGTGATGGACATGAGTTTGAGCAAGCTCGGGGAGTTGGTGATAGACAGGGAAGCCTGGCGTGCTGCAGTCCATGGGGTGGCAAAGAGTCAGATATGACTGAGAGACTGAACTGAACTGAGGAAGTAACAAAAAATTGTGTATGCTTGGAACTGGTTATTCCTCACTGGAGATAGGCTCTGGCTGATAGCAGAGGATCTATAATTAGTCATGTAAGAAACATGGATCAGCCTCCCTTCCCACTCAGCACTGGTCAAGCTTTTACTAAATGCCCAGTTTTGGGCTCAGCAACTAAAGTGTGATACTGAAAATCTGGAGGGGATTCCAGAAAGAACAGTGAAATGATTAGGAAACATTCACCCATGAGGAAAATATAAAGAAATGGCACTTATTTAACCTAGAAAAGAAAAGGCTCAAGGGAAACTTAGTAATTTCCTTTAAATAGACAAAGGCTAATATAAGAGTGACATGAACATGATTATTTTTACTGATAATCATTTAAGAGGTGATATTGCAGCAGAAAAAATACTAAGTTAATATTAGGAAAACTTAGTAAGGTCTGTGATTTATTGAAAACTATGGAGCCCTGGAAGTAATTCTTTTTACAGACATTTTAAGAAAGCAATCCTCTGGTGATACCTTGCTCCTTAGGGAAAAATGGATGAAATGAGTTTCTAAAAGTTCACCCTCTGAAAAGTGAAACATTTTTAGGACAAATAAACAGTACATTTCACATGTACCCTCAATATCAAAGTCTATTCATAAGGATTCCAAGGGTTAAAAATGGTATATACCTTGCATTAATAATGCAAATTAGAATCAAGTAAATAAACAACACAAGTTTAGGCAAAGCAAATAAAACAAAACATACTCTGTGTTGGCTTCTTAATAGCATGCTAAAAATGACACTCGAACATAATATAACAAAGTGTGGACAGACCTACATGGTAAAAATCTGTTGCCTCCAGGCAACAGCAATGTAAGTGAGCCATCTTGGAAGTGAGTCCTCTCACCCAGTCAACAG
Organism: Bubalus bubalis; assembly: GCF_019923935.1. NCBI lineage: Eukaryota > Metazoa > Chordata > Mammalia > Artiodactyla > Bovidae > Bubalus > Bubalus bubalis. The sequence goes on along the minus strand of NC_059167.1, from coordinate 98,815,740 downwards.
GCTCCAGCCCCGGGGAGAGAACCTAAGCAGCCAGATTTACCAGCAAAGCCACTCCTAGACTCCTGACCCTCAGAAACCATGTTAGACAATAAACGTGTCTATGATTTGAAACCACTAAATTAGGCTAATTGGTTATGTAGCAGAAGATTAAAGACACAAGGACGCTACAGGAAGGCAGGAGTGATAAATTATGCCAAATGTTGCAAAGAGTTGCATATGAAACAGAAAGGCAGAAGCCAGGTTAGAAATGGGTCAGGGTGCCAAGAGAGATGAGAATGCAGAGAAAGTAGACATTTCTCTTGAGAAGTCCAGCTCGGGAGGAAGGGAGGAGAGAAATGGTGCAGCAACCCAGCAATGGACCAAGAAGACAACTCAAGCAGCAAAACCCTTGAAGATGAAGAGGGGCTGGGATGTAGGGCAAAAGTCCATGGCTGACTTGTACAGGAGGAGAGCAAAGAAGACAGGTGCAAAGGCAGGTAACATTTTACATCTTGTTAACACTGCTGCTGCTGCTTGGTTGCTTCAGTCGTGTCTGATTCTACCTGACCTTATGGACTGTGGCCTGCCAGGCTCCTCTGTCCATGGGATTCTCCAAACAAGAGTACTAAAGTGGGTTGCCATGCCCTCCCTCCAAGGGGATCTTCCCCACCCAGGGATTGAACCCAGCTCTCCTGCATTGCAGGCAGATTCTTTACCACTGGGCCACCAGGGAAGCCCTTGTTAGCACTATTTTCTTCATAGTAATAAGGTAGGGTAAATCCTTGTCCGCAGTCCCTCACAAGTAGGCCCCTTGTGTCTACTTGGGGACACCCACCCCTCTACTCACAGTCTCCAGGGGCATGGTCTCCTGCCCTGTTGCTAGGAAGGGAATGCCTTCCCAGGAGGCTACTCCTGAATGAGACTGCATAAATCTTCACTCTGACATTAGAGAAAAACCTGACTCCTTACATTCATTCAGGGAATTACAGCTTTTCAAAGATGCCAAACAAAAGAATATATTTTTTTAAGTGGATATATGTATAAACTGATTCACTTTGCTGTATGCCTGAAACTGACAACAATGTAAATCAAATATACTCCAATAAAAAAATTTTTTAACAGATACATTACTTCCCTAGATATAGTATTTGGGATCAGGAGGGGCTGTGTGTATGTGTCTGTGTTCGTCGCTCAGTCATGTCCAATTCTTTGGAACCCCATGGGCTGTTGCCAGCCAGGTTTCTCTGTCCATGGGATTCTCCAGGCAAGAATACTGGAGTGGATTGCCATTTCCTTCTCCAAGGAGGGCATGAGGACTTCATTTTTATTTTTCACATATTAGAATATACATTTTACTTTTTTAATTAAAAAATTATTCAGGACCCTTTAAAACAGAGGTCTCCAACCTCCAAGATCTAATGCCTGATGTTCTGGGCTGGATCTGATCTAATAATAAGAGAAATAGAATGCACAAAAAATGTAATGTACTTGAATCATCCCAAAACCATCCCTTCTACCCCAGTCCCTGGGAAAATTATCTTCCATGAAACCAGTCCCTGGTCCAAAAAGGTTGGAGACCACTGCTTTAAAACATCTCTAATTATATTTAAAATATCATTTGTTTGCTTTAGATAATATTTCAATATAAAGAGTTAGTAATCAATTTACTAGAGCTACAGTTTTGTCGGTTCTGTTTGCTTTTGTAAGTCAATTCCCTTCCCAATCCCACTTTAGCCACAACAGTTTCCAAGCTGCAGGTCTTCGGTCATCACATAACACGACTCTGGTAGATATTTCTTGTTGGCCGTTTTGGTCCTTTGATCACTACAAACCGTTACACGTAAGCTTAAGCAGGCCCATCCTGTTGTCTGCCATTACCAAGTTAGCTTGATCAAACCTCACATTCACATTCAATGCTCCCTCAGCGGGTTGCAGCTGGGGGACCTAAAGCCAGAAGCAGTCCATTCCTGGAAGTCAAGTCCACATGCTTCGGACATTGTTTGTTTTTCCTCAGTTTTCAGAGATTTCTTATTTGCAGGTTTCACACATTCTTTGGAAGAGCCGGCTTTGCTTCCACGTATTACTGATGAGCCCATATAAATACAGACTCCAGTTTTTACTCAAGACTAGCAGGGAACATAACCTTGTGTTGGTGCCTTTTTCTGGGAGACACTCAGAAATACTAGACTAGCAGGGAACATAACCTTGTGTTGGTGCCTTTTTCTGGGAGACACTCAGAAACACTACCAAGAATTCCTCCAGTTGTTCAAGATCTTGTAGCAGGGTCCCAGACATGGTTTTTATCCATGAACGCCCACACAGAAGATGTAAAATTTTAGGATCTTTTGAACTTGAAGACAACATCAACATACATTCCTGGAATGGGTCAAGTCTTAAATTTAGTGAAACATCATAAACCACTCTGAACTTGTCTCTGTGACAGAGATCTGCGTATCAGATCACTGAGTCTCATAGTCAGATGCCCAGAACAGCAGCAGCATCTGGAAACTAGTTAGAAAGGCAGACTCTCTGGCCCCACCCCAGACCCACTGCATTCCACTTTAAGGAAGTAGAGCCAGTCATCTTTTTTAACACACCCCATTTGCAGGGGACTTTGATGCTCACTAAAGCTTGAGAGCAACTGACTTCAATTTTGCTAAGTGGCTCATCTTATCGCAGAACCAAATGCTGTGAATTTGACTTGGGGGTGTTTAGAAAACTCCTCTCAGAGAACAATTCTATAACCAGGGATAGAATGCCTATTGTTAACCTGTGTGTTGAGAGAGCTGGGCGACTTCCCGGTGGAGATTTTGGACATGAGGAAAGATAATGTAGGATTCTGGTAAGGAGGTAAACAGTCACTGTAGGCATCTCGCAGACCTCCCGTTCCTGGGGAAGAATGAGTAATGGCTCTGCTTTCAGAAAGGGGAGGCTTTAAAAAACAATGACTGTTGATACTGTTGGTGTGAAATATAAAGGGTGAAAAGGAAAGACTTCAGAAACAGCAGAGACTGCTAATTTTGCTTCGTTTTTGTCTGTCCCCTTCTGAAGGGACATTGAGCACACTTGTGTTTTTTGGCTCTAAGTTGACAGGAGCTGTGTCAAGGGGCAACACGGGGCCATAAAGGACAGAAATAAACTATTTCTCAGGGTCTTCTGCATCACATCTGCACCGCACAAGTTGAATCCTGCAAGTACACAAGCTGAATCCTCACAGCTCATAAAGAGGCCCCGCTGCCATTCCAACCCTGACTGGCAGAAGAACCAGGCCCTGATGCACAAAATCTGGTCCACTCCCTTACTTTTAGAACTCACAGGTTTTTCTAAGTAAGATTATTTCTAGAAAAAAAATATTTAAGGTATAATGAAGATGATAAATAATAAGTACATGCAGCATAAAATACAGAATTACTTCTGTCAAACAGCAAAATTGTCACCTGAATTAATACACTTTGGCTCCTAACAAAGAATCACTGACTAGACAGAAAAAGAGAATTAACCCGAGAACGTATTAACTGCTCAGATCTCTTATCCTCTGTTCATTGTTGTTAGTCGCTCAGTCGTGTCCGACTCTTTGCGATCCTCTAAACTATTTTTTTGGGCTCCAAAATCACTGTGGATGGTGATTGCAGCCATGAAATTAAAAGACGCTTACTCCTTGGAAGGAACCTTATGACCAACCTAGACAGCATATTCAAAAGCAGAGACATTACTTTGCCAACAAAGGTCCATCTAGTCAAGGCTATGGTTTTTCCAGTGGTCATGTATGGATGTGAGAGTTGGACTGTGAAGAAAGCTGAGCGCCGAAGAATTGATGCTTTTGAACTGTGGTGTTGGAGAAGACTCTTGAGAGTCCCTTGGACTGCAAGGAGATCCCACCAGTCCATTCTAAAGGAGATCAGCCCTGGAATTTCTTTGGAAGGACTGATGCTAAAGCTGAAACTCCAGTACTTTGGCCACCTCATGTGAAGAGTTGACTCACTGGAAAAGACTCTGATACTGGGAGGGATTGGGGGCAGGAGAAGAAGGGGACAACAGAGGATGAGATGGCTGGATGGCATCACCGACTCGATGGACGTGGGTTTGGGTGAACTCCGGGAGTTGTTGATGGACAGGGAGGCCTGGTGTGCTGTGATTCATGGGGTCGCAAAGAGTCAGACACGACTGAGCAACTGAACTGAACTGAACTGAACTGAAACTGTATCCCACCAGGCACCTCAGTCCATAGGATTCTCCAGGCCAGAATACTGGAGTGGGTTGCCATTTCCTTCTCCAGGTAATCCTTCCCAACCCAGGGATCAAACCCAGGTCTCCCGCATTGCAGGGTGATTCTTTACCATCTGAACCACCAAGGAAAGGTAGCACAAAACTCTTCTCTTAACTTCTAGCCTCAGATACATGTTTGTCACCAGCCTCATTTCTTACCCCAGTTTTATCTCTGCTTCTTCATCCAGCTTCAATGCTTTCCCTTAAATGCAGTCCGAAATGATCTCATCCCTGAACCTGAAGTAATTGCTGTCTGCATAATTCACTCGACACTTGGCCATGTACTTGTCTTATCACATCTCCTTTCTCATTGATTTCCATATATTCTGGGGCAATATTTAGACACAACCTTCAAGAACTCCAAATTGTTTATTATATAATTTGTGTCTCTCTATGTTTGGACTTCACTAAAGAATTTTTATGTTGTGCCTATGTGTATAAATCCCAAATATTATGACTGGAAGAATTACCCATTTCATTCTAACTTAGCAGTTTAATCTTCTGTTGTTCATCAAACTATCTGGATTAACTTTTTGCTTCAGTCGCATTTAACACTGGGCTAGGCACTGAGTATAAAACAGCATCTGCTGGTAAGACAAAGACAAAACAATACCTGCACACAAGCATTGTCCACCGAATAAGTTTACCTGAAGCTAACTCTGCTGCAAAAGTTAGAAACAATTTACAATGTCAGAGAAGATGAACACATATTAGTACCTGAAGTTTTCTATAGAAAGTATTGGGTTGAGAGGAGAGAAAAAAGGAAAGAGCAAAAAAAAAAAAACCAAATAAAGTGGAGGGTCTCTGAAGGAGGTAGAAGAGGACCAGTGATGACAGGTTGATGCCAGTTCCTCCCGGTACTCATGTACTGCAGTCAGAAGCTGAGCACCATCCACGGTACTGATGTGAGAAACAGCTACCCTTCCCTCTGGAAAACTGGCTCCAGGCTCTAGGCAACTCACACTTGGATTATTGCTTTAGTCCCTCAACAGCTCCTCCTCTGCTCTCTGTTTCTAACTTATAACTGCCTCAAGATGCAGCTGCAATGCTAAGTCCTAGCCCATCTCCAGAGCTGCTAATGTGACTTTCATTTTCTAGTAAGCATTACTCCCTCTTACTTGATGAAATAGGCTTCAGATATTAATTTTTATATCCCGAGTTCTTCAATAATTGCCCTGAAATTATTTAAATGGCTCTATACGCTGGATCATGGAAAAAGCAAGAGAGTTCCAGAAAAACATCTATTTCTGCTTTATTGACTATGCCAAAGCCTGTGACTGTGTGGATCACAATAAACTGTGGAAAATTCTGAAAGAGATGGGAATACCAGACCACCTGACCTGACTCCTGAGAAATTTGTATGCAGGTCAGGAAGCAACAGTTAGAACTGGACGTGGAACAACAGACTGGTTCCAAATAGGAAAAGGAGTACGTCAAGGCTGTATATTGTCACCCTGCTTATTTAACTTATATGCAGAGTACATCATGGGAAACGCTGGACTGGAAGAAGCACAAGCTGGAATCAAGATTGCCCGGAGAAATATCAGTAACCTCAGATATGCAGATGACACCACCCTTATGGCAGAAAGTGAAGAGGAACTAAAAAGCCTCTTGATGAAAGTGAAAGAAGAGAGTGAAAAAGTTGGCTTAAAGCTCAACATTCAGAAAACGAAGATCATGGCATCCAGTCCCATCACCTCATGGGAAATAGATGGGGAAACAGTGGAAACAGTGTCAGACTTTATTTTGGGGGGCTCCAAAATCACTGCAGATGGTGACTGCAGCCATGAAATTAAAAGACGCTTACTCCTTGGAAGGAAAGTTATGACCAACCTAGATAGCATATTCAAAAGCAGAGACATTACTTTGCCAACAAAGGTCTGTCTAGTCAAGGCTATGGTTTTTCCTGTGGTCATGTATGGATGTGAGAGTTGGACTGTGAAGAAGGCTGAGTGCCAAAGAGTTGATGCTTTTGAACTGTGGTGTTGGAGAAGACTCTTGAGAGTCCCTTGGACTGCAAGGAGATCCAACCAGTCCATTCTGAAGGAGATCAACCCTGGGATTTCTTTGGAAGGAATGATGCTAAAGCTGAAACTCCAGTACTTTGGCCACCTCATGCGAAGAGTTGACTCATTGGAAGAGACTCTGATGCTTGGAGGGATTGGGGGCAGGAGGAGAAGGGGACGACAGAGGATGAGATGGCTGGATGGCATCACTGACTCAATGGATGTGAGTCTGGGTGAACTCCAGGAGTTGGTGATGGACAGGGAGGCCTGGCATGCTGTGATTCATTGGGTCGCAAAGAGTCAGACACGACTGAGCGACTAAACTGAACTGAACTGATACTTGGTCTATGGCCAAACCCAGAGGTAAGACAAATGTTAAGGACCCAAACTAAGGCCCTGGCCTAGAAGAACTAGAGGAGCGGGTGTTTGTGAGCGAAGAACCAGAGCTGATAGAACCTGGAGACAGGTTGATGTGAAGAGAAAGAAAAGAAAAGGAGGGAATAGTAACTTCCAGGTTTCTGGTACATGCAGCAAGGTCATTTCTAAAAGAGGGACTCCTGGAGCCCAGGCATATTTTAGAAAAACAATGAGTTCAAGCTTGGATGTGTTAAATCATCAGGCATCAATGACATAGTCAACTGCAGGAGACCAGCAGGCATTGGGCTCACTTGACTGAAGCTCAAAACCTCAAGAGAGAATATACAGATGTGAAACTCATCATCACACAGGCGGTGACTAAGGCACATAGTGAGTGAGGCACATAGCGGGCGCAATAGCTCAGCGAAGATACACAGAAGATAAGAGAACAATGGCCTGGGAAACATCCATATGTAAGAGATGTGCAGAGGAGACCACCAAAGATCCTGTGAAAGAACTTTGAGAAAGAAATGAACAGGAAAAATTTTTCTCCATTAAATGCAAATAACGTATATATCCTACAGGTTTGTTTTGTGAATTGGACAATGTGTGTATATAAAACCAACATAATGCCCCTGACAGACCAGATACATAATAGGTACCCAATAAATGGTAAATTTCATTATTAATGTTACTATTTATAATAAAAATAATGGTTGAGTTCTCCTTAGGTCTTTGGGTAGTTGTCTGCTTTTTAGAATGTGTGTGTGCTAAGTCACTTCGGTTGTATCTGGCTTTTTCTGACCCTGGGCAGCCCTGTGGACCGTAGCCCGCCAGGCTCTTCTGTCCATGGCAAGAATGCCCAGGCAAGAATACCGAAATGAGTTACTGTGCCTTCCCTCCAGGGGATCTTCCTGACCCAGGGATCAAACCCACATTTCTTACGTCTCCTGCATTGGCAGGCGGATTCTTTACCACTAACACCACTGGGAAGCCCGTTTTTTTATAATACCTCTTAACAAAGTTAGATCAACTCTAAAAAGTTGGAATATAGTTTAGTCTGGGATGAAAGCCTTTAAGTGAAAAATGCAGATGACATACCTGAAACAAACAAATGAAAATATAAAATTCTGAGGTAAAAAATATGTAATTTAATAACTATATTTACTATTCTGTCTCTTGTGTTACTGTATGTGGTCAGTTTATGGGAGCAGTGAAGTGATCATACTAAGGAATGGCTAGAAGTAGCAAAGGCCTTGTCTGTAAAGATGTGGCTGAGGGGTTTTGGAAGCACCTCCTTTTATTTAAGGTATAAGGCATGAGCACACACTTAATAAATATTTGCCAAATGAATGAGTGAATGTGAGAGCTGGGCACACATGGCTTACTTGGATTTCTTCACCTGGCCTTCCCAGAGGCACTTCACATTTAATCTATACAGTGGACCTTACTATCTTCCCCCCCAAGTCTGTCCCTCTGCTCCCTTCCCTAAGGAGGTTAATGCCATTACCCCTCACCCAGGTGAAGGTTCTGGGATCTGCTCCCTCCCTCACCCCCAGATCACCACGTCCCATCATGGGACGTCCCAAAAGCACTCCATTCTCCAGCCGAAGTCACAGCAGGCCCTCTAACACCTAAACATTCCCCACATCTCTGCCCTGTTTATTGCCTCCAGTGGCTCCACACTGCTGCAGGAAAAATTTCAAACTCTTTGATGGAATAAAAGTTCAACCCCAGCTTGTCCCCATTAAGTCCATCCATTCCCCAGTCATCCCGAAGCCCCTGAGGCTCTCTGGAGCCTCATGCCATTTCACACAGCCCTGCCTTTGTGAAGGGGTTTCCTTCCCACTTCATCTTCCAGGATGCTCCCTTAGACACACCACTTCTTCAAGGCCTTCCTGACAACCATCGTTTCACACTGCCATAGGTAGAAAGAACTCCTCTCTGTTGTTCCTTCACTCTGCCCTGCACATCATAACACCTACAGTATTTTATTGCAATTACGTGTATAAATGTGCCTGCCTCTGAGAGTATTAGCTCTTGGAAAGTAAAGCCACTTTCAGTCACCTTTGTATCCTGTTTAATGCCTCAGTGGCCTGGCCCATAGTCGGTGCCCAGCGAATATTTGTTTGCATTTATATTTTATTATTCATGCATTAGCACTTGTTATTATTAGAGTAGGTTTTAAATTTCGTGCTGAAGTTTATTCAGCAGTCTTTGTGAATGGGGTCTGAGTAAAGCAGTTTCAGAGACCTGACACCTTTTTGTACATTGATAAAATAAATGATTCCAGACTTCAAAAAGATGCAGAAATTCCTAGACTGCTGTCTCAAAATACAATAACCACATCAAGATAAATATATCCAGTGAGAACCATCTGGTCTCTATAGACATCTTCTCTACTTCTGCCTGAATTACAGCAACCTACATTGTGTTTACGTGTAAAGGAGTTCTTTGGGACTAAGTATAAAAATATAATGGGGCTTTAAGAAGAAAATTATGAAACGCTACTGAGGAATATAAAACTTAAACTACCTAAAAGCAAAATGGGCAAAGGATATAAACGAGTAATTCACAAAAGAAACAGCACTGCTCATGAGGAGAGCAATCTGACAAAAATTAAAAAGACTGATCACGGCTGGCATAGATTAGGTAGGAAAACAGGCACTGTCAGTAGGACTGTAAAGTCAGACAGCATCTTTAGAGGGAAACTGACAATATCCCAAAAGATAAATGTTTATATCCTTTAACCTATCACATTTCTGGGGATTAGTCCTATGATATACCTGTGGGAATGCAAAACACATGTTTACAGCAACACTAAGACAGCAAAATATTGGAAATAACCATATGGCCATTGTGTATGTTGCCAGTTCAGTGACTTTTGGCCCATCTGTGAATAGAATTCTATACACCCACTAAAACAACCAAAATGAAAATGTTCTGAGATATAAACATGCCCAGTATAGTTATTTAAATGAAAATTATAGAATAGTATTAAATGATTATTATTAAAGAGTAATACCATAAAATGATTTCATTTAAAATAATAATTATTTGCAACATTTTTTTAACTTCCGGGTAGTATTAGGGTCAGTTCAGTTCAGTTCAGTCGCTCAGTTGTGTCTGACTCTTTGCGACCCCATGAATTGCAGCAGGCCAGGCCTCCCTGTCCATCACCAACTCCGGGAGTTCACTCAGACTCACGTCCATCGAGTCGGTGATGCCATCCAGCCATCTCATTCTCTGTCGTCCCCTTTTCTTTCTGTCCCCAATCCCTCCCAGCATCAGTCTTTTCCAATGAGTATTAGGGTACTACCTTCAAAATTGTTGCCATGTTCTATACCACTTATTCTATTATAAGTTTCTTAAAAATCAACCATTTTTAATATAAATGAATGTATTAGAAAAGTGATAACATCCATAAAATCTTGAGTTCAGTGTTTTCTGATACACCTGGAACACGAATGCAGAATATTAAAATACGTTCTTTCTTGCACCTCCTAAAGTCATCACTTATGTGTCCCACTCGTGTTTCCTATTCCACACTTCGGGAGCCAGTGTGGAGATCGGCAGAGAAGACCAACCAAACGTGGGGACGCCTTCAGGCAGCTGGTGCCAACTAAAGAGCTTTCATCTTCTCCATTACGGGTGTCCGGCGTATGGCGGGCTTTCTAACGTGCTCGTAACACTTTTGTACTCAGAAATTAGTAAGTATTTATTTCAAGGTTTCTCTGTCCTGGAAACAAATATCACACTAAGGAGACCTGAGAGGACGTGAACGAACAAGAAATGCATCACCTTTTCAGCGAGGCCCCCGCGGGGTGCTAGCTGTAAGGCGAAGGCCACCATCGAAGTGTCAGGAGCGGGCGTGCTGCGTGAGAAAATGAAGCCCCGTCACAAACGAGAAGGAGGTGCCGCCAGCGCTGCGCTCCTGTTTGCCGGAAAAAAAGGCATTTACCGCTGCCCAGGAAGATGGTCATCTCCAGCCCTCAAGATGGGAAAACCAGAGTCTGTGCCGGTGTCGAGTCGGGAGGAAGGGTCAATGGAGCTAGAGGAGTGGAAGCGGTGGGCTGAGTCTGTGTAGCCTCCTGAGCCCTTAGAAAGGCAAGACCCCTCCCCTCTGCAGGCTAACAGCTCTGCTCCATTCTCGGCGCGTCTAACCCAAGAAACGGTGTGTGTTAAACAGCAAGGATGATAGCGAGGGAGGGGGAATGGGTCAATTCCTCTTACCCTACCTACCTGCTGCCCTAAAACACCTAGTCTATGGATGCATCCCAAACCATTATCATGTAAAGTCAAGCATCCTGATAAAATTGCACTTGAGTGCTGCTGAGAAACGAATAACATGAATCTCTTCCCATCTCAAGTAAACTCTTCTTTATGAAATGTAGCTAGAAACCCACAGGAATTGATGTGTAAGATATTAGTAAGTGACAAAGGATATACGATAATGCCAAATGTCTGGACTTTTCCATGGTCAAGACAGAGGTGCCAATACAATGAATTTTAATAATGGCTAGCTAAATAACATACTGTGTAGTGAAATTACATCTGTGTGGTAATTTTAATGCGCTTTCCTCATGTATGGATGTGAGAGCTGGACTGTGAAGAAGGCTGAGCACCGAAGAATTGATGCTTTTGAACTGTGGTGTTGGAGAAGACTCTTGAGAGTCCCTTGGACTGCAAGGAGATCCAACCAGTCCATTCTGAAGGAGATCAGCCCTGGGATTTCTTTGGAAGGAAGGATGCTGAAGCTGAAACTCCAGTACTTTGGCCACCTCATGCGAAGAGTTGACTCATTGGAAAAGACTCTGATGCTGGGAGGAATTGGGGGCAGGAGGAGAAGGGGATGACAGAGGATGAGATGGCTGGATGGCATCACTGACTCAATGAACGTGGGTTTGGGTGAACTCCGGGAGTTGGTGATGGACAGGGAGGCCTGGCGTGCTGCAATTCATGGGGTCGCAAAGAGTCGGACACCACTGAGAAACTGAACTGAACTGAACTCATGGCTCAAACAGTAAAGAATCTGCCTGCAATGCAGGAGACCCAGAAGTTCCATCCCTGGGTCAGGAAGATCCTCTGGAGAAGTAATTTTAAAGTATATAATTTCTTAAAAATGTGACAAGACTCTGGTGGTTTTTTAACTACAATTTCCACAATATAAATAAATAAGAAAGCATAAGTAGAATAAGAGAAAAAGTTGTATATACTTATTATTGTCATCATACAAAACTACTATATCAATTGAATCAATCTGACACTGTCATCCTTAAGCACAAAGTCAAGAAAAATGCAATTCTTTCTCAAACATAAAGTAAATCATAACTACTCTCCTTTACCAGAACACAAGAAAAACAGCCTCCAAACTCCAGCTTCCCCCGATTCTCAGCTAAACTGCTTCTGGACAGGAAGGCAAATCCTAAGAGGTGATCACATTTGTGCTCTGGGTTGCAAAAAATATTATCTGGCTTTAAAAAATCTTTAAATGACATTATCCTCAAATGACAAAAAATGAAGTGCTTTTATTCTCTGAAAATGTTCTACCATCCATAGAAAATTAAATGAGACACTGCCATCTTATTAGGGAGGCAAGCTATGGGGGATTCAGTTCACTCACTCAGTTGTGTCCGATTCGTTGCAACACCATGAACCACAGCACACCAGGCCTCCCTGTCCATCACCAACTCCCAGAGCGAACCCAAACTCATGTCCATTGAGTCAGTGATGCCATCCAACCATCTCATCCTCTGTCATCCCCTTCTCCTCCTGCCCTCAATCTTTCCCAGCATCAGGGTCTTTTCCAAAGAGTCAACTCTTTGCATGAGGTGGCCAAAGTACTGGAGTTTCAGCTTTAGCATCATTCCTTCCAAAGAACACCCAGGGCTGATCTCCTTCAGAATGGACTGGTTGGATCTCCTTGCAGTCCATGGGACTCTCAGGAGTCTTCTCCAACACCACAGTTCAAAAGCAATCACCATCCACAGTGATTTTGGAGCCCAGAAAAATAAAGTCAGCCACTGTTTCCACTGTTTCCCCATCTATTTGCCATGAAGGGATGGGACCGGATGCCATGATCTTAGTTTTCTGAATGTTAAGCTTTAATTCAACTTTTTCACTCTCCTCTTTCACTTTCATCAAGAGGCTCTTTAGTTCTTCTTCACTTTTTGCCATAAGGGTGGTGTCATCTGTATATCTGAGGCTATTGATATCTCTCCTGGCAATCTTGATTCCAGCCTGTGCTTCCTCCAGCCCAGCATTTCTCATGATCTACTCTGCACATAAGTTAAATAAGCAGGGTGACAATATACAGCCTTGATTTACTCCTTTTCCTAATTGGAACCAGTCTGTTGTTCCACATCCAGTTCTAACTGTTGCTTCCTGACGTGCATGCAGATTTCTCAAGAGGCATGTCAGGTGGTCTGGTATGGGGGTTACTAACCTTTAAAAAAAAAAAAGTTAAAACACTGTTTCAACAAAATATAACAATATCAGTTCAGTTCAGTTGCTCAGTCGTGTTCGACTCTTTGCGACCCCATGAATCGCAGCACACCAGTCCTCCCTGTCTATCACCAACTCCCCAAGTTCACCCAAACTCATATCCATCAAGTTGATGATGCCATCCAGCCATCTCATCCTCTGTTGTCCCCTTCTCCTCCCGCCCCAAATCCCTCCCAGCATCAGAGTCTTTTCCAATGAGTCAGCTCTTCACATGAGGTGGCCAAAGTATTGGAGTTTTAGCTTTAGCATCAAGTCCTTCCAAAGAACACCCAGGACTGATCTCCTTTAGAATGGACTGGTTGGATCTCCTTGCCATCCAAGGGACTCTCAAGTGTCTTCTCCAACACCACAGTTCAAAAGCATAATTCTTCAGCACTCATCTTTCTTCACAATCCAATTCTAACATCCATACATGACCACTGGAAAAACCATCGCCTTGACAAGACGGACCTTTGCTGGCAAAGTAATGTCTCTGCTTTTGAATATGCTATCTAGGTTGGTCATAACTTTCCTTCCAAGGAGTAAGCGTCTTTTAATTGCATGGCTGCAATCACCATCTGCAGTGATTTTGGAGCCTCAAAACATAAAGTCTGACACTGTTTCCCCTGTTTCCCCATGTATTTCCCATGAAGTGATGGGACCAGATGCCATGATCTTCGTTTTCTAAATGTTGAGCTTTAAGCCAACTTTTTCACTCTCCACTGTCACTTTCATCAAGAGGCTTTTGAGTTCCTCTTCACTTTCTGCCATAAGGGTGGTGTCATCTGCATATCTGAGGTTATTGATATTTCTACAAACAATCTTGATTCCAGCTTGTGTTTCTTCCAGTCCAGCATTTCTCGTGATGTACTCTGCATAGAAGTTAAATAAACAGGGTGACAATATACAGCCTTGATGTACTCCTTTTCCTGTTTGGAACCAGTCTGTTGTTCCATGTCCAGTTCTAACTGTTGCTTCCTAACCTGCATATAGGTTTCTCAAGAGGCAGTTCAGGTGGTCTGGTATTCCCATCTCTTTCAGAATTTTCCACAGTTTGTTGTGATGCACACAGTCAAAGGCTTTGGCATAGTCAATAAAGCAGAAATAGATGTTTTTTTCTGGAACTCTCTTGCTTTTTCCATGATCCAGCGGATGTTGGCAATTTGGTCTCTGGTTCCTCTGCCTTTTCTAAATCCAGCTTGAACATCTGGAAGTTCACGGTTCACATATTGCCGAAGCCTGGCTTAGAGAATTTTGAGCGTTACTTAACTAGCGTGTGAGATGAGTGCAATTATGCAGTAGTTTGAGCACTCTTTGGCATTGCCTTTCTTTGGGATTGGAATGAAAACTGACCTTTTCCAGTCCTGTGGCCACTGCTGAATTTTCCAAATTTGCTGGCATATTGAGTGCAGCACTTTCACAGCATCATCTTTCAGGATTTGAAAGAGCTCAACTGGAATTCCATCACCTTCACTAGCTTTGTTTGTAGTGATGCTTTCTAAGGCCCACTTGACTTCACATTCCAGGATGTTTGGCTCTAGGTGAGTGATCACACCTTTGTGATTATCTTGGTCATGAAGATCTTTTTTATACGGTTCTTCTTGTATTCTTGCCACCTCTTCTTAATATCTTCTGCTTCTGTTAGGTCCATACCATTTCTGTCCTTTATGGAGCCCATCTTCGCATGAAATGTTCCCTTGGTATCTCTACTTTTCTTGAAGAGATCTCTAGTCTTTCCCATTCTGTTGTTTTCCTCTATTTCTTTGCATTGGTCGCTGAGGAAGGCTTATGACAAGATATGTGTAGTCAATTGCCTTCAAATATTTTTGCTCTTATTTTAAAAACCAGTTTTAGAGTATGAGCTACATCTTGACCACCACTCATCTGTTCAAACATTTATAAAACACCCTACTATGGGTAGGACTAAGAGCTGGGGATTCTGCACTGAATGATATCAAAGCATATTGAGTCATTAGACTTGTATTAACAAGGGACAGGTGAGCACATAAATAATTATGATGCATTTAAATAAATGACATTAAAATACATGTGATGAATTTATAGTCATTGAGCACTTAAGATACATTTACTAAACACTGTGCTGACATCTTTATACATTATGTTAGTTCTCTCATCTCTTTTTTACTAAATGCCATTCCTGAACTTATAGATGAGGTAACTGATGTAAACTGAGGTTAAATTACTGAACCAGGATTACTCAGCTTTCAAGGGGCTGAGTCAGAACTGGATCTGAAGTCTCTTTGGTTCCAGCGCTGGAATTGCCGGCTGGACTGGGAAGGAGCTGCAGGAAGTGGGGTGGGGACAGGTAAGACAGGTCCTCAGATGCCATGTTCAGTGTTCTCCTTATCATCTAGTCAGGTGGGAGCTACTGAAGAGCCACACTCATGAAAGGCAGGCTTGTTTTTCAGAACATTCTGCATAAATTTTAACTACTGTGCAGTATGAAAGTACAACTGGGTAATAGTTTTAAAGTATTTACATCTTGAAATATGTGATAAGGATCTCGTGGGTTTTTAAGCACAGCTTCCATGAAAATAAAAAATAAATAAGAAAACAAATGAGTATAGCTAATTGGAGAGAAAGACATTTGGGTCAGGTTGACTTGTAAGCTGTCATGATAAAGTTAAGAAGGAAATAAAAAATAGGCTTAGCAGAATTAAGTGACTATCCAGTGTGAAGTGAGACTCCACACTCCACACTGTGGTGACTTCAGCACCTAGATGGACCATAAGTAATCAACTGATATAGGGGAACAGCAGGAAGAGCTTTGGAGTGAGGGGCAGGGGTACAGTGGGAAAGAATGAGTTCATTTGGGCAGGTGTTTGTTGACCTTAACCTATGCAGAAAAGAGTAGAGACATCCAGTGGGCAACTAGAAATATTACTCCAGAGCTCAGCACCAAGACTTGTTTAAAGATGAGTTTAGAAACCATCAGCTAAAAGCTGATTAAACCCACGAAAGGATATAGAAGAGGTTTCTTCCATCTTTCATCACCTAATTTCTTTTCCTCCTAAATTTCCTCCCCTGCCTCCATTGTTAACTGTTACAACTTATCAAAGAAATATGGTAGGCCAAATAATGCCCCCCAAATAAGCCCACACCCTAATCTTCAGACCTATGAAGAGGTACCTTATATGACAAAAAGGACTTTGCAGAAGTGATTAAATTAAGGATTGAGATGGGGATATTATTCTGCATTATCTGAGTGAGTCGAATCTAACCACATCTATTATGTTTATAATAGAAGTTTATTTCTAGATTTTTTTAGGAATGTGCAAACCAGCTGACTTCTTTTTTCCAGCTTTTCAGGTGCTGTAAGCACACAGTTAAGCATATCTCAGCCTGGCTTTCCAGAAAAAAAGGCTGGGGTTCTCAGGCAGCCTCCACCAATTCCACTCAGTGCCAGATGGATACCTCCAGCACAAGTAATGTGAGTGTTAGATAGTCCTCTCCTGGTGGCAAGATTGAAGATTTGGTGTCAGCTTGTCTAGTCAAGGCTATGGTTTTTCCTGTGGTCATGTATGGATGTGAGAGTTGGACTGTGAAAAAGGCTGAGCACCAAAGAATTGATGCTTTTGAACTGTGGTGTTGGAGAAGACTCTTGAGAGTCCCTTGGACTGCAAGGAGATCCAACCAATCCATTCTGAAGGAGATCAGCCCTGGGATTTCTTTGGAAGGAATGATGCTAAAGCTGAAACTCCAGTACTTTGGCCACCTCATGTGAAGAGTTGACTCATTGGAAAAGACTCTGATGCCGGGAGGCATTAGGGGCAGGAGGAGAAGGGGACGACAGAGGATGAGATGGCTGGATGGCATCGCTGACTCGATGGACGTGAGTCTTGGTGAACTCCGGGAGTTGGTGATGGACAGGGAAGCCTGGCGTGCTGCGATTCATGGGGTCACAAAGAGTCGGACACGACTGAGTGACTGATCTGATCTGATCTGATCAGGAGATAAAATGCTCACTAGCTTTGGAAACAGAGAAGGCAATGGCACCCCACTCCAGTACTCTTGCCTGGAAAATCCCATGGACAGAGGAGCCTGGTAGGCTGAAGTCCATGGGGTCGCGAAGAGTCGGACACGACTGAGCGACTTCACTTTCACTTTTCACTTTCACGCATTGGAGAAGGAAATGGCAACCCACTCCAGTGTTCTTGCCTGGAGAATCCCAGGGATGGCGGGGCCTGGCGGGCTGCTGTCTATGGGGCTGCACAGAGTCGGACACGACTGAAACGACTTAGCAGCAGCAGCTTTGGAAAGAGGAACTCCAGGTGGTCCTGCTCAGCTTCCCAGAAGTAGGGGCTTGTGTCCAAAACTATGGCAAACAATAAGATAGTTCTCTGCCCCCTAGTTGTAGGTCACTGTCTCGTGGTGTATTATATACATTTTTCTCAAAAATTAAATGGGGAGCACCAGTCGATTATAAACATTCTTGAATCCCATTGCATGGTTCCAATTCCTTCATCACTTCCAAGGAGCAAGTAGTAAACCTGATGCTCTCTACATCTAGCAAAAGTACAATATAATATGGGACACAATTCATGCAAAAGAGCTTTGACTCTTTTGGAAGAAATCCATATACCTAAACCCCAGGCATCCTTCTGATGACCTATACTGAAAAGCACTGTTTACGCAATGTCAAAGGTGGAGACCTGGTGACTTCTACACATTTTGCTCTTCACAGTAAGAATAAGCAGTGATGCATTCCTTCTTCCTACAAAAGCACTTTATCATAGTGCTATTTAGAATAGTACCCAGAGGACATGTACTTCTCCATGCTGCTCCGTTAAGCCAGAAACAGCCGCAATGCTTACTATGGACAGAGTCAAAACCACCTCTTGAAAGCCACTGAAAACATTCATATGCAGCTGTTCCACTGAGTGGCTTCCTAAAAGAGGGCTCTCTGCGCACCCAGCCACTGCCATGCCCACAATGATGCCCACAAAGAAGAAGCTGGCCACAGGAGTGTGGCCATCTTGCTGCAGGCACTTCTCACATTCTGAGGCCTTTTTGTCTCTCTCGGAGGGGACACTGGCTCTGAAACAGAAGAGATGACTGATGGACTTTATAAGAATTGGCTGCCAGCCCCAGCAGCTATTAGGTTTCTCCACTGCTTTAGCTGAGAGATTCTGCAGAAAGATTCTTTCAAGATGCTCATTGCCCTCAGAGGTTACATAATAGCAAGCATCCGAATAAGTGATTACTTGAATTTCCTGAAAAACCATCAAAGCCCAATTCCTGGGCTGGGAGAGAGGAGGGGTTGGGAGGATTTGAAATTTCTGTCTTTGGCAGCTGACAGCTGATTATTAAGAAAGGCAAGGTGTCAGAAGCTTGACACTTTTCCTTATCCCTTTCACTGACTTCGTAGGTGAGCAAATGCCCTTGGCAGCCTTGTGGATGAGCACCGGAACACCAACCTGAGAGGAGAAACCAGTTCAGGAAAGGGATTTATACTCCAAGCTCGCATGAACCTGAGCTCATTTCAGAGGGGACGCCAGTGGGCTGGAAAGGACATGCCTCTGAAATGAGCTCAGACTGACTGTAGGCAAGGGGAAAGTTCTCACATTACAGTGTGTTTGGGGGTGTAAATAGAAGGGGACCCTTGCAAGGGCAGAATGGCTGTAATCTGTCCAGGCTGGGTGCTGCGTGGTTGGAGGAGGGAGTAGGGTAAGGAGGAAGGCCCAAAGTTCTCTGACAAGTTCACAGTCAGCTAAATACAGAGCTGCTCCTTCCAACGGTGTTAGAGGTAGGCACTGCCATTTCTGGGCTGCCCTGGTGAGCTCAGGGATAAAGAATCTGCGTGCCATCGTGAGACACAGGTTTGATCTCTGTCTTAGGAAGATCCCCTGGAGTGGGAAATGGCAACCCACTCTAGTATTGTTGCCTGGAGAATTCCATGGACAGAGGAGCCTGGCAGTCTACAGTCCATGAGGTCACAAAGAGTCGGACAGGATTTAGCGACTAAACCACTGCCATCCCTGCAGGTGCCTATTCATCTGGAGACATTTCCATCAGGTATCAGTGACCCCTGTCTCCATAGGTGGACTTGCACGCATGGACTTGCAAGGCCGTCCATAGGCTGGCTGTCTTACAGATTTCCTCATCAGTCAGAAAGTTGACCAGTCCCAACCATTTCCCTGGAGTCACAGCCTAAGGGAAAAAAAGGTTTTTAGGAATCTTATTTACACATAAATAGAATTTGTGGAGACAAAAAAAAAAAAACCTGAAGGGCTTAATTGTCTTCAGGATCCCTGTGTGATAAACGTGTGATGAGTTACTCCATCACTCAGTCAGTCTCGGAGTGCATGCCCGTGTCCAGAAGTACAGTGGGTGAGACGTGGGAGGCGGTGTCCCCACTGTCCTGGCACCGTCTTCCCAGGGCCTCATTTTAAAAGAGTCATTCTATCAGCTGGGCTGCTTTCCGTTGCTGGTAACTGAAAACTCCAGACGAAACCACCACAGATGACACTGGAATGTGTTACCTTCAAATACAAGAAGTTCGGAAATCTGGCCATCCGATTCCTGTGACTCACTTGGCTTCATTCTTCTCCATGTGCTGGCTTCATCCTCCAGATGGCTGGGAGAGCTCTGAGCTTCACATCCAGACGCAGGGAAGGCAGAATGGTGGGTGTCATTTCTCCCAGCAGCTTCTGCCGAGGAAGGAGGAAGCCTCGCCCAGGAGCCCCATCCTCAGAATTCTCCCCTTGCGTCTCCCCTTGCGTCTCTTACCAGACCCAGGTCACTAGCCTTCCTTTGAAGCGGCAGTGCACAGAAAGACTGGGGTTCCCAGTATTCTCGGGGATCAACTAGCATCCACCACTAGATCTGGAAGTAGAGACAGCTTCTCCTGAAGCACAACATGTGAAAGAAGTATGGAGGCCTGAATAAAGGAGAAAGGAGGAAAGGGCTATCTGGTGGGCCCCCAGTGGTGCCTGCTGTAGGCAGTCATCAAGCATGCTATTAATACATACAAGGGAGGGGGATAGTAATATGTTCTAAATCCCTTCTTGAATTCAGAGTCCACTTCTAAAGGAAGGTTTACAAATGAAAAGTCTTTGAAAGTTAAGGGTCCCTTCATCAGACTCCTGACCAGATTATCAGAGAGCAGAGAGACCTTCAGACCATGTAAAGTATATGCAGCCTCTGCCACCTGCAGGACCCCCAGGGGCAGGGCCTCCTGGGAAGCATGCAGGAGCTTCTGCAAATGCCTCCAGCAGCGGCCTGTGGAGGCTCCTGCAGAGGAACTCACACAAAAGCAATGGCAAGGACTTCCCTGGTGATCCAGTGGTTAAGAATCCACCTGCCAACGCAGGGGACATGGGTTCAATCTCTGGTCCAGGAAGATTTCACATGCCATGGGGGAACTGAGCCTATGTACCACACACAACTACTGAGTCTGCCTGAGAGCCCATGCTCCGCAACAAGAGGAGCCACCACAGTGAGAAACCCACACACCACAACCCGAGAGCAGCCTCGGCACAGTAACAAAGACCCAGCACCGCCAAATATGATAAATTAATTTTTAAAAAGCAATGGAGAGACAAGCCTTGTGGAGCACAATGAAAGAAGATAAGGGAACACAGCTGCTACCCTCTAGACTCCAAAATGTTAACTTGTTCTGTGGCTTTCTGTAGTTAAAAACTGGGTACTCAGAGCAGAAGTTTCAGGAAAACTACTTTTAGCTCAATATAAAATGGAGGTTATCAACAACCAGAACTGCCGAACAATAGTGGAGATGCCCATCAAAAGCAGAGAGAAATTTTCTCTCAAGGAGCACAAAGTATTCAATGCAATCCCTATCAAGCTACCAACAGCATTCTTCACAGAGCTAGAACAAATAATTTCACAATTTGTATGGAAATACAAAAAACCTCGAATAGCCAAAGCGATCTTGAGAAAGAAGAATGGAACTGGAGGAATCAACCTACCAGACTTCAGGCTCTACTACAAAGCCACAGTTATCAAGACAGTATGGTACTGGCACAAAGACAGAAATATAGATCAATGGAACAAAATAGAAAGCCCAGAGATAAATCCACACACATATGGACACCTTATCTTTGACAAAGGAGGCAAGAATATACAATGAATTAAAGACAATCTCTTTAACAAGTGGTGCTGGGAAATCTAGTCAACCACTTGTAAAAGAATGAAACTAGAACACTTTCTAACACCATACACAAAAATAAACTCAAAATGGATTAAAGATCTCAACGTAAGACCAGAAACTATAAAACTCCTAGAGGAGAACATAGGCAAAACACTCTCTGACATACATCACAGCAGGATCCTCTATGACCCACCTCCCAGAATATTGGAAATAAAAGCAAAAATAAACAAATGGGACCTAATTAGCCTTAAAAGCTTCTGCACATCAAAGGAAACTATTAGCAAGGTGAAAAGACAGCCTTCAGAATGGGAGAAGATAATAGCAAATGAAGCAACTGACAAACAACTAATCTCGAGAATATACAAGCAACTCCTCCAGCTCAACTCCGGAAAAATAAATGACCCAATCAAAAAATGGGCCAAAGAACTAAATAGACATTTCTCCAAAGAAGACATACAGATGGCTAACAAACACATGAAAAGATGCTCAATATCACTCATTATCAGAGAAATGCAAATCAAAACCACTATGAGGTACCATTTCACACCAGTCAGAATGGCTGCGATCCAAAAGTCTGCAAGTAATAAATGCTGGAGAGGGTGTGGAGAAAAGGGAACCCTCTTACACTGTTGGTGGGAATGCAAACTAGTACAGCCACTATGGAGAACAGTGTGGAGATTCCTTAAAAACCTGGAAATAGAACTGCCTTATGATCCAGCAATCCCACTGCTGGGCATACACACTGAGGAAACCAGAAGGGAAAGAGACACGTGTGCCCCAATGTTCATCGCAGCACTGTTTATAATAGCCAGGACATGGAAGCAACCTAGATGTCCATCAGCAGATGAATGGATAAGAAAGCTGTGGTACATATACACAATGGAGTATTACTCAGCCATTAAAAAGAATACATGTGAATCAGTTCTAATGAGGTGGATGAAACTGGAGCCTATTATACAGAGTGAAGTAAGCCAGAAAGAAAAACACCAATACAGTATACTAACGTATATATATGGAATTTAGAAAGATGGTAACAATAACCCTGTGTACAAGACAGCAAAAGAGACACTGATGTATAGAACAGTCTTATGGACTCTGTGAGAGAGGGAGAGGGTGGGAAGATTTGGGAGAATGGCATTGAAACATGTAAAATATCATGTATGAAACGAGTTGCCAATCCAGGTTTGATGTACGATACTGGATGCTTGGGGCTGGTGCACTGGGACGACCCAGAGGGATGGAATGGGGAGGGAGGAGGGAGGAGGGTTCAGGATGGGGAACACATGTATACCTGTGGCGGATTCATTTTGATATTTGGCAAAACTAATACAATTATGTAAAGTTTAAAAATAAAATAAAATTTAAAAAAAAAAGGAGCACAAAGTAGAGATCGTGCCAAGGAAACCTTTCCCAAGGTAAAACACAATCAAGGCATTTTAATAATAATACGACCCATTTTAATACCAGCAACTTACAATGCTCACTGAGTACTTGATCAGCATGTATAACAAGTAGGTACTTGAAGCTTCTTAAACCGGGACTCATTGGATAAGAGTCTGCCTGCCAATGCAGGGGACACAGGTTCAATCCCTAGTCCGGGAAGATCCCACATGCCAAGGAGCAACTAAGCCCATGTGCCACAACTACTGAGCCCATGTGCCACGACTACTGAATCCCGCATGCCTAGAGCCTGTGCTCTGCAGTGAGAGGAGTCACTGCATGAGAAGCGCCACAGCTAGAGAGTAACACCCACTCACTGCAGCTAGAGAAAGCCCTCGCACAGCAGTGAAGAGCCGGCACAGTCAAAAGTGATACAAATTAATTAATTAATTAAAAATTTTACAAATAAAGTTTCATAAACCTAAAAAATACTTTCCACTAAAATTTATAACCAGGAAGCTCCAAGACATTGATGAAGTTAGGACATGGGTTCATTTCCACTGTGTGAGTGAAGTGAAGTGAAAGTGAAAATCACTCAGCTGTGTCTGACTCTTTGCAACCCATGGGTTTGTGGAATTCTCCAGGCCAGAATACCGGAGTGGGTAGCCTTTCCCTTCTCCAGGGGATCTTCCCAACCCAGGAATTGAACCAGGATCTCCTGCATTACAGATGGATTCTTTACCAACAGAGCTATCAGGGAAGCCCCTTGTGTGAGTGGGTAAGATACAAAGAATGGCCAAAACTGAACTCATCTTCCCCAAAGTCAGCACTGACTCTCAACTTCCAGCCGCATCACCATTCTCCTTGTCACCCAGGAGTGAGTCCTTGGAGTCAGAGCTCCTTTCCTCTCCTCCCCGCCCCACCTGCAAGCCAGCAAACCCTTTGAACGTGGCCTCCAACATGCCTCTCACAGTCACCACTTCCCCCTTTCTGATTGATCTCTTGGTTTGGAGGATGATTATCTAAATCTATCCCTTGAATTTATGCAATAGCTTCCTAACTTCAGTCTCTGACCCAAATGCACTTCCTAAAGTGCAGCTTCAATGACATCACTCATCTGCTCAAAAATTTCCTGACTCCTTATAACCTCATGGATGGAGCATGCCAGGCCTCCCTGTCCTTCACTATGTCCCAGAGTTTGCTCAAAGTCATGTCCATGTCCACTGATGCCATCCAACCATCTCATCCTCTGGGCCCCGTTCTCCTCCTGCCTTCAGTCTTTCCCAGCATCCGGGTCTTTTCCAGTGAGTCAGTTCTTCACATCAGGTAGCCAAAGTGTTGGAGCTTCAGCTTCAGCATCAGACCTTCTAATGAATATACAGGGTTGATTTCCTTTAGGACTGACTGGTTTGATTTCCTTGCTGCTCAAGGGACTCAAGAGTTTTCTAGCACCAGTTTTAAAGCATCAATTCTTCAGTGCTCAGCCTTCTTTATGGCCCAATGCTCACATCTGTACATGACTACTACCCTTGTATATAATTAATAATTATAAATTTTTGTCCCCTACCCTCATATATAATTGTGGAGCCATTTTTTTTTTTTTACTCCCATTTGGAAGGGGGAAGAATGGCAGACCCACAGCAGTCACTGGTTTACAGGATTCTGAAATCCCACTGGGCAGACATTGTGAAGGCCCCCTAATTCTGGAAGGGTGGACTATACCTTAATTAGACCTGGCTATTCTTGGATAATGTGTGTCTCTGGAGGTTTAGCTGTCCTTACTAAGAGACTGAACAACAAGGGGGCAAAAATCTTATCTCGTTAGTTTATAGGACCAAGGGGGAGTCTACTGAATTAAAAGAAACTATTGAAATTCACTTGGAGATCCTAAACCCAGAGCTGGGTGAAGTAACTGGTAAAACATACAGATGTTTTACCTTAATACCAAAAATTGCCATTCTTGACCAAAATTAGTTTCACCAATCTTGAAGCTTTTTCTTCTGTTCAGTTCAGTCCTCAGTTGTGTACCCTCATTGTGACCCCATGAATCGCAGCACGCCAGGCCTCCCTGTCCATCACCAACTCCCGGAGTTGACTCAGACTCACATCCACCGAGTCAGTGATGCCATCCAGCCATCTCATCCTCTGTCGTCCCCTTCTCCTCCTGCCCCCAATCCCTCCCAGCATCAGAGTCTTTTCCAATGAGTCAACTCTTCGCATGAGGTGGCCAAAGTACTGGAGTTTCAGCTTTAGCATCATTCCTTCCAAAGAAATCCCAGGGTTGATCTCCTTCAGAAGGGACTGGTTGGATCTCCTTGCAGTCCAAGGGACTCTCAAGAGTCTTCTCCAACACCACAGTTCAAAAGCATCAATTCTTTGGCGCTCAGCCTTCTTCACAGTCCAACTCTCACATCCATATATGACCACAGGAAAAACCATAGCCTTGACTAGGACCTTTGCTGGCAAAGTAATGTCTCTGCTTTTGAATATGCTATCTAGGTTGGTCATAACTTTCCTTCCAAGGAGTAAGCGTCTTTTAATTTCATGGCTGCAATCACCATCTGCAGTAATTTTGGAGCCCCAAAAAATAAAGTCTGACACTGTTTCCACTGTTTCCCCATCGATTTCCCATGAAGTGATGGGACCGGATGCCATGGTCTTTGTTTTCTGAATGTTGAGTTTTAAGCCAACTTTTTCACTCTCCTCTTTCACCTTCATCAAGAGGCTTTTTAGTTTCTCTTCACTTTCTGCCATAAGGGTGGTGTCATCTGCATATCTGAGGTTATTGATATTTCTCCCAGCAATCTTGATTCCAGCTTGTGCTTCTTCCAGCCCAGCGTTTCTCATGATGTACTCTGCATAGAAGTAAAATAAGCAGGGTGACAATATACAGCCTTGATGTACTCCTTTTCCTATTTGGAACCAGTTTGTTGTTCCATGTCCAGTTCTAACTGTTGCTTCCTGGCCTGCATATAAGTTTCTCAAGAGGCAGGTCAGGTGATGTGGTATTCCCATCTCTTTCAAAATTTTCCACAGTTTATTGTGATCCACACAGTCAAAGGCTTTGGCATAGTCAATAAAGTAGAAATAGATGTTTTTCTGGAACTCTCTTGCTTTTTCCATGATCCAGCAGATGTTGGCAATTTGATCTCTGGTTCCTCTGCCTTTTCTAAAACCAGCTTGAACAACTGGAAGTTCACAGTTCACGTATTGCTGAAGCCTGGCTTGGAGAATTTTGAGCATTACTTTACTAGCATGTGAGATGAGTGCAATTGTGTGGTAGTTTGAGCATTCTTTGGCATTGCCTTTCTTTGGGATTGGAATAAAACTGACCTTTTCCAGTCCTGTGGCCACTGCTGAGTTTTCCAAATTTGCTGGCATGTTGAGTGCAGCACTTTCACAGCATCATGTTTCAAGATTTGAAGTTTTTTCTTACTTCACCAAAAAAAGCAGGGAATACCTTTTTCCTTAAATAACTGAGGAAGTTTTTACTGAAAATTTAAAGAAAAAACTCTCAAGCTGCTAAATATATATATATATATATTCTTTTAAAGTTTGCACTCCCTCAAGAGAAGGTGACTATAATCCACTGTGAAAAGATCATTGGCAAAGCAGACTGAGCAGAGACAATTCCATGTTTTGACAAACTCCCAGTTCGCATCCCTTTTCCTGAGCACACAGGGAGACCAGTTTTTCTAGCCTCCCTTGCAGTTTGTGGGTCAATAGGACCGGGTTCTCATGAACAGAATGTTTGCAATGGTCAAGTAGGACACTTGCAAGCCTGGCTCTTAAAAGCTTCCGGCAGGATCCTCCTCACACCTCCACTGTTCGCAGCAACCTAAGACTGTTCAGTCAGTCAAGCTCCGAGACAGCCGCTCCAAGCCTCAGAGTAACTGCCAGGCACAGGGCCCCTGCCCTATATACCCCGGTTGGTACACTCTGTGCTTGAGAAAAACTCCTTTTAGCATTTGACATTTCAGAGTCAGCAGAGTAGGTGCTGAGTAGTCCCTACACAATCCCCAACCAGATGTTTCATAAACTGTACTTTTGGTAAAAAAAAAAAAAAAAAAAAAATCCAAAAGAGGGACCTCCCTGGTAGTCTAGAGCTAAGACTCCATGCTCCCAAAGCAGGGGGTGCAGGTCAGGTAACTATAGCCCACAGTCCACAACTAAGACCCAGTACAGTCAGATAAATAAATAAATGCTTTTAAAAATCCAGAAGAAACAGCGTGGTTGAAATTAACCAAATTCATACAGCCTTCAGAAGAGTTCTCCCAGGGTGTCAGGGTTCTCTTACTAATAGAAGTTAGCACGTGTTCTTTCATCTGCAATGTTTTACCTGAATCACCAAAAATTGCCATTCTTCACCCAAAATTGATCTCACCAAGCATGGAGCTTTTCCTTACTTCACCAAAAGAAAACAACAGGGAATACCTTTTCCCTTAAATATCTGCAGAAATTTTTACTAAAAAATATTAAAGTTAAAAAGTACCGAGCTGTTAAAAAAGTCTTTTTTAAGCAGCTCAACTATAAAACTCACAAGCAGAAGCCCAAAAAGAGAAGACTAGTCCACATGTTAGGTTGTCTTTAATTTTTGATTTAAAGTGATCTTTTTTAACATTTGTAAAACATACATCTGATTATGAGAGGTAGGAAAACTTACTAACCTAAAAGATGAATGCAACTTGAAAAACAGCATTGATCTGTTGATCTGTTCTCAAAGAGCAATGTTAGGTGTGTTTAAATACTAAAATCAAGCCAAAAGCTAGTTACTTGAATCACTGAGGTAGCAATTTTTGGATCAAAGTGTCAGGCAACAGTCGCAATTTACAATAGCAGAGACTCCCCTCTCTGCTGGTATGTGGTTTCATGACATCTCTTTGGATTGCCCTTTGGAATCTTAACACCCATGTTACTTTGGAATTACACTTTAACTTCAGTGTGAAAGTGTAAGTCACTCAAAGGCATCCTACTCTTTGCAACCCCATGGACTATACAGTCCATAGAATTCTCCAGGCCAGAATACTGGAGTGGGTAGCCTTTGCCCTCTCTAGGCGATCTTCCCAACCCAGGGTTTGAACCCAGGTCTCCCACATTTCAGGTGGATTCTTTACCAGCTGAGCCACCAGGGAAGTCCCTTGACTTCAATAATCATTACAAACTTTCAAACAGACTTCATTCACATAGACAGAGACTGACCAAAGCAAGTCAACATATGAAGCAAAAAGAGAAAAGAATTAAACCACAAGAATAGAGGGAAAGGAAGAAACTGGGTAAGAACAAAACGAGGGAAGGTGAATAAACAAAGAAATGCATTGTCATTATCCTGGTGCCTGAAGGTGCCAGGAAAAGAAAGGAGGACAGGAAACAATTGAGAATGCCCACATGGAATCGGCTGGGCAGAAACACTCCCTGAGTCTGATGCCCTATGAAAAATTTACATCTCTGGCTTTTGTTTCTGTCTTATGCCTGGTAGGACCACAGAATCTGTGAGTAGGAAGGTCCCAAACACTATACCTGCCCTTATCTGATGCAGAAATGTCCCTGAGATGTTTTCCACTGGAACTGAAGACTGGGTATCCAAGCATCACTAAACTGATGAAATTCCATACGATCCAGAGTAAGATGGAAAATGCCAAACGGGTGTCTGCTTCTCCTTCTTTCTTTCTTCCTTTCCTTCCTTCTTTCTTCTTTTTCTCTTTTTTCTGACTCCCAAGATGTGGGAGTGGTATGTGACACACTTGCTTTCATCCAAGGAGTTTCTCGGCAGTTACAGACTCCCACATTTGAAGTAGAAGTTGAACATGGTCAAAGAAAGGAAGACTGACAGAGAAATGAAAAGCTTAGCAACAAATGCTCTGGAAACTGAACACACAAGACTGTTTTCTTGGGAAACCAGGTTTAGGGCAAGAGCTGGCCCCATCCTGGATTAAAGCCTTTAAAGCTTTAACTGTTATAAATGATCCCTCAGATAACCTCTGAGACCTGTCCTCAGCCCCCTTCTCTGTTCACCCTACACGCTCTCTGCTGAGTTTTACCTCCTACCCTCACTCCACTGGGAAAGTTTAAACTTTCTGAGGGGCAGCAATCAGTAATGACAACTGCCACTGACCCGAATCGCTTTACAAAAGCTACCATGTCAGGAGAAAGTATTCTACACCCTACCAATCTGGGGCTTTCATTCCAAGCAACAATGATCACTAGGAGGAAAAAAATGGTAACACAGATACGTAAAAACATTCTTCTTATTTTCATGACACCAAGGCAACAAGAGACAGGACAGGTTGTAGCACAGAGGAAGTTCCAAGTGTGAAAACTGTTCTGTCCTTTGTCTACAACTCCAAGACTGCCACCCCTATGACGTGCTAACCATCCTGTGACCCTTGCAAATTCCTTTCCAGATCCTTCTCCAGGGCGGGACCAGATTGATCAAAGACCATCCATTTATCATTACTGTTTGATTTATTTGCATTTGACTTGTCTCATTATAATATCATTTTCAAGAAGAGACCTCTAATGCCAATAACCAGGGGCCCAGCAGGTACCATCTACAGTCTATTAAGACCTCTGTCCTCTCTGGTTGCACTTTGAGTGTGTTCCTTGTTTAAGTCACAAGAGTACAAGAATTACAAGATATTATGAGATAGAGTTACAGTAATTTAGATATTCTTTAGCCCCCTCTTCATTATCTTGGTGAACTGAGTATTTCAATCTAACTTAAAAAACCTCAAATACTAAGGTCTCCAAGATCACCTCCCTCCTTTTCACAAGGCATTTTACCCAATACCAAACAGCAATATTTATAGAGCCATATATTACTATTACTTCAAATCTATTAAAGCAGATGTCCTCCTTTTCTTTGTCAGAATCTATCACTATCCTAGCAAACTCATCCAAGTATGGTTTCACTATTGTCCTCAGATGGATGATGTCCATGTCTATATCTGCAGCACAGATCTTTCTTCTAAATGCCCGCCTCTATTTTCAGCTATTTGTCTGACATATCCCTGAGCCATCTTGCTTAGCTTGGCTTCCCTGGGAAGCAGAATCTGAGGTGGAGATCTCCACGTGGTGGTTTATTGGGGGTGCCCTTAAGAACACCACCTGGGAAGGAGTGATGTCTGCAGGGTTGCACAAGGAGAGGTTGAACTGTGTTGCAGCCCCAACAAAGACTCAGTCCCATAGGAACCTGACGACCCTTCAAATCTGTTCCAAATTGGGCCAAGGAAGCTCAGACTTCATACCCCAAGATCTACCCACCCTTGGTTGTAGGTCACCCCCAGGGAAGGGGCATAATCTTGAGTGAAAGCAAGTCCCTTTATGGCAATTCCCACGTTGGAATTCAGCCATGAACCACGGCAGCCAATTTCCCAGACCGCTGGGAAAATGCATATCCAGCAGGTTTATCTCCCCCTGATGACTAGAGGTTGATGCTCCTGCCAACACCGTGACTTCTTCCCTTGCCTCATGCTATCCTGGCACGAGGAGCCTGAAGTAACTAACGGCTGTCATGGCTTGAAGTTTCATAGAGACTCTTCTTGTGTTTCCCGATGGAAACATGTCCTTCTGGGAACCACAACTTCTAAACCTATGGAGAACAGAGTTGCGGGGATGAGAAACAGAAATTCCCTAAGTGGTTCACTGAAGTGATGCCAAGATCACTTCTACTTCTACCCTCAAGTATTCTGCCTTCTCTGGTCACAGCACCGTGTACTAGCTGTTGATATAGAATGTCTATTGCATCCAGGAGGATGACCCCATCCTTGCACACTATCATCTCAAAGTTGGTGCCACAGCTATGCCTTTGAAAGGCCATTCTCTTGCTGTCTTTGGCTGCAGCTTCCAGGTGGCATGGTACATTAGGGATGGAGGTACAATATGTGGTGGGAACAGTGGAGCCTATGGTCAGGGCTGTATTGCTTCACTTCCTTTGCTGTAAAGTAGGTGTGGATGGCACACCGCAGAATGAACCATCTTCATCTGCATCACCTGCATAGTCCTGGCACTGCATCCTCTGGCACAAAGTATCATTATTCCAGAATATATTCAAAGCATCCTCCGGGAGCAGAAATTCCTCTCCAAGATCAGTCATTTTTAATGGCATTACTATATAGAAATAACAATATGTTATACTGCTGCTGCTAAGTCACATCAGTCGTGTCTGACTCTGTGCGACCCCACAGATGGCAGCCCACCAGGCTCCTCTATCCCTGGGATTCTCCAGGCAAGAATACTGGAGTGGGTTGCCATTTCCTTCTCCATTAATATACAGTAAGACAAAAAAATCAGATGACTTTTCAAAAAAAAAAAAGCAGACAACTTCAAATAAATGTGATGTTTTAGCAGATTGATCTGGACTGGATACCCAAAGTCCCAGGGATGTGTGTACACTGTCCTTTATCCTTAAAAATTATGTAAGGGAAGGAAGCACTGATGTGGGAATGAGCGCTGGAGTAGTAAATCAGGAGATCTGAGACCTCGAAACTGGATTTTCAATTGATAATGATGTAATTTAGTTAGAACATTGAGCAACTTAATGTTTCCTGCAATAGCAACCTCTGTTTCCTCATCTATGACCCTACCTATGAATATCTTTTCCATGGCTTTTCTTGGATATCTCAAAAGAACCTCAAATTCAACATGTCCAAAACCCATGTCATGATTATTCCCCCACAATCCAGTGTTGTTGTTTTTTTAACATTTTCAATCCCTGAAAATGACACCACCACCCATTCAGTCACTCAGGTCAAAAATCTAATTCCCTTTGACATCTATTTCTTCTTCAATCCCACTATTAAGTCTATCACCAAGCCCAGCTGATTTTACCTCCTAAAATCAGGCTAGGTGGCTCTAGGAATTTCACTGGCTCCAGTCCATCTCTTCCACTACCACCAACACCCCCCACCCACCCCAGTCCTGGCCACTTCTTATCTGGACCAATGTGTGATCCTCCCAACTGCTCTACCTGAGTTTACTCTGCCCCCATCCCCTTCTCCTAAGATTCTGGGCAGTTAAGCTAAATACCCCACAGATGCGTGCACACATACACACACATACACACCTTGTCCCTAGTACAACCAGAGTAACCTTTTGAACAGCAAATCCCATCCTGCCATCACTGCCTTCTTGTCAAACATGACCTACGAGGCAGGACACAGCCAGGCCCCTGCCTGCCTCTCCAGTCTAGTCTGAAATCAAGCTCCCACTCACTGCCTTTCGGAAATGCTCCTCTGTTATGGGCTGAACTGTGCTCCCCCTCCTCCTGACCTACTGAAAATTCAAGTGTTAAAAGTCCTGATCCCCCAGTAGCTCAGAACGTTGCTGTATTTGGAGATCAACTTTAAAAAAGTAATTAAGTAAAGTCATGTGGGTGGGCTCTAATCCAACCTGACCAGCACCCTTATAATAAGGGGAAACTGGTACACAGTCACGCACAGAAGAAAGGCCGGGCAAAGACAGAGAGAGAAGATGGCCATCTATAAGCAAGGAGAAGAAACCAACCCTGCTGACACCCTGACCTCTGACTTCCAACCTCCAGAACTGTGAGACAGAAATTACTGTTGTGTAAGCCACCCAGTCTAGGATATTTCAGTACAGTGGCCCAGCAAACATCTTACCTAAACAAAATTCCTAAATCACATCCAAAAATAACAGCTATCAGTTTCAGAGCACATGCCCCAGGCCAGGGTCTGCCCTTGACCCTCTGTTACATTCTCTCCTTTTACTCTAACGAGAACCACTGCTCCCTGATGAGGAGGAACCTCAGCAGCTCCTGGATCTGCAAGGAGCACCTGGACTCAGAGCCTCTGCTCAGACACTCATGCCACGGCTTCCTGAGAAAAACTTGTCCAGTGTTTCTGGAATTCTTGGGGATAATCTGGATCATTGCTTAAAGTGTGAGTGTTATAAAAAGCTGAGTCTCCCTTCCACGTGGGAGCTGAAGAGCGGCTCTCAGCCCAGCTGGCGGAACCCACCTCAAGGGTTCACCATGGTGGCCATGGAAGGAGGAGGCAGGCAGTAGGGATGGGGAGAGTCTTTCCATGGGAAAGCTGTGTGATCTGTGTCCCCACCATGCTCCCTCCATCCTGCCCTCTTCCTCTCTATCTGAAGGCAGGCCCTCAACAAATGGAGAGCGAGGTGGCCTGTCAAACCGTCAGAGGACTTAAAATACTGTATTAACACTGAGCCTCAGGAGGAACACTTAAAATACATGTCGTTCTGAATTTGCCTGGGAGAGTAATAATGGCTTTAACGTATTGCTTGAAAGTTTGGAGTTAACGGTCCTGTCAGCCTAGGCCTGAAAGTTACTTCTATCTGTGAGAATTTGGGCAAGCCATTTGAATTCTTTAAAGTCAGTTTTGCTCAGTCAGACAGGCGCGGAGATGCTTCTGGAAGCAACATCGTGATGGCTGCCCAAGGAGAACCCCAAGTTCAGTTTAAACTGGTATTGGTGATGGCGGTACTGGAAAAACTACGTCCGTGAAACGTCATCTGACTGGTGAATTTGAAAAGAAGTACGTAGCTATCTGGGGTATTGAGGTCCATCCTCTTGTGTCCCATACCAACAGAGGACGTATTACGTTCAAAGTATGGGATACAGCTGGTCAGGAGAAATCGGGTGGACTGAGAGACGGCTATCATATACAAACTCAGTGTGCCGTTACAATGTTTGATGTAACATCAAGAGTTACTTACAAGAAAGTGCCTAACCGGCATAGAGACCTGGCACGAGTGTGTGAGAACATCCCGATGGTGTTGTGTGGCAACCAAGTGGACGTTAAGGACAGAAAGGTTGAGGCAAAGTCATCTGCCTTCCACCGAAAGAAGACTCTTCAGTACAATGACATTTCTGCCGAAAGTGACTACAGCTTTGAAGAGCCCTCCCTCTGGCTTGCTAGAAAACTGATCGGAGACCCTAACGTGGAGCTCGTTGCCATGCCTGCTCTTGCCCCGCCAGGGGTGGTCAGGGACCCAGCCTTGGCAGTGCGGGACAAGCAGGGCTTAGAGGTTGCAGAGATGAAGATGACGGCCTGTGGGAAGGTGAGGCTGGGGCCCAGCGTCAGAAGTCTTGTTTCATAGGCAAGTGTCCCATGAGGTCAGCGGTGCAGCGTGTTTGCCACTTTATTACATAGCTAAGCAGAACGTGTGCTTAATGTTTGAATGCTGAAGGAGGTGGATGGGCTTTGGAGTGAATGTGGCAGTTAAAAAAAAAAAAAAAACTTTCATTTTTGGACCTGCAGATTTAGGTGATTTGGAACACAATTGTTCCTCCTTGAGTTTCAAATGTAAAACTGCTATAGTCACATGACATGGAGAAAGAAATGGCAACCCACTCCAGTGTTCTTGCCTAGAGACTCCTGTGGACAGGGGATCTTGGTGGGCTGCTGTCCGTGGGGTTGCACAAAGTTGGACACGACTGAAGCGGCAGCAGCAGCAGCAGCATAGTCACGTGACATTATGGAGAGGTGAAATCTTGTTTGTTACTGTCATTCCCATTCCTTTTCGTTTAGACTCAGAATAAAGTTTTATTTCAAATATCTAAAAAGGAAGTCAAAATAAATAAATAAAAAGGAAGTCAGTTTCCTCACCCCTACAATAAGAAGAGTAATTATAGTAACATTATTATAGGAATATCATAGTAATTAGAGATAATATATGTAAAGCACTTACACAATATTTGACATATGCCTGTGTGCGAAGTCACTTTAGTCATGTT
The DNA here is from genome assembly GCF_019923935.1 of Bubalus bubalis. Classification (NCBI taxonomy): domain Eukaryota; kingdom Metazoa; phylum Chordata; class Mammalia; order Artiodactyla; family Bovidae; genus Bubalus; species Bubalus bubalis. The sequence continues at coordinate 98,781,422 of NC_059167.1, read as the reverse complement.
CGACTCTTTGCACCTCTATGGACCATAGCCCGCCAGTCTCCTCTGTCCATGCGATTCTCTAGGCAAGAATACTGGAGTGGGTTGCCATGCCCTCCTCCAGGGCATCTTCCTGACCCAGGACAAACCCGTGTTTCTTGTGTCTACTGCATCGGCAGGCACCACTATCACCACTGGGGAAGCCCATAGAGTCAGCTTAATAAATAGTATGTTATTAGAACTAATGAGAGAGCATGTGACCATGCTTGCATGTGAGATCTGTTTACTACATTGTAGCATAATCTCTTATCTCTCCCGGACATTGTCAGTGCTCCCTGCACGTCCTCAGTCTCCCTCCTCTTTTCTGACTGCTCTTCTCCTGGCCACTGTGTTCTTTGGCCTCTGACAGCCTGCACCTGGACCTCTCTTAGGTGACACCTCAGGCTACTGGAGTCTGGAGAATGACAGGTACAGTATGAAAGTCCAGCTCTCTTGCCTTGTGTGAGGACAAACTCTGAGTTCCCTGGTGGGATCAAGCTGAAATGCCATCCTTGCTTTTCTCTTTCACCCTCCCCATCTTGCCTCTCCACCCCCTTAGTGGTTTTTCCTGGGATTATTTCCTCAATAAATCTCCTGCATGTCGACCTTGGTCTCAGAATCTGCTTCTGGGAAGCATAGGCCATCCTGCTGGTACTAGAAAGAAGACTCGAAGCCTTTTCAAGGATCCAACTCTAAACCCTGCAGAAGAGGCAGGAGGCAACTCTTGAGGAGATGGAGCTCAGGCGTTCAGCCTCTCTAGGCTCACAATGCTGGTCCTTCACCAACACAACTAGAAAGTAAAAATGACGTGGGTCAAAATACTCCGTTCAAATCATCACATTTGAAATTGGAAATTTGAGAAACAGATGTTCTTCTCCTTTCAGCTTTTTCCTGAGCCTTAGCGCTTCTGTCTGTGAAACGTTTATACTAAAGAAGTTTCACAGGGAGTTTATGGGGATGCATGTACTTGTATCTTAAAGAAAATATTTTTCAGTTACTGTATTTTCTTTCTGTATCATCACCTTCTCCCCTTTAGTCCACTGTCATGAAAGATGCTGCAACAAGTCCCAACCAGCACATGGTCAGCTAGAGCGTGGAAGCAGTCAAGCCATGGAAAATACACAGGGTCTCCACCATCAGAGTGACCAGGCCACCAAAGTCTACACCATCACAGACACTGAGACCACCAAGGAGCTGTTCTTTCTTCCCATTCGTCCATCCAGATTCATGCTTACTGAATGCTCTCTGTGCACCAAGCACCCTGCCCTCTGCAGCAGTCAGCAAAACTGACCATCTTTGACCTCATGGTTAAAGACAAAAAGTTGATAACCAAACAAAGAAACACACTAACTACTCTAGATGCCAACAAGGAAAAAGCCCAGGGTGCCAGAAAGCACATCATAGGGATCTGACCTATGGGAGTGGAGTGAAGGAAGGCGACCCTGAGAGAGCTGGAGAGGGATGGGAGGAAGGTAGGCAGACAAGTGTTGAAGGAACCACGTACAAAGGTCCTGAGGCAGCAGAGGGCTGCACATTAGAGACAGTAAAAAAAAGCTGAGGGGGTTAGAGCACAATGTCAATGAACATGGTGGGAATCAGTGCTGGAGAGGTGACATGAAGCCCAGTGACATAGGACCAGAGGCCACCAAGCACCATCCTGCCTAATGGTACCCCCCTCACCCCTGGGATGCATGACCTGCCCTCCCTAACAGGTCTGCCTGGTCTCTGAAATATAGTTCTTTCCCAGGCCCTTCCTGGTTTCACCCACATCCAATTTTCTGATATTACCTAAGCCTGTATTATACTATGAATTGATACAAAGAATGTGGGGCTCTGATGGTGGAGGGGAGCTCCTAACAGCGAGGGCACAGAATTTCAGCACAGCACACTGTAGTCAAACCATCAACAACCTTTTTTTTTCTCCAGGGATAGTGATTGGGGTCCCTGTTGAGGACCTGTGAATTAGGTCCCCTCCTTTCCTAGAGTGGCTTCCCTGGTGGCTCAGACCATAAAGAATCTGCCTGCAATGCAGGAGATGCAGGAGACACATGTTCGATCCTTGGGATGGTAAAATCTCCTAGAGGAGGGCATGGCAACCCACTCCTGTAATCTTGCCTGAAGAATCTCGTGGACTGCGGAGCCTGGCCAGCTACAGTGCATGGGGTCGCAAAGAGTCAGACACGACTCAGTGACTAACATTCTCACTTTCACTTTGTCCCAGAGTAAACAACATAAACTCCACTGCAAGATTCCTCTGGTTTGCTGATAAATTCAGATCAGAACACTTATCAAGAGAACTCCAAGCACCAATATTTTTTTTTAATATCACGAGTGGCATTCAGCATAAATGTTAAAAAAAATGCAACTTTGCCAATAATAACCAACATAAATGTGAAGGACTCTCTCTTGACAGTAGATAATGTCTGTGATGATGAAGAAGGTTCAAGGGAAAGCAGAGATGAAAAGGAATCCAGGAGAGGAGCGGACCTTGAGTTTCAGCGCCCACGAAAGACTCACTCCAGTCAGTTTAAACTCCTCACGTTATGTTTCAGGGACAGGGACATTAGTGAAGCCAGTGAAGCAAACCACAAAACCCCCAGTGGGACCGAGGCAGCCCCCTATCCATGCCCAACGGCTGCCCTGTCCCTAGCCAGGGCTGCATCAGGCTGACCTCTTCTACTTGAGTCCCACCAGTGCACCCGGCTGGACCCAGGCCACTGGAGGTAAGGTCAAGATCACTGCAGGCTTCTGTTTCATAAATAACTGTGCTGCTCAAGAGACGAAGGAAAGGAGAAAAAACGGTAACTGTACAAAGATACCACTTTGTCAGATTCATTCGAAATTTGAAAAAAGAAAAAGACGAAAGGACAGAGGTTTTTTCAGTCCCTAAAGACAAGCAATAGAGATTCACGTGCTCATGGCACTGAACTTTCATTTTGAACCAAAGCTTCTCTTTTCCACTCTCAGTTTAAAAAGCAGCTCATATAGATAAGCCTCAAATATTTCTAATTCATAGTGTGCTTCACGAGGCTTGCCCGTGATGAGACACACACACTGCAGCTCACCCTGTCTTCACTGACGGGATTATCCAGCAGGGGATTCTCCAGGCCCCTTGGCAACCCTGTGCTCAGCCATGTCGCTTCTTCTCCTCACTCCCCACAGCAAGGGTCAGCCACAACCGGCCAGAGTGAGCCCAGGAGGCCCCCCTGGCTCTTCTGGGAAAGCCAGTGCTTTCATCCACACTGAAGCTTCCCCTGCCACTCGCGCCCACAACCCAGAATCACGTGACAGCGGGATTCTGAAGGGGTCAGCCCCCAAAGTAAGCATGGTACCACATGCCAGGCATTTCAGAAAAACCAAGTACAGCACAGGGGACTCTACTCAGTGCTCTGTGGTGACCGAAAAACAGAGCAAAATCAGGCAATGGGTCAAAAAAATGTTTATGTAATATATGGAATCTAGAAAAATGGTACTGATAAACCTATTTGAAGACAGGAAAGAGACGCAGACATGAAGAATGGACTTGTGGACACAGTGAGAGAAGGAGAGCATGGGATGAATTGAGAGAGGAACATTGAAACACATACATCACCATTTGTAAAATAGCTAGCTAGTAGGAAATTGCCATATAACACAAGGAGCTCAACCCAGTGATCTGTGACAACACAGAGAAGTGGGATGGGATGGGGGAATGGAGGCGGGGGTAGTGGGGGGGAATGGGAGGGAGGTTCAAGAGTAAGGGAACACATGTTATACCTATGGCTGATTCATGTTGCTGTATGGCATTGTAAAGCAATTATTCTCCAATTAAAAATTAGAAAAAATAGTAAAAACAATTGAGTATGGGGAAACAGTGTCAGACTTTATTTTTGAGGGCTCCAAAATCACTGCAGATGGTGACTGCAGCCATGAAATTAAAAGACACTTACTCCTTGGAAGGAAAGTTATGACCAACCTAGATAGCATATTCAAAAGCAGAGACATTACTTTGCCAGCAAAGGTCCGTCTAGTCAAGGCTATGGTTTTTCCAGTGGTCATGTATAGATGTGAGAGTTGGACTGTGAAGAAGGCTGAGCACCAAAGAATTGATGCTTTTGAACTGTGGTGTTGGAGAAGACTCTTGAGAGTCCCTTGGACTGCAAGGAGATCCAACCAGTCCATTCTGAAGGAGATCAGCCCTGGGATTTCTTTGGAAGGAATGATGCTAAAGCTGAAACTCCAGTACTTTGGCCACCTAATGAGAAGAGCTGACTCATTGGAAAAGACTCTGATGCAGGGAGGGATTGGGGGCAGGAGGAGAAGGGGATGACAGAGGATGAGATGGCTGGATGGCATCACTGACTCGATGGACGTGAGTCTGAGTGAACTCCAGAAGTTGGTGATGGACAGGGAGGCTTGGCGTGCTGTGATTCATGGGGCTGCCAAGAGTCCGACATGACTGAGCAACTGAACTGAATTGAATGCTTCCCCAAACTCTCTGAGCTTGACTGGGGCTCTGTACCCCCAGAGGAAGTAAATTTAGGAGAAATCATATGCTTTCTTGACCTGAGGATGGGAAACAGAAAGAAGACGATGACAAAAAGGGGTCAGAGAGCAGCAGCTGCTGAAGGACATCAGTGCAAGCTGTGGGTGGAATCAATGGTTTAAAGTAAAGCTTGAAAAACAGGAAAAGTAGCCAGAGCTGAGTAAGGCTCTGAGCGCCAGCTTGATCTTGTTGAGTTCACACAAGGGGCAGCCTCTAGAGCAGGGGTCCCCAACCTCTGGGATCTAATGCCTGATGATCTGAGGTGGAACCGATATGATAATAATAGAAATAGAGTGCACAATAAATGTAATGCATTTGAATCATCCCTAAACCATCCCCAGGGTCTGTGGAAAAACTGTCTTCCACAAAATTGATCCCTGGTGCCAAAAATGCTAGGGACCACTGCTCTAGAGCACCATGGGTTCGTGCGTGCTCAGTTGCTCCAGGGGTGTCTGACTCTTGGCCACCCTTTGGACTGTAGCCTACCAGGCTCATCTACCCATGGGATTCTCCAGGCACCAATACTGGAGTGGGTTGATGTATGGCAAAAACCAACACAACATTGTAAAGCAATTTTTCTCCAATTAAAAATTACCATGCCCTCCTCCAGATCTTCCCCACCCAGGAATCAAACCCATGCCTCCTGTGGCTCCCGCATTGCGGTGGATTCTTTACCAGCTGAGCCACCAGAGAAGCCTCAGAGTACTAGAGTGGGTAGCCTATCCCTTCTCCAGCACATCTTCCCGACCCAGGAATTGAGCCAGGGTCTCCTGAATTGCAAGCGGCTTCTTTACCAGCTGAGCTACCAGGGAAGCCCCTAGAGCACCATATGGATGCTATAGTCCGCTGGTATGCCAAGCACTATTTAAAATGCTTTATCTGCATGTGGCCATTTATTTCTCACCATAACCCCACAAGATTGGTACTTTCATTACCCCTAGATCACAAATGAGGAATCTGAGGCTCTGAAGGGTCAAATTGCTCCAGGTCACACAGCGAGAGAGCACAGACCATCAGACCCTGGACTGCCGGCCCACAGCAAAGCAGCATCTTGTCCATCTCTGCAGCCTGGCTGCCACAGCAGAAGGTCAGCAAACTACCTGGAACCGAAACGCCACAGCCCCACCTACCGCCGGCTCCCAGCGCTAGAGCCCCAGGGGAGTTGACAACACGCGCCTGCTGGTCGGAAGAGTAAGTGGGGGAGGGGGACAAGGAGTGACACAAGGCCCCCTTTGTTCCAGGAGAGAGTAGACTTAGGCCAAGTGGCTCCCAGGCCCTTTGATGCAGCGGAAGGCCCGACTCCCAGGAGGGGCCAGCTCCCAGCCGTCACACCCGCAGAGCAGAGCATGGCACTCCCGGAGGCCAGGCAGAAGCCGTGACTCTGGTGAAGGGAGAACTGAGAGTCCCTCTGTGAGGAGTCTTCCCCTCCACCGCAGGCTGGGTGCTGAAGAAGCTGACAGGGCCAGGCCACAGGAGGCCACCGCTCGGGCCCCCACTTCTCACAGCCCGGGCTCTGCAGAGAGGCAGCCTCGGGGAGCAGACAGAGGCCTGAAAGGCCGAGGAGACCCATTGCTGGCCGCGGAGACTCCAGCCTCGGAGATGCTCCACAGATGCCCCGTGAAGAAATGAACAAAGTAGGGGATTCAGAAGTGCAGATGACTACATGCAAAACGAGCTGCAAGGAGGAGCATGAGGAATAGAGCCAATATTTTATAAAATAATAATATTTTACAAACGACCTATAGCCTTTAAAATTGTGAATCACTGTGCCATATACCTGAAAGTTACATAATATTGTATGTACATCAACTAGACCTCAATCCCAAACATCCATTCTGTAAAAAAAGAATTGAACAACTTGCAAACAAGACCTCAGACCCCAATGTGTTTGCCTCAGAACATCACGTGAAATATTGGAATTACTGAATCTAGAAAAATAGTACAGATGAACCTCTTTGCAGGGCAGGAAACAGAGACGCAGAGAACAGACGTGGACACGAGGCGGGGGAGGGAAGGTGGATGAACTGGGAGACTAGGGTGGACGTGGATCCATGATAACGTCTGAAACTGACCGTGGGAGCTGCCCTATAGCCCAGGGAGCTCAGTGCCTGTGCCCTGACAGCATGGACGGTGGGAGGGGGAAGAAGCATGGCGGCAGGGAGGAGCCAGAGGCAGGAACACATGCAAACATATGGCTGATTCGCTTCATTGTACACCAGGAGCGGACACAACATTGTAGAGCAACTATACCCTAATAAATTTTTTTAAAACTTTAATAGTAAATTTTAAAAAATTAAACTGGCCTCACCCGAGCTCACACGGGTCTGTGACAGAAACAAGGTCAGAAGCCCAAGCTCCAGGTATCCCTCCAATAGCCCCCTCTCCCCGACAGGGTTCCCACACTTGCCTGAGCAGGAGTCACCTGGGCACTTGTTTTAAACATACAAATTCTTGAGCCTCACTGGATATTTACTGAACCTGAGTCTCTAGGGTCCAAGGCATAGGTGTTTTATTTCATAAGGAGTACAGGTCCTTGTAAGAGCAGACATGTCTGTGAAACAGCAATAGTCTAGAACCTTCTTCCAACAGCCTTTCTGACAGGAGAGCCTCAACCAGTGTAACAATTTTGAAAGCTATTTCCTAGTTCAAAAGAACGTTGAGTGGTTTCAGGTTTTAAAAAACTTAAAATACAATACAATGGGAAAGTCATCTTTGAGAGAAGGATAGAATTAAATGCAAATGGAACACTTAGCAATTATTTTCAAAAGCCAGATGATTTTCAAAAAAACACCCAGCACGGCAGACCCTGAGGGCATCCATTGTGCTAATAAATTTGCTAATAAAGAAGACTTATTTGGAATTCAAAGAAAAGTCAAACAATAAGCTGACTTGAGACCTGGCTGTATTTTTAGAGATTCTGCTTTCTTAGGAATTTTAGACCTAAAATTAGGAAAAGTCAGTGAATCCCCTGAGTAATTGTTGAGTCACTCAGTCGTATCTGACTCTTTGCAACCCCATGAACTGCAGCACGTCAGGCTTCCCTGTCCTTCATCATCTCTCAGAGCTTGTTCAAACTCATTTCCAGTAAGTCAGTGATGCCATCCATTCATCTCATCCTCTGGTGTCCCCTTCTCCTCCTGCCTTCAGTCTTTCCCAGTATTAGTGTCTTTTATAATGAGTCAGCTCTTCGCATCAGGTGGCCAAAGTACTGGAGCTTCGGCTTCAACATCAGTCCTTCCAATGAATATTCAGGACTGATTTCGTCTAAGATGGACTGGTTGGATCTCCTTGCAGTACAAGTGACTCTCAAGAGTCTTCTCTAGCACCACATTTCAAAAGCATCATTCTTAGGCATTCAGCCTTCTTTATGGTCCAACTCTCATTACTGGAAAAAACATAGCTTTGACTATACAGACTTTTGTCAACAAAGTAACGTCTCTGTTTTTTAATATGTTGTCTAGGTTGGTCATAGCTCTTCTTCCAAGGAAAAAGCGTCTTTTAATTTCATATCTGCAGTAACCATCTGCAGTGATTTTGGAGCCCAAGAAAATAAAATCTCTCACTGTTTCCATTGTTTCCCCATCTATTTGCCATGAAGTGATGGGAACAGATGTCATGATCCTCATTTTTTGAACGTTGAGATTTAAGCCAGCCTTTCACTCTTCTCTTTCACATTCATCAAGAGGCTCTTTAATTCTTTGCTTTCTGCCGTAAAGGTGGTATCATCTGCATATCTGAAGTTATTTATATTTCTCCCAGCAATCTTGATTCCAGCTTGTGCTTCCTCCAGCCCAGAGTTTCTCATGATGTACTCCACATATAAGTTAAATAAGCAGGGGGACAATATACAGCCTTGACGTACTCCTTTCCCAATTTGGAATCAATCTGTTGTTCCATGTCCAGTCCTAACTGTTACTTCTTGACCTGCATACAGGTTTTTCAGGAGGCAGGTAAGGTGTTCTGGTATTCCCATCTCTTTAAGAGTTTTCCACAGTTTCTTGTGATCCACACCATGAAAGGCTTTAGCGTAGTGAATGAAGCAGATGCTTTTCTGGAACTCTCTTGCTTTTTCCATGATCCAATGGATGTTGGCAATTTGATCTCTGGTTCCCCTGCCTTTTCTAAATCCAGCTTGAACATCTGGAAGTTCTCAGTTCACATACTGTTGAAGCCTGGTTCTGACAAAGTAACTGAGAAAGGTCTTGATCGCACCCTACCTCATGAAAGGCTCCATCATTCAGGCCCTATGAGACAGTAGATACAAGACTCTTTCTGTCTCCTCGTTGGCCTGCAAGAGGCTGGGTGAGGGAGTTCTTGAGAAAAACAGGCAGAATTAGAGAGTTTCTTTTCGGTCTCCATAACTATGTGTCCTTGGGCAAGTAACTTAAACTCTCTGAGTCTTGACTTCATTGCTTATATATTAGTGTAATAATGAAAGCTCATTCTCAGGGTTGTTTTAAGTATGAAATGAAGGAAGGTAGCACAGTGTCTGCACATAGTCAAAGCTCCACGAGTATTATGTTAGCCAGTTTCATTACTATGTTTGTTGTGACGCCTCAGTGTTACTCAGCTTCTTAATTAGCACTGGCTTCATGTGGTCAGTCACCTGCTGCTAAAAATATTTTCTATTCCTGGCTTCCAAATTTGCTTGTATACCTGACATCTGAATTTTTACCCAGATCTAGTAGCATTATCCCCAACAGCATCACAGCTTTTTTAAAACTGTCTCTCCAACCAATACATTGCTCTGCATTGCCCCATGATAAATAAGTGCTGAAGGGGAATGGACTGGATTTTCCCACATTTAACTATGCTAAAGAGTCAGATCTTACAGATAATAAGTACATTTCCAGTGGTGGGATTCCCTCATTGACCATCCAGCCAAGTCCTACTTTTCCTTTAAAACCTTTTATGTGAGGTCTTTCTTCCCAACAGATGTGATAGGATGGCACATCACTGATGACCCAAATTCACATTCATTTACTCACTCACTCAAAGATTTACCAAATACCTACTATCTACAACAATGCTTTCATCTGTAGCTTTCATGTGGAACTCTCTTGTTGTCAGTAATTACTATTACATTATTTCTGCTGCTGCTAAGTCGCTTCAGTCGTGTCCGACTCCTAGCGACCCCAGAGACGTCAGTCCACTAGGCTCCTCCATCCATGGGATTTTCCACACTAAATTATAACTGTGGAGAGCTTACCATTAGAGGCCATGCTGAATTCCTCCCTAAATCCCTAGAGCCCAGCAAGTGCTTTCCATACAGCAGACTTCCAGGAAAACATTTCTCACTGACCATGATGCAGATCCGTATCCACGGGGGGCAATTCCCTTCGAGGTAAAGAAGAGTCGGTGCTCAACCAGCCAGCTTGGGCTTGCTAGCAAGTGTGTGACCTTAAGATAAGTCACTGTGTCTCTGAGATCTGCCTCAAGACTTGATGTAGGTTAGGTCCATGTACTTCTAAAGCTTAGTTACTTCATCCTGGGCCTCAGAATTTCCACTAAGAATTCTCCTCTCTGGATATCGCAACATAAAGGAAAGACAAGGGACAAAGAGACCAATATCCTCAGAGAATGGTTTCTGCATTTTCCCAGTGAGGTCCCATATTCTATTTTATTTTATTAAAAACTTAAAAACATTCTGCTGATAATCTTATCCACCTCCCATCTCGCTCTTTATCCTTTCCTTTCCCCCCCTCCCACAGAAAAAGACAAAACATGTTAAGACCAAGTTGACTCCAGTCAGCACCACTTTCAGCATTCCCTAAGAACAATGAACTTAGTAGTTGGCCAGCTACCAAAGATAAGAAAATTACAAAAGTCAAAAGAATCTGTCGTGAAGAAATCTGTCGTGAAGCAGATCCTGTCGTGTCCCTGCCTGTCTGATTTGTTCCACTTTTTACCCAGATTTGACATCATGGAGACATATTTTTACTCTGCTTATATTTTCTGACTTCAAAAGCAACTCATAAAAAATAAAATAGAAATTTTAAAAAGCGTAAGCTTTGGGTGATGGGAGTTTCATTAAGGCATATTTGTTACTTGGACTTGGTATCATAAACTGTAGTTGAGTTTGATATTTGCCTTCTTTCATTAACTTTCCTAGGCCTCTAAAATGTAGAAATTCACCCATATTTCTCTCTTCACTCATAGATATTTTCCAGTGATATCTTAATGTGGTGAATAGATTACTGTGGAAGTTGTCTGAATTGCATAGCCTCATTGGAGACCTAGGCGAGTCTCTTTGGAGCCACTGGTCTTAACACTGTGCTGGGAAGGCACCCTGTACCCTGCTCCCTGCTCACAGCCCTGTCCTTGGGAACTGTCGGTCCTGAGGCAGACAGAACAGGCTGTAGGTGGATTTCTACAAAGTCAGCACCTTGGCTAGAGAAGCAAAGCACAGGTTGTGCCCAAGGTGGGTGAAAAGCATCTTTGAACTTCAAGTACAGCACACGGCACTCTCATAAAGTATTACTGTACTGCTCTCAGATAACCAGTGATGCATTTGATTCCCACTCAAGCTGCCCAAAAAGTCAATGATGAGAAAGTTTGGCCATTAGCTTGGGTACTGCAAATGCAAGAAAATCACAGGAAGTTCATAGATCCTCAACCTACTGGATGTTTTATGCTCGAAGAACATGAGCTTCTATTTCTATTTCTATTCAAACAAATTAAGCTATAGACTCCAGTTCCTGCAGCTGGAGCTATCTTATGGCTTCATAACTTCTTTTTGCTTCTCTTGGTTTAAAGTCTTGTTGTGAGGGTGGATTGGACCAAAGGACCTTCTACTCCCCTCAGAAACACCTCACCGAGAATAGAGAAAGACTTCTCAATCATTTTCCTAAAAACTAAATGAGCACTTGATGCTGAGAATAGAAACATTATTTTTACTGTTCTATCCCAATTAATGTACTCTTGTCTTGCCTGGTAGTGACATCTGTAATGTGATTTTAAAGCCATGAACTGGACACAAGGTCCCTAAATTTAATAACTGAGCTCCACAGACAAAAACGATAGGGGAAGATAACAAAAATTAATTTAAAAAAAAGCATTGCCTCCAGCTGGAATCTGATCTTTTCACCAGTTCTCTCTAGTTGGGGACAATGCTGGGGAGACTGGCTTTTGGGGTATCATTTGGCAAATTCATTCTACCAGAACCAGACAGCCCCTGAACCAAAAATGAAGCTCATTCATTTAGTAAAAAGGGAGCATGCAGATCTTAAAAGCTCAAAGTCATTAGAAACTCTTTCATTCCCCATTTAAGTAATAAGTCCAGATGGCTCAGGAAGTGAAGACATGCTGGGTTATAAGAAACAACATTCATTTCCTTACCGCATTCCAGTAAATCCTCCTCTCCCCCTTCTTTTTCCTCCCATCATTTCCCCCCTGAAACTTTAGTTTTCCATTTTCATGAATGGATCCAGAGTCCCTGAAAACAGACTGAATGTTCCTGAAGGAGGAGTGAACTGGGCTATGGGAAAGCAGACAGCCGCAACTCAGTTCCCTAGGCAGCAAGGTCACCTAACTGCATTCCTTACCTTGCAAACACAGACAGGTGACACAAGAAGAATGGAGCTGAAAGTAAGAAGACACTTCAATTCAAATCAGAGAAACTGATGACTACCCTAGGGTTCAGAAATCCTTTTCAAAGGGAGTGAGATTTTAATCGATCCTCGAGAAAATAGTCAGTTATACTTTTCTGGTGAGGAAGTATTAATGTTAAACATATCCATGCTTAACACAAAACATATCTATAATTTTTTAATATTTTTAATATTTATAAACATTTTAAATATATTTTAATATTTTATATACAAATTATATTTAAATGTAATATAATTATATATTAATGCCATATTTAGGTATATATTATATACTACATAAATATTTAATACTTTATAAATATATGTGTATGTGTAAGCTCAATTGTGTATGACTCTGCAACCCATGAACTGTAATGCACCAGGATCCTGTGTCCATGGGATTTTCCAGGCAAGAATACTGGAGTGGGTTGCCATTTCCTCCTCCAGGGGATCTTCCCAACCCAGGGATCAAACCTGTGTCTCTTGCATCTCCTATATTGGCAGGCAGATTCTTTACCACTAGAGCCCCTTGGGAAGCCCTTATAAATATACAGATAGATACAAAAATAAAGATAGATATGGATAGACAGATCTAGATAGACAGACCTAGATACATAGAGATAGACTGATAGATCAACAGAGAGGTTGGTGATCGATATTTAGATTGAACCCAGGTCTCCCACATTGCAGGCAGATTCTTTACCAGCTGAGCCACAAGGGAAGCCTAAGAACACTGGAGTGGGTAGCCTATCCCTTCTCCAGTGGATCTTCCTGACCCAGGAATCGAACGAGGGTCTCCTGCATTGCAGGCGGATTCTTTACCAACTGAGCTATCAGGGAAGCCCAGATACACAAATAGAAAGACCAATTGCTCACCATTCCTAGGACATCAGTACAGAATTGAAAAACAGTACTGCAGGTTTCTACACAAATGGGGGAACATATGGAGCCAAACCTAAATAACACTAAGCTGCTTCCCAGAGGTTTTCAAGAGGAAATATTTTTCTTCTCAAATATCAGGTGAAGAACACTTGAAGCCAAACCAAATAACAGAGCTGCGTCCCAGAGGTTTTCATGGAAAAATATTTTTCTTCACAGATATTGTCAGATGGAAAATCCAACAGCCACAAAAGGAAGATCACAGTCAGTTACAACAACCCATGTTACCATCAAAGGCTTTGTGGTCTTCACTGCACTGTTTTGGCAGATCATGCTGTAATGTTTCAGGATCCAAGACAAAGGCCATCTCTCACAGTTGGTGCTTGCCCTCCTTTTTCTCTCTGGAAAGAAAGAAACTCAAAAGCAAACCAGCTTCCCATCATAACCTGAGAGTTCTCAGGTTCCATTTATAGAGGAGCAAGAGAAGCATGTCCTGCATAGTCTGAGAAAACTTGAGTCCCACTTCTTCCTCTTCCTACTAGTAGAACTGAAGCGTCTGTGCCCTCATTAGGCAATTTAAGCCGTTATCTGCTTCATTGTATTATTATGGATTTAAGATTAATGTATGTAAAGGACCTAGCCCACGATACACAGTAAATTCTCTATAATACTAGCAGTAGCTATTCTTTTTATTAATTAATTGATTACAACAGTTACAGTAAAGATTCTATAAATCTTGATACTGTCATGAAAATCAAGAGGTTGAGTAAAAAGATCATGTATCTTGCACCTCTGTGTTCATTCATATCAGCACTATTTACAATACCCAAGACAAGGAAACTGCCTAAATGTCCATCACAGATGACGGGATAAAGAAGATGTGGATAAGGATATATACGTGATGGAATACTACTCAGCCATAAGAAAGAATGGAATAATACCATTTGCAGCAACATGGATGGACCTAGAGATTATCATACTAAGCGAACTAAGTCAGAAAGAAAAAAGCAAATGTATAATATCACTTATATGTGGAATCTAAATTACAACACAAATAAACCTATCTATGAAACAGAAATAGATCACAGAGAGAGAGAGAACAAACTTGTGGTTGAAAAGGGGGGATGTACTGAGAGCTTGGAATTAGCAGAAATAAACTAGAATACATAGGATGGATAAATGACAAGGTCCTACTGTAGTACAGACAACTACATTTAATAGCCTGTGACAAACCATAATGGGAAAGACTGGGAGAAAGAATATATGTATAAATGCAATACTTACATATATAACAGTCTCTCTTGTACAGAAGAAATTAATACAGCCTTGTAAGTCAACTTTACTTCAATAAAATTAATTTTTTTAAAAGATCATGTATCTTAGAATTTCCAGGACAATTTCAGTTTCAAATATCTCATCCTATGGTCATATGTCCAAAGTATTATTGTCTTAGTAACTAACTAGGGTACTCACTGGTAGATATTGTAGGTTATTTGCGATGAAAGAAAGAAGGAAGGAAGGAGAAATTAAGAGAATACAGGATCTATTGAATGTGGTGATTTCCAAACTGGGGTTCCTGAACCTCTTAGAGATTGAGAGGAATCTTTGGTGTTCCTAAGTTGGTGCTAGTGGTAAAGAACCTGCCTGCCACTGCAGGAGATATAAGAGATGTGGGTTCAATCCCTGGGTCAGGAAGATCCCCTAGAGGAGGGCATGGCAACCCACTCCAGTATTCTTGCCTGGAAAATCCTATGGCCAGAGGAGCCTGGTGGGCTACAGTTCATAGGGTTGTAAAGAGTCAGACATTTCTCAAGTGACTTAGCATGCATGCAGAGTCATAATAGACATCTTACTTATAGACACGAAGATGCTAAAATATAACCAGCACATTAGACCAGTACACTGAATGTTTTAATGGAAAAGGAACTGAGAAATGCTTTCATAAGTCCAGCTTACTACTGAGGTGCTGGTGGAAAAAAAATTATTGAGAGTAATAAAAAGGATGCTTAATGATAGAAACTTAGAACCAACTTCAGATCAACTGGTGATCCAGTCCAGAGGAGTGGGCTCCAAAGCTTGGCAGGCAGTTACCTAGGAATGTTTCAGTCTATAGGTTACTTGCTGTTGAGTTTTTGATCTGAAGAAAAAAGGAAATGACACGTTCATGAGTCCTCCCCAACTCTTCTTAGAGCAAATCGGTGGTTGCCTTCTTTTTAAACCATAACTACATGTGAAGTGGTATTTTCACAGAACCGGTTCAATAAAATCACACTGTAACAGTGACTAGGAAATGTAAAAATATGTATGTTAAGTGACGGTGCTGGCCTCTGTTTAATGGATAACAAGTTGATGTGTGTTGAATGGGATGGTGGTTCTAACAGTGACTTTTCAGTGAGGCCTGGGTTCTTCTCCTGGGCTTTTATCCTGATGCTTCCCTCAAACCACATATCTCTGTTTACTGGATTCAGGAAGATGCTGTGGCCGTGGAGTAGAGTAAACCTCTAAGGAGCAGAACTGGCTAGCAATAGGGTAGAAGGGTTAGTCATGTACGGATGTGAGAGTTGGACCATACAGAAAGCTGAGCTCCAAAGAATTGATGCTTTTGAACTGTGGTGCTGGAGAAGACTCTTGAGAGTCCCTTGGACTGCAAGGAGATCCAACCAGTCCATCCTAAAGGAAATCAGTCCTGAATATTCATTGGAAGGACTGATGCTGAAGCTGAAACTCCAATACTTTGGCCACCTGATGCAAAGAACTGACTCATTGGAAAAGATCCTGATGCTGGGAAAGACTGAAGGCAGGAGGAGAAGGGGACGACAGAGGATGAGATGGTTGGATGGCATCACTGACTCAAAGGACATGAGTTTGAGTAAATTCAGGGAGTTGGTGATGGACGGGGAGGCCTGGTGGGCTACAGTCCATGGGTTGCAAAGAGTCGGACATGACTGAGCAACTGAACTGAACTGAACTGGGGGTGGAAGTCTCCCTCTCCATGCCCTTCATGCCTACCAGGTGTCACCAGAGGAGTTTCAACACAGCACTTGGAAAAGAAGACCACGGCTTCCCTCGTGTGTGTGTGTGTGTGTGTGTGTGTGTTAGTCGTTCAGTTGTGTCTGAGTCTGTGACCCCCTGAACTGCAGCCTGCCAGGTTCCTCTGTCCATGGGATTCTCCGGGCCAGAGTACTGGAGTGTGTTGCCTGCCTTTCCCTTCTCCAGGGGATCTTCCCCACCCAGGGACTGAACCTGGGTCTCCTGTATTGCAGGAGGATTCTTTACCCTTTGACCATCATGATCAGCTCTAACCGTGGAGCATCAATAAGCTGGAGCACAATAAAATTAGAGGTGGGAGAGATAAAATCTAGAATGTCTTTATTTCAAGTCGGTGATTTAAGAGCTGGCACACTCCACACACTTGAACACACAAGAAACTCTACCCCGGAGACAGCAAAACCTCCCCACAGCCTAGGCTGGTGTGTGGGTCTGAGGGGTGATGCTGTTCACCCCAGAAGTGGAGAACTGGGTAGGAAGCCAGGAAAGAAAAGAGGAGTCATTTGCCTCTGCCTTGTGTCTGCCCTCCATTATGCAGCTTCCTTATTTTATTTAAAAGTATATGTGGATGACTTCCCTGGTGACCCAGAGATGAAGACTTTACCTTCCAATCAGGGTGTGCCAGTTCCATCCCTGGTCGGGGGGCTAAGATCCCACATTCCTGGTGGCCAAACAGACAACAGAAGCACTGTTGTAATAAATTCAATAGAGACTTAAGGAAAAAGGGGCCCACATCAAAAGAAATCTACAAATAAACATCAACCAAAAAAAGCATATCTGTGAATGCTCTGAACATACTTCTGTATCTTCTTCCTAAATGAAGCTAAACATGTCTGGACTAGAAAATACCGTTATCATTACTATCTGAATAAAAAGACAGAAATTAGGGATGTGCCTCCAGACAAGCTCAACAGTGGTTTTTCTGCCACCTTCAAGGTACTCTGCTGCTCTGTGCTCAGAATTTTCTCACCCATCACGAAGAAAGGTACACCGCTCTCTTGAGGAAAATGGGAAGAGGGGAAACACCCTCTCAGGGTTAGAAAGTCGCTTAGTGCTGTTTTCTCATATTTATCTCCCCTGGTGACCAAAAAGTGTATTTCTGAGATGCCTCTTTTTAATTTTTCACTATGCTTTAATCCACAAATAAGCATAATCAAAGATACTATTTATAAAGCCCCTATTCCTTTCCAGAATTAGTAATAAAACTTTTCACTTAACTTTGACAACCTCGAACTGAGTATTACCGTCACATCTGGACGACGAGACGTCAGAGGCACAGAGAAGGTGGACAAAGCACCACAACTCCCAGTCCTAGGAGTTGCAAGAGCTGCAATTCCAACCCACGCCTCTTTGTCTCTAAAACCAAAGCTCTTCACCACCACACTAGACACGTTGCCAAGAGGCAGCCCGGCATGCCCAGAGTTAACAGGATTACAGGAGCTGGTGCCAGGGACACCCCCAGACATGTGTTTCTGCCTAGCTGTGCCAGCTGGTGAGTCCACACTGCCGTAGTCCCCTCTGGTGCCTTTGCCCTGCTTGGCTACGGCCTTACCCTCCAGAATCCTGGCTTTGACTTGCTGCACTGACTCTCATCTCTTTGTTTCTGACTTTGGTGTCTACTTTCCGGTCTCATTTATCCCAAATCCTCACCTCTAATCAACCCTTCCAGAGTAGTTTTGTCTGTCGGTCTGGAAGCCCGTCTCCTGAACTGGAAGCGATCAGCATGTGAGCTAAGAAAGTCTTTCTATCAAAAACTTATGTGTGTTAGACACAGATACACTTTATTTAAAAAATAATAATAAGCTAATACTAAGATGACCCGCCAGCTAGCCTGATGATAGACCTCCAGGAATCCTTTTGCTTCCTTCAGAGAATTCCTCACACCCCACATGTCTGCAGAAAACAGCCTTGCCAGATCAAACCGAATCCACAAAACCATCAGGTTCTTGCTATTTTTCCCCAGGCCTAGCTTGCCACCTACTGGCAAGAAACAGGAGCAAGAATCCAGGAGCTAGGACACAGGACAAGAAAGACAGGAGTTAACCAGACAGCTGCCATCTGCCAAATACTCATGTCCTTAGATCTCCTAAGGCCCAGATCTTCCGGACGGCCACAGAAAGACTGGGGCAAGGCAAACTCTCACTCCCAAGATGCTAGTGACATCTGTGTCCCCCTAAAGAAACCCTCTGATACATAAATGGCCTTTGTGCCCTTCTTTGGCAGAAAATTTTCTTCCATTTAAGAAAAAGCATCAGACAGAAGGGGCAAGCGTGAACATCCCAGAGAATTTTCCAGAAGACAAGCCAGGAGGAGTTTCATGCTTCTCAGTGTGCCAGCTGACAACATGAAGAATACACAAGCCTGCAGCTGAGGGGCCAGTGGACAAAGGGCTGAGAAAGAAGTTCACTGCTCTTTCCAGGAGCTTGAACTGGTGAGCCCCAACTCGAAGGAATGCCAGTAACATGCTACAGACCAAACTAAACCCTAATGTTAATTCTCTTACTGACCTTCAGTGGAAAGATTCTCTGAAAAATAATAATATCCTTGCCAAGCTCACATAAAAATAGAAATTTCTACATTAAACATATCAAAAATATATCATGCAAATTTGATTTCAAGGTCTTCTTTTTCCAGACCCCTACCCTTGCAACATCCCGAATATCTCAGTAACAGAGCATCCTTCCAAAAATAACTTTCTTTTTCAAGATTTGATCTTGTTCCCTAATCTTCTCCACATCCTGAGAAAAGGTGAGAATAAGGGAGAAAGATGGGCCCATCACTGCCCTCTGCTCTCTCTTGTTAGAAACTCCTCTAATGGGCTGTAAGTAAATTAAATGTTGGGGTCTTCTCTCCATTTAATTTGCATATGAATTTCAGGTTAATCACGACAAATTGACCGCCTGTGTTCACTTCCTTTCCCTTCCAACACTCGACTAAAATCACAATGACAAAATTAAAAAGACATCACCCCCCAGGACAAAGAGAATTCAAGAGGAGGCAATGGCAGACAAAGATCCTGGCACATGTGTGGAGCCCTGAGCACTGATGGACCTCACTCCATACATCCTGGTACATGTATGGAGTGGTATTTCCACGTAACTGCCCATGTGAATCAGTGCTGCAGAGAAGCACAGGAATTGAGTCTGCAAGGTCACTGAGGAGATCCATGTGTGTGCAGGCTGGAATCAAGTCTAGAGAGAGAGAAGTTAGAAGCCAATTCCCGCCACTGCCCCCACCAACCCCATCCCCACAGAACCAGGTGACCCGCCTGGTTCTCACCCACCACCAGGCTCCCCTCCCTGCCCGCTCTGGAGACAGAGGTTTATTCTCCAAGGGAAGCAAGTGTGAGAGGCTCAGAATTCTGGGAAGCCAAGCACAGCGAAGGACTCAATGTGGCACCGGGCAAAAAATTTAAAAAATAAAAAGGCTTAAATAAAATAATTCAGAGTGAACTTAGCCCATCCCTCCTCCACTTGCGCCTTGAATACCGGCATCCAGGTTTACACACCACTGTGGACTCAGACGGTGTAAACACTAATTATTCATTTAATCAAAGTTATGTCACAGTCATTAATGATTTAACCAAAAATTTGGGGATAACTGTAGGGAAGATTCAGAGAATGTAGGTGGCAGAGAGGAAGGAAGAGGGCTGGAGCCTTAACTGCTATCACAGAAGTCTAGAAATAATGTGAAATTGATATATTTGAAAATAGAGGTTAAAAATTAATCCTTGTAAATATGCAGATAAACATCAAAAGAAACCGTTAAAAGAGTAGAAAGTAATTGCTTCTCAGATGAAAAGAGAGGGGAATTGATCTTTTTTATAAGACTTCTTGTATTAAAATTATTTTTAAATTAGGTGCATGTGTTACTGTGATAAATATTTTTTAAATGAAAATCGTGAAGCAGTTTCATTTTGAAGACTAAAAATTCAGAAGATGCGTGGTGGTAATGGTTACACAACAATGGTACTGCACTTAACACCACTTAAAAACCATTTAAAAGGTAAATTTTAATGTATCTATTTTTACTACCATAAAAAAAGGTTAATTAAAATAGCATTTGGTGATTAAATCAGGGATAATGGAACAGCCGACCATTTGTTGCCATCCATATTATGTGGCAAGACTAAGGGATTTTTCTTATATGCATAAACTTACAGGCTTAAGCTGCTTGGTCCCAGGCAGTCATTAATTTTTACTCAGTATGTGAATGCTTAGTCACTCAGTCATGTCTGATTTTTTGCAACCCCATGGACTACAGCCCGCCAGAATTCTCTGTCCACAGAATTTTCAAGGCAAGAACACTGGAGTAGGTTGCCATTTCCTACTCCAGGGAATCTTCCCAACCCAGGGATAGATCCCGAGGCTCCTGCATCTCCTGCATGGCAGGCAGGTTCTTTACTACTACATCGTAAATTCACTCAAAAGTTATCAGGCAGGGAGAGGTCCTACGATGGCAGAGGAATAGGATGGGGAGACCACTTTCTCCCCCACAAATTCATCAAAAGAACATTTGAATGCTGAGTAAATTCCACAAAACAACTTCTGAATGCTGACAGAGGACATCAGGCACCCAGAAAAGCAGCCCATTGTCTTCAAAAGGAGGTAGGAAAAAATATAAAAGACAAAAAGAGAGACAAAAGAGATAGGGATGGAGATCCGTCCTGGGAAGGGAGTCTTTAAAAAGAGAGAAGTTTCCAAACCCCAGGAAACACTCTCACTGCCGAGTCTGTGGTGAGCCTTGGAACCACAGAGGGCAACATAATCGGGAGGAAAAATAAATAAATAATTAAAACCCATAGATTACATGTCCAATGGTAACTCTCCCAGCAGAGAAGCAGCGCAGATGCCTGCACCTGCCACTAAAAAGCGGGGGCTGGGCAGGGAGGCACAGGCTACATTGCTTAGAGTAAGGACTGGGCCTGAATCCCCCCAGGGCAATCTGAGGGAACTAACTTGGGATAGCAAACCAGACTGTGGGATAACTACCACGCAAAAACTCCTAACCTAAGACACCACCAGGCCCGCTCACAGAATAAAGGACTGAGCAGAGCTACATGAAAAGCCCTAACCTAAGACACCGTCAGGCCCACTCACAGAACAAAGGATTGAGCAGAGCTAGCCAGCTGCAGACCAGCCTATCCCTCTCTGGTAACAGGCAGGCAAGGGCAGCCAGAGTCAGAAGGGGGCAATCACGGCCCCAGAGAGGCATTATCTACCAAACTCCAAGCAGGCTTCATTGCTAACCAAGACTTCTTGGGATTCTGGATGGTCAACATCCGCCTGAGAAGGTGCACCAGTTGTACACCCAGAAAACCAAGCGGCAGGGACGGGGGAGGCAATAAGTCACAGCGGCCACACTCACCAAACACCTCATCACCTGAGCTGCTCGGACCTGGGAAGGGCATAAAACGCAGGCCCAAACGAGTCTACGCCTCTGAGGACTACCCAAGTGCCTGAACCTGAGCGGCTTAGACCTGGGAAGTGCATACAACCCAGGGCCAGCCTCAGACAGTTCCCGGCAGAGCAACCTAGAACCTAAGCAGTGTAGACAGGGAAAGCACACACGCCGTGAGTGGGGGCAAACCCACTGTGGCTGAGACACTGTGCGGACTCCCCAGTGTTGTTTGCAGCGTCCCTCCCTCCCCACAGTACGACTGAACAAGTGAGCCTAAAAAGTGTTCACCACCGCCCCCTTGTGTCAGGGCGGAAATTAGACACTGAAGAGACCAGCAGACAGAAGAAGCCAAAACAAAGGGAACCGCCTTGGAAGTGACAGGTGCAATAGATTAAAACCCTGTAGTTAGTATCGACTACATAGGAAGGGGCCTATAGATCTTGAGAAACATAAGCCGGATCAAGGAACTATCTGAAAATGAACTGACCCCACACTGCCCACAACACCAGAGAAAGTTCTAGATATATTTTTACTATTTTTACTATCATTCTTTAATTTTTTTTATTTTTAAGTCCTCTATTACTCTTTTAATTTTCATTTTTATAACCTACTATTACTTTGCAAAAAAAAAAAAAGAGACCCTACTTTTTAAAGTAAACTTCATATATTTATTATAATTTTGTGAATTTTTTTTTCATTAATATTGTATTTTTGAAAATCAAACTTCTCTGGATTTTTAATCTTTGCTTTTTGGTATTTGTTATCAATTTTTTACCTTTAAGAACCCAATCTTCATTACCCATTTTTACTTGGGAGCAAGATCACTGGCCTGATTGCTCTCTCCCCCTTTGGATTCTTTTTTCCTCCACCAGGTCGCCTCTATCTCCTCCCTCCCCCTTCTCTTCTCTACCCAACTCTGTGAATCTCTGTGTGTTCTGGACAGTGGAGAACACTTAGGGAACTGATTACTGGCTGGATCTGTCTCTCTCCTTTTGATTCCCCCCTTTACCCTCCTGGCCACCTCTGTCTCCTTCCTCCCTCTTCTCTTCTCTGTATAACTCTGTGAACATCTCTGAGCAGTCCAGACTATTCAGCACACATAAGGAAGTGATTACTGGCTAGCTTGCTCTCTCCTCTTTTGATTCCACCTCATCTCAACCTGGTCACCTCTATCTCCCTCCTCCCTCTTCTCTTCTCCATGTAACTCTGTGAACCTCTCTGGGTGTCCCTCACGATGGAGAAACTTTTCATCTTTAACCTAGATGTTTTATCAATGGTGCTGTATAGATGGAAAAGTCTTGAGGCTACTGTAAAAATAAGACTGAAAACCAGAAGCAGGAGGCTTAAGTCCAAATCCTGAGAACATCAGAGAACTCCTGACTCCAGGGAATGTTAATTGACAGGAGCTCATAAAACGCCTCCATACCTACTGAAGCCAAGCACCACCCAAGGGCCACAAGTTCCAGAGCAAGACATACTACACAAATTCTCCAGCAACACAGGAACACAGCCCTGAGCTTCAATATACAGGCTGCCCAACATCACTCCAAACCCATTGACATCTCATAACTTATTACTGGACTTTTCATTGCACTCCAGAGAGAAGAAATCCAGCTCCACCCACCAGAACACCAACACAAGCTTCCCTCACCAGGAAATCTTGACAAGCCACCCGTCCAACCCCACCCACAGTGAGGAAACTCCACAATAAAGAGAACTCCACAAACTGCCAGAATACAGAAAGGCCACCCCAAACACAGCAATATAAACAAGATGAAGAGACAGAGGAAAACCCAGAAGGCAAAGGAACAGGATAAATCCCCACCAAACCAAACAAAAGAGGAAGAGATAGGGAATCTACCTGATAAAGAATTCTGAATAATGATAGTGAAAATGACCCAAAATATTGAACTCAAAATGGAATCACAGATAAATAGCCTGGAGACAAGGATTGAGAAGATGCAAGAAAGGTTTAACAAGGACCTAGAAGAAATTTTAAAAAGTCAATATATAATGAATAATGAAATAAATGAGATCAAAAACACTCTGGAGGGAACAAATAGTAGAACAATAGAGGCAGAAGATAGGATTCGTGAGGTAGAAGATAGAATGGTAGAAATAAATGAATCAGAGAGGAAGAAAGAAAAACGAATCAAAAGAAATGAGGACAACCTCAGAGACCTCTGGGACAACGTTAAATGTCCCAACATTCGAATCATAGGAGTCCCAGAAGAAGACAAAAAGAAAGACCATGAGAAAATACTTGAGGAGATAATAGTTGAAAACTTCCCTAAAATGGGGAAGGAAATAATCACCCAAGTCCAAGAAACCCAGAGAGTCCCAAATAAGATAAACCCAAGGCGAAACACCCCAAGACACATATTAATCAAATTAACAAAGATCAAACACAAAGAACAAATATTAAAAGCAGCAAGGGAAAAACAACAAATAACACACAAGGGAATTCCCATAAGGATAACAGCTGATCTTTCAATAGAAACTCTTCAGGCCAGGAGGAAATGGCAGAACATACTCAAAGTGATGAAAGAAAATAACCTACAGCCCAGATTACTGTACCCAGCAAGGATCTCATTCAAATATGAAGGAGAAATCAAAAACTTTACAGACAAGCAAAAGCTGAGAGAATTCAGCACCACCAAACCAGCTCTCCAACAAATGCTAAAAGATCTTCTCTAGACAGGAAACACAAAAAGGGTATATAAACTCGAGCCAAAAACAATAAAGTAAATGGCAATGGGATCATACTTATCAATAATTACCTGAAACGTCAATGGGTTGAATGCCCCAACCAAAAGACAAAGACTGGCTGAATGGATACAAAAACAAGACCCCTATATATGTTGTCTACAAGAGACCCACCTCAAAACAGGGGACACATACAGACTGAAAGTGAAGGGCTGGAAAAAGATATTCCATGCAAATAGAGACCAAAAGAAAGCAGGAGTAGCAATACTCATATCAGATAAAATAGACTTTAAAACAAAGGCTGTGAAAAGAGACAAAGAAGGACACTACATAATGATCAAAGGATCAATCCAAGAAGAAGATATAACAATTATAAATATATATGCACCCAACATAGGAACACCACAATATGTAAGACAAATGCTAACAAGTACGAAAGGGGAAATTAACAATAACACAATAATAGTGGGAGACTTTAATACCCTACTCATACCTATGGATAGATCAACTAAACAGAAAATTAACAAGGAAACACAAACTTTAAATGATACAATAGACCAGTTAGACCTAATTGATATCTATAGGACATTTCACCCAAAAACAATGAATTTCACCTTTTTCTCAAGCACACACAGAACCTTCTCCAGGATAGATCACACCCTGGCCATAAATCTAGCCTTGGTAAATTAAAAAAAAAAATTGAAGTCTTTCCAAGCATCTTTTCTGACCACAATGCAGTAAGATTGGATCTCAATTACAGGAGAAAAACTATTAAAAATTCCAACATATGGAGGCTGAACAACATGCTGCTGAATAACCAACAAATCACAGAAGAAATAAAAATATGCATAGAAATGAATGAAAATGAAAACACAACAACCCAAAACCTATGGGACACTGTAAAAGCAGTGCAAGGCGAAGGTTCATAGCAATACAGGCATAACTCAAGAAACAAGAAAAAAGTCAAATAAATAACCTAACTCTACCTAAAGCAACTAGAAAAGGAAGAAATGAAGAGCCCCAGGGTTAGTAGAAGGAAAGAAATCTTTAAAATTAGGGCAGAAATAAATGCAAAAGAAACAAAAGAGACCATAGCAAAAATCAACAAAACAAAAAGCTGGTTCTTTGAGAGGATAAATAAAACTGACAAACCATTAGCCAGACTCATCAAGAAACAAAGGGAGAAAAATCATATCAATAAAATTAGAAATGAAAATGGAGAGATCACAACAGACAACTCAGAAATACAAAAGATCATAAGAGACTACTATCAGCAATTATATGCCAATAAAATGGACAACTTGAAAGAAATGGACAAATTCTCCAAAACTGAACCAGGAAGAAATAGAAAATCTTAACAGACCTCACAGGCATGGAAATTGAAACTGTAATCAGAAATCTTCCAGAAAACAAAAGCCCAGGTCCAGACGGCTTCACAGCTGAATTCTACCAAAAATTTAGAGAAGAGGTAACACTTACCCTACTCAAACTCTTCCAGAAAATTGCAGAGGAAGGTAAACTTCCAAACTCATTCTATGAGGCCACCATCACCCTAATACCAAAACCTGACAAAGATGCCACAAAAAAAACTACAGGCCAATATCACTGATGAATATAGATGCAAAAATACTTAATAAAAGTCTGCAATCAGAGTCCAACAACACATTAAAAAGATCATACATCATAACCAAATGGGTTTTATCCCAGGGATGCAAGGATTCTTCAATATCCACAAATCAATCAATGTAATACACAACATTAACAGATTGAAAAATAAAAGCCATATGATTATCTCAATAGATTCAAAGAAAGACTTTGACAAAATTCAACATCTGTTTATGATTAAAAAAAAAAAACTCTCCAGAAAGCAGGAATACAAGGAACATCAGATCAGATCAGATCAGTCGCTCAGTCGTGTCTGACTCTTTGCGACCCCATGAATTGCAGCATGCCAGGCCTCCCTGTCCATCACCAACTCCCAGAGTTCACTCAGACTCACGTCCATCGAGTCAGTGATGCCATCCAGCCATCTCATCCTCTGTCGTCCCCTTCTCCTCCTGCCCCCAATCCCTCCCAGCATCAGAGTCTTTTCCAATGAGTCAACTCTTTGCATGAGGTGGACAAAGTACTGGAGTTTCAGCTTTAGCATCATTCCTTCCAAAGAACACCCAGGGCTGATCTCCTTCAGAATGGACTGGTTGGATCTCCTTGCAGTCCAAGGGACTCTCAAGAGTCTTCTCCAACACCACAGTTCAAAAGCATCAATTCTTCGGCGCTCAGCTTTCTTCACAGTCCAACTCTCACATCCATACATTACCACAGGAAAAACCATAGCCTTGACTAGACGAACTTTTGTTGGCAAAGTAATGTCTCTACTTTTGAATATGCTATCTAGGTTGGTCATAACTTTCCTTCCAAGGAGTAAGTGTCTTTTAATTTCATGGCTGCAGTCACCATCTGTAGTGATTTTGGAGCCCAGAAAAATAAAGTCTGACACTGTTTCCACTGTTTCCCCATTACTCAGCCATTAAAAAGAATACATTTGAATCAGTTCTAATGAGGTGGATAAAACTGGAGCCTATTATACAGAATGAAGTAAGCCAGAAAGAAAAACTCCAATACAGTATACTAATGCATATATATATGGAATTTAGAAAGATGGTGACTGCAGCCATGAAATTAAAAGACACTTACTCCTTGGAAGGAAAGTTATGACCAACCTAGATAGCATATTCAAAAGCAGAGACATTACTTTGCCAGCAAAGGTTCGTCTAGTCAAGGCTATGGTTTTTCCTGTGGTCACGTATGGATGTGAGAGTTGGACTGTGAAGAAAGCTGAGAGCCGAAGAATTGATGCTTTTGAACTGTGGTGTTGAAGACTCTTGAGAGTCCCTTGGACTGCAAGGAGATCCAACCAGTCCATTCTGAAGGAGATCAGCCCTGGGTGTTCTTTGGAAGGAATGATGCTAAAGCTGAAACTCCAGTACTTTCTCCACCTCATGCGAAGAGTTGACTCATTGGAAAAGACTCTGATGCTGGGAGGGATTGGGGGCAGGAGGAGAAGGGGACGACAGAGGATGAGATGGCTGGATGGCATCACTGACTCGATGGACATGGGTTTGGGTGGACTCCGGGAGTTGGTGATGGACAGGGAGGCCTGGTGTGCTGCGCGATTCATGGGGTCGCAAAGAGTTGGATACGACTGAGCGACTGAACTGAACTGAATGATAACCCTGTATGAGAGACAGCAAAAGAGACACAGATGTATAGAACAGTCTTTTGGACTCTGTGGGAGAGGGCGAGGGTGGGATGATTTGGGAGAATGGCATTGAAACATGTATAATATTATATGTGAAATGAATTGCCAGTCCAGGTTCGATGCATGACACAGGATGCTTGGGGTTGGTGCACTAGAATGACCCAGAGGGATGGTATGGGGGAGGGGGGGTGTTCAGGATGGGGAACACATGTACACTCATGGCGGATTCATGTTGATGTATGGCAAAACCAATACAATATTGTAAAGTAATTAGCCTCCAATTAAAATAAATAAATTTATATTTTTAAAAAAGTTATCAGTTATCATTCTCTACCATCTGAGCCACCAGGGAAGCCCAATGCAATAAGCGCTTGACTAAAAATGATAAGAACAATGAAAGACACATTTTGAATCAAACAGTTTAAAGCTGAACAAAGACAGAAGAGTTATCAATAATGTATATCTAAGAATCTAAGAGGTAGTCTGTGAAAATACCTAGATGATACCTCATAGCAACCACTCCATGAGTGCTTGTCAATGCTGAACAGAAACTGGAAACAATTGCTGTACGGTCGGTGTATATTAACAAAGTTTTACAGTAATTTACCCAATAATTCTATCCAAAATACCAGGGAAGAGTTTCAGAGGAGATGCCTTTTGAAGAGAGCATTCCCAGGAAAGCCAGTGGCCTCTCCCAGAGGTCCAGGCTGTCCAAATACAACAGAAATACTGGACCTGGGGAGGCTGATGTTTAAAGCTTCAACAGCCACAGGGCCTCTGAAATAAAGTCAGCAAGAAATGGTGTTACAGGGCAAAAGAAGGCTTTCTCTGACAATCTGTCACCCTGAACAGAGAGACGGACAGTCTGAGGCTGGGCAGGGAGACACGGGCTTGGACAGGGCAGGGCAGGGAAGGTGGAGAGAGAGAAGTTGATCTGTGGTCTAGTTATTTGCTAATTAATTTTCTTGGTTCTACTATCCCGAGGCAATTATCCTTCAACTTCACTCACGTTCCCCTAGCTTAAACAAACCGAAAACTTCACCTGCGGAAACTGCCCCATTTTTCAAACCACCCAACAGAAGCAAACAGGACAATTCATACAGAGACTCAGTAGCTTAGAGAAGAGGTGTGTGCATGGCATCCCCCTCCTTCTCTGTTGGTCTCAGAGTTCATCTTTAACTTATGATTTGGATTTCCCTGGTGGCTCAAACAAGTTAAAAAAAAAATCTGCCTGCAATGCAGGAGACCCAAGTCTGATCCCTGGGTCGGGAAGATCCTCTAGAGAAGGGAACGGCAACCCATCCAATATCCTGGAGAATCCCATAGAGAGAGGAGCCTGGTGGGCTACAGTCCATGGGGTCACAAAGAGTCAGACACAACTGAGTGACTAACACTTTCACTTTCTTTCACTATTTAGAGGCAAGTCTTCAATTTTTATTTTGTTGTGCCTCCATGTCCTCCTACACAGGCTTCCCTGGTACCTCAGAGGGTAAAGAATCTACCTGCAATGTAGGAGACCCAGGTTATGTCCCTGGGTCAGGAAGATCCCCTGGAGAAGGAAATGGCAAACCATTCTATTTTCTTGCCTGGAGAATCCCATGGACAGAGGAGACTGGCAGGCTACAGTTTATGGCATTGCAAAGAGTCAGAGAGGACTGACTAACACTTTCACTTTTCACTATGTCACCCTTAAGAGAGGCAAGCCTTTCTTAAGTCATGTCCAACACAAGGAGTTGGACATACTGAGTGATTGAGCATACCCTTAAGACCAAACAAACAAATTGTCTGATGGAGCTCATTCCTATGAAATCTTACATGCTTATGGAAGCACTTATCTCCAAATCATCTAATTAATGCTACCAACTGACTTCCTCCGGTCTTGACCTGAAAAATATCTCTTTTCAGGTATTCTTGGGA
This sequence comes from Bubalus bubalis, assembly GCF_019923935.1. Classification (NCBI taxonomy): domain Eukaryota; kingdom Metazoa; phylum Chordata; class Mammalia; order Artiodactyla; family Bovidae; genus Bubalus; species Bubalus bubalis. The sequence continues at coordinate 98,752,084 of NC_059167.1, read as the reverse complement.
ATGTTGGGAATCTGGTTTAGTTTCTCCATGATGGAGGATCCCACATACACTTTAATTCTCTTCCATTTCCACTGTAACATTACCTGTATCCTCTTTAGTTCCCCATCGAACTATGAACCCCTCTGAGGAAAGACTGTGTGGTATTCATTGTGAAAGCAGTAAGAGCTGACAGAATAGAGACACACAAAGCCAGTGCTATGGGTCCCTGTGTTAACGAGCTCAGCCCACCCTGGAAGGGGTTGTGCGTGTGCATGCTTAGTCATTCAGTCATTTCCAACTCTTTGTGACCCCATGGCCTGTAGACTGTCAGACTCTTCTGTCCATGGGATTTTTTTCAGGCAAAAATACTGTAGTGGGTTGCCATGCTCTCCTCCAGGGGAGCTTCCTGACCCAGGGATTGAACTCACATCTCCTGTGTCTCCTGCATTGCTGGTATATTCTTTATCCACTGAGCACTTGTAGGTGGTTCTTATTCCCACTGCTGGTTTCAGGCATCTCTAGTCCCCAAAGGTTCCATCAGGCCATGGGAGTCTGTCAACATACCTGTATAAGACCAAGGGCGAGGATGTAATGCCTGATGGTGGGGGAAGATTGGTGGGTAAATGTCCTGGTTTCCTAATGCTCAGTGGAACAGTTCAGAGCTGTGTTCCAGACAAATTTCTCTTGTGGTCTCCAGCACAATGAAGATCCATTTGTCCATGGTTGTCCACGGCTCATTAATGGCTTTCCTTGTCTTGTTCCCACAATCCCTCATAGAAATTTCTGCAACCACCTCTCAAATAAACTTCCCATATGGAATCTTTGCTGCTAAGTTGCTTCAGTCGTGTCCGACTCTGTGCGATCCCATAGATGGCAGCCCATCAGGCTCCACCGTCCCCGGGATTCTCCAGGCAAGAACACTGGAGTGGGTTGCCATTTCCTTCTCCAATGCATGAAAGTGAAAAGTGAAAGGGAAGTCGCTCAGTCATGTCCAACTCTTAGCGACCCCATGGACTACAGCCCACCAGGCTCCTCCATCCATGGGATTTTCCAGGCAAGAGTACTGGAGTGGGGTGCCATTGCCTTCTCTGATGGAGTCTTTGGGAGAGCCCAAATGGAAGAATCGCAGCAAAACAAATAGCTGTTCACCATTTGGAAAGCAGCTATAACATGTTGCTAGAGGCTGCATGGCTAATTATATTAAAAAAAAAAAAAATCAAGAGACCACATGACGAGAGCTGCCATTCAGGAGCTGGGTGTGGTCAGATCCATGAAGGTCTAAGGTCAGGCAGGCACAACATCAGTGGCTGGCACAAGAGAAGGGTTACATTTGGACTGAGCCCAAACAGGTTTCAGACACAACAAAGTTGCACAAAAAGGCATTCTAGACCCCAAGTTGCCAACCTTTGGTAGCTCAGACAGTAAAGAATCTGCCTGCAATGCAGGACACTTGGGTTCAATCCCTGGGTTGGGAAGTTCCCCTGGAGTAGAAAATGGCTAACCACTCTAGTATTGTTGCCCAGAGAATTCCATGGACAGAGGAGCCTGGTGGGCTATAGTCTATGGGGTCACAAAGAGTTGGACATGGCTGAGCAACATTCAGTATTTAGCACCAGGTAGTGCTGATGGCAATGGCACCCCACTCCAGTACTCTTGCCTGGAAAATCCCATGGACGGAGGAGCCTGGTAGGCTGCAGTCCATGGGGTTGCTAAGAGTTGGACACGACTAAATGACTTCACTTTCACTTTTCACTTTCATGCATTGGAGAAGGCAATGGCAACCCACTCCAGTGTTCTTGCCTGGAGAATCCCAGGGATGAGGAAGCCTGGTGGGCTGCTGTCTATGGGGTCCCACAGAGTCAGACACGATTGAAGCGACTTAGCAGCAGCAGCAGCAGCACTAATGGCAAAGAATTCACTTGCCAATGCAGGAGATGTAAGAGATGTGAGTTTGATCCCTGTGTCAGGAAGATCCCCTGGAGGAGGGCACAGCAACCCACTGCAGTATTCTTCCTGGAGAATCCCATGGACAGAGGAAGCCTGCAGGATACAGTCTATAGGGTCACAAAGAGTTGGACAAGACTGAAGCAAATTAGAACGTATGTCCCTCCCTTAGTTGTCATCTATGATCTTATGAAAGGGTCCCAAGTACCAGTTGATGATAAAAGGAAAAAAAAAAGAACAGCAGCAAGCCTGGTTCATGAATGAGTCATAAAATGTGCTACTACCACCATAAAAGGTACCCTGAAAAAGTCCTCCAAGTAGCATACATAGTCATTAATTTTGTGTAGAGGGAGAAGCGATCAGAAGTCAGGATATTCAAGAACTCCTGGGAAGTGGCAACTGACTTGGTAGGTTGGTCAGAGGCCTAAAAGGAGCAAGAGAGCAATATTCAGAAATAGTCACAAAGGAGATCTGCAGTACAGAACAAGTACAGTACAGAATTCCACTGAATCTAGTTACCAATGCCACCTGATCACTTGGGGCTCCTCTATAGGAGTTCACACACTACTGTGCTGTGCTTAGTCACTTAGTTGCATCCAACTCTTTGCGACCCCATGGACTGTAGCCCACCAGACTCCTCTGTCCATGGGGACTCTCCAGGCAATACTGGAGTGGGTTGCCATGCCCTCCTCCAGGGGATCTTCCTAACCTAGACATTGAACCCAGGTCTCCTGCATTGCAGGTGGATTCTTTACTGTCTGAGCCACGAGGGAAGCCCAAGAACACTGGAGTGGGTAGTCTATCCCCTCGCCAGGGGAACTTCCCAATCCAGGAATCAAACCAGGATCTGCTGCATTGCAGGTGAATTCTTTAGCAGCTGAGCTACCAGGGAAGCCCCATATATACTAGGGGTAACTAAATGTGGTTATAAAGAGAAGGTGGGTGCCACATAATGGGAGCAGGAAGCAATATGCCTAAGAATGTGGGTGATTCACTGGGGTGCCTCTTAATGCTTCCACAGCTTTACAAGGGCAAGATAACCAGGGAGTCTCAGCAGGGTAGAAGGTCCAGGTCATTGCATCAGGCTAGCAATCTACAGTGAAAATGATAACCAAAAGCAAGGAGAATCCAGATTGAGTTATCTGGGAGGAAAAGGATGAATATCACTATAGCCTGCGGAACACCACAGCTGTGCCCCACCAACTCTCCTGCTGTTACATCCTTATATTAGAGATATGACTGAAAACCATCCTGAAGGAGACTCAGGGCCAGAGGGACTTACTGTGGGGCATGGCAATGAGCAGTTCAAGGAATGCACTGGGGAAGATGCATCCATGTCCTGCCCTTGTCCCCTTGACACCCCTGGAGATCATGTGAAGATAGTCATCCCCAATGGTCCAGTGGCTTCCTGCGTCTCTCTGCAGGAGAGCATTCTCTACCCAGAAAGAGTGCTTGGCTGTCCAGTGTGGGGAAAGGCGGAAGAGCCAGGGAGTTCACAGCCCCTGAGTGAATCTCAAGCAATGAGAGGCATTGATTCTGGAGTTGATAATGACTCCAGCTTTCTCACCTTTGGGTGGCACAACTCTGAGTTGTGTTTCCCACTGTTTCTTAGAGGGATCCCAACAAGACTGAGTCCCAGTTACCCCCAGACAAAACCCTTGTTTAATGCCACCTAAATGGCTTCCTCCTTTTCCTGTCTCACTTTTCCATTCCTTCTGAGTATTTCCTGGGATCACCTCCCAGATGAATTTCTTACACTCAAATCCTTGATTCCGTCTACTTCAGGGGAAGCTCAGGCTAAGACCAGAAAGTGAGGGGAATTTTGACATGTGTGTGCTTAGTTGCTTCAGTCGTGTCCAACTCTCTGCGACCCCGTGGACCATGGCCTGCCAGGCTTCTCTGCCATCGGATTCTCTAAGCTAGAATATAGGAGTGGGTTGCCATTTCCTTCTCCAAAAATTTTGATATATCCAATTAATAGAACATTATGTGATCACTAAAAATGATATATACATAGGAATACAAAAAGGGACCTGTGTTATAATGTCAACTGAAAGATGATTGTTTTGTTTATTGTGTTTACAACCACAAGCATGTGAAAGCATATGCTTGAAAAGGGAATAGAGAGACTGACCACTGCTTTTTTGGAGCTGAAGGAAGAAAGTCCTTCCAAGAGGGAGAATGAGAGCGTCACACTGCTGAGGGTTTTGTGCATAGCACTGCTCTCAGAGTTCTTAGCAGACTCACCAAACACAGCCAGGGACAAGGCCGCCACCACCCTGGGTCTGGCCAGTGCTTTTCCCCGAAGATGCTCATGTGCTCCCAGAGAGCAGGCTGGGGAGGCTCAGCTGACTCTGCTAGGGTTTTAAGAAGGCCTAGATGGGAGAAGCCAGACTACCTATGTGCAACCACTGGAAACCAACTCCAGCATGGGAGAAAAGCCCAACCTCCATGTTGGGAAACAGAGCAAGACTCACCAGCCTGCAGGATCGAGCCATTCTGACCCACCTTCTGAGTCCAGTGGAGCAGAAAGCACCTAGGCCACCAAATGATGACCTCATGTGGCTTCTGTCACTGAAATTTCCCTTTTCACTGAGAGAAAATAAATTAGCACATGTCACAGGCTAGACCAACAGTAACATTTTCAAATTACCATATAAAATACAAGATTTGAGGGACAAAACACACCATAAAAAGAAAGTCAAAAGCTAAACAATAAACTGGAAAAAAAAATACTTGTAATATATACTATGACAAAGGGTTAATACCCCTAATAAATAAAAACAACAGATAGATGGTGAACAATCTTTATTCATAAGCTTTACCAACATATTTGCCTTGAAAGAGAATGTCAGCTCTCAGCAGATTATTTGGAATTCTATGCTGACTTAAGAGAAAACTTTAAATGCTTCACTGGTCAAAAGAAGTCAGCTTTTATCAATGGCAATGAAATTGCTAGATTTTGTGAAGGAATCTGGGGAAAGCATTGGCTCATTTCCATGGCTTTACACCGAGCAAAATAAGGAAAGGGAAGTGTTATGTTAGGGCTGAAGTCGTATATTTAAACTGTTAAACAGCATTTAACCCTGTGACCGAGGGCTTTCTAAAAGTTAACAAAGTGCAGGCAAGCTATTGGGAAAATGAATAATAAGGGGATCATTCAATAATAGCTCTGTTTTTAATAAGCCAATGTTTCGACAATTCTATAGGTTGGTTGGTTGGTTTTGGCAAGCTTGGAAATAATCACAAAATAAAAATGTGAGATAATGATTTTGGTAAAAATGAAAGCAACATCAAAGCCCGAGATTTCACAGAGCACAGAGGAAAGCACCGCCTTGCAGTCCTCAGAGACTGCTGACCACACAGAGGCAGATGCCAGCGCTGTAATGGGAGGGGCCCTAGAAGCTGCTGGTGGAGACCGTGTCTCTGTGTTCGCCCCTGAAATTCAGTCCACCGAGCTCACAGAGGACTTTGGTTTCTTACTCAAGTAGCAACAAGGCTATCCAAGGAAAGTCATTTCCAACTGTCACCTTTTGGGGAAGATGTTTCTCAACGTAGAGTCAGGCTCTGACGGAAGGGAAGTGGGGAGGAGAGACTGAGGTGAGAACCTTAAAATGGGAAGATCTGGGAGGAAGAAAATACACACATTGAACCATCCCAATGATGCCAGCTGGCCTGCCCCGGGGCATGCACACTCACAGGCACGCCTGGAAGGTTGTGCGGCTCGGAAGAAAACACCTCTGGATTCCAGAGGAAGCTGACTGCTCTTGTGATTACTGGCTCGGATAAGGCCCCCCTGACCAGCCTAGGAGGTCGTCACTCCTGGCACTAACCCTCAGTCTTTGGGGCCTCCTCAGAAATCCACACACCCACCCTCTTAACGAGGGTGAACTTTCCAACTTCCCCACAGCCACTGTGTGCCCTTCTCTCTATTTGCACACTTTGCTGGGTTTTAACAGGGAAAACAATTGGTCACAGATGAGTTAGCACCTCAGGAAAGGCAAGAGAGGTTTTCTGAAAAAAAAAAAAAAAAAAATAGTTGGTAAAACCTCCAGATGCTGAACACCTCAGAAGAACTGCTTTGCACTGGGCATTCTAAGCAAGCTCAAATCTTCCTCATTCTAAAACCGGGATGGTCAGGCCATTCCCATCACCTTCTGAGGAAATCACTCCTATTCAGAAACCAAGAACATTAAATTTGAAAGAAAACTAATATTCTCTAGAACCTACCTACCCATGTCAAGCACTGTAAAATGTGAGTTGTGTGTGTTCAGTCACGTCCAGTTCTTTTCAACCCCATGGACTGTAGCCCACCAGGCTCTTCTGTTCATGGGATTCTCCAGGCAAGAATACCAGAGTGGGTTGCCACTTCCTCCTCCAGGGGATCTTCCCAAATCAAGGATCTAAGTCTCTTATGCCTCATGCATTGGCAGGTGGATTCTTTACCACTGCACCAAACTGGGAAGCCCCCAAAAGGTGACTTATATGTAATTACCCCTCACTGTACCCCTGTTGTGGGTGTGGGTATAACTGCCCCTATCTCACCAAAGAAGGAGCCAGTGCTTGTTGGGCTCAAACTCCTTCCCAAAGTCAGCAACTGGAGCAAAGAAAAACCCAAGACAACTGACGCTAAACCTGGGGACTCTTCCACTTCATCACCCTGCTCTTAGGTGTGAGGATATGAAATAAAATGCACCTAAACTGGGCTAAGGTCCACAAAAGTCAATCTATTAATAATAGGGGACTGCATAAACTCACAAGATTCTTACTGCAGAAAAAATAGAGAAAGATGAGAAGTGGTTCCCACACCAATCCAATACCATCGGTTCGTTCATTCACTCAACAAGCCTTTATTGAGCATCTAATGTACTAGAGAATGTTCTAGGTACTAGAGATGGCCTGGATGGGGGCAGAAAAAAAATCCCTAGCCTTGTAGAGCTTATAGTCAGGGAGAGAGATGATAAACATGAAGTCATGACAGGTGGCAACAAGGGCAATGAAGAAAAATATGCAAGGGTGAGCAAAGGGGAAAGGGCGAGTGACGTTGGAAGGGTGGCCAGGACCAGCCCTCTGAGGAGATGGCTCTTGAGCACAGCCCTGTCTGAAGCAGGAGTGAGTCACCAGCCAGCTGGAGAGAAGGGTGTCGACTAGGCGAGCACAAGAGCCACAGCCAGGAGGACTGCATACCTCATGTTCCAGCACAGGAGCGGGGGCAGCGAAGGGCTGGGCTCAGGAGGGCAGAGGAGTGGCCACCCACTGGCCAGGCCATGCAGACGCACAGAGCCCGCTCAGAACCACCCGGAGCACAGCTGGGAGCACAGGCTGCAGGCCACCCTCAAGGTTACTGCTTCAATAGGTGGGGCCTCTGATTATGCGTTTCTACCAAGTTCTCAGGTGAGGTTGATGCTGCTGGCCTGGAGACCACACTGAAAATCAGCACTGTGGAGCCTTGCAGGTCATAGAAGACCTCCAATTATGTTCTAAATGTGTCAGGAAGCCACTGGGGGATTTCAAGCAGGGGATGAAGGAAATCTATATGGGGTAAAGCTCCCCGCTGGGGAGCAACACTAGCTCAGGGAGTGATGGTGATGGTCTTGAACTAGCTGGCTGGAGTAGCAGGGGGTGAAAATGGTGAGATTCAGAATCTATTTTGAAAGTAAGACAGACAGCACTTGCCAATGGACTAATGCGTATGAGAGAGAAAGAGAGAAATCAAGTGACTCCTTGGTTTTAGACTGACCTGCTGAGTCATAATGGAGGCATTTGCTAAAATGGGGAAGACAGGTTTGGGATTGCAGGTCATTTTGAACATACTGATTTCTCTGAGATGCTCATTTGAATCCAAGCGGGATCGTGAGTAGGTAAATATGTCTCAGGCTCTGGGAGAAGTCCAGGCCAGAAGTGTAAATTTGGGAGGCATCATTTTCTAACCAGTACATGCAATGATATGGCTGGAAGTGATCACTAAAGAGTGAATATAAACCAGCAGCAGCCCATACTGAGCCTCATGACACACAAAAGAGACAGAGAAGGAAGTGCCTATAAAAAAGGAAAAACCCAGGAAAAGTCATGGAAACTGAGAGAAAAAGCGTTTTCCTGAGAAGGAAGCTTTCCCCGAGAAGTTCATTGATGCTTATATGCTGAGTACATCATATGAAATGCTGGGCTGGATGAAGCACAGGCTAGAATCAAGATTGCTGGGAGAAATATCAATAACTTCAGATATGCAGATGACACCACCCTTACGGCAGAAAGGGAAGAGGGACTAAAGAACCTCTTGATGAAAGTGAAAAAGGAGAGTGAGAAAGTTGGCTTAAAGCTCAACCTTCAAAAAACAAACATCATGGCATCCGGTCTCATCACTTCATGGCAAATAGACGGGGTGATGGAAACCGTGACAGACTTAATTTTCTTGGGCTCCAAAATCACTGCAGATGGTGACTGCAGCCATGAAATTAAAAGACACTTGCTCCTTGGAAGAAAGCTATGACAAACCTAGACACTGTATTAAAAAACAGGGACATTACTTTGCCGACAAAGGTCCGTCTAGTCAAATCTATGGTTTTTCCAGTGGTCATGTATGGATGTAAGAGTTGGACTATAAAGAAAGCTGAGCACCAAAGAATTGATGCTTTTGAACTGTGGTGTTGGAGAAGACTCTTGAGAGTCCCTTGGACTGCAAGGAGATCAAACCAGTCAATCCTAAAGGAAATCAGTCCTGAATATTCATTGGAAAGACTGATGCTGAAGCTCCAATACTTTGGCCACCTGATGTAAAGAACTGACTCATTTGAAAAGACCCTGATGCTGGGAAAGGTTGAAGGCAGGAGGAGAAGGGGACGACAGAGGATGAGATGGCTAGATGGTATCACCGACTCAATGGACATGAGTTTGAGCAAGCTCTGGGAGTTGGTGATGGACACGGAAGCCTGGCGTGCTGCATTCCATGGGGTCACAAAGAGTCGGACACGACTGAGTGACTGGACTGAACTGAGAAGGGAGTGAACCGGCCCTGGTGACACAGGAGGGATGATGAGGGGCCTCTGGGCTTGGCAGCCTGCATGTGGAGTAGTTGCGTGGTGGAAGGGAAGAGGCTCGAGGTACACAGGGCGAGAAACGAGCCTGTGCCAAGTCCCCAGTTATAAGCAGGGTGTTCATTCTCATCACCCACACACTGTCAACATGGAAATTCTCTACCAAGAATACACTTGATATTGCTGTGAAGGCAATTATTAAATATGCTATTTCCTTTTATTTGTGAATCACATAAAACAGACTTTGTCAGAGTTCCTGTGTTTGTTGGGTATAAATCTGTAACAATGAAATGTGATGTGCCAAGTTGTATGTTTTATGTAGCCTAAGGACCAATAAAAAAACACGAATGTTGGGCCTTTCCTGGTAGTCCATTGGCCAAGACTCCGAGCTCCCAATGCTGGGGCCCTGGGTTTAATATCTGATCAGGGAGCTAGATACCACTTGCTACAACTAAGGTTTTGCATGCCCCAGATAAGACCCAGTGCAGCCAAATAAATAAACGAAAAGAAGTATTTTTAAAAGTGTGGTCAGTTATGCTAGAGGAAAGACTAAATTATCTTTATAATCCCTCTGTAGAAAATTATATTACAGAATTTTGTCATATGAGGAGACAAAGAACATGCAGAACCAATAAAGGTAAGGAACAAGTTATATACAGGTACATCAGATACTTATTTAAAAATTTGTTTTTATTTTGTAATGCTTGTGATCTCTAACATCTTTTTTTAAAAAAATCTTAATTTGTAGTGATTTATTTTTCACTCCACACATTTATTTTCATGCCTAGTTTTGTGTTCATAATTAGATCCTTTCTTACAGAGGCTTCCCTACCCAGAAAATTGTAGAAGCTTCAGGTCCACAAACCAGCATCCATCCCTGAATGGAGATGAAAGCCAGAATGGAGCATGATGACGAGAAACGGTGGGGATAGGAAAAGGACAGACGGTATGAAAGCTCTCCAGGGACTCGCCGGAGGAGTATGGCAGGCCGGAGGAGTATGGCAGGCGGTAGCGGGGAGGGAGGAGCATGGAGGATGGAGAATGCAGAAGAAAAGGTAAACCGTGGGAGGCGCGCCTGGGAAATGATACTGGCTGTCTCACGTCAGTTATCTGGAGAGCCTCGGTTATCGCATCTTCTGAGTTTTCAGGATGGGTAACAAGGGACTTGCGAGCTCGGAAGAGAGACCGCACACATCTGAGCATCACAGAAGTGCCTGTGCCTCCAGAGTCTCTCCCGCCACCAGACTCACACTCTGCGTGGGCAGCAGAGAGAAGGGGAGGTTTGGCGGGAGTTGGATTTTAAATGACCTGAGGCACACGGCTTCACTGGGCTTTTAGCCATGGTAAAAGGGAATTTGTTTTTTAAGTAAAAGAGCCTCTTCGATCACCATCTCATAGGCAGACCCGATATATATCAGAAATTAAAACACAGAGGCCAAGGAGCTGCCAGTCTTGGAGTCTGATGAGGGTCCACTTCCTGGTTCATAACCGTGTTGTCTTGCTGGTGGAAATGGGTGTGCTCAGGGGCCTCTTTGGCGAGGGTATTACTCTCATTCATGAAGGTTTTGTCCTCCTTACTAGCCAATTCCATTACTCCAACCCCCAGTAAATGTTAATATTTACACTTTAACATTTCCTTTTCATATTACCGTGTGGTCTTTGTCTCCTGTTTGGACCCTGACCGACACAGGTGCTCAGAGGGAGGAGCCGTTCTCACACACTTGCTCTATCTGATAACAAAACCCTGATAAGACTTTGGCCCGGCCAGTTTTCCAAATGAAAAAACTGAATCCAATATCCTGACATTGTTCACAGAATCTGACACCAGTTATATCTTAATACAAGGTACATAAAAGGCACGTGAAGATTTTCTTTCATGAAGGACAGTAAATTCCATATCCTAGTGGCCAGATTCATGCCCCAAAGCACCCACTTACCACAAATGTGGAAGACCTCGTGAGCTGAAATTCATTCCTGAAATGAGCTGCTTACTTGCATAGCTCCCGCCATCTCTCATACACGAGAGCCCTGTCCCTGAAAATAGCCGTGCTCGCGTTCCAACCAGCACCCAAAGCGGCAATAGTAACTGTTAGTTACACATTTCTCTCACATTGTGTGATTACCATTAGTTCTTTTGAGCACCCACAATCAAATCAGAATCAGGGTGATAGGGTCTTAGGGGCAAACATGAAAAGCTCCGAAGTGTGCAGCTGCGGTTTGGGGAAGGGGGTGCTCCTTGTTGGGCTATCTTTCGGCACTAGGGGGCGCCAGCCTCATTCAGAATCTGATCCGCACTTGCACACACCTAACGCATCTTTGTTGTGGCTTTATTCCTCCATATTAGGGTATCTGTCCCATTAAAGCGAAGAATCCAGAGAGTAAAATAAAAAAAAAATGCCATTCAGAATTTTCTTAGGGACTGTGAAAGACTTGCTCTCCAACTATTGTGAAAACTCCCAAGAGTGGCCCCTGAATTGTCATTTTTACTTGGGCAGTTAGAACTTGTGACTTCCAGTATGAATGACTTCTGTTCTTATGCGCCAAGCGCAGGACCCCAGCCTCATCACATCTGGCCCCGCTGACCTCAAAGCACCCCTGTCTTTCACCCAGCAGGTACATGGATCACAGTTTCCAATGCAACTCCCATTGTGAAATGAGGGAACAGAACCTTAGGTCCTATTCATAGCTTCCAGATCCAGCTCTGAGACCAGAGCCTGGGGAACCCCAAAACATTGCTCTTTTCAGTGAAGTTGTGTTTACAAACATCCTAATAGAATTGACAGAAAACGATTCCTCCAGGGGGTGTAAAATAAAACTTCTCCAACAGAAGAACTGAGACTCCATTTCCACCACGGTTAATTCAGCTGATTCCTTGTACAAGCTCATGTTTGGAGTGGATAGCAATTTGCATCTGTATCACGGCAGGTACATGAAACATTTACTCTACGCCAAATGCCAAGGTGGCTGCAGAGTTCTGCAGTTTACTTACTGCACAGTAGGACTCGGCTCAGGGGCCCAAACTCAGCACTGCCTCTTCCTCTAACGGATACAATGGCATCATCTGCTCACCAAGCTGTGTACCCCCAAGGCAGTGTCTGTGAGGAGGAAGGTGCTCTTCTAATTCATGCAAAGCACCCCGTGGACTAGCAGAGACCCTGCCAGTGAAGATGCCTTCATGGTTTATCCTGTTTAATCCTCAGTTAATGACTACACCCCTATGAGGTGGCTCCTATCGTGCCCACTTCACAGCTGAAGAGCCTGCCTCATTTCCCACGTGACACAGCCAGTGGGTGGTAAAGCTGGAATCGAACCCAAGTTCCCGGTGTCTAAGCATCTCCTAAGATGTTCTGGTGCAGACAGTGAAAAGCTGTGTGGTCGCCACTGTCAATCTGACCCCCAACGTGCACGTGCCGTCCCAGGAAGAAGAGCTGCCACGTGATCGCTCCCACCCTCCTCTCACCTAGGCTCCAAAATAAGTATGTGAAAATGAAGCCAGATAAACTACAAGGCTGCTGCATTAGCTATTTCACTGTGAAACACCATATATAAGAAAGTATATAAAACAAACGTATAAAGCGAACACGCCTATAATCACAAAAGTCAGGAAATTACCAGCACTTAAGACACCTTTCCATTAGTCCCTGCCTAGTCATAACCACTGCCCTTATCCCTAGAGGAAACCTTATCCTGACTTTAATGTTAAAGGTTTATACTTTGATATCCACATCCAAATCCCTGAACAATATGGCTCAGTTCATTCAATATTCATTGAGCATCTGTCTTATGTGGGCCAGGCTCTCTGTTTGGGGCATGTGAAATAGTAAGATCCTTCCCCTCACCGAGCTTAGATTCTAGCAAATTTGTGAACTTGATATAAATATCATGCAGACATACAGCACCATATTTCTTCTGTACAACATTGTAATATTCACTTCATTATGTGTCAGCTATAGATAACTTTCATTGGGCTACACGGTATCCCACATACAAATATTTCATATTTCTTCATTCCATTATGGATGGACATCTGGTTTACATCCACTTTGAGACTCTTTTCTCCTGTATGTATCCAGATGGACAGGAGATTTAAATCTCTAGGATATACATCTATGAGCAGACTTGCTAGGCAATTAAGATAGGCAAACCCTCAAATTGACTAGAAAATAAAACAACTATCCAAAAAGGCTTCCACCTATCTACCATCTCACCAGCCATGTCTGAGTTCCTGTAAAATCCACAATTTTACAAGTACTTGCCAGACAATCAGAGGTGTTAGTGACGTCTCGATGTCATCTTGTCTTGCATCTCTAAACATGCGTTGGTCTTTTGGATTTCCTCTTTTCCGAAGTGTCTAGTCTGCTCACTGACAGTGAAATACACAAGCAAACCTGATCTTGAGCATATGTCTGATACTGCAAGTCTACAGGTTGTCATCAGAATTTAGATGTTATCGGTCTTTTTTTAACTGTTTATTTTTTGGTCATGTCACAAGACATACATAATCTTAGCTTCCCAATCAGGGATTGAACCCGCACCCCATGCATTGAAGTGTGGAGGCTTGACCACTGGACCGCCAGGGAGGTCCCTAGGTATTGTTGAGACAATGACAGTTGTACCACCAGCTGAGCAGGTCTAGGATTTGTTTAGCGCCTACGATTACTTGGCCAACAAAGTCCGTCTAGTCAAGGCTATGGTTTTTCCAGTGGGCATGTATGGATGTGAGAGTTGGACTGTGAAGAAAGCTGAATTCCGAAGAATTGATGCTTTTGAACTGTGGTGTTGGAGAAGACTCTTGAGAGTCCCTTGGACTGCAAGGAGATCCAACCAGTTCACTCTGAAGGAGATCAGCCATGGGATTTCTTTGGAAGGAATGATGCTAAAGCTGAAGCTCCAGTACTTTGGCCACCTCATGCGAAGAGTTGACTCATTGGAAAAGACTCTGAAGCTGGGAGGGATTGGGGGCAGGAGGAGAAGGGGACGACAGAGGATGAGATGGCTGGATGGCATCACGGACTTGATGGATGTGAGTTTGAGTGAACTCCAGGAGTTGGTGAAGGACAGGGAGGCCTGGCGTGCTGCGATTCATGGGGTCGCAAGGAGTCGGACACGACTGAGCAACTGAACTGAACTGAACAGGCCAGACACTATGTCAAGAAAGCTACAGCAGGAAGTCACCTCAAAAGGTAATTTCAAGGTAATTGTTAATAGAAGCAAAAGAACAATCTAAAAACAACTCTTTATCATCTGATTCAAGATATTGGTTTAGCTTAAAAAATAAAATTGTTAAATTACCAGGAAAAAAACTGTTTTTCTTTGAACATACTCTTTTAATAGGACACTTTACAGAACAACAACCAAAAAAATGGAAAACAGAAGAAAGAATTTTACTTCCTCAATCTACCAAGAGAGATGCTCATGTTATTGAAGGAAGCCAACAAGTATATTTTACTGTGTGGGTGAATTAGAAACAGGGAGCTTGTGACCTTTGCTCCCAGTTTGTGAAAGCAGGAGGGAATTCATATTCATTGAGTGTTTCTACACCAGGCATACTTACTTCATCTAATACTCAACAAATTCTATGATGTGCGTGTTTTTCATTTTATAACTACTGTTATAGTAGTTTTGAGAGGTTGTGAAACTGTGCAAAGGCTATTCCATAAAAAGTAGTGGACCTAAGATTTGAACTTGTCTACCTTGCTCCAAGGGCTTCCCTCGTAGCTCAGTGGTAAAGAATCCACCTGCCAGTACAGGAGACGTGGGCTCAATCCCTGGGTTGAGAAGATCTTTTGGAGAAGGAAATGGCAACCCACTCCAGTATCCTTGCCTGGAGAATTCCATGGACAGAAGAACCTAGCAGGCTATAGTCCATGGGGTTGCAAAAGAGGCAGACATGACTGAGCGATTAAACAACACATAACCTCACTCTGAAATTCTTTACATGGCACCACAATCCCTAGGCAGTGGATCCAGTAAGCATGCCAAATGAGGATGTTGTTGCTAAAGAACAGGAAAGCAATTGGGCCAGAACTTGAGTCACACTGACAGGAGTTGGGGAGGTGAGGAGAATTTACCACAGAAGCCGTTATTCTTCACCGTCTAGTAGGCTTTCAGAGAAGGGACAGTGAACTGCTGATGTGATTTTCTGATGCACTTCGTGAGCAGCTGAAGATCCCCAAAGGACCCTCTATCTAAGTTATATCTCTGACTCACTATTCTATCTTTAAAAAAAAAAAAAAACTTAGTAGCTCTCCTTTTAAAATGAATTGCCTGGTTGGGGAGAGCAAGGGTCAAGAGCCCTGGGAATCTGCAGCTTAGTTTTAGTTTTGAGGGACTCTTGAGACACCTGACTTGTCCAGGGCAAGTAAGCGGTTATATAAATGGTCTGGGAAATATAGGAGAGATACAGGCTGGAGGTAATAAACTATGGAACCATGACTGAAACCATGACAGGTGCAAAGATGAGAGCACCTAAGGGATTAAGATGATGTGTGAGTCAGGGCCCCACTCTGCTTCCAGTGTTAATCAATTCAGAGTTTGGAATTACAAAATCCTAAACACTCAGAGCAAACACAGATGGTCCAAAATGACTCAAGATTTTCTCCCAGAATGTCAGCAGCAGAAAAACGCCATGATCCAGATTCTCTGTTTTTCCTCCAAAGACTTAATTGTTTATAAGATCTCATCTCTTCAAATCAACTCATTTGCAATCCAACCTTTTAGGACAGGAGCCCAGGAGAGGCAGCCTAACTTCAGTTCACAGCACCTGTAGGAACCTATCCTTCAGTCTTCACGTTTCTGTGGCACGCTGCTGTCTTCTATTAATACAAGGACAGATTTCTCAGATGTCTAGATTCCCATCTACAGTCACCTAACTGCAAAGGCTGGCTAATGTCCCTACTCACAGGGAGTCTGGATGGGAAAGACTTGGAAATATCCTTAGGAAATTGATCAATTGTGGGGGGGGGGGATTCAAACACATGGGTCAACATAATTCAAGACCATTAAAAGCCATAAGTTAAGTCCAGGTGAGTCAATTACATTACAAGATTAGGAACCGACACAACTGATTCAAATAATTGTAACATTTATCTCCACCATCAAAATAGTTTTGACTATCTTCAATGTGATTTTTTTGTTTTAATCAATGCCTTTTTCATTTCAGTTGTCCCTAAATTAAACTGTACATCAGTGGAATGCTAACATACAGAGAGCATAAAGTTAATACAGACCGGAAGCTTTTCTAGTTTCACAAATGACCCTTTGAAGTATAAAGTAATTTTACTAACTACATACATACATAGTAATTTACTAACTAAATGGACTGCGGACAGGTGGAAAACTGTAGAGAAGTGGTTGTGGCAGATGGCTGAATTAAAACTGAGGAAACAAAAAGATCTTCGGAGGAGTTAGGGAAATTATCTCAAAGAACTCAACCAAGACTACACACAGATTAAATTCTTTTCTGAAACCACTTCTATTTCAGGGTAAAGGGAAAAGGCATTGGATATTGTAGACAAAGCCAATAATGAATAAACTGTCACCAAAGTACACACATCTCTACACTTTGCAGATAATGAGCTTTTCCTTAGCTGGAATCTAGTAACTCCATTTTAGAACCGATAAAACTGAAAATTACCTATGAACATGATTTCTTATCAGCAGAATTATCAAACCATTTGTGTTAACACCAACTTAGGCATGGTTTCTTTCAAAAACACATAAAAGCTGAGTCTACTAAAGATACTGAAAAGATTATTTCTCATCTTCTAAGATGACAACATCTCTTCAAAACTTTATATGAGCCTTGAAAAACTCAAAGGCTTTCAGAGGCAGGGAAAGTTACAAAGGTTAGATGTGACCCTAAAATGCACAGTATATGCCCTGCCCCAAAGCAGAAAAATGTTCAAATTCAAGTTTTGTTTCTTTACAAGATAGGCATTTTTCCCATTACAGATGAGGAAAATATATACAGGTACATTCCTCATGGAGTCATCACTTTGAAACCCCTGTACCAAGGACATTCTTCAAAGCAACATGAACAAGAGCAAAGACTAGAAAATCTAACGATCCAACAATTAAATGTTATAGTCATTTAACGGAGAAGGCAATGGCACCCCACTCCAGTACTTTTGCCTGGAAAATCCCGTGGACGGAGGAGCCTGGTGGGCTGCAGGCCATGGGGTCGCTAGAGTTGCACACAACTGAGCGACTTCACTTTCACTTTTCACTTTCCTGCATTGGAGAAGGAAATGGCAACCCACTCCAGTATTCTTGCCTGGAGAATCCCAGGGACGTGGAAGCCTCGTGGGCTGCCATCTATGGGGTTGCACAGAGTTGGACATGACTGAAGCGACTTAGCAGCAGCAGCAGCAGAGTCATTTAAAACTTTTCTAAGAGCTGATGGCAGAATTTATTTTTTTCAATTATTGTCATTTTATTTACAAACATTCCTCAATATTTAAGTGAGTTTAACAAGAAAGTTAGATAACGGTTCAATATTTAGATTTTGTAGTAAGGTTTGAGTTCAAATCCCCCTCTGCCACCAACTAGCATTGAGACATTAGGGAGGTTACTTGTAAAATAGGTAAAACTGTCAGGAAGCATTTAACAGGAGGCTGCCTGTGTGCTGTTTTGGATGTCAGGCATTCTCTGTTCCTTATTAATTTATGAGCATTCAGGAATTGAGAGGAGAGGAAAGCCTCTCCCGGGGGTTGAGGAATCCAGGCATTTCCTTCATTAGTTTTTCCCTACAGTGGTAAGTACCCTCTTCCTTCTTGTGAACCACATGCTAAAAGTGATTGTTTACAACTCTGTCTTTAATATGAATCGCCTATGTTTTGTAAGTCTGGAATTTTTATCTTTGCTGAGAATAACTACCTTGTAAGACAGTATATATGCCCACACCATGTTTTAATCAAACACCTTTGTTCCATCAGAGCTCTGGTCCCCATGTCTTTCTTTCTCTCTCTCCCCCTCTTTCAGGCTGATCCCCTGGAGTGCAGAGGCTGAGTTCACTTTCCTGCCCAGGCTTCTAAGACCCTCTGGAGAAGGTGCTCTGCGCCTTCACCCCATCGAGAGGGCACCTGAGGCCTTCGTGAACAGAGCAAGCCCCATGCAGGGGCTTTATTGGCTTTCTGCGTAAACCAAGGAATATCAGCCTCTTTCTCTCTCCTTTACTTTCTTATCGGTCGACTCCGGACCACCAAGTTCCAGTCCATTAAAGGACCTCAACAAGTTGGATCTCCTTGCAGTTCAAGGGACTCTCAAGTGTCTTCTCCAACACCACAGTTCAAAAGCATCAATCCTTTGGCACTCAGCTTTCTTTATAGTCCAACTCTCACCATAGCCTTGACTAGATGGAACTTTTTGGCAAAGTAATGTCTCTGCTTTTTAATATGCTGTCTGAGTTGGTCATAACTTTCTATCCAAGGAGTAAGCGTCGTTTGATTTCATGGCTGCAATCACCATCCACAGTGATTTTGGAGCCCAGAAAAATCAAGTCAGCCATTGTTTCCACTGTTTCCCATTTATTTGTCATGAAGTGATGGGACTGGATGCCATGATCTTAGTTTAGGATCAAGCAATTTTACACAAGATACATTCTCGAAGACGCGTGTTGAGTTCAGCTGGTTTGTTTTAAATGGATGGGTTCTGGAACCCATGGACTTAATCTGGGAAGCCCAAACTCAGTCTTAATACTGTAAAACTCAGTAGCCCAGAAATTTCAATTGAATATTTGCCCAAGTGTGGAGTCGACTGAAAGCTTCTTTAACACATAACTACTTACCTGTAAATCTCATGAAGCTGAACTCAGATGATACTTCCCAGTCCAGCTGCGCTGAGACTGCTAAACTTTCACTGCAAACTGCCTTATGTTTTATAGTTTCTTCTACCCGGGGCTCCCCAGCCGTACTCACAGAGAGGAGCCATCCTGCTCGCTGGGCTGGGCTGGGCTCTGCTTAGTCGTGTCCTGCTCTCGACATCCGGCTATTCACACTGCGGTCTGTAGAAGTTGGCTTCACCTGGAGCCAGCTAGCCATGCAGACTCTTAAGCTCCCTCTCAGCCTTCCCAAATCAAAATCTGCATTTTAATGAGGTCCCCAGGTGACCCACAGGCACGTTAACACTGGAGAAGCACTGCCCCGAAGTACATGTGTGCTGTACTGTGCTAAGTCACTTCAGTTGTGTCCGACTCTTTGTGACCCCATGGACTGCAGCCCACAGGCTCCTCTCTACAAGGGATTCTCCAGGCAAGAGTCCTGGAGCGGGTTGCCATGCCCTCCTCCAGGGGATCTTCCCCACCCAGGGATCGAACCCACAGTTCTTACATCAGCAGATGAGTTCTTTACCACTAGCGCCACCTGGGAAGCCCTGTGCATGCTCATGCATTTTAATTAACATGATCCTCACAAGGTTCCAGGAGCGACTGAAAGATGTAGGGTGAACTGAGTTTATCTGAGACCCTGTAGAGGCGACACAGGCTACTAATCCTTCTCCTTTGTGTTTTACGTTCTCTTGCCTGTTAAGTAACAAGCAAAGAAACACATGGACCATATTATCTTGATCTCACAGAAAACTGGCTGAATTATTCCTCAAGTTAATTATTCAGATACAATAGTCCCCCCGTCAGCCACAGTTTTGCTTTTTCAGTTACCCATGGCTAACCAGAGTTCAAAAATATTAAATGGAAAATTCCAGACAGAAACAATTCATGAGTTTTAAACTGTGTGCTGCTTTGAGTAACAGGGATGTACTCACACTGTCTGGCTGCCGCCTGCCCAGAACCCTCAACCACCAACAGGGTCCACACCAGACATCCAGAATCAGGAGATCAGCAGCAGCCTAGCGAGATTCACAGTGCCTCCATCACTCACATTACTTCATCTCATCATGTAGGCATTTTAACATCTCACAAGAAGGATGAGTACAGGAAAATAAGATACTGTGAGAGACCACATTCAGGTAACTTTTATCACAGGATAGTGTTACAAAAGGGCTTCCCTGGTGGCTTAGATGGTGAAGAATCCACCTGCAGTTCAGGAGACCTGGGTTCAATCCCTGGGTTGGGAAGATCCCCTGGAGAAGGGAGTGGCTACCCACCCAAGCATTCTGTGCCTGGAGAATCCCGAGGAGCCTGGCAGGACTCAGTCCAAGAATGTCACAAAGAGTTTGGACACAACTGAGCGAATAAGTACACACAGTGTTGCAAGTGTTATATTTTATTGTTGTTGTTAATCTCTTACTGTGACTAATTTATAAATTAAACTTTACAGTAGATATGTAGGTACATATATAGAGAGAGTTCAACACTATCTGCAGCTTCAGGCATCCAGAGAGGCTCGGAACACATTCCATGTGGATAAGGGGGGGACCACTGTACCTCTCCAGTTTGGTTTTGAACTTTATAAGCAAATAATAGCAGCTGAAAACTCTAAGACTTCCCTAGTATAATTCTGTATTCAAATATATTTCTATCATTTGTAAAAGATATCTTATAAAGTTAAATACTATTTTCAGAAGCGCTATTTAAAAGCAGAATGTGTATGTGAAGCCACCATATATAAGTACTTACTGTATACAAGACACTGCGTTAAGTACTTCGTGTACATTATCGAGCCTCAGTACATGGCACTACAACTATCTTACAGATTAGATAAAGCTTACAGGTTATGAACTTGTCTAAGATCATACAGTTATTAAATGACAAATCTCAGATATAAGTCCAAGCCAAAAATTCACAATAACCACTGCTACTGTGTCCATGTGATCCACAGAATTCTCTGTGAGACTGAGCCAAATCAACAGGCAGTAAACGCTGTGAAAATTCCTGCAGTCAAAAACACATCAAGTAACTAATTTAAATTTATGGAGTAACAGCCAACCTTATTTGCTCATGGAGTCCTCCCCTTTCCTCCACACCTTTAAACTGCTCTTAGACATATCACCCTTTAGATACCATGATGTACTAACCTTTAAAACATTTTTAAATGTTCTCTGTCATTCAACAGTTTTAGGGTGTATTAAGTGAAAATGAAAGTTGCTCAGTTACTAGGACTCTCCAAGAAGGAATTCAAATGCTTACATGTCAAAGTTATGGGCAGAACTGGTAACCCAAGAAATTTGACCAGCAAAATAACTTCTGGAATACAAATATTTCCTCTTAAGTCAGATGTGCTTAAAAATGGAGGGAGCATTTAGGTACAAAGATTTCAAATGAGTAAAACAAATTAAGGTGTCATATAGCATCTTAAAATGCCCCAATTTTATCAAATACTGAATCTACTCACCAGATACAAGTTCTTTGAAAAACAGGAGAATTATTTCAAATGGTTAAGTGGGATGTTAGAGTAAAGAAACTTTAGAATGCAAGATTTCCAAAAATTCTACCTCCCCTGAACCATCTCTCAAGATACTTACTTATACTTACTTATAAAATGAGGGCATAAATAAATTACAAGAAAAACATGGGATCCAGGAAATGGGGTTCAACTTAGAAGGATGGGTTATTCCTAGCATAAAGGCAAAGGGAAGCCCCAAGAGAGCTATGTATTCATAACAGGCCCAGGAACCAAGCAGTCCACATTGGAGCAGGAGGACAGAGCTCTAGCAGATTCCCCAGGAAAAATAAAAACATAGAAATATGTTTGACCTCTGGAATTGCCATATTAGAGGCATTTTACAAACCTTTGAAAGAGGTAGGACAATTTAGCTAGACAGACAGCAAAAGAAAATTAAGTCAACAAAACAGGCAATTTTTAATTCCAAGAGAAAAACAAAAGTTGTACAAGAAAGGCAGACATAACAGACCTACTTAGCTGAATATGGAACAACATTCACTTAGAGAGTTAAAACCTTCATTTAATATTACAGGATGTTGGTAAATAATCTCTTATATTAGGAGAAAATGAACATTACTATAAACACAGAAGAAACAAATAAGAGTCACTATGTCACTGACTCTAGGGAGCTAGAAGGGGTACAGGTGGGGCTTTGGGAGGTCTCTGGGTTTTGTTAAGCATTTTTTACTATTATTTAACTTTATAAACCCTGAACTTGTTATTTTGAGACATATAGATATTACTTAAGAGAGAGAAAACATTTCTACAGCAGCTAAGAGTACTCACCACTCTACTAAGAAAATAAAATCAATGTTGCTCCAATAATTTTAGTATCACATGACAGGTACACTATTCCAAAGGACATTACCTCTGCACTTAAAAGATTTATAGTCTTAAAAAAAAAAAAAGATTTATAGTCTTTTAATGAGACCAAGACTTGGAAGAAAAGCAAGCAGATCTTTGGAAGCAGTCATATATAATCTGGCCAGTGAGCAGAGATTCAAACTCAACTGAACCACATCCCAACATAAACAAAGCCAAGGAACTTTTTTAGGTCTTCTAAAAATATGCAATATGGCATCTGAAAAACTAATAAACCATTGTGTTCAGATAAGATAAATAAATGCACCTTTAAAAAAAGGGAAATAATTTTATTAAAAATATTTTTAGTATCCACGGGTAGGCTATAGTCTAAAATTCACTTACGGCACATTTCAATTTTATTTTGACAGTATGTTACAAACTTACTTGCAGGCATCAGTCTAGCCCAGAACTTCAAGGAAACGTTTTTTTCTTAACCACGACACTTAATTATTCTTCCCTATTCAAAGGTATTTCAGACAAGAGACAGCAAACTCGGGGAAAAAAGTAACATCATTAGACTCAGATCTCAGTAAAGAACAGGCAGCAAAGAAGAGAAGTACCAGGAAGCTAAGAGGGGAAAGTGTGCTAGCTGTCTAAGTCTTTAGAGATCAAAATACCTCCTTTTGTTTACATTTCAGATTATAAATGCCCTCACCTAAGCAGCCAGCACAGTGGCCTATAGCCTCCCCTCTTCTCCCCCAAAGACAACAACCTCCTTCCAGCTCTGCCCATTGCTCTCCCCCTACACCACCCCCTCCACAACCACCACAGACCCGGTCACCCCACCTCTGCCCCAGGAAGACTCCCGCAGTGAGCATCTCCAGAGGGTGCCAGTGGCGGCCAGTCAGGCCTGGTCAGTAGGCAGCCCAGCAGATCCGGAGGACGGTATGTCTTCCTCCCCTCCCCGCCTGGCACCCACCCGTGGCAACAGCTGCCCCCATGGCAACCCTCCCTTCCCGGTCTCCCTCTCCCTGGGATCTAGGAACACTATTTCCCCTTGTCCTCCTTGCTCTAGATGCGGTAATGGCTTTAAGCTGTGGCTAGCTCGTGCCAGCCATCTCACAACTTTAAGGCTGCCCGTATCTCTAAGCAACTCTTCCATTAACTTCTTTTCAACTGAACCAGCTAGGGCAATTCTATTACCAGCCAGAACTCTATTATCTCAAAGCCTTTTTGCACTTCACGTTCACTATACCTAACATGCTCAGCACTCAGCCCTTCGTACACCGACCAGCTCCTGGAGATCAAGTGTCAGACTCCTATCACCCTCCTCAGAGGGGCTTCCCTGACCACAAATCAAGTATTAGCTCCCACCTCCAGCACCCCCTTGGTCCCTTTCATTTTTATCATCTCTCCTTCCTAGAAAGTAGGCTCCTAAAGGCAGGAACCTAACCAGACTGTCTCGTTCACTTTTTACCCATTACACAGCACAGCGTCTAATAAGAGCAGGAGTCCAAGACTTCCGTGAAATGACGTAGTTCCAAGTCAAACTTGGAAAAAAAGTCCTTCAAGTTTAATTCAAGTCCCAAGACACCCTCCAATTCTTATGTGATGTTATTCCCATAAGCAGGTAAAACTCATTTAAAATGAATGCAAATCTGTCTGGTGGAACATCATTTCTTAAGAGTGTTCCTACCCACAACACTAGTTCACAACTGCTTTCTGTAGCAATCCAACGACTGATTCTATTTCCACACAGTGTGCATTCTCAGGGGCTATCAGATGACGGGGGCTATTCAAAGAGTAACAGGTTCAGATGGTGTTCAATCCCCCAGAAGTAGTCTGGTTTCTACTACTTTCAAGAAAGCAGTTGTGAATATGAGAATGAAGTTATTACACACTATTATAGGGATATTTGTGAATATACTCTTATTTATTTTAAAATTAAGACCCATCAACCACGAGTAACAATTCACTGCGATTCAGACTTAACTATACCAAGAGCCTCATAACCGAAGAGTATAAATGTGATGGAGGGGCTGCTCGTCTGAAAAATATCTGACCTAGTATAGATCAAAGAAGAAATATAATGGGACTTCTCTGGTGGTTCAGTGGTTAAGAAAGTGCTTTCCAGGAGGGAAGAGGGTTCAGGATGGGGAACACATGTATACCTGTGGTGGATTCATTTTGATATTTGGCAAATCTAATACAGTTATGTAAAGTTTAAAAATAAAATAAAATTTAAAAAAAAAAAAAAAGAAAGAAAGTGCCTTCCAGTGCTGGGGACTCAGGTTTGCTTCCAGGTTGGGGAACTGAGACCCCACACGCCAGGGGCCTTAAGCCCACGTGGCACGGCTATGGAAGCCTGTGTGCTCCAGGGCCCGTGAGCCACATCAGGAGAAGTGCCCACGTGGCACACTGAAGAACCAGAGCAGTCAGAAACAATAGGTAACTTTTAAAAAAGAAATATTAGACAAACTGATCAGTTTAGACAGTTGATCCTTCAACAACACAGGTTTAAACTGCATGGGTCCACTTATAATGGATTTTTTTTCAGTGAACACATTCTATGGTACTATACAATCCCCAGTCGGTTGGGTTCTTAGATGTAGAACCGAGGATGCAAAAGGCCAATCATAAAGTTATACTAGGATTTTCAACTGCATACAGAGTGGACTCCCCCCTAATTCTGCATTATTCAAGAGTCCCTGTTGATGTTAAGCTTTTCTAATGATCACTTCCACAAGAATTAAACTAGCAAAAGCCCAAACTAATTTTAAATAGAACTTTACCTCTAGGTTAATACATTCAGTCAAACATCTTTTCATACACTGCTTCTATTTTCCATATAAACATACTGAGAACTCCTGGAATGCAAACTTCAATAATGACATTTGACTTACTTTTAATTTTTATTAAAAATGAAAGAAGTTCAAGAGAACAATTTATATGCAACTATACAATGTTTTATATCCCTTTATAAATCCGGCTTTCTTATCCCTATTAAAGCTTTATATTTAAAATGTCTACATGATACGCGCTTCACAGGCTGGAGACTATCAGACATTACCATAGATGTGACGCCAGTGGCTTTATTGCACAATGACCCACATAGCACTGCACATTTGTTTAGTTCAGCCTATGTCATAAAGTGCCATTCACAGGTGGGAAAGGAGCAAAGCTTACTAAACACCGAAACTCTCCACGATATTTCCTTCTTGGGTCTGGGGGAAAAGGTACTAATTTAGTGCTACCAACCTGAACAACAGATTTCCATTAATATATGTATATAACAACAACAAAAAAGCCAGAGCTAAGTGTTTTGGTTAGTCAATTAAAATGTATGGAAAGAATTCCAAAATGATTAACACTAAATATACTTAACAGTCTTAGTTTCTGAATACTCTAACTTTAAAAAAACTAACCAGTTTAAATAAAACCACCCAAGAAAGAGTATCTTTCAAAAATGAGGATAAAATTTAGATCAAATGTAATTCTTCAAAGAACTTTCAACTTTTAAGAAGGGTATACACAGTCATTATGATTTCAGTTATTATTTCTAAACAAATCTATACTTTTATTTCCTTCTATAATAAATGCTTATTACCAATGAGCCATAGAAAATGCCATACAACTGACCAGATAGTGACTTCACATTTTATAACATACTTAATGACACTGAAATATATTGTGAACTTTTCAAATATGTAAACATAAACCAGGACAATCTGATATGTAATATTCGTGTCCCAAAATGAAAATTACTAAACACAAAAAGCAAAAGAATGGCATCATTATTGTCACTAGTATTTATGAAAAATAAATATTTGATATAAGCTCAAATATGCTTACAGAGTAACTAAAAAAAAAAAAAATGAAGAAAAAAGTTTCCCAAAAAATCATATGAAGTGAAAAGCTTCATGTGTTAGCCAAGAATTCTGTGTTTCCTGCAATAAACCATGTTTCTTACACATGCAAGTATAGGCATTACCAGCCAAGGAAACTCTTTAAGATGTCCTTACAGTTTGTGCTCTCAGAAGAAAACAAACAGTAGTATTCATTTTCTAGGCAATATATTCTTAAATACATAATTTTCCATTTAAATATACTACTATTTCTATGGCCTTTTTCGTTTTATCTATCTATACCTTTGTTTTCCTATTAAAAACAAATGCACAACACCATGCTTAGTACTACTTTCTATCCATAAGGCATTTAAAAAATATCTTCTGTGGGGACATAAACATGATACAAAAATGAAAACCAAACACAAAAGAAGAGTAATAAATACTTTGGGATCCCTTCCCCCCAGCCCAAAACAACGAATGTCTAAGTATCAGCAACACAAGCTGATACAAATAAATTAGATTTCCTGTGCATAAAAAAGAAAAGTCCAGTTACCCATCTCAGTGTTAACCAGGAAAGAACGTCTCTCCCCGGCATTTGTGAAAGGCAGAAAGGCTGCTTAGGTTTTCTGTGTTTGAAGAAGAAACAGACACAAAAAATAAGTGTAGTGGCCCAACACTCAGATGATATATAATTAGTTACAAAGGCTAACCCCGAGGCGCTGCTCCGCTCACATTTTTCATCCTAAGTCACATCAAATGTGTGACTACATGTTCTCTTGGTATTCTAGGTACTTCGCTGTGATGGATTCTTCGAGCTGGATTCCTCCACTGCCCATCAGGGCAAACGCTGGATACATTGTATGCGAGCAGTCCACCTGGCGCTCATAGAGGCATTTCATGTGATCCATGTCATAGAAAGCCACTTTGCCTTTATCATAGTCGAGGAAAACTCCTATACTTGTTGGCATGGGAAGAACTCTATTTTCAGGTTCATTAGAAGAAGTAGGTGACTTGGGAATAAAGACTTTTTTCATACCTATAGTAACCAACGTAAAGGGCTGTGAAGAATCGACACAGGCGTCCTCACTGCCGCTGTCGTGCCCGCTGTCCTGCTCGTACCTAAAACACAGCACAGACAGACAGAGCAGGATCTTATCTGCATCATCATCCGAAGGCCTGCAAGTCGCTTCAGAACATTTTCACCAGATGATATACATTGAGTTAAATTAAAATCAATTTTAACCGCTTTTACATCAAAACCTTTCTGCTAAACCATAATCAGTTAGAAACATAAGGACTACACAGTGTCACAGAATTACACCACAGACTCAGATCCAAATTCTGTCATAAAGTATCACCCATTTTTACCTATATATATAAACAAACAGATGAGAAGTTAAAAATAATTAGTAATTTTGGCCTATCAAAAATAAAGCGGGGGGGGGGATGAAATGGAAGGGGCTTGACAAATATTGAATATTTATAGCATAAAATCATATATAAGAAAACAGAAACCAACACGGATCTCCTAATCCAAAGACTTTATCAGACTATGTAAAATAAATGGGCACTACAAAATAAAGCAGGAGAAAAAAGCATGTTTCATTCTGCTGCTAAGAACTGTTATTTCCTGGTTGGGATTTTCTACATGGCTCTATGATGCAAGCAAGTATCATGAAGAGTTTTAGTCTCCTTTGATTATAGAACAGTAAAACCTTAAAGAAAATTTTGATACAAAGTTCCTTCCACTTTTCCCTGTGCAGTGTGCTTCTTATGTTAGTACACTTGTGAACACAGTACATGAACCATTTCAATCAGGTCTTTTCACTTCTAGTATTTCTCATGTTGTAAACTTTTTTAACATTGTTAATAATTTACCAAGTAGACATGCCACTATGTTTAAGTAACTATTTCTGTATTTCAATTTTCACTATTGTTTCAATTTCTCATCTTAGGGCAACAAGTTTTTCCTGTCACTCAGACTGTTACTCTGGGATTTCTGTAGACATAAATGATCAAAAACTGTCTGTCTGGACTAGTTCACACTACATCATGTAACACAACTAAACTGTACAGAACATTAAACAGTCACTCTCAAGAAACTGAAATTCTTTGCCATGGGAACATGTTTACCGTGACCACATTTTTAAAGTACTTATAGGACTGTTTAAAGAAACTGTATCCATTTAGCACCAATTGTGAAATATGGCCTTTAGAGGCAAAGGGAATGGCAACCAACTCCAGTACTCTTGCCTGGAGAATCCCATGGAACAAGGAGGCTGGAGGGCTGCAGTCCATGGGGTCGCAAAGAGTCGGACACGACTGAGTGACTAAAATAAATAAAAAACATTTATGCAATTTTATTTATAATTAAGACAACTGATATGAAAGCCTTTGAATATTCTAAATTGCAAAGCTATACCATAATCAAGAGGTGTACCCAAAAAAGACTTGTTTCCTCACAGCATTAGAATTTAACTGCTAAAGCTCATTAGTCACTGTGATACAAGACGACGTGACATCTTTTCTTAGCCAGCCACATAAGCACAGCCAAAACCTCTGAATCTAAGAAAGGCATCCTCTACATACTAAATACTCTAAATGCAGGAAGTAAATCCAAGTCCACTTTCAGGCTTGCCGTGCTAAAC
This sequence comes from Bubalus bubalis, assembly GCF_019923935.1. Classification (NCBI taxonomy): domain Eukaryota; kingdom Metazoa; phylum Chordata; class Mammalia; order Artiodactyla; family Bovidae; genus Bubalus; species Bubalus bubalis. The sequence goes on along the minus strand of NC_059167.1, from coordinate 98,723,489 downwards.
CAGGATGTTTACATTTTACAGAATTAAAGAATTATCAATAAAATACTCTACCTTGGACTCACTGCGTCCCGGGGAGACCGGAGCCATTCTTGCAGTTTGTCACTGGAAGCGACGCCCGCTTTCACCAGGTACGAGTACGGCTCCACACGGAAGGCCCAGAAGTGCTTCCCTTTAGTAATCCCAACATCTCCAATGATGTAGTCTAAGCTGGTGTAATAACCCACTTGGATCCGCTCCGCAGCAAGCAGGAGGTTAAAGCCAGCTCTGCTCTCCACACGGTCTCTCTTCAAGTTCAGCAGGAGGTGTTCGTTATTATAGCCGCATTTTTCATCAAAGAGGAAACTGAAAACTGCAAACAGAGCTTAAAATGAGCCTGCAAATTATTTATTAGCATTTCTACACTCTATGGTTAAATTTAACAGGTTTTCAAACAGAAATTACTAAAAAGAGATAGGAGGAAGAATATTATCCTACCCTACTCACAAACCAAAACCCCAACTTAGAAACGATTTCCAGCAAATTCTCTATACCTGAAAATTTTCAGTAATTTCAAAGTGGAAGAAACATTTTCAGTGTAGGAGAAATTTATGAATGTAGCTCCCTGGAATAGATACAGCAAACCTAAACACCTTATACTACTGAATCTGTTCTTTTTTATCCCTAAAATAAGGGGTTGTATATTTTCAAAAATATCTGCATGTTTTCTTAAATTTATTCCAAATTTTATCTTTAAGTTAGTCACAGTCATGTCCGACTCTTTGCAATTCCATGGACTGTAGCCTTTCCCGCTCCTCTGTCCATGGAATTTTCCAGGCAAGAATACCAGAATGGGTTGCCATTTCCTTCTTCAGGGGATCTTCCTGACCCGGGGATTAAACCCAGGTCTCCTGCATTGGAGGCAGATTCTTTCCCAACCAAGCCACTAGGGAAGCCCAAATTTTATAAATACGGAAAATATTAGCAATTTTAATAAGGTCTTCTCCTTACCAATCAAGATAGCAGACACAAGAAAGTGTTCTGCTTTAAAAAAAAAAAAAAAAAAGCACAAGCTTTGGGTTCAGAGACACCTGGGTTTGAATTCCTAGCTCAAACATTTAACTGGAGCTTAACCTAAACTTTAATTTCCTCAACTGCAGAATGGAGACAACACTACTCTCCTAAGCCTATCAACTTAAACCCATTAAGCCTAACATTCATTGGCGGCTAGCCCAGAAAGTGGAAACATCCCAAATGCCCGTCAACAGATGAATGCACAAAGAAAATGTGGTGTCAACTTCAAATTGGCACTTGCCACTGGGACTTGCCATCTATCTCTGCAAGGATTAAATCATGTGCTGCTGCAGCTGCTGGTTTTCAACACCCCTGAAATGAGTTCAGGGTGGTGAGCAGAAATAAGGCCCTCGGTGCAGGGGGCGGGCGGGGAGGGTGGACTGGCAGGCCTGCTCTATTTTCAGGAGCCTAGTTTATGAGCCCAGTTCTTGTTATCGCCTCCTATCTAAAAAAGCACTAAAATCCTTCATGGTGACGACTGCTCCTTGTGACTAGCAGAAACCTTCTGAAAAATAAAAAAATAAGTGCTTGATTGCACGGATTCTCCCTTCACCAAAATCATACATGTGTTGACCTTCCCCCTCTGCCTCTTTGGAGCAGTTTCTCAGAGCTGTCTGAGCGGCTGCTTTCCCAGACTGCAGTCCTCAATTTGCCCCCAATAACACTTTCACATTGGGCTTTCTTTTTTTTTAAGTTGACAGTGGGATATACATACAATGGAATACCATTCAACCTAAAAAGTTAGGAAATTCTGATAGGTGCCACAACATGAAGGAAGCTTGAAAATAAAAGCCAGTCACAAAAGGATTATGCAAATCCATTCACACACAAGGTACTTAGAAGAGGCAGATTCATAGAGGCAGAGGCAGAAGGAAGGGTGGATGGAGGGGTTACCACGTAATGGATGCAGTATTGATTTGGAAAAATGAAAAAGTTCCAGAGACTATAATGATAGGTGCACAGAATGTACTTAACACCACTGATGCATCCAGTTAAAAATAGCTAAAATGGCTATTTTTAACATTCAGTCATGTCTGACTCTTTGCAACCCCATGGACTGTAGCCCGCCAGGCTCCTCTGTCCATGGGGCTTCTCCAGGCAAGGAAACTGGAGTGGGGTGCCATGTTGCTAACAAGCTAAAACCATTTTCCATGAATGAGATCTGCCCAGTCTTCCCGGTTTGTCCTGGCATGACAATTCACTCTTGCTTTCAATCTCAAATGTCTCCCAGTTTGCAAAGTAAATTTAGATGGTTACCCTATTCATATGGCTTCTCCCAAAGAAAAGGAAGACAGCTTTTAATGTTCCCCCTCCTCCACCCACCTCCACTTCGTCACTGAAAACAGCAGCTGCTTTCAGGTTTCTTTTTCCTTCCGCTTTCAGTCAGACTAGAAAATAAAGTGGAAACTGCATAAACCATAAAATATTTACTTAATACTTGTAAATGTACCCTAAAACTCTCTTATGGATATTATTAAAATTCAAGAAAAATAATTTTAGCCAACCTTATGCATTTGGTTGTTGTTTTTTCTTAATTAGCTACAATATACATGAAAAACAAAGAGTGAATAGCACACCCTGGACAAAATGGCAAGGAAGGGCAGAGTGGGTACATAAGCCACTAAAATGGGCAGGCGTGATGGGGTCTAAAAGCCAAGTGAAGGAATGTCTAAGGGCAAAATGATTTCCTGGTCACTAGGATGAGCATAACTTTCTTCTACACGTCCCTTATCCGTGGAAGCACTGTAGTGAACATCAACTAACCTGTAAGTCATTCTCATTCTATAAAAATGTACAGGCCTTGTTTAAGTAGTATTGGTGGTTACCAGGTTGGAAAGGAGAGGCAGTGCTGGGTAGAAGGAGCTCTTGGTGTGGGGGGAAGGGGAAGGAGGGCTATCCATGTGGCTTTAATATGTGCCTTCCATCCCCATGGGCTGGCAATCACTGGGTTAGAAAAGCCAGACAAGTCAGAATTAGGTTAACTAAAATTATACTTCATGTTATTATACCAATAAATTTCTAAAATATCTACCCAGATCCTATGCTAATAGAGATCTCTATAAACTGATCAAAAAAATAGAATTATACTATTTAAAACTTGTAAGGTAGCATTTACATTATTTTAATTCCAAATTAATAACCCTACACATTCAAATGTTATGTTATTCTGTATCTGTTATCAGTTAGAAGTCTAATCCTATTCTCAGCCTGCATGGTGAAATTCAAGTATTCATTCTATTTCTAAATCCTAGCTGGATATAGAATCTACTTTTCTAGAATCTTTTATAAATGAGAGGTGGCTTTAATGTAGGTCTGCACAGACACATCAGCAGGTTTATTTTTTATCATGGTCTCTTCCAACTGTACGCTTTTCTTATCCCCAGTATTCACACTACCTGGAGCTGGAGGAGTATGAAGAATCAGTTCTCTGCTGCAAGGACTGCAGATGGAACCCTTGTAGGCTCTTACTCTGAAAGCATAGTTACAATTACTCTCAAGTTCAGAAATAACTTTACTTGTGCCAGACACTTCTATCTCATTCCAAGGCAACATTTCTTCATCTCGATTAATCTTGCGATATTCAAGGACATAGCTATCAGCTTTATCCTTTTCTGGATGGTGCCAATTTATCAAAGCGTTGTTATAAACTTTGCTCTGTTCCTCATTGATCTCTGGCACATCTACACCTGAAAGAATTATAAAACAGAAAACAACATTAAACTATTATTTCAGAACCTTTATTTTTTCCCTCAGTAAAAATGATTTATTGACAAAAACTAAAGGATTTCTCTGTTGTCCAAGAACTTTCTGTATTTATAATAAGGTGTATAAATAAAAGAATAATTCCTGCAAATACAACAACACGGATGGACTCTGAGGACAGGCTCAATGAAGCAAAAAGGACACAGAAAGACCAATGCTGATGTCATGATCCCACTTATGTGAGGTATCTACAATGGCCAAATTCACGAAATCAAAGACTGGAATGGTGGTTACCAGGGGCTGGGGGGCAGGGAGAAATGTGTGCTTATTAATAGACAGGCATAAAGTTTCAGTTAAGCAAGATGAATAAGCTCTAGAGATCTGCTGTACACCCTGTGACCATAGACAACAAAACCACATTCTATACCAAAAATTTAAGAGGGTGGATCTCAGGATAAGTTTTCTTACAATAAAATTTTAAAAGAAAAGTAAAAAATAAAATAGAGATTTTCAAAGTGTATATTTATGTTTAAAACTGAAAGGGGAAAGAATAATGAAAAATAAGACAAAATTAGTAAAACAACTTTAGCTTTCCATATTAATTCTGCTGCTGCTGCTAAGTTGCTTCAGTCATGTCTGACTCTATGCGACCCCATAGACAGCAGCCCACCAGGCTTCCCCATCCCTGGGATTCTCCAGGCAAGAACACTGGAGTGGGTTGCCATTTAATGTCATAAATCAAAATTTTTAACCATATACCTTTCAATGCCCATTTACTGAAAAAACAACCCTGGATGTGAAATTTCTAATTTCTGTCCTCTTTTAAGTTATTTTAGTAACTTAGTTACTAACTTTAGTAAAAAATCTAAGTTTGGTTAGTATAATAACAAATGTCAAAATGTTATATAATTTCCTTTTGTATTATCTTTCTCAGAATTGCAAAGCAATTTAAAATGACTTTTTCTTGGCATTAACAAGATACACATTTTGGTAAGAAAATCAGAAACTACATAAAACACACACATACACAAATTAAGTAATTCAAAGATTATCACTAAAATAATTTTGTATAGCTCCTGCCAGTATTTTTCTCCCAGCGGTATTCCACTATAGCAACACTTGACTATTTTCAGAAACATGTTTCTAATTTTTCACTAAAAATACAATGATCAAAATTTCACAGCTAAATATTTGTGTGTATTCATCATCTTTTCCATAGAATAAATTCTAAACAGCTTAACTGCTTTGGTCATACGGTAAAAAAAAGCTGTAAGGGTTACACATGCACATGCACACATCAACAGACACACGTTTGTATCAAATCACAGAGAAACACGTGAAATGAAAAGCAGAAGCCTCCTTTATCCTCCAGCTGTGTACAAGCAATGGACAGCATAAGTGTGTCTGTGTATGCCTCTGTGCAGCCAAGGGATCTAAAAAGTCATCCAAACTACATTTTAAAGTTAAAAAAAAAAAAAAACAACCATCATGACTGGTATGCCTCACCCTATACCTCTTTTCGTTTCTTTTTTTTTAAACCACAGCTTACTAAAAAAATGTTATGCAGGGAACAGTAAGGAGAGCACCCAGCAGGCGGAAGACGGGTGACCACTTTACATCCTGACCCGCAGGTTTTACTGGTTCTGCGTTATGCACTGGCATAGCCTGAGATTACCCAACCTCAATCTCCTCTTTCAAAAGACAATTCCGGGACCACCCAACCCCCCACCCCCACCCCGCCAGAGGAGGAAGGACCTTGTACTCCTAAGTAAACAAACAATAACATATATATAAAAAACAATTCAAGTATATATTTTGGAAAAAGAGACTAGATAAGAAAAGTATATAGTCAAAAGGAGATTCAGGCACTGACTGGAAGAGAAAGATGGTCATAGTAATAATCCTTCAGTATTTAACTTTATAACAAGACATATTTCCTTTGACTAAATACAAATGTACACATCTATATCTACACAATAATTAAGCTTATACTTTTCCAAGCTTATACTTCCCTTGTAGCTCAGCTGGTAAAGAATCCGCCTGCAATGCAGGCGATTGCTGGGTCAGGAAGGTCCCCTGGAGAAGGGATACCCACTCCAGTATTCTTGGGCTTCCCTGGTGGCTCAGATGGTAAAGAATCCGCCTGCAATGCGGGAGACCTGGGTTGGGAAGTCCCCTGGAGGAGGGCATGGCAACCCACACCAGTATTCTTGCCTGGACAATCCCCTGGACAGAGGAGCCTGGCGGGCTACAGTCCACGGGGTTGCAAAGAGTCAGACACAACTGAGCAACTAAGGACACACACAGATACTTTTCCAAAGAGTAACTGTTCACCATGGAGAGAAATCTGAAGAAGATAAACAAGATGAGAAGAAAAAGGAATGGACTACCTCCCTATTGGTGAGCAGCAGAACACAAACACAAGTAATCATTAGGGACTGAACCATGCGCCCTAAAATCCACATGGTAAGGTTCTGGCCCCTGGTAGTAATACCTCAGAGTGTGCCTTTATTTGGAGAGAGGGCTTTTAAACAAGTGCCACAGTTAAAATCAGGTCCGTAAGGGGGACCTAGTCCAATATGACTAGTATGACTGGAGTCCTTCTAAGATGACATCTGGATGCAGATGCGTACGGAGGGAAGACTGTGTGAAAACACAGGGAGAAGACGGCCACCTGCGCTTCAAGGAGAAACCGACCCTGCCATAGCTTCATCTCAGCCCTCTAGGCTCCCGAATCGCAGAAAACACATTTCTGGTGTTTAAGCCACCCAATCAGTGTGTTTCGTGTCAGCAGCCCTAGCAAACTCATACAGCACTGTAAACGCTTAAACATCTTAGAGTCACCTTTAACCTGGAGATACCATTTCCAGGCTTCTGCCCTAGGGAAACTCGTACACAGGCACAGAGAAACACTGACTAAGATGTTTGATAGAGCTGTTTACAACAGATAAAAAACAGGAACAGACTGTCGCTCAGTAGGAAAGTTATTTATATAATGGAATAGTAAAGCTAAAATACAGTTGTAAACCAGAACTTCATATATTAACAAAAATTTATCCTAAACTTAATTTCTCAAAAAAGCAATTTACCAAAAAAGACACATACAGTGTGATGCCATTCACACAATGTTTAAAAACATACAAACCAATAGAACCTAGCTTTGGGGCATAAAAATATGGTTATAAAAACATAAATGGCATACAATTTTAGGATAGGAAGGTCTGGGCAACTGAGTTGCTGCTTTATAGTGTCAAGCTGAAGAGAATTTGTGTGTATTCTGCTAAGTCGAGTCCAACTAGTTGTAACCCCCAGAACTGTAGCTCGCCAGGCTCCTCTGTCCATGGGATTTCCCAGGCAAGGATACTGGAGTAGGTTGCCATTTCCTTCTCCAGGAGATCTTCCCAACCCAGAGATCCAACCTGCATCTCCTATACTGGCAGGCGGATTCTTTAGCGCTGAGCCACCAGGAAAGCCCATGTGTCGTCTACACAGTATGATTTCCAACCAAAAAAGTGAAGGTATGCTGATATTAAAACTTACCACTTGAGAAAAAAGATAATTCTCCAAGAAGTTCTGTTTGTTTAGATGTGTTAACAACATAGTCTTCAAAAGAAGTTTGAGCCGCAGGTCTAAAGCTCTTCAAAGACTCTGTAGCTTTCTGTATTCTATAGACAGATATAAAATGTTTTATATAAAAATGATTCTTTAAAAAGGCAAATCAGACTAAAAATCTGCAATGAGATTAACGAAAGAAAACTTCACTCAGCACTCGGTTAAGAGTGAAGCAAGAGGTACTGCACACGGCACAGCATTCTGAAGCCATCAGAGCTACAGCGGAAACTCGGAGCAGCGTTTAATGACGCTGCTAGAAGGACTGTCAGTTCAAATCAAAATACCTGACGTGGAGCTGCTTTGCCGTCTGGACAAAGCAAGACTGATCCGTCTCCTTCAGCACTTCCTGAGCGTACCCCACGAGCCCATTGTTCTCCAGCAGCCCCTGGTACTCTTCCATTTGAGTCTGAAATTTGTCTAATCTTAGTTTCTTAGAAGCATCAATTGCCTTCAAAACAGATGATTTCCTGTCTTCTAGGATTTCAAAGAGCTTTTCAAAATGTATAATTGCATCTTCTTTAGCCCGCTCTCCATTACACTATTGTAAAAGAAGCAAAGCATTAGCTCATCTGCTAAATCCAAATGCCTTTTCAAAAGGAGTCAAAATTCAGCACAACAAACCCAAATCCTGGAAGGAAGAAGATTTTGTCTGACGCCTTGAAGCTGTCAGAACAATAACCTGACATCAAATGCACTTAATGAGGGATGATGAGCAACTTTTAGACGTAGTTTGTGATTTTATAATAACTGTATTTCCTTAAGCTTTCAATCTCCAAAGTCCAGCAATAAACAATGTATTCAATGAAATAAAAAGCAACGTTCAATTTGTATATGAAGGAACGTAGGCAGAAATTATCTGATTTAACTAAGGACACAGGAAAAAAAAATTCTGCAGTTATTTATTCATTTCTAATTCAAGAAATTTTATTCTTTCTACCATATTCCAATTTTTTAAAAAGGTAACCCACAGATATAAAACTGAAAAAAAGTACATTACTAAGATATAAAATTGTAACTTTTCTCTTCAAATTAGTATTAGTGATATATTGGGTTGCCCAACAAGTTCATTTGGGTTTTTCTGTACCATCTTATGCAAAAATCCAAACGAACTTTTCAGACAACCCAGTAACTCTAAATAAATTGTAATTTAATTAATACTGATTTAATTACATGTTATGCAAATTAACTTCTTTATTCTTATTTTTCTGTTCTGAAAACTAGGGATAAGAGAGACCATGTAGGCTTTTCTGAAGATTGAGAAAGATTACTCATTAATACATAAATGCATACCTCAATGTCACATATTTTCACTATATACATAGCTGTTCCACTACTTTGCCATAAAATGATCCTCTCTATAAGATGCTTATTGAACATTTTGGATGTCCACAAAATCAGAGATTGACTTGACTTTGGAAATAAGACTGCAAAGCACTTACAAGCGCTCATAATACACTCATAGCAGCAGCCAACAGTACAGAGTCTTCGAGAACATTCTTAAAAGCTGACAATATATGGCATAAGTGCACTGTACATTTTTCAGTGGCTTCTGGCCAACATTTATAATGAAAGGAAATTTTTTCCAGATTTCCTTCTCTTGTTTTCTAACCCCAACAGCCAATCTTTTAAAGGGGGGATGGGAAGAGAGAAAGAAAGTGATGACATTCTGGTAGTTTTTCAGTGACATAGCACATTAAATTCAGAAATATCATTATACACAGGTAAAGAGGAGGCTGTTTCCAGCAAAGTATAATTATAGATAAAAAACTGTGTTGCAATCTTCACCAAGAACGGAGACAAATTTTCTAGTACAGAAGACTCTTACGGATAACCCTACAAATACAGCTTAGGTCAAAGGTACAAAAAACATTAAATGATGTCTCCAGGATCTCAAGGAGTCCGTGCCTACACGAATACTTAATGCCTGAATTCCTCAGTTTTCAAGCTACTGAATGACAAACTCAAAAATAAGCACTGGATTTCCTTATCTCAGAAGCAAAGGCAGGACTTCCCTGGTGGTACAGTAGATAAGAGTCCTCCTGGCAATGCAGGGGACGCGGATTGATCCCTGGTCTAGGAAGAGTCCATACGCCGTGGGGGCACTAAGCGCGTGCGCCGCAAGTACTGAAGCCTGCATGCCCTCGAGCCTGTGCTCCACAACGAGAGGAGCCACTGCGATGAGAGGCCCCTGCACTGCGCCCAAGAGCTGCCCCCGCTTGCCGCAGCGCGAGAAAGTCTGCACAGCAGTGGAGACCCAGCACAGCCAAAAATACATTTTAAAAAATAAAGGCAGATGACTGAGAAAACTATGAGGACAAACTTAAAATGACGACAGATAACAATCTCTGGGTGGTATGTGCCACCTGCCTGGGTGATAATGTGCCACGTGTTAGGGATTAGAGTAAACTGTGAAGAGTTTGTCAGTCAGACACAAATATGAAAAACAAAACCCTACCTTTTAAATTACACATAAAACCAACTTACTTAGGATGGTGAAAGCAATCAGCAAAATATTAAAAACTAAAGCAATACTGGTAATGTGCTAATTCACCCAATTTTTCAATAATTTAACCCACTTTTAGAAAGTATTTGTTTTAAGACATAAGTCTCATGCTAGTCAGAATATTTTTATATTTAATTAAAACTTTTAAAGGGATCAAGAGTAAATGACCTTCAATTTATTTCAAATAAAGAAAAGAAAACAGGGATCAAAGTCAGTGAAGAATATTTATAATTTTAAAATAACCTAATTCTGTCCTCTTTTGCTATATTTTTAAAATGCTATCAATTTTTCCAATTTTTTACTGAAATATAATATGCAAAGAGAAAAATGTACACATAAGTGTAAGGATCACAGAGTCTTTGTGAACACACCCATGTGACCAGCATTCAGATTAAGTAATACTACCAGTATCCCAGAAGCTACCCCATATAACCTTTCCAGACACTGACCCTCCACCTCTTCAACAACTCCTATCCTGAACAGCACAGCCTAGTTTCGCCTCTCTTAGCCTCACACAGCAAGTCCTCCTTTGTGTCTGGCATCTTCCTTTCAATATTACTGCAGGATTTATCTACATCATTGCCCACAGTTGTAGATACTCATTCATCATTGCTATTTACACTCCACTATTGATGGGCTTTTGAGTGCTTTCCATTTTGTGGCTATTACAAATAACACAGCTACAAACACCCTTTTCTGATTTTTTTTTTTTTGCAGCTATGAACATTCTAATACATGTCTTTTGGTGAACATATGACAGGTATATATTTAAGAATATCTGGGAAATTTAAATAAACCTAGTCCTATTAACATACAATACATCTTTCAAATGCAATTTGTTAGTTTTGTAAAAAAAAAATAATAATTTTGAAAGCTATTATTTTCCTTACGTTGCTACTTTTGAGACATGTCTCAAAAAAAAAAAAAAAAAAAAAGATAGGTCTCAAAAGTAGCAACATAAGGAAAATAATGTTTTCATCTGTGTTCCAGTATCATTTAATCACTGCTCTATCAACACCGATCACACAGCATTCCATTCCTTACCTTTGTTCTCCTAGTCCCAGAAAAGCAGGGGTGGAAATCTAACACAACTCTACTCCCAGCTCATAATATATCCTTAGGGTTATGAATGAATAAATGAATGTCTAGATGAATGAATGAAAAATATGCAAACCTCACCTCTGAAATATAAAAGAAAAGAAAAACATCACTTACCTCTGTTTCTTTCATCAACAAGTTTAGCTCAGAAATTTGACTCTTCACCTGGCTCTCCTTGCCAATAAGGTAATCAATATCCTTTGAAAGCTTCTCCTGTTAGAACACATTAGAAACACAAATAAGTAGAAAGAGAAGTGGAACAAAGGGCTTGCAGAATTTTCCTAACACAGCATCCTCCTCTCTCAACTATAGTGATTACTGTTATTAACCCAGGGTAAACAGTTAGTGGCTTTAAGCACACAGGCCCAAAGATACACGAGCAATTAGAAGTAGGTTACCTAAAAACACACAAACAAAAAGAACAAGGTAAATCACTCAAAAATTCCGAGTCTACAAACTACATTTTTGTTGTCTCCCATCATTACTCCCAGAATGATTCCTCACAAAGCTTCAAAGTAAATAGAAGAGTAGCAATCCAAATAGTGTTTTCTTCCATTAGATTTTACAACACACTCATAAACACTGACACAGCACACACACAACAGGAAAAACAACAAAGAGCCTTTCAAAATAATCTGCATGGTCCATCCCAGCCTAGATAGTCATTAAACAGCCATACAACATACAGTGATGAAATACAGATGTATAAATAACAGGTAACTTGCAGAGCTCACTGAATAGCTTGCTTATAAAGCAGTCATCCTGGCACTGGCACAGGTTACCACACAGACAGTCACAGGTTTTGGTGAGATCACTAGCACAGTCCACAAAACACAGTATGCCTAAAATGTATTTTAAAACAAACGACCATACCCTGAAGCGTGACGGGCTAAAAAATTGCGACAGACAACGTATTCTGAGTCTGAGCAAGACTAAGAAAATCCAGAAAACACCTCGCAAAGCTGTAGCCCTCACAGAAGCTCTGGGCATTCGTGGTCACAACTGGTGACCAAGGGTTGAAAAGGGTTATTAAGAAGCAGGGCAGAGAATTAAAGCTTTAGGAATGAATCTCTTTCCTATATCATCTTCCCCCGCCCCCCAACTTAGACCATGTTACAGGGTAAGAGAAAGTGTACAGAAATCAAAGTAACAGGTCTCTCTGGTAGGACCCACCTTTACAACTCTCTGGGACACCCAGGATCAGACCCAGTGAGTTTCCCTCACGACTCGATAGAGGGACAGAGGAAAGGCCTATTGGGTGCAAAACAAGATTTCTAAGGAATCAGGGCAGGACGGGACCAAGAAGGAAACTGCAGGATGTTAAGGATCAGAAGAGACATTAAAATCTTGTGTCTTAATACAGCATTTTACAGACGAGGAAACCAAAGCGGAACACAAACATGCCACAGTAAGAGGCTGAACTGGAAACTTCCTCATGCACACTAACCACGCTGCCACAGGCAGACACGCTGCCTCCGCACCAGGCCGTGCGGAAGACGACAGTCCCTCCAGGACCCCACCCCTGTCTGGCCCAGGTTAGGACCAAACCCACTGGGTGTGAGTGCTGGCGCTCTTTTTAGCTACAGCAGCAAAGAAAGGAATTTGGACAATTAAACTGAATTGGACTTAGTTCTAAGTCAACAGATGATGTTAGCAGGGCTAAACAGGCTAGAGGAGGAGAGAGGACAGAATTCAGAAACACGGTCCGAGGTCTGAGCGGTTCCAGTGAGCTGTGATGCTGAGAGCAAGTCCACAGCCCACAGCAGCCTTTACCTGAGACAGCTCCAGTCTTCCGAGTCCCCTTAAACCTGGGCAGTCTGTGTTAAGGCTAGATCTGTTTTAACCAAGAATCAGTGGCCCATTTATTCATAAGCCTCCAAAAAGTATATGCAGCAGACACGGATACTAGACACTCTACCTGGGAAGCTCATCTCATCTGGGGAGCAGGTTTAAACCCCTTGGTTCTACTAAGACCCCAGCTCTCCAGGAATGATGAAAGGCTAAATTCTCAAGGAACCCAAAGCTGCTCAAAGCTAGCTTGGTTCTCAAATGTTGGTAAGTACCAATCTCCTGAGAGCCCATGAGAACACAGACGCCCAAGCTCTTTGAAGGAGGTCAGCACTGGCCTCTGTAACTTAACCAAGTGTCCCAGGAGACTCTAAGGCCCACCAGAGTGTGTAATCACCCCCTGCAACACTCCAGCGAGCAAAACTGAAATGATATCATAAACCTGTCACCTAGATCATGAAGCCCTCTGACGTAAAACCTAAAACCAAGTAAGAAGGACAATCTTAGGAGATCTTCTTGCTATTTTTAGCCAACCCAAATCATTTTATCCTTACTAAAAAGTGAATAAACTGAAAACTCCATAGGGAGTCTATTTCTTCTAAAGTCTGAAACATAAATGAGAGAAATTAACAACAGAATACAAAGGCTAACTTAGGTGTATATTATTGCCAAAGATTAATTCCAGGTAACAGAAAAAAAAATTTTCTGAACAACTTGTGTAATATTCAACCAGTAAGAAACAAACAAAAAAGAAGCCAAAGTTAAAATTAGCAAACAGTGGTATATTGCCACTGTAAGGCACAAGAGAGAAACTAAGACAGGATTTACTCCCTCACTTGAAACAACTAACAGAACAAATGGAACAGCTCTCAAGACACTGGACATCAAGAAACAAAAAGCAGTGACCTTGAGGGATGGGAAACAAGATGAGCCTATGGTGAAAGCGTTAGTCGCTCAGTCGCGTCTGAGACTTTACGACCCCATGGACTGTAGCCCACCAGGCTCCTCTGTCCATAGGATTCTCCAGGCAAGAACACTGGAGTGGGTTGCCATTTCCTTCTCCAGGGGATCTTCCTGATCCAGGGATGGAACCTGGGTCTCCTGCATTGCAAGAGGATTCTTTACCATCTGAGCCACAAGGGAATATGCTGGCCCCGGCTTATTGTCTGGAGAAGACTTCCCAGACCTGATGCAGAGATGCAGAGAGTTCAAACTAGGCTCAGGATCTCCTGTGAGAAGAGGAAATGGAGCTCAGAGTCTGGGAAAGCCAGAGTTTATAGACTGTAACACCTAAGAACAGATAGCCACCAAAAAAAGAACTCCAGAGATTTACCAAGGGCCTCTCTGCTTTATTCACAAGAGCTTTGGTCAATTCATGTGTGTAAGGAAATTGCCACAGGCTGGGGAAAATATCACCCACAAGAATTGAAACGAACAATTTCAGAGCTCACACAAGTTGAGAATAGTGCCTATTCCCCACCAGTCAGACAAAAAAAAAACATTAAAACCCTCAAAATTCACAGGGCATTGGGAAGAGTAAACAAACAACTTTAATAGTCAGATAAAATTAGTCCCAGACCGAAATGCTGTTCTGTCCTGTCTAAGAAAGCTTAACACTAAGACCCAAAAGGAGCAAATTGCTCCCAAGTAAATTAATCATACACTAGAAGAAAACCCTCAAAGAACTGTAGGAATCCAAAAATATCCAGGGCTCAACAAGGTAAGCTTTGCAATACCTGGCAGCCAATCAAAAGTTGCCAGGCTTGCAAGGCAGGAGGGGAATCCAACTCAAAATGATGAGGAAAATCAGGAAAATGAGGACACAGGTTGACAGAATTAGGTAAACAAAGGTGGACAATAAACAGAACCTGTAACCCACGTGTTCAAGAGGTCAGGCTGAGCATGACAGACCCATAAAACACAAAACATGAAACTGTAGGTAGATATGCAAACTAGATACAGGCCAAAAACACATACGTATATTGTTAAAGGAGACAACAGTTTACATGGGTGGTAGATTTATAAATGAATGAATTCCTTTTAAAAAAGGAAAAAAGAATGAAACAAAAAAAACAAATTTAAAAGTATTAAGAGGGCCATGTATAATGTTAACAGACAGCAAGTAACTCAGGTTTAGCTAGTATCCACAGAAGAGACAAAAAAAGTTTATACTTATTCTACTGGCAAGCAACAAGAATCAAGCGTTTTAAAAAAGCTACTAACCACACTCAAGGTCATGGCGCTGGGCTCACACAGGGATGGATCATAATGAAGAGTCCTTTGTCCCTCTCAGCATTCAGACTTTAGAACTAGCACATTACAAGGACAAAGAGCTGCCTGGTCACATATACTAACAACCTAATATTAGCAGATCATTAAGTAATGCTTCAGACTATTAACTCATTTCAGTAAAACAGATCACACAATCTGCCATGATTTTATACAGAAAAAAAAGTTAAAGGTCTAAAGTTACAAAGAATCAAAATTTAGTTCTAAAATAAGCTCTACCTTTAAGGTTTTGTAGGCACTGCTCATGGTGGTTACGCGGTGATTGGAATGATTCCCACCCAACTTACAGAGATGACAGACTGGCCTCCTGCATAATTCACAGTACATGTTTATCCTCTCTGTTTCATGCTCTGGGCACATCAAAATCTATTGAACAAAGGATAAAAGTGGGATCAAGGGTCCTCATAGATTACATGACACTCAAAAGACGTCAAGTAATTGGATAAAGTACCAAAACACAAGGATTTGCATTATAAAATCACTAACTAAAGCCATCTAAAGTAACAAAAGTATAAAAAGAAATAAAAGCATTTGGTCCATTGTATGAAAATTGTCTACATTAGAATTATTGTTTTTTAATTTAAGGGTTCAAATGGTCAATTAATTATGTAAATGTTATTTCCCCTAAACTCAGTGCTAAGAAGTTGAAAATTCCTTTCCTATCAGACTTAAGTAAAATGCTTAAACAAGCTAGAAAGGTCCTCTGACCACAATGACTAGGCAATTATTCATGATTATGATCAATGTTTATAAAGTATTAAAACAAACAACCATGAGAACCTATTGCTTCATTATCCTCACAAGAAATCTGTTACTAAGGAACTTGGAACACTTCATCATACAAGGTTCCAAATGTTTGGTTTAACATATTGTTTAACCACACAATGAACAAATTTAGGACTGTGCTTTCCTGATTTTAGTTTCTACCTTTTTATTTATTCCATAAACTATCATCATAGTTCAACTGAATTTTATATAATATAGCTGTTTTCATTTGGAAGAAAAGGATTGTTTTAATCAAAAAGCTGTTAATTATTCCAAAAGATAATATTTTAAGCAGCTACAACTGGTCTGATAGCTTAGAAAATTTTTTTTTTAATTCTAATACAAAAAGTCCTAATACTAATATGTAGCTCCAGGAAAAATAATGGAAAAGATTTCAAATTTTTAGGCACATCCAGGTTCCTACATTCTCAAAGCCATTACAATTAGAATATAAAGCTTGGCTTCATGCAAAGAATGCAAGAACTCAAAATTACAAGTAAATTACAAGTAAATATTCTATAGGATAAGAGACACCTTTTTAGAATTTTACTACAGTGAATAACACTTGGAGGGAAAAAACTTCTCCTCAATATAACTTATTCATATTTCATTCTCTTATCAATCTTACATTTGTAAACAGAACAAGACTGTAATTTATAGTCAAAAATGGTCAACTTTATGAAATTAACTCCTAAAAACTAAAGTCCAACATACTTAATAATTATAGGTTCCTTCATAATAGAATAGTACTAATCAATTTAATTAATATTTTAAAAAACACATCAAACACTAGGTTGAAGTCATAAATTTTTAAAAATCTATGATCGTAAGCATTTAGGCTGAGCTAAGGAATATAATAGCGAATTTTAAAGTATTTAATAAGTCTATCGCTAAACTGGCATAATTTGAGAAAGAAGTCATTCTAAAAAGCACAGGCGCAGATTGCTCTTGTTTTAATCCACTACGCCTACCCCATTTAATATGAAATGAGAAGTATTCAGCTCACAGTTTCAAGATAACTTTGAAGACTAGTTTTTTTTTTTCCATTTTTCTATGGAAATGTCTTATGCTCAGTGTCTTATGTTTAAGAACATAAATAGAATTCAAATTCACACAAGTTACTAGGTTTAGGGGAATGAGAACAGCAATCAAAAGAATCAATTACATGTTTTAAATCTATATAAAATCAGAAAGCAGTATTAAGTGAAGATGTCAAAAACACATTCTGCTTTTGAATCACATAGTAGAGCAAACCACAATGCATAGAATCCTTTTTCAAAAAACAGAGTAATGTTTATTTATTTATTCACCTGGAAGAATAATAAAATAAATCACAATGTATCCTTTATCTAGCTTCAACAAATATCCATTCAGAGACAACTTTGTTTCATCTATAACTTCATTCATGAAGTTCCTTTGTACATTATTACAGAAACTACCCAAATATTTAAAAATGCAAATTCCACTTCAGATACTATATAACCATTATGTCATAAGCTTCAAACTATTCGGCTGTAATTACTCTTATTTATTCAGGGTACAATTTAGGTAACTAAAAATGTCAGGATGTTGCCCAATCACACCTTTTAGACAATGACAGGCTTGTCATATTAAAGGACAAAATCTTTTTAACTTTAACTATTTCAGTCTTAAGAGTATAGAGAGTATATCTGACAGAACTTTTCCTCTATTTCTTAGTAATCATTACAAATACTCGATATTGTACATCATTGTGTTTTAATAGAGTGAACCATACTACTGCCTTCTAAGCTCTGGGGACGTTTAGCAACACACTAACTCTTGCCTGGAAAATCCCATGGACGGAGGAGCCTGGTAGGCTGCAGTCCATGGGGTCACTAAGAGTGGGACATGACTGAGCGACTTCACTTTCACTTTTCACTTTCATGCATTGGGGAGGGAAATGGCAGCCCACTCCAGTGTTCTTGCCTGGAGAATCCCAGGGATGGGGGAGCCTGGTGGGCTGCCGTCTATGGGGTCGCACAGAGTCGGACACGACTGAAGCGGCTTAGCAGCGGCAGCAACTCCAACTATAAGGCCTTAATTTCTCCTCTCAGCTTTTAAAATTATTTTCCTTCTGTCAGGTTCTGGACTTGGTATAATTCATCTCATCATATTAAGTTTAATACACTAACTTCATAGAAACGTCACTCACCTTGGGTCTAAAGTTCGTGGTTGGACCCACATACTCATGCTGCGCTTTTACAGTGCCCCACGGGTGGTAAATTTTGAAGCATTCGTTGCAGTAGCTTGCGCTGCAGTCCATGCAGCTCTTGGTGGATTCTTGAGGTGGTGGCTTACAAAGGTCACACATAATGGCTGTGGCTGCCCTGGCTGCCTGCCGATATCTTTCAACAATAGTTTCCAAAGTGAAATTTCGAAACAGACCATTGATACCCCGCTCTCCAAGATCCACATCATGCTCACAGCCAGGACAAGGAAAAGTGGTTGTCCTAGGGGTCAGTGAATTGCGCTTCCAGCCTGTGTAATTAATAAGTTCTTGTTTAGTTACATAGGTAGGAAAATGAATAGAATGAAAAAAAAAGGAGCCATGTTTTGCAAAGGTATGTATCTACATATATATATTCCAAGAACATAATACTCAAAGTGGCTGCATATGAATCAGTTCGTGTACTGAAAATTCTTTTTTTTTTAATGGTTTTTCCTTGGTATACAAAAGCCCAAGCTACTACGTTATCAAATCAAAGATGAAAGAAATTATTCTAGAGTAAATCCCATATAAATCCCATATTAAATCAGGTATGTGGACGGAGCATACAATACTACACAGGGTCAAGATCTTTTGAAAGTACACAATTATATAAACATGGTTATTTTTATACATCATACCCAAAGGAATGTGGTTTGCATTTAAATGAAAATATCCTTGGCTGATTGATAGTAACTGAGTTTATACATAAAAGGGCAGGAGCCCTTAACCCAGGCAGTGTCCATGGATTGATTCCAGGAAGATTCAAAGAGTTTAGTAAACTATTTGAAATTGCATGCAAAATTTTGTATCTATGTATCCATACATACTTTCTGATTAAACAAGCCATAGCACAAAAAAATAAAAAGAAATTAAAAAATTTAAAAAAACAATCAAATCCATAGCTCAGATTCTCAGAAAAATACGTGACAACAAAATTATTAAGAAGCAATAGAGGGTATCCCACTGTAGTATTGTTTTATCTAGAAAATTCAGTTGGCAAAATCATTAGTTAATTCAGTGCAATCTATGAGAGAGTGAAAAGCTTATTCATAGACCTAGAATGTAGTGACTTTAAGAGGAACCAACCATTTATTATCTTCTTATGACCTGAAAAAAAGAATCATTAAGATTGTTTAATTCAGTAAGCCAAAAGATATACCAAAAATACTACAAGTAACTTTACAACACACCTTTCCTCAGGAGTATCCTGATTTTAACAAATCAAGAAACCAAGGCATGACAGTCCTTACCCACAGGTTCGCAGGAGTCTGGGGTGGTCTGTTTAACACAGGGGCATGCCTATCCTGCTTCCTCCTCTCCTGTATAAATCTAGTCCAAGCAGGTAGTCTTGGTTGCCCACAAAATAACTCCCTAAGTACAAACACAAACTGTTTTGGCTATAGCGTTCTTTCATACTACTATCCAATATCAAAAGTGAGTGGTTAAATCTAGTAAATCACATTTAGAAAATGTCTTTAAACAGCTGTATTAATATCGCCTAGGCAACATTATGATCATCACTGAAGACTATCTTAAAAGATGTCTGACATATCACTACATAAATCACTACAGGTAAAAATTTAGTGATCAGTCCACGGTATGAGACATTTGAAGTGACTTTACAACATGCAAAACAGCATTAGGCCCCCAAAGCTACTTATGCCACAAGCATGCAACTGCATTATTTTAAATTTTAAATATCTTCAAAAAATTTAAAGACATTTTTAAACTTTACATTTAAAAATATACCCGAGAAAGCAGTCACATAAAAATGTGAAAATCCTATGTAAAATATATCCTTGTAATAATTCCAAAAACATGCAATATAGTATGAGCTATTTCACACCACAGCAGGCACATAATAAAATAAGCAGCAGAACTATTTTTAAAACACATGCCAATGAAAATTTCATTTAGTGAAAAAACAAGCCAAATAACTCTGGAAGTGATACAGTGCAGTGGTCAAGTTTAAACAAATGGAAATTCATATTTAGTTACATGCTTCCACACATGAACTAGGTGATAAAAATTAAAATGGATAACTAATCTTAACAGTCAATGTTTTAAAAAAATGAATTATTGGTTTTATGAATTGAAGGTTGTGCTCAATTAAGTAATGGGGAAAAAACAAAACTAAATTATGCCAGTAAAATCATGCTTTAACATGTACACTGGTGACACCCAGATTTTGACCCTCATGTTCAGAAATTTCAAAAACAAGTTTTATCCCTTTTCTGTAAACCTCTTTTGTTTTTACAATAAAAAACAAGGTGTAAGGCATCACACTGAACTACTTAAACCAGACAAACTATTAAATCAATATATCTTGGCTATTTTTCTAAACAGATCTTAAAAGCTCTCAAAAATTTTTTATGAATACTCAACTTTTATTTTGTCTGTCTTATCTTCTACCATTGTTTTCACAAAAATAAACAATAAAACATACTTCAGGGCAATAAAGAAAACAAGACAAATCTAAAGATATTCTGAGAAGTAAGCCAGATGGAAAAAAAAAATCAAGTCAATAGAACTAAGAATAAAACATAACAGAATCAATATTTCTCTATAACTCTGCTAATATAGTAACTATTAGCCAAGTGTGGCTATTTAAATT
Organism: Bubalus bubalis; assembly: GCF_019923935.1. Taxonomy (NCBI): domain Eukaryota; kingdom Metazoa; phylum Chordata; class Mammalia; order Artiodactyla; family Bovidae; genus Bubalus; species Bubalus bubalis. The sequence continues at coordinate 98,702,837 of NC_059167.1, read as the reverse complement.
TACTTAATATTTAATATAAAAAGTCAATTCCTTAGTAGTACCCACATTTAAAACTGTCAAAAGCCATTTTTGGTCACCATCCTGTATGGCACAGGGTCCAGCGTTTCCACGATCATACAAAGGCCTATGGACAGCACTACCCAAAAGCGCGGTATAACAGGAGGGGAGCAATGACCACTTAGGTAAAGCAGCAAAATAGGCCAAGCGAGACAACTTTCCAAGTCAAACTCCATTCATGGGGTTAATGATATTTGCTAATTATCTGAACACTGTCATTTTGCAGAATCAACACTTTACCCCTATACCTTTAACTTCAAAGACAGATTAAACCAGTTAAGTATAAAAATGAAGACTCCAAAATTATTTCAAACTGGTTTATAGCAAATCTTCCCTCAAAAGTCATCTTTCCATCACATTTTTCCATTTAAATGATAAAAAATAGTAATAAAGCATTTCAAAATAGAGTACTTCAAAACAAACATTCATCACCAATCCCAGACCTATTCCAACTGCATTATCTTCTGCCATATTCTGGCTGCAAACAACTCCCCGCTGTTACTACCTGGCCACACAGTAGACGGTATCTCCTCAGTTGACATCACGCTGGCTCCCTGGTGCTGTGCAAAGGCTGCCGCCTTACGCACCACCTTAATGCAGCCACATTCTGACCATCTGATGCCTATGAGTTACATTATCCCTTTGAGTATTAGATTTTCAAATTGCAAAAACTTTCTCGACTACCCTCTGAATCAAAAGTGGGTAATGAGCAATTATTTTTTTAAGCAAACTGTTCCTACCTCTCCTCCTAATTACTAAGTTTCAACACTTCAAATTCTCAGGGTCTCACTAAAACCTATAAGAGAATGGATTACGTGTGGCTTCTAGAAGTGGCTTAAGATTTTTAAATTGAGGCATGTAGAAGAAGGTGAGGAAAACAGAAAAGGGTAATATTTCAGGTGTTTATTTTCTCCACCAAAATTTAAGGTATCACCAGCATTTTCCCTCAAAAAAAAAGTAGCCAATTTTACTTTAAAGGTCAACTGGAATAAAAAAAGAAATTATTTTAATATGATGAGTTTGCCCACCTTTCACACAAAAGCAATGTACATTATTTATTCACAATGAGAAAGACCCAAATATTAAAACTCAGATCCCAAATAATTTAAAATATTAACAAAAAATACACCATATGCATAAACAAGCAAAGATTTATGGTATTAACTACCAAAATTATCAATAAAGTGAAACAAAGTGAAGTCGCTCAGTCATGCCCGACTCCTTGTGACCCCATGGACGTAGTCTACCAGGCTCCTCTGTCCTTGGGATTTTCCAGGCAAGCGTACTAGAGTGGGTTGCCATTTCCTTCTCCAGGGGATATTCCTGACCCAAGGATCGAACCCAGGTCTCCCACGTTGTAGGCAGATGTTTTACCATCTGAGCCACCAGGGAAATTATCAATACATTTAGGCAAATTAAGGTACTGGCTTATTTAACCTCCCCAAGGCAGCAATATGGCTGTTAATTTAAGCTTTGCTCCATTAAGTAAATGTAAAGCATTTTTAAGGTAACATTAAAAAAAACAGTAACAAGGGGATGTCTTTTTCTTTAAAAATATCCCATCATGGATACATACACGTGTGTGTGCATATATGACAAAATGCAAGCACTAATAATCAGAACTCCCTTTAAAAACATCAGAACTTGCTTGAAAATTTAGTCCTGTTGACCTTTAAGTCATGTCAGCCCAATTTGTTCACTTTCTACATGATTTTGAAGACTTGACCACTGATGATGATTTTAATTTATCTCTATAAAGTTATTTAATTTAAATCCAACACTATACTGCCTGCGGCCACACAAGCAATAAAGCATTTTCTACCTCTCCACCCCAAAGATCTCCGTTGTGATGCTGTGAACAATGAACAGAAAGCTGGATTTAGAATTTAATTTCAAAGAGAAGATTCACAACATGTTAACAAAAGATAAAGCAGTAACTGTGTCCTACACATAACACAATTATTGAATTGACAGTAAAAAATGTATTCCTCCTGGTACACATGGTATTTATATAAAGCCACCAATGTAAAGCAGTCATCGAGGTTATTTTATCACAGTTCAGAATTAAACACTGTTGGTGCAGCAATTAAGAGCCTATACTTCATCCTGTGGATCTGTGTTTTTAAACAATCACACATTTGTGTTTTTAAACAATTACTAATGGTAACTGTTGAAAATACAAAATCAAAGTAAAGTATCTTTGCTTGTTTTAAGTGACCGAAATCAGCACAATAAATAAATATTACTAACACTGATTGTATCTTAATGACAACAGACAAATGGGACATGACAACAAAATGGGAGAAAAATCTTGTGTGTGTGTATAATATACACACACACATGACCAAAAACAGTTATACAGCTCCTTTAGATTTTACAACTTAATATGCTAATGTTATAGACACACATCTTGCTCTCCTTTCAAGGCATCCTTTTATTTTAAAATGTGTCAAATGAAACATGCAATGCAATTTGAAAGAAATGCATGTGAAAGTGTAAGCCACACATCATTTTACATTTTCCAATGTGTGTGCACTCAGGCATGTCCGACTCTCTGTGACCCCACGGGCTGTACCCAGCCAGGCTCCTCTGTCCATGGGATTTTCCAGGCAAGGATACTGGAGTGGGTTGCCATTTCCTCCTCCATTTTCCAATAGCCACATTAAAAAAGTAAAAATAAACAAGTGAAGCTAATTTTAGAAATACATATTTAGTAATACAATATATTCAAAAACTATCATTTCAAAATGTAATCAATATAAAATTATTGATTAGAGATATTTATGTTCATTTTTTCCTTCTAAGAGCTCCACGTGTATCCCTCCGTTCAGACTACTGTGTTTCACGTGCTCAACAGCCATATGTGGCCAGTATACTGGACAGATCTGGAACGTCTGCCGCGAAGATACCTAGAGCATTACTACTCTCCCATGAGACAGCCATCATATTCTGCAGTCACACCCTTCTCCCAGCTAAACATTCTTATTTCCTTTAATCATTCTCCACAGAGCAGCTTTCTAACTTGTCCCCTGTCAGGACACAGTTCAGCTTAAAAGGGCTCTTCCTAAAGAAGAGGGAAGAACATACCTAGTAAATCTACTTTTGATCTCTTGTCCTGGAAAACAATGCTATTATCACTGAAGATAAGCCATTATGGCATGCTCTATACAAATCTCATAGCAGACGTTTGCCATTCAACATCCACGCGACGAATATTTTTTGAATGGCTACCAACTGCTGGGCTAGGGAAGTTCCTGGAAACAAACAGTTAACTATTTTTTATTCATATTTTATACCGATTCTACAAAAACTAACCAAGTCTTAAGATTAAAAGCCTAAATATAATAAAGAATTTCATGAAATACACATGTGAGCTCAATCTAAAGATCAGTAAAAATACTAGTATTTAACTAGAATCTCATTTAATGGGCTGGGCTGAACATTAATATACAAAAAGTGGATCTTGTTCGTCAATCAAGCCAGGGTCCCTAATTATTCTCTAAGAATCTGCTAATAGAAGATGAACTTTTATCTGGTAGAATGGTTTCAAGCTATCACCGTCTTTCCTACCCTCCTCAGCACACCAGTCTCCTCTCAGGAGGAAAACATGAAAGTGATGACTTCACAAACAGCAAAGCCCTCTCCACCCTCATGCACCCTGCACCTCCCAGTTACCCGATGCTCCCTTTTATGTATACACATACAACTTTTATGTGCGTAAAATACCCTCCAAGCAACTAGTGATTCCCATTTAAAGAAAAATTCATGGATTTAAAATACCATAGTGCCACTCTTAGCACAAATCTCCTCTTACCCACTCTCTAATGGAACACACAGACACAAACACTGCCCAAGGAGATTCCGTATCATAGCACAACCAGACGTGTGACATTCTCTAGCACGCAAATGAGAAAAAGATCCTTTTCTGATTTAAAAAAAAACGTTTTGTTTTTGGTTGTTTTTTTTTTTTTCACAATATTAAAAAGTTACTCCTAAACGAAAGAGAGAGAAATAGAGTGGACAAAGGATGAAACTGGAAACTTCAAAGCCCAAACTGGGCAGAGCTGAAGGCCTGAGATCTGGTGCTCATGGCCACTAGAGGACTCTCCTCAACAGGAAGGAAGTGCTGAACGGAAGGCTGTGACATGTCTATCCAAACCTTTGCCTTCCCTTGATTCTCACTGCTCATTCTGGCCCTTAATTTTCCAATGGCCTTGTTCCCAGTGATTTCAAATTCATTTTGATCTACATTAATCCTGCAATAGATGTTCAGAAGAAAAAAACACCATCCCAATAGTGTTGGAGAAGACTTTCGAGTCCCGTGGACTGCAAGGAGATCAAACCAGTCCATCCTAAAGGAAATCAGTCCTGAATATTCACTGGAAGGACTGATGCTGAAACTCCAATATTTCAGCCACCTGATGCAAAGAACTGACCCCTTGGAAAAGATCCTGATGCTGGGAAAGATTGAAGGTGGAAGGAGAAGGGGATGACAGAGGATGAGATGGTTGGATGGCATCACCGTCTCAATGGACATGAGTTTGAGTAAACTCCCAGAGTTGGTGATGGACAGGGAAGCCTGGCATGCTGCAGTCCATGATGTCGAAAAGAATTGGAAACGACTGAGCAACTGAACTGAACTGAGATCTACTTCTATAAACTATTAAAGAATTCCACTGTTTAGCTGATGTTCAAAATCGTTATTTTAAAATCTGGATCAAAAAAATGGCTGAAGAATAAAATGTATTAGAATGATACCAAATAACATTACTCTAAAAAGGCTTCTGGGACTAGGCATTACGTAGTTTCATCCTTTAATTTTGCATATTTATTTACCTATTACCAAACATAGAAGAGTCTCTAGTAAGTACTTCAGTAGTCCATTATTTCAACCCTCCTATAAAGGACATCACAGGATTATAGAACATGCCCTAAAATACAGACACAGTTAACAATGGGTTTAACACAAAGCTGGTGTTCAACATCCAATATCCACTTTAAATGAATATCAAAAGACAATTAAAAGTTCATTCTGACATTTTAAAAGTTCATTTTAAGAGAGATTCTTTTATAAGTACAGTTTTCATTTATTCACCTAGAAAGATTAACCCCCAAAATGATGAGATTTCCCTTCTACAATTATCTCTGAACATATAAACAAGCTTCATCAGCCAGTTCTACCACATACCTGGTCTGCTAATTCTGTCAATTTTATCCACGCTAGGGGAGGGAAGCCGAAGTCGAGGACTGCCCTGATTGGAGTTGTCAGACCCCACGTCATTGAATGAATCATCAAGCATCAGTAAGAGCTCCTTCACGCATTTATGACAGATGCTATGCTGACAAGGGAGAATCAACGGGTGGGTGAACAGCTCCTTGCATGCCGGGCAAATGAGCTCTCTTTCGATATTCTTAATGGTAACCTTAATGAGAAGCAGAAATCAGAACAAAAGGCTTTTAGTGTGTAAATACATTAACTTGCTTATACTCCGTGTATAAATACATATATAATTACTACCTAAAAGAATTAAAGATTTTTTAAAATCTGAAGTTTCTTTTTGGGCTATGAAAGTCTACACCATTATTTATCCACCCCCTCATCATCGCATGGCCTAGAAGTGAACAGACATGAGATTTTACATGAGATGGTAAAAATATATATATATATTTGAAATATGAGAAAAATTAGCATAAAATATTTGGCATCCATAACATTTTGCCTTCAGTGAAATTCTGAAAGTAGATTACTTTAATAAAAATTAAGAACATAGCACCAAAAAAAAAAAAGAATGCAGCACTAAGAACAGGATTATTCCTATTTAGCACATTAGCTCTGTAACTGACAAGTAACAGAAGCTGGTAAAAACTAGACTAGCCATTATGTTCCTGGACCCTATTTAAAATCTACTTACAAGCTGAATTATCAGCAATTTTCTACATTAAACGTGACCATTTTCCACATGCAGAAACTGTAATGTATGTAAAATACTTGAGGTTCTCAGGCTGAATACCAAAGCAGTTATCTTGAAAGCACTTTATGAATACTAAAAGGGTAGGGAGGATTACAAAGAACCACTATAAGTGCTCTCAATGCTACAAGCTTGCAATATTTTCAATGAGAAACACTTAAGACTCATCACAACTATAAAGGTCTAATGACATCATACCAGCTTTCCCATCCTTTGCCTGTGCAGTTTTCCCTTCATGGATCCCAAGCTTCAGGTGCTATGAATCTATATTTAGCATCCTTGCAATTGTAATAATGGTACAACGTTAGTCAACCATTTCAACTACACACAGAAAATTAAAACTGAATCAATTCACTTCTTTTAGTTAAATAAAAATGTATGCGAGTCTATTCCCCTTAAAATCACACCAAGTGAGTTAATAATCCCTGACGAGAGTACTTAAGCCAACGGGCTTTATCACTGTCCATGGGTCGTGCAATGCAGCGGTTCTTGCTGCATCACTCAATAAATTATTTAGTAAAAGCCCGCATCACGTCAGTTTTAGAAAATCTGGAAGATATCCACACTTCACAATTCACATCAAAGAATACAGAATCTTCACATCCTATCTCAATTCATAAAGAATTTGACACCTAATTCAAAGGGAAATATTGTCTTTCAAAATCCAAAACAGATTCTCACGCCTCATTTTATGGGAGGTTTACCTCTCACTGGAAGATCTAAAATCATTTCCACTTTTCATGTACACAGAGCAGTGTATAAGCTTTCTAATCACGATGGATATAAAGCAATTCTTGCGCAAAAGAAAAACGAGTGTTCATTTTACATACATTGAAGGGAAGCAATCTGATTACGAGAAATGTGGTGTGGTGGCTCCCCCAATTAAGCCATTTCAAAATAAATGAGGTTCGACGGAAAACCAACAAGTTGAGAAGAACTGCACTGCACACCCGACTCCCTGAAACAAAAGCACTTGAACCCCGACAGCTGCCGGAGCAAGCCCGCCCCGCGCGGGCAGGCAAAGCCGGGGAAGAGCCAGCGCTGCGGCGACCGCGGGCCGGGCTCGCGGGGGTCCGAGGAGGACTCGAGCGCCAGCCCCGCCGTGCTCCGGGACAAAGGGCGGCGGTCCCGGCGCCCGGGGCCGCAGCGGGCCCCTGACTCCTTAAGGCGAATTCGGCAGTCTGAAGGCCACTGGAGAGCCCCTCCCCAACTCCCCGAGGTTCTCAGGTGGGCCATCGCCGTGCCCGAGGGGCGCCCCCTTCCGGGCCCGGGTGACCTCGAATCCGACCCTCCCCTCCCAGGGGCAGACAGGGGGCGCCCGGGGTTACAGAACCGGCCCGGGGCGCGGAAGGCGAAGAGGAAGCGGGGCCACCGCACGCCCGCCCCCGCTCCTCGGGAAAAGAGGCTCGCTCCCGGCTCAGGGCAGCGGAGACCGAGCGCGCGGGGCCCCGGCGCGCCGCCCTCGGGGCTGAGGCAGCCGCCCGCGCCCCTACCCACCAGCGAGTCTGAGCCGTCCCCTTCCATGGCAGCCTCGGTGTCATCAACGGCAGGGCTCCAGCAGGCAGACGCGCGGCCCCGGGGAGGCTCTGGCGGGCGGGTCCCCGCGGCGGCCGCCGAGCCTCGGTTCGGACCCGGAGGGCAAGCTGGTCAGCCGGCCCCGGTCAGCGGACCGACGCGGGCAGGAGGCGGCCAGGGCGGACGACAGCACAGGCGCGGAGAGCCGAGCTCTGCTCCTGCGACGGCCCCGGGAATCGCGGCCCGCGACCGGCTGCGGCGGCGGCTCCTGCGGACTGCGGCGGGGCGGGCGGCAGCGCGGAGACCCAGGCGCGGGCCGCGGAGGGCGGGGCGGGGCGGGGCGGCGGCGTCGCCCGGGCGACAGCGCCCACCGCACAAAGGGGGCGGGGAGGCCCGCGGCCGCGCGGCCGGCGGGTGTGGCCTGTGCTGGGATCCCCCGCTCCGCAGCCGCCTCGGCCCTCTCCCTGCCGCCCGGCGCGCCCGCCCGAGCCGCGGCCGAAGCCCCCTGACGGGGTCGGGAGCCTCGGAGAGGCGGAAGCGAAGGCGGGGAAGGGGCGGCGGCGGCGGAGGGCCGAGCCGGGGCGGGGCCGAGGTGGAGCGGTCCCGCGGCGCCGCAGCCGCCTGCATCCTGGGCCGCTTCTCCGCGCCATCCCTCGGCTCTGCCTCCGGACGTCCGCGCCTTCGGTAAAGCGCGCCTTGAGCATCACAGACAAGCACCACTTCCTGACTCTAGACGGGGCGGTGGGGCGAGGCCGAGCCCAGACCTCCTTCCCCGTGTTGTCGCACCGGTGCCGCGCGCGGCGGAGAGGCGACCAGGGAAAGAGCCGGCTCACACCGCCCCTACCCGGGCCGGGGGTTTCCCCGAGCGGGTCCCTGCCCCGGGCCCCGCAGCTCTCCTCTTCGGCCCGATGCGCAGGGCGAGCTGCACGTTCCCTAACTGCTCGCCAGGCACTCATGCTCTGCTTCTGCTTTTACACACCAAGGCGCGGCGCTGTCACGCACGGCACGTTCTTGCCAAGTGGCGCTTGGACACGCCGCAGGGTTGGGGTCCCTCTCCCTGGGTACTGGCCAGGAATTAGAGGCGGCAGCGTTCCTACCCGACCTAGGGTGTGCGTCCCGTCCACGCCGCCGCTGCTCTGCGGGTCTCTGCCACCCAGCCCCGGCATGGAGGGTGCGGGGAAATGGGGACAGGTGGTCCTGAACTGCTCCCGCACCCACGCACCCGCTGGTGGGCGCGCCCAGCCAGTGGTCAGGCCCAGCTTCTCCAGCTCGAAGACTAGCTGCGCAAAATTCACCTGCTGAAGTCCAAGCGCGTTTCCTCCAGATTTCAAGACAATTCGAAAACAAATGAACCTGGGGTTGTTGAAAGCCGTCTTGTTAGATCACGCCCCTGCCCTTCCAGCGGGCTAAATAATTCCATTCTTTTATGTATAGACTGAGAAAACAGGCGCTCTAAACAAACAGCTGGGCGAGGGAACCGCAGAGCTGTAGCGCGGAATCCCGAGTAGGTTTTGACGCGCTTCCCACTTTTATTTCCTATTTGGGACAAGTCTCTCGCTGTGACCAGTTCCGCCGTCTTTCCACAGCACTGTCAGCAGAGGTAGCCTCTTCTCCAGACGACAGTTAAATGACAGTGTGGCAGGGTACAATTGAGAACAGCAATGGACCAGAGCAATGGTCTTTAATGGAATGCCCTCAGTTTACAGATAAGGTGCAGAGAGGATGAACACCTCAGCGAGTAATGCCTGGTTGCGTGGCTTTACAGGCTGGAGTTGAGGCTGCTTCCTCCCCACGGGGTCTGAATCGTCCTAATCCGGGGGAACTGAGGAAAATAAATGCCTGCGAAACTTAGTAGCCTGTACGATGTCCGACACCATGTTCTCGTATAGATTTTAAAAGGCTCAACCATTAATAAGCATCATAAACCAATTTTTGTTTTTAATTATGGTCTTTGGGTTCAATAATTACCCTGTCGCTCTAATCTTACACCACCCCACTTGAATAGTGCGTTAGTCCAAAACGAATCAGTTAAAGTACAGACTAAAAGAGATTAGAAGGTTTCGTTAACATGAACTAAAGAAAAAAACTGTAGAGACAACATTTGGCTGCAAATAAACTTGAAAGTCCTTCCATTATGCAAATCAAATGCCAGTAAGTTGCCGTTTTCCATCTTATTCTCAAAGTTCAAAAGTTACCTCAATACACTTGGTTGAGAATGGGGGAAACAGGCACCTTCAAACTTTTTTGTAATAGTGCAGATTGGTTTGGTTTATTTGAGGGGAAATTTTGCAAATCCTATCAAAAAATTTCAGTGCTTCTACTTTTAAGCAATTCCTCTTCTAATAATTTTCCCACTGAAAGACTTGTGTGTGTGCACAAAAATATGTACAAAGATCTCTGAGGGACTTTATTTGTAAAAATTAAATATCTACCATTCATAATGCACATTCACACCATGGAACACTATTTAGCAGTTAAAATGAATGCACTGATGAGAAAGGACTTCTAAAATAGTGTAAAAACAAACCAAAAAAAAAACCATATGGATTATGTATGTTGCCATTTTGGCAAAAATAAAAAAGATGAGACAAGCAGGCATATTGTTTATGTACACAAATAAGCAAATAAAAATGTCTGCAATAGAGCACAAAAAATCCTAACAGTGTTGTGAAGAAGTAAGGGGATGAAGCAGGTGTGGAAGACACTTTCTGTCCACACTGTATTGTTTGCACTTTATAATATGTACCTGTTTTAGTTCTAGAAACTTTTTAATGTAATTTAACCCATAACCGTTTTTATACTTAGGTAAACTCATCCATATACTTTTAAAAGCAAAACAGGGGAGCGTGAATATTGGTAAGAAGACAGCAAATTTGAAAACCATCAGTCTAAACTGCCACTCTCCCACCTACCTAGTCATTGCTCTTCCCATGGCTGCCATGCTTGGGGTCATCTTATCACTTTCTCCCAACACCCATCCATCTCAGCCTCCCAGTTATCAAAGAGAACCAACATCTTTCTCAGTTGCTCAACTGAAAATCCTATGGGTTGGGGGATTTTTAAAAATCCTTCTCTCTCCTTTCCCCATACCTCTCTCTGACAGCCTTCAAATGCTCTTGCAGAAACACAAGAGTCCAGTATTGTATGGAGGGCCTAGAACTACCATGCTTCTTCTTAGTAGGTACTGGGAAGCTTTTGAAGATGTTTAAGTAGGAATGGCACAGAAGATGTGTTTTGTTTTATAAATCACTATTCTCCCAGTTTGTCCTGTATATACTATCCCTTGGTGCCTCCTCCCCCTCACTTTGGAGTATCCTAGTACCTTCTTTTCCAAGTTTCTTTTAAAACATGGGTCAGAATTCAACACAAGGAAACCTATTCCACATCTGTCACCCACTCAGTCCCTTGACCTTTATACTCTTGCCTACATCATGATACCTTATGCTTGTTGGCATTGTGTAATTACTCTTCTATCACAGGGCCGTGAGCTGTTTCAAATCTGTTTCATGAAGTCCAAAAGGACAATTTCTCCTCCTGCACCTGCTAACAACCACCACTCCCGAAACACACACACACACACACACACACACACTCACACCCATATTATTCAGGTCTGGCCCAAAAAATGCTCACGAGCTCACACTTAAAATATAAACCTGATACCCTTTAGGCTATACAGTATTCATTAAATTAACCAGCTCTCTTTCCACACTGATTCCTAATACCCAACAAGAGATTAAATTCCAGGCTGAGTCATGTCCTAATCATGGTGCGTATCTCAGTCAGTGCCATGAGCACCTCTGGCTCTTCATCTGTTCAGTCTGAGGTCAAACAGCCAGAGTACCATTCTGTGAGTATATCCTGAGCACGAATGAGCAACCAGGTGACATGGCCAGCATACTCCTAAACCTTGCCCCCTGTTTGGAAACAATCTAGGTTCTCAATTAAGAGAGCCCTGGACTTAGGTGGTGAGGAAGGTGGCAATGAAGTCAAACCACAGGGCATTCCAGTAGATTGGCACATGCACTGTCTATGCTGCTGGGTACCAGGAAGTTACAGGTAAAGGGACAATAAATGACACTTACCAGTTATTGACTTAAGTCTCTGGCAGGCCCAGCTCACCTGTCATAAAGAGTTTCTATGGGAACAACCTCAGAGGAGAGGAGTCCAGCCAGCCAGGAAGTTCAGATTTCCCTTGGTGGGCCAGCTTCTGCTCACCTTTCAAGCTGCAGATCTGGTCTCCATCCTCATGAGTCTAGTTCTCACTGATCAGTTCCCCTTACTCTGAGCTGCTGGAGCACTCCCCTTACTGCTCAGTTTAACACGATTACATGCTCTTATTCCATACACTCATGTCTGACGTTTTATAAACTTTATCTCCCCATCCATTTCAAGCTTTTGTTTGTTTAAAAGAAAACCCAGGAGGCATTCATCGGCTAACTGATAGCACCAGACCAACAATTTCAGAGTTGGTAGGAGGTACACAGCGCTGCCCTGGTAGACATGTTCCCATTAATGACAGGAGTGTATTGGCTGCGTAACTGGTAGACAAAGGGGTCCTTTAGCCAACTTAGGGTGAACATCAATAATACTTAGAGGCTGTTAGCAGGTCCCTATAACTGCGTCTCACTATTCCTATACTTAGGGTTTCCAGTTTTAGCAAATAAAAACATAGGACACCCTGATAAATCTGAATTTCACATACATAATGAACTTTTTTTTAGTATATCTCAAATATTGAATGGGATATACTTAGATTAAAAAATTGGTTGTTTACCTGAAATTCAAATTTAACTCTACATCTGGCATTTTATCTGGCACCTCTACCTTCCATTGTTAAATGATCATAATTTGCACATAAGGTGTCTCAAGACCAAAACCTATTGTCAAAGTAAGTAGATGTAATAGCTTTACTTATTGAAGGCCTACTAAGTGCTAATAACAGCGTTAGGAACTTTGCACAAAATATTCATTTAATCCTTGCAATAACCCTGTGAAATAGGTATACTTCCCTTCAGAGGGGACATGTAACAATGACAACTTCTCTCCAGCTTTATCCAGAGATTAAGTAATACCATCAAGGACATGTGCCTACACACCAAGAGCTAAGATTCAAACCTGAGACTCACTCTAGCCTCCCTACTTTACCACTGCCCACAGGTAAGCGTCTAACATGTAATTTACAATTTCATAGAAAATGTGATTAAACATTATTTGACAAAGTCATTTCACAGAAAGTTTTTCCCTCCCAAATTATCTTTGAGCAATATAGTAAAAACATCAGAGGAAAATTCCAATATTTACAAAATTAGCTGTTTTCAAGTGATATTGCTAACACCTAAATCTTCTCTTTGCCTTCCCTCCTCCCCACAACACACACACTTTGCCCAATCCCAAGATATAAAAAAATATTTTAAAGAACACTTTGCAGTGGACACAACCTTAGTATTATCACCCAGTTTAGATTCGGTTGTGTAAGCAACTATCTATTGAGTCTTCAGAGACAGATCATTTGGTGGTATTTTTACTTTAGTCCCAGGAGATGTTTAAGACTTCACACTAGATTTGAGGGTTTTCTAAATGTACTTCTTTCAGTGTATAAGCATCTTGTTTGAAAGCAAATTTTGTGTTTATAAAAGTTCTTCAATTCTTTGTGCGACAAAGATATTCAAAGTTAAAAGTAATAATTCACCAAGTAATGGAATCATCACTTTCTCTATTAAAATTAAATGTAAGCTTTCCAAAGCCTCTTTATTTTGCTCAAATTATCATACTCTTTGGATGTGCCCTAACAGTAACTATTGACCTGTAGGAAATAAGTGCTTTCTGGCTATGAATACATAAATATAAATATGTTTAAACTCTAAATAAAGACGTACACTAAATATAAATTCTTCTAGGTTTCCTGTCATCAAGTTTTCATTATATGATTCTAGAAAAGTATGCAATGGTGTGGAAAAAATAAATGTGTGAAGATGATAACAAATTAATAAGGTACATCTTTCTAGAGACCAAAACAGTTTGAAAACACTGCATTGTGTAATGCTAGATTTTGATCACAGATTTGGAAAGCTCTCTTTTAGTCCAAAGAGATGAGTTACAGAAGAAAAACAAAACAAAACCACAGATTGGGAGAAGATATTTGCAAATGATCTGACTAACAAGGGATTAGTCTCCAAAATTTACAAATAGCTCATGACACTTAACAGCATCAAAACAAACAACCCAATCAACAAATGGGCAGAAGACCAAACAGCCATTTCTCCAAAGAAGACATACATGTGGTCAAGAAGCACAGGAAAAGGTGTTCAACATTGCTAATTATTAGAGAAATGCAAATCAAAACTACAATGAGATATCAATTCATATTAACCAGAATGGTTATTATAAAAAAATCCACAAACGATAAGATTGGAGAGTGTGTGGAGAGAAGGGAACTCACTTACACTGTTGGTGGGAATGTAAATTGGTACAGCCACAATGGAAAACACTCTGGAGGGTCCTTAAAAAACTAAAAATAGACTAAAAATATGACCCACTCCTGGGCATATATCCAGAGAAAAACGTGATCTGAAAGGATACATGCACCCCGATGTTCATTGCAGCACTGTTTACAATAGCCAAGACCTGGAAGCAACCTGAATGTTCACAGGTTGACAGAGGAATGGACAAAAAAGGTGTAGTACATGTACCAATGGAATATTACCCAGTCATTAAAAAGAATAAAATAATGCCATTTGCAGCAACATGAATGGACCTAGAGACTGTCATACTGAGTGAAGTAAGTCAGACAGAGAAGGAGAAACATCATATAACATCCCTTATTTGTGGAATCTAAAAAGATATGATACAAGTGAACTTACAAAACAGAAAGAGGCTCACAGACTCAGAGAAGGAACTTGTGGTTTCTGGGTGAGACAGGCCAGCGGGCTGAACAGGGGAAGGATGGGGGAAGGGATAGTTAAGGAGTTTGGGATGGACATCTACACACTGCTGCTGCTGCTAAGTTGCTTCAGTTGTGTCCGACTCTGTGGGACCCCATAGACGGCAGCCCACCAGGCTCCCCCGTCCCTGGGATTCTCCAGGCAAGAATACTGGAGTGGGTTGCCATTTCCTTCTCCAATGCATGAAAGTGAAAAGTGAAAGTGAAGTCGCTCAGTTGCGTCCGACTCTTAGCGACCCCATGGACTGCAGCCTACCAGGCTCCTCTGTCCATGGGATTTTCCAGGCAAGAGTACTGGAGTGGGCTGCCATTGCCTTCTCCACATCTACACACTGCTATATTTAAAATGGATAACCAACAAAGTCCTACTGTATAGCACATGGAACTCTGCTCAATGTTATGTGGCAGCCTGCAAGGGAAGGGAGTTTGGGGGAGAATAGATACATGTGTATGTATGACTGAGTCCCTGTGCTGTTCACCTGAAACTATCACAACATTGTTAATCAGCTAGTACAAAATATGAAGTTTTTTGGAAAAAAACAAAACAAAACCACAAACTTCAGAAAGTGGCTTCCAGAAATGGTACACATTTCTGTGATAGTGAAATATAAGGAGTCCGTTTATATTGATTTTTAAACCTCTTGAGAATAATCATAGGTATCACCCACACTCATAGAGTATTGTTGGATGAACAGAAAGACAACAATGGGAGAGATCACTGTGTACTTTAAAGATTAAAGTAATCGTCACAGTAGAGCCAATAAGCTGATCAAGCTCATCATGTGGGTTTTATGTTACCCTGAGATGAAAGGCTCACCTCCCACATTCAGAGAACACAACGGCAGGCTAATTTAATTTGAAGTAGACACAAAGAAAACTGCTGCCACTGGGAAACCCAGTGGATTGGAGGTGGGAGTGAAGTTCCACCTTTGACTTTGTAAAGTTTTCAGTAAAGTTTGAATATTTTGCAATGACCATATATTAAATGTTTTAAAATTTTAAAGCCATCAGAGAAAAGTGAAAGAAGTTATGATGATGGTCAACCCACTGGTCCCAACTTTGAAGGAAGGGGAGGAAAGGGGAGGGGGCAGGAAGACAAGAGCCTCAACTCTTTGGTTTTAAACTTCACGAACCTGGTGTAATTAGATCCATTTCATATTATTCTTTACATTACCAACTTGAGCTACAAGGTGGAACCTAACTTCTCAGAGAAAAAGAAAGCAAGTCAAATCTCAGAGGTCTGTTAGTCCATGGCTAATGCTCAGTAAGGTATTCAGTGTTCAAATCCTGTATAATCACATATATGAGGAGGGTTTAAGCAGAACCAGGAGGAGCAGAGTTATAAGGAAAGAGGGCAGAGAAGAAGCTTGAGTTGTAATGGTTAAGAGGCTACTCCTGACCCCTCACTCCACCAGAAAAAAGGCAGAGACCCTACTGTGAGAGCCCACTTTCCCAACGCAGAGATTTCACAGGCACACCTGCCCCTCTGACTCTGGAAGTCAGCTGAGCTCATGCCTCCACATCCGCTACAGGCGCTTTACTGAAGAGGGTCCACCTAGTGGAGAGTGAGGCAGAGAAATTCAGGGGATAAAGCCAGGAGGTTCTGAGTCATGTTTTTTCACTACAATGAGCGTACTGTGAAACAATGCTAATTGCAAGAGGTTCATTTTCTTCACCTGACTTTATTATAAGACGTTTTAAGGGTTCATGAATGATTCTGCCCTCCTTGCCCATTTAGTGTTCATGAGAAATTCACCTGCCTGCTTCATAATCACCTGGGATGTCAACTTGCAGATCCCTGGATCCTACCTCAAAACTATTCTCTCCTAATATCAATTGTTGACTGCTTACTGAAGGACAGTATTAGCCAAGGAATACAATTCCAGCTAACTCTGAAGAATGCCTGAGCACCAGGGGCCTAAACTGACCTCTCAGCCATTCTGCTCCTGATCCCATCTAGGGTGGGCCATTGATTTTGTAACCAACAAAAGGCATCCTCCTCCCCTGTCTGGTTCCTGGGCAACCAGGGTCCTGCTGTGTTTTAGACAGGATAGGCTCGCCCCCTGGAAGCCAGCCTCCTCGCTCAGCACTTTCTTCTGAACTTCTCTCCCCAGGGTCGATCCTCCAGAGGGTGGAGAGGGTTGTGGTACGCACTCCAGACCGGGGGTGGCGAAGGGAGGTGCTCGTGGCCAAGGGGAAGCTGTTTGGGGCGACAAAGAGCTTGGAGATGCTGGCCAAAATGTCCCTACGCGGGCGCTGGAGGCCCCTCGAAGTGTAGGATGGAGCCTCGGGTCACGAAAGAAAGTCGAACCGGTGTCCTCCGTTTCTGCTTCTGGTCCGGGTTGTAAAAGGCAGGGATGGCCTGAAACACTGACTCTACTAAAGAAAAGTGAATAAGCATTCTGTTTTGGGTGCGTGTATTCCTTGTTTGCACAACAAGAGAGGGAATTCAGGAGGCCCACAGTTAGCCCGGGACCCTTTGGTCGGTGAGGACGTTAACCTGCTCCCCAGCCGTGGCACTGTCTGGCCTGAAGCATCCACGTTTCCGGGATTAGTGAGATACGAGAGTCATGTTCCAGGGGCTCACAGCACAGCTGCAGATCATCCTTCTTTTCATGATGACCTTGCGCAGGGCATCTTTTTCTCGTCTGTGCCATAACCTTTTCTCGAAACTCCAGCTGCAGAGGACAAATGCAGACGCCGTTTCTCGCTTTCTAAGCACAGACGAATCCCGGCGGACCGCGGGACCTTCACATTTCCCAGTTCTTCCCGCCTGTAAACCATATAGGAGCCTCTCCAGGCACTTTCTCAGATGTAGCTCGGAAGGCAGACTCCGGCAAGGCTTTCCGCTTCAGCGAGGCGCCACTCCGCCCGGCAGAGGGCGGGGTCACCAGGCGCCACCGACAGCGCCAGCCTGGGTTTCCAAAGGACTCCGAAAGGAACAGGTGCCTGGCTGAAACCCGGCGCCTTTGCATCTCCCTCTCCCCTCCAAAGGAAGGATGCCTGAAATGTTCCGGGCCTAGGACAACGGCCGAGGACCTGAAAACACCAGGGCTGGGAGAACCGGGGTTCTGCCCCCTACTTATCCGCCGTAAGGTCGGACTGCGTGAACCCCATCCCACCCTCCATAGCCTATCCACCGTCTGGTCCAGCCTTCCCTCCGCACTCTGCGCCTGGACAGACCAGGTCAACCACACGATGTCAACCACACTTAGGAGCCCTGGGCGCGTCGAGGAGCGCCCCCTGGCCAACGCCCGGCCCTCCTGCCCATCTTCGCAGGCTGAGCCCTTGCCCCTTTCGGCCCCCAGAGCCCCCGCCGTCACCCAGCTGGCCAAGTCCTTTTTGGCTCATTTCAGAGATGCCGCGCTATTAATGGGAGTGGAGAGGGTGGGAGGTCAGACGTCTGGTTTGCTTTCAGCAGCCGCTGGGCGTCCTGGCTGAGGACACGGACCTGGGACTCCAGTCCCGCCCTCCCCGGGGGCTGCCAGGGCCCGGGACACCTGCAGCCACAGACCAAGTAGTGCCCGGAGCTGGGGCCGGGGGTGGGATTGGGGGCGGAACCCAGGCCGCAGCTCCGCGCGCCCTGGCACTTACCTTGCCTCTGGCTAACAATTCCATGATGTAGCCAAATTCACTAATCTCCCCCGACTCAGACATGGTTAAGATTCTTCGCAAACTCTGGAGAAAGGAGGCAGGTGCACCGAATTTGTCCTTTTTCTCTCTTTTCTCTGTTTTTAGCCTGAGTTTTGCCAAGCGCCCTGCCAGGATGCTGTTAACGAGGAAAAACGAGAAAGCGAGGGGGGAAAGCAAAATGCAGAGTTGGGTGGAAGGAAGGCCATGGAGGGCTCCTGGGCAGCCACGACTGGCGTTCTTAGCTCAGGACAGGGCGATGTAACGGAACAAACGAGGGCGGCGGCGGCGACCGTGAAATCCACACCAGGCGGAGCCCGGCTCGGAGGCCCCGCCTCCTTGGGGGTCGCGGCCCGCGCCTCCCGCCCGGGGGTCGGACGGCCGCGGAGACAAACACCGACACAAAAGGGAGTCTGCTCCCGGCGTGGCGCCGACCCAGCCCCGACACCCACTGGCTGGTTAAAGCTGCCCTTTATCTGATGCCTGAGACGGTGGCCGTCCGGAGCTCTTCCTGCAAGGCCCGGGAAAAATTCCCATCCCACTGTCTGGAGGTGTGAGGGCAGAGAGAATGAATGCAGAGCAGGCACAACAAAGGATCTGGCTGACAGCGCCGGAAAAAAAAGAATAAGTGAGGGCCCAGGAAATGGCAACTCCGCATCTCAAGTCAGCCTTTCTGAAATCCGATAGGTAACAAAGACCAAGCCAGCGCTCCTGAGATGAGAACAAACACCAGGGATTGTATTTTAAACACACAAAGTGTGTAAGGTCGATTATATCTCTATATCCTCTTGATACTCAACTTTCCTTTAATTAAAAAAAAAAAATGATTCTGGCCATCAAGGTGTGGTTCCTGGATAAACATTCTCACCCTTTTGCTACTACTAACTCACTTTCCAATTATTTTCATTTCATGGACTTAGACATTAAGTGCCGCTTTTCTCACATTTTATACTTCTCTTTTAAAATAGCAGCTCCCCTACAGGCTGCAGCTGAAACTGGCCTCTTAGGCTTCTCTCTGCTTCACTCAAACCTGACAATCTTTGCTTCTCTTGAGAAGAAAACTTGGTGAACAAAGTCAGGTCTACTCTATTCCCGCTCTATATGTAGTCTCTTTATCTTTCTTGAAAAGGAGAAAAGTGATAAGGGCATGAACTTTTCTCTTTAAAAAAAAAAGCAAAAAAAGACCTTTCTTCTCTGGCCCAGAAATCCAAAAGTATGTAATGATTTCTCTTTTCCCTACATACTTCTCCATAAAACTCTAACAACGTTGCCCCTTTCTTCCACCAGAACTTTGCTCCTTCTTCAGCGAGTTACTTCCCTCTCTGCCTTTTTGTTGGTGGTGTTACTGTCCTCTCTGAGTTGCTGCTGATCCCCTCTTATAGCAAGCAGCAAAAGTTAATGTGCTGGGGGTTCACCGTGAGGGCTCAGTAGAAACTGAGAAACAAGCATATGTCTAGCTGATAAGCTTCTTGTCCTTCTCAGGTTCTATAGAACCTTGGTATGTCCTTTGCTTCCATAAGAAAAGCTAGGTACAGAATTCAAGTAATCTCTGTGAATCTGTAGCATTCACGGAGAAGGCAATGGCACCCCACTCCAGTACTCTTACCTGGAAAATCCCATGGACAGAGGAGCCTGGTAGGCTGCAGTCCATGGGGTCGCTAAGAGTCGGACATGACTAAGCTACTCCACATTCATGCATTGAAGAAGGAAATGGCAACCCACTCCAGTGTTCTTGCCTGGAGAATCCCAGGGACGGCGAGCCTGTGGGCAGCCATCTATGGGGCCTCACAGAGTCGGACATGACTGAAGCGACTTAGCAGCAGCAGCACCAGCTGTAACATTCATGAATGGATTCCTCCAATACTTGATGCTAAGTTACTTCAGTCGTGTTGGACTCTTTGCGACCCTATGGACGGTAGCCTGCCAGACTCCTCTGTCCGTGGGATTTTCCAAACAAGAATACTGGAGTGGGTTACCATTTCCTTCTCCACCAATATTTGATAGATTGCCAAAAAGAGGTATTGCTTTAAAAGAGAAAGTTTTTTTCACACCCAGAAATAATAAAAATCACAATGTTAGAGCCAAACAACTAGTGTCTGCGTGGCACACAGGAAGGAGGAAGGAAGAGACAAAAAGAAGTCTGACATCTCCCTTTAGAAAGCTTTCTCCAAAACCCCATCCAATGACCTCCGCTTACATCTCCCTTGTGAGGACTGGGACATATGTCTTTATCCCTAGCTACAAGGAAGGCTGAGAAGGTGATTCTTTTACTCTGGGAACATTGCCACTCTAAACAAAATCCAGGGTTCATTAGTGAGGAAGAAGAAACAGATACTGAGTAGGAAACTGTCAGTTTTGGCTACCCCTGGGGTAAATCCACTCAGTTTCCCGAGTTTCAGTTTTCTCTTTTGTAAAATGACTGATGTTGACCTAAACAGTCTCTAACCTCTTCAGGGTCTTAGTGCTAATAATATCTCCCATTTAAGGATCCCTTTGCCACCTGGCAGCACTAGCTGTTCCTCTTTTCCCCCCAAACAAACTGCTATTATAAAAGATCTGTCCACCCAATCACTTGCTACTAGGAACTACTTCAGGCACAATATACTCAACAGTTGCCTGAATTCCACCCCCAAGGCTGGGGGCAAGGGTCTTAGAATCAGCTGCTGTAGAGGCAGGGAGTGAAACTGCCCATGAGAGTCTAGATAGGTGTCCACAAGTTGAACACTGAGCATTTATGTATTCAGATGCCTGGTGGTATTTACCGCTCTTCATTTAGTCAGCGTGTGAACAGCACTATGGAGCATTAAGAACTTTTCAAAGATGTGCTCTGTGCTTAGTTGCTCAGTCATGTCTGACTCTGTGTGACCCCATGGACTGTTGCCCACCAGGCTCCTCTGTCCTTGGGGATTCTCCAGGCAAGAATACTGGAGTGGGTTGCCCTGCCCTCCTCCAGGGGATCTTCCCAACCCAGGGATTGAACCCAGGTCTCTTGCATTACAGGCGGATTCGTTACCATCTGAGCCACCAGGGAAGCCCTTTCAAAGATGAGGGGCATACAAAATGAAAACAGCATTAACACTTCCCCTGACGTTCTCTGTATGGACTTCTAAGACACAGGCTCAGGCACCCAACAAAACTTGCTTTATTATTTCTCTTACTTCTAAGAAGACAGTAAGATTAGTATACAAAGTAATATCTAACTTCATTCCCCAGAGAAACCAAAATGAAGAAAAAAGTGAATTCACATTTCTTGAAAATAATTAAGGTAACAAGGCAGGTGCTGCTTCACAGGAGACTTACCCACCTAAAAGGAAGATATTTAATAGAGGGATTACATGAGGTGTGAATTTTTCACACTGAGAAGTCTAGCAATATTGAAGAATCCCTCGCTGAGGGAAATCTAATTGCTAGTTTCCATCTAATGGGCATAACTTTTCACTATAACGGCTTGACTGCCAAGTGGATTACTGAAGTAATTGTAACCTATAGAGAGCCACGGGCTTCCCAGGAGGCACTAGTGGTAAAGAACCTACCTGCCAATGCAGGAGGCATAAGAGACATGGGTTTGGTCCTTGGGTTGGGAAGATCCCCTGGAGGTGGGCATGGTAGCCCACTCCAGTATTCTTGCCTGGAGAATCCTGAAGCAACTTAGCATGTGCAGAGAGCCACAACTTTTAGCTTCGTTTTCACCCAAGACACCCTATTTTCTCTTCCTTGTGGTACACAACATAATACAATAGTCTTAACAAATAACACAAAAAATACACATTCCAATTTTTTTATGGCTGTGGACACAAATAAATAATTGTACAAGTTTAGAAGCTGAAATCTATGATGATGAATGTTTAGCAGTTTAAGACTTAGAGACTGGAATTAGGAATATAAAAGTATCTTAACTTGCGTACTTACTGCAGCAGTCTTTATTTTGAGTACAAACATATTAATAAAATAGAGCTTTCTGACACACATGCATCCAGACCTATACCCAGAAAGGTCATTTAAAAAAATTTTTTTAACAGCTTTATTGAGGTATAATTTATATACCATAAACCTCACCAATCATAAGGGTAAAATTTTTGTTAAATTATGGAGTTATTCAGGTATCTCATAATCTATTTCTAAAACATAGGAATATCTCTCTGTTTATTGAGATTTTCTCTAATTTCTCCAGCTGTGCTCTAGCTATAGCTTTTAGTGTTCAGATATATTGTATTGCTTTTGTTAAATGCATTGCAAAGTATCTTATTATTGTGAAAGAAATTGATTTCTTAATTTCATTTGGGGTTGTTTATTGTTTGTACATAGAAATGCAACTAATAATTGCATGGTAGACTGTATTTTACAATGTTGTAAAATTCATTAATTCGTAATTAGAGGAAGTTTTACTTCTTCCTTTCCAGTTTTTATACCTTGATTTTTCTTGCCTTATCGCTCTAGTTAGAACCTCCATTATAATACTGAATAAAAGTGGCAAGAGTTGACATCCTTGCCTATTCCTAATGGTAGGGGAGAAGCACTCCATCTTAACCGTAAATATTGGTTTAGCTACATTCCATAAATTTTGGTACACTGTGGGTTTGTTTTACTCATTTAGAAACAATCTTGGCTTTCCCTGGTGGTCAGTGGTGAAGAATTCGCTTGCCAAGGCAGGGGACATGGGTTCGATCCCTGGTCTGGAAGGTCCCACGTGCCATGGGGCACTAAGCCTGTGTGCCACAACCACTGAAGCCCCCTCGCCCTAGAGCCCTGCTCCCCAAGAAGAGGGAGCACCCCGGTGCGAGGCCCGGGCACCGCAGCAAAGGGTCGCCCGTCACCAAGACTAGAGAAAGCCTGTGCACGGCAACGAACACCCAGCACAGGCACAAGTAAAAATACATACAGGTTTTAGAGAAATGTTTTTTAATTTCGCCTTTTCATAGGCTATTTAGAAATATATTGCTTAATTTCCAAATTATTCCAAATTTCTAAATAATTTAGATTTCCCGTATTTCTTCCTGTTGATTTCTCATCTAATTTGAACAAAAATCATTTAAAAAAATGATTTCAGTGTTTTTTAAATATATTAAGGCTATGGAGAAATTGGAAGCCTACTACATAGCTGGCGGTAGTAGAAAATGATGCAGTGAAAAACAGTTCAGTGGTCCCTTGAAAAGTTAAACATAAAATTACCAGCAATTCCACCTCTCAGAAGAACTGAAATCAGGACTCAGGAGATACTTGGTTGCACACAAAGTATTCACTGCTGCATTTTTCACAGTAACCAAATGGTATAAACAACCCAAGTGCTGATCAACATACGACTGGATAAACAAAATGTAGTATAACAGATACATATAATGGAATATTATTTGTCTATAATACGGAAGGAACTTCTGATATATGTTTACAATATGGACAGACCTTAAAGACATTAGGCTCAGTGAAATAAGCTCAACACAGAAGGACAAATACTGTGTAATTTCACTTATGTAAAATGTCTACAATAAATAAATTCATAGGAACAGAAAGTAGATTACATGGGCTGGAGGGCGTGGGGAATGGAGAATTATCATTTAATGGGTCCAGAGACTATGCTGTGGATGATAAAAATTTTGGCTATAGATAATGGTGATGGTTGTACAACATTATGAATGCAAATAATGCCAATGAATTACACACTTAAAATAGTTTTGAAAAATTAGGTGCCTGGCCCTTGGGTTGTAGTTTACTGTTTCCTAAAATATTATGTTTTGGGTAATATTCCATGTATGCTTAAAAGGCAAGTGCATTCTGCTGTTGGGTAGAGAATTCCATGTCTCAGATCTTTGTTCTTCCTCTGTTCCTCCTTTACTGTATTCTTTTGTGTTTAATATTTTTTTAATGAACCTATTTTCATTCTTCTGTTGATTTTTAACAATTCCTATTTCTTAATAGTTACTTTAAGAGTTATGATATAAATATTACCTGTCACAATCTACTACTTTAGGTTAATAGTGACTTAATACCAGTAAAATATAGCAGCTTAAGAAGGTAGTTCCAATTCTCCCCCCTCGATTGCCATATATATTATGTATGTATAACACCTATGTATGTTATAAACCCAAGAATACATTCTTATAATTAGCACTTTACACAGTCTAACATTGCAGTCTAAGATTGCAAAAGAAATTGAGTTTAAAAACATATGTACACAATTTATTTACTCATGATTTATCATTTCTGGTACTCATCATTTTCTGCTATCTGTAGTCATTTCCTTTCATTCTGAAAACCTCCTTTAGTATATTTGCAAGACAGTGTGTTAGCAACAAATTTCTTCAATCTTTTAATTAATCTGTAAATTCAAAATAATCACAATAAAAGTACTCTCAGGATTTTCCAGGAATTTTCCAAGTTAATTATAAAATTAATTCAAAAGAGAAATACACAAGATTTTAGTCAAAACAATTTATAAAAGAACAATGCTGTAGCAAATACAAAAATGAAGCCATAATAATTAGAACAATTGGTATAAGAATAGTAAGTAGATAAATAAAACAGAATAGAAAATCTAGATTAAAACTTGTGATTAGATTTTACATGATTTATATTTATTTTCTAAGTAATACAGGTGATACTTCAAATCAGTGATGAAAGGGTGGAGAGCAAGGTGATGAAATAGGAGGATGCAGAACTCACCTGCCCCTGTGGACACATCAAAAATACAATTACATGTAGAACAATTCACACTGAAACTAACTGGAGACTGGCAAGAAGACTGCCATACAACCAAGGCGGTACAAAAGATACATGCAGCAGAATCAGGTGGGAAGAGAAGGGGAACAGTCAGGTTGGGACCTGCGGTCCTGGGAGAGTGTCAGAGGCAAACAGGGATTACACGGGTGGAGATTCGCCCTGGGAGTGAGTCATTCAGGCACAAACCGGCACCCTAGCCCTGGGGTCCAACAGGGGGAGGAGAAGCCCCCCTGACTGGCTGGAGGGCTGGTGGGGCTAACAGGAGGCCTGCAGAAAGCCAGGACTCCACTTGTGAGGAGGACATGGCCACCAGCCTGCTCCCGAAGCAAGGCAGAGACAGTGGATTGAGACAGCACACCGCTGCCCCCGAGCCTGCCCCAGCCTGAGACAGCGGCTTGCATCACAACCAGCTCTACTCTGGGCTGGGGGCTGCCAAGGCTCAGGGAGAGGGCTCAGCAGAGAGACCACATGTGCCTCAGGCCTGATGTGACATCTGAGCAGGGCAGGGCCAGCCGTCACTGGTTCTTCCATAGGCGGCAGGTCAGAAAGCAGCCTGGGTCTCTGACCCCAGCCAGACTGCTACAGGCCATGCCCCAACTCATGCCAAGGTCCCACACCAGCCCTCCTTGTCCAGCACTGCCTCCCCATAGCGTGAAGGGCCTGGTGCCGGGATGGGCAGGAGAACTCACTAACAGGGAATGGAACCAGCTCAGACCCAATCCTCAAGGCTTCCGCTCCAGTAACCTGGGACCCAAGCCGGCCCCTGACTGGGTGATGATGGTCACAGGAAAGACAGGAAGACCTAGCTCACATCTGGCTCCAGCCCAAGCCTCTCCAACTCAAGCACACCTCCTACCAAGCCGATAGCTGCCAGCACACCCTGGGCGAGATGTGACTCAGGACCACAGCAGATTCAGCTCTCTTGCCAAAGCCACTGGGCACTCACCAAATGAGTATGCTCCCACATAAGGACACTCCTTCAAGACCACAATGGGTAACTGTCTCACATGATTTCAGAGAGACAAAGTCAGAAAGAATGAGAAGACAGAGGCATCTGTCCCAGTTGAAAGAGAAAAAGAAAACTCCTTGGGAAAAAAATGAAATAAACAATTTCATTCTTTACCAGGCAAAGAATTCAAAGAATTAGTAATATCAATGTTAACTGAGGTACAGTTTTTGTGAAAGAAAAATATCTCTTTAGTAGAAGCTACTAATCTCATTCTAGAGGGCTCCATTCTTATGACCTAATCACCTCCTAAGAAGATCAGTCCTGGGTGTTCATTGGAAGGACTGATGTTGAAGCTGAAACTCCAATACTTTGGCCACCTGATGTGAAGAGCTGACTCATTTGAAAAGACCCTGGTGCTGGGAAAGATTGCGGGAGGGAGGAGAAAGGGATGACAGAGGATGAGACGGTTGGATGGCATCACTGACTCAATGGACATGAGTTTGGTGATGGACAGGGAGGCCTGGCATGCTGTAGTCCAGCATGCCAGGTTGCAAAGAGTCGGACACGACTGAGCAACTGAACTGAACTGAATCACCTCCCAAAGCTCCTACCTTCTAATACCATCACAATAGGGGTTGGGATTTCCACACAAGTGCTCTGGAGGGAACACACACATTCCGTCTAAGGCTGAAGGCTGTCTGTCTGTCTTGTTTCTGGTCGCACTGTTGAGCTCTGTTATTATTTCTAATAGTTTGCTAGTTAAGTCTCCTGGAATAAAAAAAAAAAAAGAACACACATTATATTATCTGAATATACATAGCTCACTTTTCCTATTCTTTGCCAATATTTAGAGAATTTTTTGCCCATTTTGTTACAGTTTTCATTATAATGTTGGCTGGCAGAAAGATAAGTCATTCTGGACTTATTTCTGATTTTAATGGAAACCTTCCAAATAGTTCATCTTTGTAGTTGAGGATTTGGGAGGTTAAGGATTTTGGGTTAATAATATCTTTTATTGGGGTAAGAAAGTTTTTTCTATTCCTACTATGCTAAAAAGAATTTTTTATTAGATATACATGTTGAAATTAATTGAATTCTTTCATGAGGCATCTGTTTACATGACTGTAGGATTTCCATTTTTAATCTAGTAATAGAGTGAATTATGTTAATTTTTTTCCAGTGTTGAATCTCTTCTGGGATAAGCCCTGCTTGGTTATGATATATAAATCTATTAGTACATTACTGATATTACTGATGTACCAACACGTTTTTCAGCATTTTTGCTTCATGTCCGTATTTGTCTCATTCAATCACTTTCTGGGGGCCTAGGGTTCTTCCTGTTCCCACTTTCTTGGGGTCTAGGATTCTTCCTGTTCCCACTTTCTGGGGGCCTAGGGTTCTCCCTGTTCCCACTTTCTGGGGGCCTAGGGTTCTCCCTGTTCCCACTTTCTGGGGGCCTAGGGTTCTCCCTGTTCCCACTTTCTGGGGGCCTAGGGTTCTCCCTGTTCCCACTTTCTGGGGGCCTAGGGTTCTCCCTGTTCCCACTTTCTGGGGGCCTAGGGTTCTTCCTGTTCCCACTTTCTGGGGGTCTAGGATTCTTCCTGTTCCCACTTCTGGGGGCCTAGAGTTCTCCCTGTTCCCACTTTCTGGGGGCCTAGGGTTCTCCCTGTTCCCACTTTCTGGGGGCCTAGGGTTCTTCCTGTTCCCACTTCTGGGGGCCTAGGGTTCTTCCTGTTCCCACTTTCTGGGGGCCTAGGGTTCTTCCTGTTCCCACTTTCTGGGGGCCTAGGGTTCTTCCTGTTCCCACTTTCTGGGGGCCTAGGGTTCTTCCTGTTCCCACTTTCTGGGGGCCTAGGGTTCTCCCTGTTCCCACTTCTGGGGGCCTAGAGTTCTCCCTGTTCCCACTTTCTGGGGACCTAGGGTTCTCCCTGTTCCCACTTTCTGGGGGCCTAGGGTTCTCCCTGTTCCCACTTTCTGGGGGCCTAGAGTTCTCCCTGTTCCCACTTTCTGGGGGCCTAGGGTTCTCCCTGTTCCCACTTTCTGGGGGCCTAGGGTTCTTCCTGTTCCCACTTTCTGGGGGCCTAGGATTCTTCCTGTTCCCTGTATGTGCCGAGTCAGTAGCGCATTTGAAGTCATTTCCATTTTTAGCTTAGTAGATTTTCTCTGTTAACATTATTCCATCTGCTTTGCATATATTTCAGGATTCCTTATAATAATTTCTGGCCTGCCCAATGTATCAATTCCTGTTTCCTAGTACTGCTATGAATTTTTTTAAAAAGCATAAAAGGTCTGTCGTTTCCAGGAGCCTGACATGGAAGGAACAGAGGTCTTTGCATGGCTCTATTTCCATCTTCCTCAAACTCCAAGGTTGATGCCATTTTAGACTCTTGCTGGAACCTGATAATTTCTAGTATTCTCTGATTAGTTAACTATCACCAGAAGCTAAACACATCTACCTAGTAACATTTTCTTCTCTTTCTAGTGTGGTTTTTTGGTTAAATTCCATAAAATGTAGCTGTTAGGAATAAAGGTAGTAATACATTAGCCAAAGTTGTCTGTTACAGAGATAAGTCACAATTTGCCTTCCCTAAATGACTTTTCAACACTCAGTTGGGACAAATTCTTAGACTTTCTTAGAATGAACCAGCTTGATCAGCTACCAATCTTTTTTTCCCCTCTGCATCAGAATAAGGATTGTTTTCCCCCCAAATGAAATGTTAGTTACCTCAGCAACATTAAGAAGAGCTTTCCTTTTAAGTCCCCTTTCGCTTGAAGTCAAAAGGATATTGTGTTTTCTACCAGCTTCTTTTCTTCAGAAGTTTATCACAGACAATCTTTGGCCCAAAGAGGGTGGCAAACTGCTTTAGGGCGGTTTGTTGAAGGACAGAGGATCAATTCTTGTCTCAGAGTTTCCCAGACTACAAAGTTGGAACTGTGTGCACATATCCTAAATTCATCCTTGGTCTCAGAGGACACTGTTGTTTCTCAAGCAAGACTGGGCCCAGAAGGAAGCCTGGAATGGCCAGTTCCAGCTATCTTAGGAGCCTGCGGTCCCATCAGCCAAGCTGCTGAGCATAGAGACTTGAATGCCTGCATTCCATGTCCATTCACTGAGTCCAACAACAACATTCATTCATTCATTCATCAAATATGACTGACCACCTACTGTGCGACCAGCAGTGTTCTGGCAGTGCAGATTCAGCCGTGAACAAGATAAGCAAGACTCTTAAAATATAAATGCCCTTTCAATACCATGCTGTGCTTTCAAAACCTCAATTTTGTATTTGACTTTTTGATGCTGAAGGTAATATGATCTGGCAGGGAGGGCAGAACTTTTTTTTCCTGCAAGGTACACTGTGAAATGATACACCATTTCTTTCCTAGGAAATGGGATATGCAAAGAGATCACTGGTTTGTTTGTCACTAGATATGGTAGAACTATATTAGATAACTAGGCTTCTTGTAACTAAGGTCCTGAAAACTAACCCCACACCTTGTCCCCAACCCGTTCACATTGGGACGTAATTCTTTGGAGGATGGATGACATCCACACCCTCTATAAGTACAGGGAAGGTAGGGTTAAGAGAGGAACCTGCCTCTGATCAATACAGCTGCGGCATCATCATAAATAATTTAACCACATACTCCGTTTTTAGTTTCTTTGATCTCCTTCTCTCATCACGCTTGCTTGTGTTACTGCCACATAAGTTTGCTCTTTGCAAGGCTGACGAATCTTCCCACAGGACCTCAGTCATTCTCTGGGGGCAAAGGTCCACTTTGTGTTATTTCTTCTGCCTAACAGGTTAGCATCAGTGTTTTTTAACCATCCTGGAGAATCTTGAGTCCATTGCTGCTTTGAGATGTTACAAGCCAGGGATGAAAGAAGTTACTTAGTGCTGTAATAAATGGGCTGGCTCTAGACCATTCTCCTCTAATTCCTTGTTTATTGTAGAGGGTTGTTTCTTTTGTGAGAATTGTGGGAGGCAAGACATGGGAGGAAGGAGAAGGGGTAATTTTCAGGATTCAGATCTGGTATCGGTTTTGGCAGCAGTGAGTGAGGAGATGGGGTTGTATTCAAAGGAAGAAATTAGTGTAAGATTATCACGTAGCAGAGTTCATTGGCTTTGGTAAAAGTGATATTGTGCGTCTATTGTTTTCTTTTGCAACAAAACATATTTTAAAAATCTCCTTCTTGTGCCATTGTTCCTCAACAAAGAACATAGCTCATATCTCCATTAATTTGAAGTTAAAATGTCAACATCAATATTGGCCACCAATTTACTGGTTAATCCAAGTACTGATATTTGATAGGGCTTCAAGTAGTGGGGTTCTATTATAGAGGGGAGAAATATCTGGGGAGAAATTTACAGAGTAGAAAAAAATGGTAAGAAAGAGACTCTAAACATCATACTATAAAAACAACATTGACTTTGAGCAGTAGGAAGGACAAGCTTTTTCAAGAATTTTCACTTACAATTAGCCAGCCAAGGCAGAGGTGAGCTATGGAGTATGTTCAAAATTTTAAAAGTAGCACCTTTGTCTGAATAAGATTAAGGGCACATGGGAACACCCATGAAACTTCTATTTATTAATCTACTTGCTGCTCTTCGGTAACTCCTGCAGTTACTCCCTTCTCAGGGAACACTCTCCTTCCAAGTTTGGCTATCCTCACTGTCTCACCTCTCCTCACTGACTCTACTTCATCTGCTTCTTATTTGAATCCAGAATTGAAATGCAGGGACCTGTGTCTTCCGGAGAAGGCAATGGCATCCCACTCCAGTACTTTTGCCTGGAAAATCCCATGGATGGAGGAGCCTGGTGGGCTGCAGTCCATGGGGTCGCTAAGAGTCGGACACGACTGAGCGACTTCACTTTCACTTTCCACTTTCATGCATTGGAGAAGGAAACGGCAACCCACTCCAGTGTTCTTGCCTGGAGAATTCCAGGGACGGCGGAGCCTGGTGGGCTGCTGTCTATGGGGTCGCACAGAGTCGGACACGACTGAAGCGACTTAGCAGCAGCAGCAGCAGTGTCTTCTGTGATGTGAAATAGATACGCTCTCTTTTAAGGACTCAAATAACTTTTGCGGCCCCTCTCCTAACACTCACTGGTCATCAGCCGCATCGCGAAGCTCCCAGGATTGCCAAGGTTCCTCCCTGACCGCTGCCGCCCCATGTACTCTGGCAGAGGAAAGTGAGGACGTCCAGAGTTTGGCTAGGTCGGCCAGTGTCAGAAGGTAATTACAATTAGTAACAAACTGAGAGTAAACCACAGTACCCCATCCTCTGGCTCTGACTCTAAACTCTCTCTTCATTTACCAAGATGTGCACAATTTTGAATTCTATCAGGGGAAACATTATTATGACATTTCCTGTTGCAGAGGATTCTACTATGATTCTCTTTCTAACATATTTCTGGAACACAGTGACACTATAAGTATTTCCTTAGAGATGCAGCAATATAGCTACTTTAATATAAATTTTTAAAAATATGTGTTGCAAATGTTATCTATTTTAGAGTTCCCTCAGCTTGCTGGGGAAGTGTTGTATTTCACAAATCCATTTCATATTATATTGTTTACTATTAAATAGGAAAATTGTTAATATTTATCTTCTAGTACTTATCTAGTACAATATTTATCTTCTTTGCTATATACCAAAACATGTATTGTGAATCATTACATATAAGGGTACTAGAAGATTAATATTAACAATTTTCCTATTTAAGAGTAAACAATATAATATGAAATGGCTTTGTGAAATATAACACTTCCCTTTAGCAAGCGGAGGGAACTCTAAAAAAATAGATAACATTTGCAGCACATCAGTTAGAACTGGACATGGAACAACAGACTGGTTCCAAATAGGGAAAGGAGTACATCAAGCCTGTATATTATCACCTTGCTTATTTAACTTATATGCAGAGTACATCATGAGAAACACTGGGCTGAAAAAAGCACAAGCTGGAATCAAGATTGCTGGAAGAAATATCAATAACCTCAGATATGCAGATGACACCACCCTGATGGCAGAAAGTGAAGAGGAACTCAAAAGCCTCTTGATGAAAGTGAAAGTGGTGAGTGAAAAAGTTGGCTTAAAGCTCAACATTCAGAAAACAAAGATCATGGCATCTGGTCCCATCACTTCATGGGAAATAGATCGGGAAACAGCAGAAATAGTGTCAGACTTTATTTTTGGGGGCTCCAAAATCACTGTGGATGGTGATTGCAGCCATGAAATTAAAAGACGCTTACTCCTTGGAAGGAAAGTTATGACCAACCTAGATAGCATATTGAAAAGCGGAGACATTACTTTGCCAACAAAGGTCCATCTAGTCAAGGCTATGGTTTTTCCAGTGGTCATGTATGGATTTGAGAGTTAGACTGTAAAGAAAGCTGAGCGCCAAAGAATTGATGTTTTTGAACTGTGGTGTTGGAGAAGACTCTTGAGAGTCCCTTGGACTGCAAGGAGATCCAACCAGTCCATTCTAAAGCAGATCAGTCCTGGGTGTTCATTGGAAGGAATGATGCTAAAGCTGAAACTCCAGTACTTTGGCCACCTGATGCAAAGAGTTGACTCATTGGAAAAGACTCTGATGCTGGGAGGGATTGTGGGCAGGAGGAGAAGGGGACGACAGAGGATGAGATGGCTGGATGGCATCACCGACTCGATGGACATGAATTTGAGTGAACTCCGGGAGTTGGTGATGGACAGGGAGGCCTGGTGTGCTGTGATTCATGGGTCGCAAAGAGTCGGACATGACTGAGCGACTGAACTGAACTGAACTTAATGTGTACCTAGTTGAAATATTTGCATCTCATTCCAGAAGGAGTTTTAAGTTTCTTTTATCAATATATCAAATTTGGTTTACTTATATGAAAAGAAATTTAACTGTAAAAGTACCGATTGAGTAACAAACTCCATAATTAATAATTACCCCATTATTTTGTTAACACTGAGACAAAAAGGACTACCATATATAAAGTATCCAACAGCTAATAAGCCCACAAGTATATATTCAGTGAATGAATGACTATATCTACTTTATAACTGGAGAAACTGAGGTCAAAAGAAAGGTTTTTAACTATAATTATGTATAACTCAGGAAATTCTCTGAAAATATGATTCAAATATTCTTTTCCTATATTTCCTTAAAGGATAAAGAAAGTTCTAATAATGGACATTTCCTCTTTGAAAGGGAAACCTGGGAGTAATGTTTTGCAGATAAAAAGCCTCAGATTAAAATTTCAGAATAAAAATAAGGAAGAAAATTATTTGATCTAAAATACCACTTCTGTGTTTCTTTTAATTATAAAAGTCTGGAAAAATAGTTTAAATACTATGAATTTACAGAGTCTCGTCAATTATGACTTGAAATTGTGGATAAGAAAAAGCTGGAAATCTTAGTAAAGTTATAACTTTTTAAAAATTGCATACACCATCTTGTTCGTATTTTCCAAATGACTATTGCAAGTGGGAAATAAAACCAGAAATAGAGCCATATCTTTACCTGCTATCAGCCCCACAGTTCTAATCTGAAAAGCTGTATTTTATGGCTGTTTTGCTGTTTAGTTGCTAAGTCATGTCTGACTCTTCTGCGATCCCATGGACTGTAGCCCACCAGGCTCCTCTGTCCATGGGATTTCCCAGGCAAGAATACTGGAGTGGGTTGCCATTCTCCAGGGGATCTTCCCAACCCAGGGATGGAACCTGCGTCTCCTGCTTGGCAGACTTACCACTGTGCCACCTGCGAAGCCTGCATTTTTTGGCACTTAAGTCCCAAATTTATTTTCTCCCCCTTCTTTGTTATAGAACCTTGATCAATGTGCCCAGTATAGAGAAATAAAAACAAAACCCCAGCAGTCTTTGCAGCTAGAGGTAGTCAATGGGCTGTCACCGGAAGTTGTTAGGTGCGGCTTCCGGGGAAGCCCTCTGCCCTCTCCTTTCTTCTATCCTAACTGAAACACAGTTCTGATGCCTGGCACTCCAGCCTCCACCTCGGATTCCTGAGGACACCCTGAGGATAGAAGTCATGTATTAGGACTAGAGAAGAAAAAGAGATGAGTCCAGTTCTCTAGGAATCTTGGGGCTTCCGTTCTAGCCTTAGACGACCTAACCCCACCCCACCCCCACCCCCCGCCCCACCACACCCCTGTCTTCTTTTACTGAAGAGGAAGTTAAACTCTAACTTGTTTAAACTATGTTTTTTGGAGAAGGAAATGGCAACCCACCTCAGTACTCTTGCCTGGAAAATTCCATGGATGGAGGAGCCTGGTGGGCTACAGTCCATGGGGTCGCAAAGAGTCAGACAGGACTGAACAACTTCACTTTCTTTCTTTCTTTTCTTTTTGAGTTTTCTGTTACATGCAACCAAATATAGTCCCAACTGATAGAACCACATCATAGCTATTTGGCCTTTAGTTATTCATTTAACTTTTCTGTATCTCAGTTTACTCATCTGCAAAAATGGGCAAAATAACAGGACTGGCTCAGAGAATTGTTATAAGGATTAAATGAACTAATACATGTACAGTGATTATAATTGTAAGCAGAGCAGACTGAATGCTCAATGAATCCTGTCTCTCACTATTCTGCACTTGTACCATCCATAATACCATACTTGGAGTTTAAATGTGAAAGGAGAGTGTGTGTGAAGAGGCGAACTCACGGAATTTGTTTCTTGCTGCATCCTTCAGAGTCAGAGACCTGGGCAAAAGGCCTAACAGAACCCTGATAATACAATAATGCATGCTTCTCAATTTAAATCACTTCAGAGATTCGCAAACACCTTCAGATAACCAAGTTCCTCTAGGCCCTACCAGAGCGCTGAGATGAAGGTGAATGCTGAGGCTCGTTTGCGTTGGCAGGTCACTAGCTGACGGGCTCAGTGGCTGGAGCCCAAGTTCGTCGTTCCAGTGAGGGCCAGCTGGCTGGTTCCATTCCATGGCCTTAGACTGTGCAGTGTACTCAACCCTGGTTAACTGCCCTCTGAACAGCACTCCAAGTTTCAGGCGTGTGGGAGAAGACATGTGGGCGCGCCACTCAGCCATGCTGGAGAAACTCTCTGCCTTCTCCACCTGCCAGCAGGTGCACGTGGGTTGTAACAGGCTTTCTTTTTTTAAGTGATTTCTGAAATCTTTTTCAGAAATCTGACTTTTTTTCCATCTGGCTTATTTAGAAGGCTTCTGAGCCTTAGGGTTTTAACTCTAGAGTGCCTCTCAGATTAGCTTCACTCCAATTTTAATATAAAAATGAAGAGGTTGATACGTACTGAGGCACTCACTCTGAGTGAGCACCATTGTAAGTGCTAACTCATATCATCCCATTTGATCCCCACAAAACTCTGCAAGGCAGTTATTACCATATCCACTGTGTCCAGAGGAGGTTGCCTAAGCCACAAACAGTGGGGTGACTTGCCCAGCATCCCTGGGAGAAGCAGCGGCAGAGTGAGGAGAGAGCCCACGGTCTTAGCCTTTACACAGTATCTGTCCTAGTCATGAACTCTCCACTTCTGCCTCAACTCTTCAAGCCTCAGGTGGGCGGAGGTGTGATTCTTTGACCTAGTGCCTTTAATTGTAGTCGTATTTTTATGACTTGTTATTCCACTCTTCCTTTACTCACAAAGGATGATAAAACTTCTCAGGCAAGATCAAATACCAGGACTGTACTGTTTTTTGTGCTGGGGGCTTGTTGTCGTCAGTTGGTCCTTTATCTGAGTTCACTATCAAAAGCCCACAGGAACTTCTGGTCTGTGGCTCCGAGGCCACTTCTCCGCGGACATTTTTTCTGAAGAGTCCATTCCTGCTAGTGATATCCGATTGAGGAGAAAGATGTCTTGTAACATGTGCAAGAATAGGGCCTATTTCCTTGATACTAACTGGCATCATCAATGTATTAACAGCGTTTGGGCAGAGGCAGGGGGAGATAGGAAGTGAAAGAACTTTTAAAAAGCAGAAAGCTATAAAAATGTATTTTACTTCTGTGATCTTCCTCCCAAAACCCATTGTTGTTGTTTAGCTGCTGAGTCGTGTCCGACTCTTTTGCGACCCCACAGACTGTACCCCACCAGGCTTCGCTGTGCATGGGGATTCTCCAGGCAAGAATACTGGAGTGGGTTGCCATTTCCTTCTCCAAAGGATCCTCCCAACTCGAGGATCGAACTCGTGTCTCCTGCACTGGCAGGCAGATTCTTAACCACTGAGCCACCAGGGAAGCCCCCCAAAACCCATAACCCCAGTCTAATAATGAGAAAAACATCAGACAAATCCCAACTGAATACATTCTACAAAATACCTGACCAGTACTCAGAACTGTCCAGGTTATGAAGAAAAGTCTGAAAAACTGTTACAGTCCAGAGAAGACATGAAAACTAAACGTAATGTGGTATCTTGAATGGGATCCTGACACAAAAAAAGAACACCAAGCAAAACCTAAGGAAAATCTGAATAGAGTTAATAATAAGAAGAATGCATTAATATTGGTTAAGTAATTGTAGCCAATATACCCTGCTAATGTAAGGTATTAATAATATGGAAAACTGCGTGAGGAGTGTTTGGGGACTCTCTGGACCATCTTTGCATTTTTCTGTAAATCTAAAATGTCTAAAAATGAAAAGCTTGTTAACTTGGAGCAAACATGGGCAATATTGTCAAGTCCTAGCACACATGTGAGAATCTGCTGGGCTGGCTAACATACTGTTCTTCATTTACGGAACTCAACAACCCTGTTGTCCGAAGAGCTGTGGGCAATTTATAAAGAGAGACACCTTAGTTTTCATTATTTGGAGCTATCCATGAGGCACATTTTATGATCCCCATGTTATGCAATCATGAGATCTTGCACAGGCATGGCTTGCTAAAGGTCACCGGGATGGGAGCCGAGCTGGGTGTGGAGCCCTGACTGCTAACCTCTCCTGGTACCCCTGCAGGCTAGGTGGGGAGATCGACGTCAACTAGCACCCACCAGTACTGGCCTTAAGCTGAATGAGGTGCTCCCTGCTCAAAGGCTGCATGGTGCGGGTAGGGAGAGAGAAATATATCAACAGTTATTTTCAACAGAAGAGCTAAGTGCCAAGGCAGACAAGCGAAGAGCATGTGTTGAGAGGAAAGCCTCCCCAGGAAGGAGGTGGCTATTTAGTCCTAGAAAACAGAATCTCAGCCTGAAGTGCTTTCCCTAAGAGGCCTGCTTAGGGGAAATGTGTTTCTCGGTTCGTTAGGGGTCCTGCTGTGTCTGGCCTCTCGGCCCCTTCAGGCCTCCTCTTAGGGTCACGTGGAGGCA
The DNA here is from genome assembly GCF_019923935.1 of Bubalus bubalis. Classification (NCBI taxonomy): domain Eukaryota; kingdom Metazoa; phylum Chordata; class Mammalia; order Artiodactyla; family Bovidae; genus Bubalus; species Bubalus bubalis. The sequence goes on along the minus strand of NC_059167.1, from coordinate 98,665,784 downwards.
GGGGTGAGGCTGCAGCACTGAAACCCGCTTTCTGGAAGGGCAATGATCTTATAGTCAGTGACCCAGATCCCGTGAGAGCATGGAAGGGCTCCGACAGACACGAATAGCAAAACAGCAAAAGAAGCTACTGTCCAATTTGCTTGGCTTCCTCCTGTGTCTCTGAAGTATAAATGGAAAAGGGAAATTGTGCAGGATTTTCTGGACTGTGAGGTATGTTGGCACTCTTAGGAGAGTGTCGACAGCCTGAATTTTCTGTTTGTGCCTTTAGTGATTAGCTATTCAAGACCACATAGACTAATGCGGTTTTCTTACACCCTTTGCTAGCAGGGCACAGGCAGGTCTTCGTAGGCTGTGAACCTCTCCTTGGTCCGTTTCCTCCCTGTGGGAGATGCAAGGAGTCATGGTAACTCTGTGCTCCTCTAGGCCGTGGTCTGAGGTACTGTACAAAGCCCATTTTGCAAATGCGAGAGATTGTTTTCTTTGTAATAGCGAGTCTCTGAATTAAAGAAGCAGTTCCCTAAATGGGAGGTCTCAAATCAGTTGTTATCTGCTAGTTTTATTCTATATATTTTTGAAATTATTTGCTCCTTTTCCTCGTTCTCTGAACATGGCAAGCAGCCAGCAAGTGGGCCCCTCTTCCATCCCTCCTTGGAGCCTTCTGTCACCACCAGCCCCTCTCGATGTCCTAGAAGTTCCTGCTCTCAAAGACAATGCCGCATCTTACCCCGAGAGAGTTAACACCCTTCCCTTCATGCTCATTTCCCTAAATCCAGAAGAGGAAAGAGACTCGATTTGCTGGCACTGTTGCCGGTGTGGTCTCACGGGCTGCACTTCTTTGGTAAATTACCCCAATAATTGTTCCGCCTTTGGGGGAAATTGGTCTTTTATAACATCTTCCTTTTATGAGTCTTCCTAACAGTTAAATTTCTTTCATACCCAGAGCTGGATTTTAAAAATGGTGTGTTTAAAAGGCTGGCTGAAGATGTATGTGGGGATACATACATAAGTTTACAATACCCAGGGGAAAAAAAGGATACACTCTGAGAATGTGATTTTTAGTCCAGGTTCAATGCACGATACTGGATGCTTGGGGCTAGTGCACTGGGACAACCCAGAGGGATGGTATGGGGAGGGAGGAGGGTTCAGGATGGGGAACACATGTATACCTGTGGTGGATTCATTTTGATATTTGGCAAAACTAATACAATTTTGTAAAGTTTAAAAATAAAATAAAATTAAAAAATTTTTAAAAAGTTAAAAAAAAAATAAAGTGAATGCAGACCAGCTAGGAATCAGGATTTTTTTTTAGCATCTTTAAAGAAAAGATGGTAATCAGTATTTAGAGTTACACTGTTGAAAAATAAGCACTGGATGGTGGTTTAGTAGACAGTAGTCATATCACAAGATGTGTTCATCTATAACTTATTTGATATGATTTAATTTCTCTTGTAACAACTTTGTTACAGTGATAATATTAAATCATAAAAAGAGCATAATTGTACACCTGGCCTGAAGGATAAGAAATGGGGTAGTGTGCATTTCATGAAAACCAGCCACAAATCAGAGGAATACAAACAGAATTATTTTGAAATGACTTGTAAATATTATATACATTACTGCTTTAGGGAAATAGCTTTCTTGTAAAAATGGCCAACAAGATTCCCTGATTGATTTATCCAGTGCGCATGACTGTCACACCTACCACTATCCACCGAGCATTCACAGTCTGCTTGAGTAAACAGGTAATTACTGTCCAACCTGGGAAGTTCTTTAGCAGAGGCACATAATCAGAACTAGGGAGCAACAGGGTGGAAGCAAAAGTCTGAAACAGGCCAGCATCTTGCTCTGCCCAATTTAGCTGGGCGGGTGAAACCTGACTTTTAAGTTGACGGTTGAAGGGAGAGGAAGAGTTCAGAAGGGCAGATAAAGGGCGTTCTAGGCTGAGAGGCAGTCTATGCAAAGTAAAGAACAGAGAGAGCAGAGTGCCCCCTGGTATGAGGGGTTGGAGAGAAGGGAAGGACCAAAGGCAGTGCTGCAAAGGGAGGCAGGGCTTAGCTCACCAGGGCCTTATCCGGCTTGCTAAGGAGGTACGTGGTTACTCCATGGACTCCACCCCTCAGACTTTAATGTTCACAAGACTTACTGGGGAGCTCGTTAAAACAGATGCTGATTGGACAGGTTTGAGTGTCAGCTTTTCCAACAAGCACCAGGTGATGCTGCCGCTGCAGTATTTTTCAGGCCTCACTTGGGTAGCAAATAATCACCAATTCCAGTAGCTGGAATGGATCCCCTGTGTGCTAAGATATGCTACTGTTAATCCTTTGAGAAGGGTCTAGGTAGGACCTGGGCCAACATCCTGGTGGGTTACAGTCCACGGGGCTGAAGAGAGTCGCACACGACTGAGCAACCAACATGGGCAACAGAGCCTCTAGGATGTTGGATGCCCCCCAAAAGCTGCCTCCTGGGCTGACTGAGTGGCTTACAAACAAAATCTCTTATGTGTTCTATGATGTGAGGAAGGTGGAGAAACCGAGCCGGCACAAACAAGCAGGTCTCGCTGTAAGAACCGCAATCTGGTTTTCTACTGAGAAACCACAGTGTTGCAACAAATAACCCCAGTTACCCTCAGCGGCTGATACTGGTTGTTGGCATGGCCCCAGGGCCTTCTCTCCTCAAGCATTGTCAGGAGATTGAAATTTTGCTTCCAGCCCACCTCTGCAGCAGACAGGTCATCCAGCCTGTGGTGGTGTCTGCAACAGCCCCACTTTACCGAGGTCAAAGTTGCCACTACGCAGAGGTGGCAAAGGAGTGGCGGAAATGAGAAATTCAAGATCTTGTTCTATGACCTCCCAGTTACTATTGTTTAATTATTTTTATAAGTGATTTTAAGTCATTTCTTAGTCCTTTCTAAAAATATAACATAGATGATAAAACTGACCATTTTTTCTTATAAAATATCAGTATTTCAATATAGTAACATTGAGCCAGCCCCCACTTCCTCAGTATTCTCAGGAATGAAATAGAAATATGGAAAATGAATATACCAGGCTCTGTCAAATAAAAGAAAACTCGTGTTTCTGCTGAGTAAATTGGTCGAGGTCACCATCGTATATAAGCGTGTGGGTATAAACATTCACATGGATGTGGTTGTATCTGCAGGTCCATTTCTAGCAGTTGGACACACGTGTTGCCTCTGCAGACGGCTGCTGCAGGATGGGGGTCAGCATGTCACTGTGGTCTTGCTTAAAATTTTTCTGATATGATCGCTTGCCTTTAAAAAAAGAGTAGAGAAGACAGAGGTCACCATGGTTGAAAGTATGATGACATTTGCCACACCCTTTAGTCTGCTGGTTTGGGCAGTAACAATCATCTGGTCTTAAAGCTCTTCTTGTTCAATGTGTTTCAAGGGCCAAAAAGAAACTCGTCAGGTCTCCTGAAGCTAAGTTACCCGGGCCTGAGTAATTTATTAAGGAAATAAATCTTTGAAATAAATTCCCTGTTAAGTCAGAATTTTTTCCAGCTGTGTCCTTGGTTGACAGTTTCTGCCTTCTCTTCAGACAACAGTGAAACAAAATCAAAATGAGACGTAAGTTTGAAAAAAAAAAAGAACTGGAGGGAAAGGCATGTTTTCTTTTTTAAACACAGGCTAACTTCATCATTGATGCCCTTCCTACCACTTTGTCTCCCCACATATACTATCACAAAACTCTGGGGCAAAGCACATTCCAGGTAGATGCTACACTGTTAAAATTTAATGGATAGTTTCCATTATGGTATTATATATTTATAAGCAGAGAAGAAGCTACTTCCATAGACACTATGAGTATTAAACATTCATAGACACTATGAGTATTAAACATGCAACAGTTATAATAACCCAGTTTGCAATCTCTGACTTAAATGAAATCTCCTTTTAGTGAATTGGAGTGAGCTCTCTGAAGCCATTTAGACACTAAAGTAAAGTTGGTACATGCCTGCTGTAGAAATAAAAGCTGGGATAATTCGGTCTGGAGCACTGTGTTCTGTAATCTGTGTTTCTTCTCCTTATAGGAGGTAGCACAATGTTTGAAAGAAAAAACTTAGCCAGGCAATACTTCCTAAAACTCATTTGTCTACTTACATATTAATAGGTCCTCCACTTAGAAATTCTTCCTGCATTTTTTGGTTTCATCTGTGAGTGCTGAGCTAAAACATTTCAATATAATAGCTAACATTGAGGCAAACCTCACTTCCTGTCTTTTCAATAAAAACATCTTCCGTCTCCAGTGTTGGACATTAGCCTCCTACAGCTAGGTCTGACATAGAAAATCAAGAGCTATGAGTATCCTTTACCTGTATTTTCCCCTCTTCCAAATCTTCAGGCTTCTCAATACTGATGAACTTTGGGGTATGCGTGTGTGGGGCGGGGCAGGAGAGGGACACACGTGCCTTCTGACTGCCTCCTAAAGACCTCTGCTTGCAGCTATTATTCAAGATACATACATTTATCAGTCTGAAGTCACCTTAACATTATCTACAATCCAGGTTAAAATGCCCTTTGAATTACTTAGTATAAACTCCTAAACCTGGCTTCTCATCAGAATGACCTGTGGTATTTAAAGATTCCTGTCCACCATAACCTTCTGAATGAAAAAGCTTTGGAGGTGAGCCTCACTCTGGTTCTTTAAAAGTGCAGCTCTGAATTTATCAATCCAAATTCTCAGTGAATCTTAAAATATGAGAAAAAAATTTTGTATAACATAAACCATTATCACAATTAACAAAATTAAAAACTTTAGTGTCACTAACACGACTGAGTGACTTCACTTTCACTTTCCACTTTCATGCATTGGAGAAGGAAATGGCAACCCACTCCAGTGTTTTGTTTTGTTTTTTTTTTTGGGCTGCAGAGCTCCGTGCTTCCCCAGAGCAGAAAGCAGAGGAAGAGCCTAGAGCGTGGCCCCATGGTGCCCACGAAGCCACTCCCACCCACTGCGACTCCACTCCAGTGTTCTTGCCTGGAGAATCCCAGGGACGGAGAAGCCTGGTGGGCTGCAGTCTATGGAGTCGCACAGAGTCGGACACGACTGAAGCGACTTAGCAGCAGCAGCAGCTGTGTCACTAAATACCTAGTTCATATCAAATTTTCCTAGTCCTCTCAAAAATGTCTTTTGAAAATTAAGTTTGTTCAAATCAGGACCCGATCTCAAATCAGGTGCATGTGTTATGTCTCTCACTTCTCTTAACAGTCTACCTTATCGTGTCCCCTCCATTTCTTCATGCCACTGCCTTCCTGAAGAATCCAGATTCGTCTTCAGGATGTGGTACCTCCGACGTGGCTGCCTGCTTCCTCATGGTGCCATTTTACTTTCTCCATTTCACCGGTGAGATCTAGGTGTCAGGTCTAGCAGATTGAGTAGATCCAGCCTCGTCTTTGGCAAGGATGCTTTATTGCTAGTACAGAGTACCTCACAGGGCATCAGTCAGGAGGCTCTACTGTCTGGACCTATGTTCAGGGTCATAGCGGCGGCCGCGTGGTGCTGGAGCCACAAGTGGCTGAGAGGAGCTACCCCACGTCCAAGGTAAGGAGCAGCGGCTGCACTTCGCTGGAGCAGCCATGAACAGATACCCCACGTCCAAGGTAAGAGAAACCCCAGTAAGGCAGTAGGCGCTGAGAGAGGGCATCAGAGGGCAGACAGACTGAAACCACAATCACAGAAAACTAGCCAATCTGATCACATGGACCACAGCCTTGTCTAACTCAATGAAACTAAGCCATGCCGTGTGGGGCCACCCAAGACGGGCGGGTCATGGTGGAGAGGTCCGACAGAATGTGGTCCACTGGAGAAGGGAATGGCAAACCACTTCAGTACTGTTGCCTTGAGAACCCCATGAACAGTATGAAAAGGCAAAAAGATAGGACACTGAAAGATGAACTCCCCAGGTCAGTAGGTGCCCAATATGCTACTGGAGATCAGTGGAGAAATAACTCCACAAAGAATGAAGAGATGGAGCCAAAGCAAAAACAATGCCCAGTTGTGGATGTGACTGGTGACAGAAGCAAGGTCCGATGCTGTAAAGAGCAATATTGTATAGGAAACTGGAATGTTAGGTCCACAAATCAAGGCAATCTGGAAGTGGTCAAAGAGGAGATGACAAGAGTGAATGTCGACATTCTAGGAATCAGTGACTAAAATGGACTGGAATGGGTGAATTTAACTCAGATGACCATTGTATCTACTACTGAGGGCAGGAATCCCTCAGAAGAAATGGAGTAGCCATCAAGGTCAACAAAAGAGTCAGAAATGCACTACTTGGATGCAATTGCAAAATCGACAGAATGATCTCTGTTCATTTCCAAGGCAAACCATTCAATATCACAGTAATCCAAGTCTATGCCCCAACCAGTAACGCTGAAGAAGCTGAAGTTGAACGGTTCTATGAAGCCCTACTAAAAAGGAAATGGCAACACACTCCAGTACTCTTGCCTGGAAAATCCCATGGACGGAGGAGCGTGGTAGGCTACAGTCCATGGGATCGAAAAGACCTTCTAGAACTAACACCTAAAAAAGATGTCCTTTTCATTATAGGGGCTAAGACATTTCAGTCGTGTCCGACTCTGTGTGACCCCATAGACGGCAGCCCACCAGGCTCCTCTGTCCCTGGGATTCTCCAGACAAGAATACTGGAATGGGTTGCCATTTCCTTCTCCAATTAGAGAGGACTGGAATGCAAAAGTAGGAAGTCAAGAAACACCTGGAGTAACAGGCAAATTTGGCCTTGGAGTACAGAAAGAAGCAGGGCAAAGACTAATAGAGTTTTGCCAAGAGAATGCACTGGTCATAGCAAACACCCTCTTTCAATAACACAAGGGAAGACTCTACACATGGACATCATCAGATGGTCAACACCAAAATCAGATTGATTATATTCTTTGCAGCCAAAGATGGAGAAGCTCTATACAGTCAGCAAAAACAAGACTGGGAGCTGACTGTGGCTCAGATCATGAACTCCTTATTGCCAAATTCAGACTTAAATTGAAGAAAGTAGGGAAAACCACCAGACCATTCAGGTATGACCTAAATCAAATCCCTTACGATTATACAGTGGAAGTGAGAAATAGATTTATGGGACTAGATCTGATAGTCAGAGTGCCTGAAGAACTATGGATGGAGGTTCATAACATTTGTACAGGAGACAGGGATCAAGACCATCGCCAAGAAAAAAAAAATTCAAAAAAGCAAAATGGCTGTCTGAGGAGGCCTTACAAATAGCTGTGAAAAGAAGAGACGTGAAAAGCAAAGGAGAAAAGGAAAGATATACCCATTTGAATGCAGAGTTCAAAAGAATAGCAAGGAGAGATAAGAAAGCCTTCTTCAGCGATCAATGCAAAGAAATAGAGGAAAACAACAGAATGGGAATGACTAGAGATCTCTTCAAGAAAATTAAAGATATCAAGGGAACATTTCATGCAAAGATGGGCTCGATAAAGGACAGAAACGGTATGGACCTAAGAGAAGCAGAAGATATTAAGAAGAGGTAGCAAGAATACACAGAAGAACTGTACAAAAAAGATCTTCACGACCCAGATAATCACGATGGTGTGATCACTCACCTAGAGCCAGACATCCTGGAATGTGAAGTCAAGTGGGCCTTAGGAAGCATCACTATGAACAAAGCTAGTGGAGGTGATGGAATTCCAGTTGAGCTCTTTCAAATCCTGAAAGATGATGCTGTGAAAGTGCTGCACTCAATATGCCAGCAAACTTGGAAACTCAGCAGTGGCCACAGGACTGGAAAAGGTCAGTTTTCATCCCAATCCCAAAGAAAGGCAATGCCAAAGAATGCTCAAACTACTGCACAATTGCACTCATCTCACATGCTAGTAAAGTAATGCTCAAAATTCTCCAAGCCAGGCTTCAGCAATATGTGAACCGTGAACTTCCAGATGTTCAAGATGGTTTTAGACAAGGCACAGGAACCAGATATCAAATTGCCAACATCCACTGGATCATCAAAAAAGTAAGAGAGTTTCAGAAAAACACTATTTCTGATTTACTGACTATGCCAAAGCCTTTACTGTGTTCATCACAATAAACTGTGGAAAATTCTGAAAGAGATGGGAATACCAGACCACCTGATCTGCCTCTTGAGATATCTGTATGAAGGTCAGAAAGCAACAGTTAGAACTAGACATGGAACAACAGACTGGTTCCAAATCAGGAAAGGAGTACGTCAAGGCTATATATTGTCATCCTGCTTATTTAACTTATATGCAGAATACATCATGTGAAATGCTGGGCTAGATGAAGCACTAGTTGGAATCAAGATTGCTGAGAGAAATATCAGTAACCTCAGATATGCAGATGGCACCACCCTTATGGCAGAAAGTGAAGAAGAACTAAAGAGCCTCTTGATCAAAGTGAAAGAGGAGAGAGAAAGTTGGCTTAAAGCTCAATATTCAGAAAATTAAGATCATGGCACCCAGTTCCATCACTTCATGGCAAATAGATGCTGAAACAATGGAAACAGTGTCAGATTTTATTTTGGGGGGCTCCAAAATCACTGCAGATGGTGACTGCAGCCATGAAATTAAGAGACACTTGCTCCTTGGAAGAAAAGTTATGACAAACCTAGACAGCATATTAAAAAGCAGAGACATTACTTTGCCAACAAAGGTCCATCTAGTCAAGGCTATGGTTTTTCCAGTAGTCATGTAGATGGATGTGAAATTTGAGAAAGCTGAGCACTGAAGAATTGATGCGTTTGAACTGTGGTGTTGAAGACTCGTGAGAGTCCCTTGGACTGCAAGGAGATCCAACCAGTCCATCCTAGAGGAGATCAGTCCTGGGTGTTCACTGAAAGGACTGATGTTGAAGCTGAAACTCCAATATTTGGCCACCTGATACGAAGAGCTGACTCTTTTGAAAAGACCCTGATGGGGGGAAAGATTGAAGGCAGGAGGAGAAGGGGACGACAGAGGATGAGATGAGTTTGAGTAAACTCCGGGAGTTGGTGATGGACAGGGAGGCCTGGTGTGCTGTGGTCCATGGGGTCATGAAGAGTTGGATTCGACTGAGTGACTGAACTGAACTGATTATCCTTTTAGAGACGGTGGGACTGACCAGTGGACTCAAGTGCGGGAATTGTGAACCTTCCATTTTATAGTTTTCCATCAATTTTTCTCCTAATGGCTTCAGTATCCACTGATGATTTTTACCTAGAATCCATGAGAATTTTTAAAATAGTTCTTTTCAAACCCCCCCCACCCCCCGCCCATCTCCCATCATTCCTTTTAAATTGAGACTTTTTCTGAAAAGAGGAACTTTCCCACATCAATTAGGATTTGTTTACTCTGAAAATGCAGTTTGTTCAAGAACAGGCAATAGGAATGCTGACTTTAGAAATGGAGTCATGTTCTAAAATCATAGTGCTTGTTTTCCTCTTTGACATTTTGCTGTCCAAACTGACCATAGTCTAAAGGCAAGTTTAGCCATGCATGGCCAGCCTGTGGTCCTCTGATCAGTTCCTGCCTTCCAGCTGAGTTCACCTTCTCTGGGGTGGGAAGCTAACTGGTTCCATTCCAGCTTCATGCAGCTCTGACGTTGCAAAGTTCTTTATCTTTCTCATGTAGAGATTCCCTTATCAATCCATTATTCAAAAAATATTATTGTTTTACATGTTTAAAGATTTGAGTGCTGCCAGTTCCTGGTGGAGCCAGACTGTGACAAACGAGGGGTACACATAGGGATTAACCCCCAATCCTTGCCTGCTCTTTGAAGCCAGCTCAAATAAACGCAATAAACAAAGTGCTTGGTGACACGCAAATCAGCTTCAGGGAAGTCCTCTAGGCCTCACCTTCTTCCTGATGGCCACTCCCTAAGCCCACACCAAACACATTCTGGAGTTGGCAATGAATCTAAGCCTTATTCCACAGAACGGCTCTCAAGTATTTGCATGTGATACATATGGCCCATTCCTTGTCCCCCTGGAAAGCCTCCTCTTCCCACTTGTAACCGTTCTGCTGTGTGGTCCTGTGAAACTGACAGAACAGAGCGAGCCGGTGTCATCACCTCCTTCGTTTTAGCAGCCCTGCTTCTACTGAAGGGATGCTTCCATAGGCAGGGGCTAACTGAGCAACCTGGCGGTGTTTTTGCCTTTGCATTTCCTGTTCCACCAGAGGCACTCATTTACCTTGAGAGGTTTAGCATACTACAACAAAGAGAAAGGGAAGCAATAAACCTTCGAGTCTGCAGCAAAATAAAAATCATAAAGCCAGCCTCTGTCACTTGAGAATTTTCTAAATCAAACTCCAATTAACATATCAAGGCGATGGTAGAGAGAAGTTGGGAAAGAAAGAAAGAAGTCCCTGCTACACACACACACGAGAAATCGTGTTACTCTCAGCTCTGGGGAAGTGCAGGGGATGAGAGAGATGGAGTGGAGGTGTGTGGACGGCCTACTAGCAAGGTCTACTAGCGTGCAGGAAGAGAACAGAGGCTGGCACTCTGTCAGTGCTGCCCTTCGATCTGGGAAAGGAGGCCCCATTGCAGTGCTCCCGGTAGGAGACTGACGGGCCCCCTTTCTGGAGCATTCCCCCAGGTACCAGGGACAATGGAACTCCAACAGGAGCCCACTTCCAGGACCTGCACGTGGCTCTCGCTGGACTGTGCTGCTAGTGTGTGCGCACCCTGCGGCCCAAGGTATGATGACGGAGCAGCTGCCTAGGGGAGCTGGAGGCGATATGAATCTTGTCACAAGCATAAAGGAGCCGGCCCTTCAAGGTGTGGGAGGGTGCCTACGTTGGGGAGTGGGCTGGCCATGGGCTGTGATCCCTGAGGAGGCCAAGATTTCTAGATTTCAGCGCCCGTTCCAAGATGCTTGATAGGGTGACGTTGGTGGGTAAGGAGTCTGGACAGACGATGTGGGCAAAGATCACCTGGCTCAGACTGTGTGGAGTAACTTTGTGCTGGGATGGAAGAGGTGCAGGGGCACAGAGAAAGATCAAGTCTGGGGGTGGGTGTGTGTGCAAGAGTCACCCCCTACACTCCCTCCAAGAAGAAAAGAAAGTGGATGCGTATTCTGCTGATATTTCTAACCATGGCAGGGAGCCAGGGCTGGCAAGCCAGGGGATGCCTTTTCCCTCTGTCTGCCTGTTCTGCTTCAAACAAGCAACAGTCATTGCCAAAGCATGGCCTGGAGTGGAAAGTGAAATTAATTGTGCACTTAAGCTATTCACAATCATTCTGCATCACTTGCTGCCCAGCCCCTGATCTGTCATCATGATGTATTTGTTAGTTTGAAAAATTAAAGTTGCTCAGTTGTGTCTGACTCTTTGTGACCCCATGGACTGTCCCATGGAATTCTTCTCCAGGCCAGAATACTGGAGGGGATAGCCTTTCCCTTCTCCAGAGGATCTTCCCAACCCAAGGATCAAACCCAGGTCTCCCACATTGCAGGCAGATTCTTTTCCAGCTGAGCCACAATAGAATGTAATTCCCTCGCATGAATTCCAGCTGTTAAAATATGTACACATATAGCTTATGTGCTGGCCCTGTGACCTGAAGTCCCAGGAGAAACAGTTTTCGCTTACCTCTACGCCCAGCGTGGCTCAGGAACGCTGACGTGGGAGGGGAGGTTACTAGATACATGAAATGAAGACCATGTTTCAGGGATAAAGACCCAGGAGTTTCTGCATAGGCCAAAGAGATGGGATGGTGTGTGTAGGGGACTTGTGGGTACAGAGAAGAGTCTCACTAAAATCAGGGAGACTGGTGGTGGCCTGGGATTAGAGCAAAAAGGCCATAGCCATGGGACTGTGTAATCAGAAGCAAAGGGCAGAAACCCACCCGGAAAGGCCATACTAGACCAGGGGCAGACACCCAGTAGGCACCACATCAGGCCAGCAACCTACAAGAGTCCCCGCACTCCCCACCACGGACTGCCAGGGGGCACATACACACAACAAGGAGCAGAAGGAAAAAACAAAACACAACACCGATATCAGAAGAGTGAGATCACTTAGCTGACAAATGTAAATGGTCCTGCTCCTTAACCTCCTCTACCCTTTGATAGCCAAAGACGTGGGCAAATGAAGCCTGGGTCTATTTGAGAAAATTTGCATCTTCTTAGCACCGCTGCACCTTCATTACCTTTCAACCCTACTACCACAGACTAAGATCATACTAACCTTTTTAGGGTGGGAGCAAAGATCACATTGTTGAACCACACTCGTCACCTAAACCTTTTTACAATTTAAATTTGCAAATAACTATGGGGTTCTTACTTTTTCCTCCTCCCAAGGTACTTTTTCTAAATCAGTGATTGGTTCTCAAATTTCGATGTGTACCAGAGCCACCTGGAGGGCTTTTAAGAGTTTTACAATTTTCTCCATACAGGATATGGCCATTTTAAGTTTATAGATAGGTGGTTTCTGTTTGTTTTTTTTGCAATCATTAAATAAGAGGAATCTCTTTAAGCACACCTTCTAACTAGTTTAGGTTTATATGTAAAGTTTTTTATTCTTCTTAGTAGACATTTTTATAGAACTAAAATCACACATACAGAAAAGTGCACAAGTCTTAAGTGTCCAGCTTGATATTCACCAAGTGAATGCACCTATGTAACCAGCACCCAGAACACAGAACATCACCAGCACCACAGGCTCTGCCGTGCCGTGTGCTCTTCCAGGCCCTCCAGGGCAGAAGAAACCAGATGGAAACTAATGTGTTGATTATGACGCCACTCAAAGTTCAAAAACTGGCGGTGATTTAAGTCATTACTGCTGACACTTGAGAAGTGAGGTGGTGACTAAACAAGGGCACTGATTTCTGACACCATTCATGATCAATTCTGCCCGTTCTGAACTTCATCTAAATGGCATCAGAGCATGCACTCTGCCCGGTGAAAGCTACTGATATTTACCTATTAGCTGTGTGCAACTGCTACTTAGTAGTTCTCACAGCTTTCCAACAAATTCCTTTAGGTTTTCCAGATATAAAATCAAACTTGCAAATAGTCCCCCTCTACCTTTTCAGTTCACATTTCTTTCGTCTAATTTCATAGGCTAAAACCTCCACCACAAAATGAAGTAGTAGAGGAGGGGCAGGCCTTGTCCCTGACTTTAGTTGGAAAGCCTCTCGTATCAACATCAACACGCTGGCTTCTGGGGAGAAGTACACTGTGAAACGAATTACTCAACAGGTTCTGCTTATTGAGTATACTTAACATAAATGAATGCTCAATTCTGTCAAATATCTTTTCTGCAAAGATGGAGATAATCATTATTTTTCTCCTTAACTCTTTAACGTAATGTACTAATATTATTCTTGCATTCCTATAATAAACCCAAATTAGTCATGACTTAATAGTGCTTTTGAATTATTTGCTAATGTTATCAGTGCAATACATGCACTGATACATTCATGTAAGAGCCGTCTATAATTTTCTCTTTGGTACAATCTTTGTTAGGTTTTAAAAAACGCCATCATGTTCACTTTACAAAATGAATTTAGAAGTCTTTGTTTCTATTTTCTTACCCTTTGGGGTTCAAGAGTCTCTTAATAGCCCCTGGAATTGTTTAAACAATATTAGGATTATTTCATGACAGTCTGGTAGAATTACCCTTGAAACAATCTGGGCCTGATATTGTTTTGGTAAAAAGCCCATTTGTTTTCAAATTTCTGTATCAACTAGGGTAATCTTGGCAATTGGCATTTTTCTAAGAAAAGCTATTATTTTCTAATTTATCACATAAAATTACATAGTGTTGTAATTTTGAAAAATTTCCTGGTTTAAAACGGTTATTTCTCTTGCTACTGAAACTTATCCTTTTTCTGTTAGAAAGTCTGGCTGTTTATCTTATGTGTCTTCCCCCTTCCCCATTTCTATTAATCCCTTCCTTCTACTTCCTTTGGGTTTGCTTTTTCCTCCAGCTTTTAAGACTTGATTATGTAATTCTTAGCTTTTCCCATTTTTACTGATCTTGTTCTGAAACTATACGTTTCCTGTCGTAATAGTTTTTCATAGTGTCGTGGTCATGTCCTTCTGGTGTGCTTTCGCTGTCTGAGGGACGCTGGGCTCTCCTTCTGTTCCTTAAGACAGTTTTGAATAGGACTTGACAGTAATCCTTCTCAGGTTGTTTTTGGCAAAGGGAGTTTTCCTGTACTCTTACGGGGGAGCGGTGCCCTAGGACGCCTTTTCTTTGTTCTCTGGCCCTGTAAGCTCCTGTTTCACTTTCACAAAGTGATCACCTATGTCCATGTATCGTGTCTATGTATGCTGACGTTTCTTTCTATATATCTGGCCTCTCTTTTCTCTTGGTCCTGTGGTACCTATCTGGGCCACTTTGGATTCTAACTTGAGCAGGGCTTTGTCTCATTAGGTTTAAGGTGCAAACAGGACAGGGCCCAGGCTGCTCCCGCACAACGATTAGACCACACTATACTGATCTAACACTTACGTGCACGTGGGGACCTGTACGACCCCTTCCAGTTCCAGCTTGTGCTCTCAGACTGGCCCGCTGCACGTTCTAGTGAGAAAACTGTGGGCAGTGTGATAGCTCTGTTCTCAAGGCTAACAGAAACCAGCTGCCTGCCTTTCACTTCCTCCCACACACATGCTGAAACTACGCTGGTCAGTGGGTTGCCCCACACTGTATGTTGAGGTTCACGGGGACACCCTGTCAGCTGGTTTTGTAGAATGGGGTCTGTGGTAATCCTAGTTCCTCTAGGGTCGAATGGGAGACTCAGAAGCTACACTGCTACCATGATCTTTCTAGAGTTTAAATTCTGTGGGATCTCTATTATAGAAAAGAGAGGTTTTAAAAACAATTTGAAGATGGTTATAACAGAAATTATAATTAGGAGTTTACTGTATTCAGGTAGTATGCTAAGTACTTAATATGTATTATCTCATCTGACCTTCTGGAGAAGGAAATGGCAACCCACTCCAGTATTCTTGCCTGGAGAATCCCCTGGACAGAGGAGCCTGGCAGGCTACAGTCCAGGAGGGTCACAGAGTCGGACATGACTGAAGCGACTTAGCAATGCATGCATCTGACCTTCAGAAAACCTTGTTAGATCCCCTCACCTCACTTTATCAAAGGGGAAGTTAGGGTCCAGCATGACACTGGTGAACTGGCAGGTGTGGGACTTAAACCCCAGTCATCCGACTCCAGAGCACCTCTTTACGATAATGACACTGAAATATTATCAGACCCAACAAACCACAGTTTCAAACGATGTACCCCGCTGGAAAAAATTTCTATTTGAGTTTAAATATTTATAAATGATTATTTAAAAGATCTAATTAAAATGTACACATAGGTCAAGTCTAAAAGCACTTGTAGATGATAAATAGGTTGAATCGTGTTGTAACGACCTGATCAACCTTGTTTTCGTGCAGATGTCCAAAACAAGGGTTCTCCTACCACAGTTTAAAAAAATACCATACTGGAGGTGGGGAAAGAGCATAGGGAACAGATTGCGACTTCATAATCCCCCTTCTCGTTCTATTACCACTGCTAAAGATCAAGTATACATATGAAACAGTGCTTATAATTTATTTTATTCATACTTTCCTGTAAGTAACTATTTAGAAAAAGTTCAGAATAGCTTCTCCACAATTCACAATGGCCTGGTGGTTTTTTTGGTCAATATGCTGTTGTGGAATTGAACATTCACTGGCCAACAGTTTCTTAAGAATGCCTCTCAAGAGCATGCTAATTAGAATCGCACTGACATATGTAATCTTATGCTATTAAATTACACAAGGAGTTAGAAAATATTTAGCAGTTTTATGAAATACTTTTGACCTTGGAATTCTACATCATACGAATACAGATACTAACTTTTTTACACTTTCAACCACTAATGGCAATTCAGAATAAAAAACATTGGGGGCTTTTCATATAGTTCTAAAGCTATTACATATATGTCATTTTAACTCCTGATGTCTAAGAAATGTCTTAGTTTGAGATGCAGGTATCTTAATTTGTCAGGATTTAAACCAGTGCAAACTGGAATAATTCACGGGAGGATGACACCTGTTGTTAGGTTTATTTTTTTCCCCACCATCAGTTCTCTGATTTTATTTCTTTTAAAAAAAAAGAGTTAACTTTGGCAAATTGAGGTTTAAACTAAGCATGCAAATAATAAAGGAATCATTTTGTCATGTATATACTAGGTTTTCCCTGGGATCATTATTTAAGGGTACTTTTTTTCACCACTAAAAAATAAAAATTTAGATATTACATTACCTAAACAGTGATACCAGTAATTTAGTTTTTATCCTGATACTTGTAAACCTAAAAATCCAACATTTATTTTCACCAAGATTTTAACTTAAACCTAGTCCCTCAGGTGAAGTGTTTTCCTTCTCTGTTTCAGAACTACTCTCGTAACTCTGTCACTGAGCAAACGGTGATGGGTGTGATTCAACTGATTACTAATAAAGGGAAGTTTTTACACCACTCCTTTACAATTCAGGTAGGTCACAAAATGAAGAAAACAGAACAATGAAAAGCAAACCCCAGTCCTTAACCTCTAAGGGATACATTACCTTCGCACTTAGCTGAAAATATTACAAAAATATGAATGACTGTGTATGGAGCTATACCATTAAATTTAATTGAGAGGTGTTATTTTTTTTCACTTAAATGTTTACTTATTTAACTTCAAAAAATTAGAAAATCATCAGTTTGAAATCAGAAAAGCTAAAACACTGGGAGCAACAACAACAAAACCAAATGGCTAAAAATAACTCAGTTATAAAAATACAGTTTAAAATTTATCTCAGAAAAAGAAACAAAACCACTAAATGTTTTTCCCTCTAGGTAAGAGGGCTTTCCCTGGAGAAAGGAGGAAAAAAAAAAATGACTAATGATTCGAGATTAAAAGCAAACATAACTGTTATTTACCCCAACAACATCTAAAATAGATGACCCACACAGCACAAAACTTGCCCATTCACAATCACATACAGTTAAATTACTTTCTCCTCAGTTACATAATAGTCTTTTTATAACAATCTCCCTTTAGGAAATTACTGTATTAGTTAAGCCTATTCATTCTTGCTATGAAGTTAATTTCATTTATATAGGCCACAAAAGTTTAATTGGCACATTTTACTTAAAAATAAGACAAAATAAATCATTCTTTTTTAAAAAATTATGGGATCATCTGTTTTCAAAGAATAACCCCAGATACTTAATTCATTAAAGCAATGTTCCACCATAAGCAGTCAGGCTTTTTAAATGATCACTAAGTGCTCACCCGAAGACTACCACTGCTATGTGAACTTCTTTTGAAGATTCGTGTCCATTTGATAATATGATACAATTCTGTATCAAGTTTTTTTTTTTTAAAGATAACCTACATACATACAGTTAATTTGCCTCAAAGAACTTAGAAATACAGTATAAACATTTAAGAACCACGATGAAGTCCACTGTGGTTCAAACTTCAACAAAGATTTTCTTGAAACCTAGTACAAAGGTTACTGGCTCAAGACCATATCCCAAAGTGACATCGGCACAAGATTCGATTGTAAGACTACCTCTTAAAAAAAGAGCACACGTGGTTATCCATGGCTTTTAACCTTGAGCTACAGTTAGGCTACAAATCCTCCCCGGGCCCCCCGGCTAAAGTTAGTCATGTGGAGATGTGCACATTCTCTGAGCACTGTTTAGAGTCCTTGGTTTCCCAGCTCTGATGGAGATCTCGAAGGCGCTCAGAAGTCCGTGTGCTTACGTTCAGGGCTGGATGAACCTTACAAATGCCGCTTTCCTCCATTAGTGACAGGCCACAAATTCCAAAGTATGCATGCAAAGCATCTGAAAATAAGACATTTTTTTCATCACAACAGGCATTATTATTTGTACAAAATATTTAGCTACTTATCAGCTCATCCCTCCATTAAAAATACATTTAGAAAAATACTAGTTTTGAAATATTTGCTTTCTCAAACCTCAAATTTTTAAAAACTAGATGATCAAAATCAGATGATATTCAAGAAAATATCACTAACAAGGAAAACAGTTCCTAGCTTAAGAAGTGAGTCCACCAACATCTTCTGTGATTGAAGAATAAACAGGAAAAGTACTAGCAAAGACTCCTCACTTTAATGGGTTTTCTCTTTTGCTGACAACAGAATATGGAAACAAAGATGTTTCTATCATAAAAGGAAATTTTCTTCTTAAAAATGAAAATAAACAAACCTCAGAATCTAAGTAGCACTGCATTCCCTGCTAAGTTTTAACCCTGACAACTCCTAAACCACACAATGCCAACTCTGTGTTAAATGAAAGAAGCCTGAGCAAAATAACTCATTCTGGAATGCTGTACTATATTTAATTTTCCTATTTGAAGTAATGTCAGTCACTCTAAAAATATCCAACCTGAAAGTAAAAACAAACCCAGACGTTCTGTTTGGTTGTAATAATGTGGCTGTTCACACCAGAACGCCTCTGCGCTGGCCTCACTAGGGTCCCATCTTCCGGGGGCAGTAACCTTCTCCCATTAAATGACACTGCAATCACATGGCTGCTGCCTGCATGGCAGCCTCATATGGAGTCGTGAAAGTGCTCACAGTTCTGCCGTTATGGGAACACTTACAAAAAATAGATTTTGTACTAGTCAAAAGATTTTTCTATTTTTGAGTTGGTCATTATTTATAGCTTCATGGGCTATTAAGGTTCAAAACATCTTACCAAGTCAAAGTGTATCAAAAGAATGAAAGAGAAAGGTTGACTTACATAAATATCATTTAGTTTTTGCAACAGGAATGACAGATAGTTCTACTTATTCAGTGTTATTTGTGAAAAAGTTATTTCACCAGTTAGGCCCATGTTAATCCCCTTTTATGTTTTTTTCAGAGAATGCTTACGACTTCTTCTAGCTCACTTTCCTCTAATTTTCACACCAAAAAAAAAATTTGATTTTTCCTATTCTATTTTTCTTGCAGTTATGTTGAATTACAAAAGGCACAAAGCAACATTAAATTTTATTGTCTAGAAATGAGAAAACTTTTCTAGGAAAAAAATGCAACAGAAAATACACTCATAATAATGTAAAACAGGATCTTACACGTTCCAGGTAATGTAAAATTTTTATTCCTCAAAAGGATTTTTTATAAAAGCTAATGAAGTAGAAGTTAAACATTTCAAACCTTAAAAATAAATAATAATCTCATCTGTAGGTGGTGATGTATTCGAGCACTTTAGATGTAGAAATATACATTTTCTTCATAGTAAAACTTAATTCCTTTAATAAATTTTTCCTGTTAATGTATATAAATCTCTTTGTGTCAAATCTGTCAATAGACTGATTTATCAGAACCAAGCATAAGCTAATTTTAAAAAATCCTATTAAAATAATTTTTATAACTGCTCTGGAAACAAATCTTTTCCACATAAATTCAATTTATCATACAACGATTTCTACGCTCTGTAATGTATAGAATCGGAAGACACTGCAACATTTCTATAAAGAATATTACAACCAAGCATTTACACAAATATTAAACTTAGCAATTGACCTCTCTACAAAAAAGCTCTAAGAATTTTCTTTTAAAAAAGCTATTGTAAAAAATCAAAATGTATCTCAATATGTTTACATAAGAAATGCTTTTCAAGAATGTCATTTCCCTATTCTCATTATTTGTTAAAAATAGTACCATGTACTGGTTGAAAACAATGGAATTGATACCAAAACAATTGTTTTCTTGAGGGACTTTTAAAACATATTTACAGCTATGGGTTCCAGATGCCAAAATTTCTAAATATTCCCAGATGGCGCTAGTAGTAAAGAATCCACCTGCCAATGCAGGAGATGCACAAGACATGGGTTTGATCCCTGGCTTGAGACGATCCCCTGAAGTAGGAAATGGCAACCCACTCCAGTATTCTTGCCTGGAAAATCCCATGGACAGAGAAGCCTGGTGGGCTACACAGTCCATGGGGTCACAAAAAGTTGGATGTGACTGAGCAAGTAACACTTTCTAACACTTAGAAATAAAAAGCATTGCACTTTTTTTTTTTTTTAAAGAAGCATATTTTGCATGAAAAAACAAGTAAATATGGATATAAGGAAATATTCCTGCTTTCTACAGGTACAAAAATATGATTCCATGAGCCCTTTATTTGTATTTCAATTCAGGTACATATTCTGACCATAACAGTTCTATGACAAGAGATGAGGTAAAGAGGTTCTAGGCTAACAATAAAAACCATGATATTATTGAAATGTAAAAGCAATCATTTCTTGAATCTAGTTTCATGTATTTATAGCTAATACTTTGTCATTCTGCTTATCAAAAGTGTCAGTGTTCTGACTTATTTTTAACAAACTCTTGAATTGAGATTTTGGAGGCTGTAAATAGATCATTTTACTGGAGGTGAAACCTAAGAGGGAGGGGGAAGTAGCTTGGAGAATGACTTCTGAAAAGAGTAAGAATTAGTTCTCTTTTGGATTTAAGAGTAATTTATTCTATACATAGCTCAAGTGACAGCTAATACTCCTAAAGATTTTGGATGAACCAAATTATTCTATTTTGAACTGGGGCCATTCAGACCACCTGTCTTATTGTCTGCAATAACATAATACATTGCTAAGTGAAATATTTGGGAAAAAAGGCAAACTATACCAGTATCTTGATAATCAAACCCTTCCTTTACACCCTGAATATCCTAAATCTACTGTAAACTGAAACAATTTACCTTCTTAAAAACCTTACTTAAAGTAAGTTTATAACTGTGGCTATATTTTCTATCATATACCCTTTCTGACAAACGCTTAAAGATCTATTCAATAAATAAAACAAAGGTTGCTCTGGATTTACACAAAAAATAAACTACCTGGATGACTATCCGGCCACTTGGCAAATCCCCCAACGAGGCGATCTTGAGTTGATAAGATGTAATTTCTATTTTTCTCAAAGTTAGTATACTGGAAAATTTTCAGAAGCTGAAACGACAGTAACAAATATAAATTTACTGACATAAAACTTTCATATCAACCTGTGGCTCAATTTTCAGATATATATAATTTTAAAATGCTTTTCTCTAGTTAAGGCTCTCGAAGCAAGCCTAAGGGACTTGAACATTTAAAATTATCAACCACATTAACTTTTTAAAAATCATCTACTCTCATTTTCGTGACCCAGTCACTATTTCTTTCTTTTGAAACAGATCCAAATGACTTCTCTGCAACATATTCAAAACACAACTTGCCAATGTGTTCAACTTCACCAGTTATTTTTACAAGGGCAATTTTATTTACCCATATTCTAACTCTTATAATAGATTTCTGAACTGTTAGTTATGAACTATGCTGCTGCTGCTAAGTCGCTTCAGTCGTGTCCGACTCTGTGCGACCCCATAGACAGCAGCCCACCAGGCTCCCCCGTCCCTGGGATTCTCCAGGCAAGAACACTGGAGTGGGTTGCCATTTCCTTCTCCAATGCATGAAAGAGAAAAGTGAAAGTGAAGTCGCTCAGTCGTGTCCGACTCTTAGCGACCCCATGGACTGTAGCCCACCAGGCTCCTCCATCCATGGGATTTTCCAGGCAAGAGTACTGGAGTGGGGTGCCACTGCCTTCTCCTATGAACTATAGTAATGATAAGTAAAAATATTTCAAAAAAAAAGGACAATAAAAATTATTAACCACACGCTAAAGACAATTTTGAGAATAGTAAAAAATTAAAGCTCTTTAATTAAGAAAGATAAAAGGTGAGACAAATACAATTTTAGCATAAAAGATTAAGTAGCTTAAAGATTCAGGACATGTATTGCTCTTTTCCCCAAGATCCTATTAAATAGAAAAAACAAAGGATAAATCAAATTATGAAGAGAACAGGGTCAGGGGATGGTGGAAAGCTCAAGTGTCACAAAGCAGCTGAAGGTGTGCTAATAGTATTAGTCAGAGAGCCACAGAAAGTATTAAAGACCAACAAAGCAGCATCATGTCTCAAAAAGCAAAATAAGACCAATCAGAAAGTTACGGTACTAATAAGAAGCAAACTTACTCATTCATTTTTATTTAATTAATAGAATATAAGCAGAGACTCTTTAGACTCCTGATACTAGAAATGCTTTCTAGTATCAAGTGGCACATGGGTCATTATATAGAGAGAAGAAACTATAATCGTACTTAGTTAAGCAATAAAGAATATTTACACAATTCTAATAAGTGATTATTAGTTTTCAAATTTTATTATTATTATTTTTTAAATTTTATTTTATTTTTAAACTTTACATAATTGTATTAGTTTTGCCAAATATCAAAATGAATCCACCACCGGTATATCAACCTATAGGCAAAGCATAAAATATTTGATCATTGTTACTGAGCAAAATACGAATGTTACCTAACTTGACGTTATACAAAAAAGGTAAACGGACAGATTTAGAAGGAAGAGAAAGAGAAAAGGTTCAGAACTTAAAAAAAAAAAAAACAAAAAACCCAGTAACAATTTGCTGGAAAAAAGGGAGACCAAATTTTCATTTTTCACAACTGGGAATCAAAGATAATGTCTAAATGAGTCAAGTCAAGCAATCAGCATGTTTAAAGTTATTTAAAGTTATCCATAAGAATTAAAAATTTTAAAAGCTGCCTCTAGAAAGTTGTCAAAAGCCACCAAAATCATACAAAGAGACTCAAGAACGAACTTGAAGGGGCTTGTACTGGTCAGAGATGGGACAATCTGAGCATTAACAAGAACAATGTAATGGACTAAAACAGATACAACATTAAAATCTATGGGTTCACAATGGTACTCAAAGGGTAAAAAAGAAAAAAGCCCTAAAATCCAATTATTTTATTGGAAAACTGTAGAGGATGCTAGAGAACCAACTCAATGGATGGAATGAACATTATTAAAATTAAAATAAATAATCATCTGTCTTTCTCTGTACAACCACATCTTAAGTTAAAGTGAACTTCTTTACAAAAGGATACTCGTGAGTAAATTTACAGGGAATGATAGAATATCACCATTTAACAACCCCCAATGACATAATGGATTTAAGAAATGATCCTCGATAGCTGCTAAAACCATTCTGTAAGAAGATGATAAAGCTTTTACACACCAGCAACCAACAATCCAAAAGGAAACTAAGAAAGCAATTCTACTTGTAATGCTTCTAAAAGAAGCCACTAAATACTTGAGAATACATTTATCCAAGGAGGTAAAAGCTTTGTATGCAAAATACTATAAAACACTGGTGAATGAGATTAAAGATCTAAATAAATGGAAAAGCACCCCATCATCATGGATAGGAAGACACTGTTAAGATGTCAACACTACCCAAGCAATCTGTAGATTCAATGCGACCTCCATACAAATGTGAACAGCCTTTTTCCTAAGAAATGGGAAAGCCAATTCTAAAATTCGTGTGAAACTGCAAAAACAATCCTTAGAAAGGAAAATGTTGAGGACTCATACTGCTTGATAACGAAACTTACAATGCTACAATAATTAAAATAGTAAGGACCAATGCAATAGAATGGAGAGCATAGAAATAAATTCTCACTATACATCAGATGACTTTCAACAAAGGTGCCAAGACCACTTAATGAGTAAAGAACTGTCTTTACAATAAATAGTACTAGGAAAGCTGGATATCCACATGTAAAAAGATGAAGCTGAAGTCCTTGATTTACACCATTACAAAAATTAACTCAAAGTGGATCAAAGGCCTAAACTTAAGAGTTAAAACTAAAAACTGCTGTAATAAAACACTGGGGAAAATCTTCATAATATTGGATTTGGCAATGATTTCATGGAACAACAACCAAAAGCCCCGGCAACAAAAGAAAAAATAGATAAATCAGACACTTCTCCAAAGAAGATATACAGATGGTCAATAAGCACATCAAAAGATGCTTGATATCACTCATTATTCAGTTCAGTTCAGTCGCTCAGTCGTGTCTGACTCTTTGCGACCCCATGGACTGCAGCATGCCAGGCTCCCCTGCCCTTCACCATCTCCCAGAACTTGCTCAAATTCATGTCCAGGGAGGGAGGAGGGAGGAGGGTTCAGGATGGGGAACACATGTATACCTGCGGCGGATTCATTTTGATATTTGGCAAAACGAATACAATTTTGTAAAGTTTAAAAATAAAATAAAATTAAAAAAAAATTTATGTCCATACCCATCAGGATGGCTATTATAAAAATGGAAGAAACAAGCATTGGTGAAGTTATGGAGAAACTGGAGCCCTTATACATCACCAGGGGGAATGTAAAATGGTGCAGCCATTGTGAAAAACAGTTTGTTGGTGCCTCAAAAGGTTGAACACACAACTACCATATAATCCAGCAATTTCACTCCTAATTACCTAGAAAAAATGAAAGCAGGGACTTGAACAGATATTTTATACCAATGCTCATAACCACCTTATTCACAACAGCCAAAAGGTGGAACCAATCCAAGTGTCCACCAGCAGATGAACAGATAAACATAATGTGGTATACCTACAGTAGAATATTACTCAACCATAAAAAGGAATAAAATTGTGATATATATGACAATATTGATGGATCTTGAGAAATATAAGCCAGACACAGGACACATATTACATAATTCTACTTATATGATGTACCTAGAATAAGCAAATTCATAGAGACAGAAAGCAGAAAAGAGGTTACCAGGGGCTGGAGGAGTGGGAGAAAGGGGAGCTATTGTTTAATGAGCAGAGTTTATGTTTAGGGTGATGGAAGTGTTTGGGGTATAGATAATGGTAATGATTACACAACACTGATCCGTACACTCACAAATAGTTAAACTGATAAATATTACATTACATATATTTTACCACCGTTAAAAAAGGTGAAGAAAAACAGGTTGATGGGGAACTTTATAATGGATAAATCAGCTTTGACAACTCTGGAGCCCTTAGATCAAAAAGCAGAGACAACC
This sequence comes from Bubalus bubalis, assembly GCF_019923935.1. Taxonomy (NCBI): domain Eukaryota; kingdom Metazoa; phylum Chordata; class Mammalia; order Artiodactyla; family Bovidae; genus Bubalus; species Bubalus bubalis. Next base: position 98,640,884 of record NC_059167.1, on the reverse strand, counting down.
AGAGACCGATTATATTATATTCCTCTTGATGTGACGCAATAGGAAATATACATTATCCTGACTTGATATTTAATGATATTAAGGAGTTATGGCTGAATTTTTAGAAGACAGAATATTACATTGCCATTCTTTAAATCACTACAGATGGTGACTGCAGCCATGAAACTAAAAGATGCTTACTCCTTGGAAGGAAAGTTATGACCAACCTAGATAGCATATTCAAAAGCAGAGACATTACTTTGCCAACAAAGGTCTGTCTAGTCAAGGCTATGGTTTTTCCAGTGGTCATGTATGGATGTGAGAGTTGGACTGTGAAGAGGGCTGAGCGCTGAAGAATTGATGCCTTTGAACTGTGGTGTTGGAGAAGACTCTTGAGAGTCCCTTGGACTGCAAGGAGATCCAACCAGTCCATTCTGAAGGAGATCAGCCCTGGGATTTCTTTGGAAGGAATGATGCTAAAGCTGAAACTCCAGTACTTTGGCCACCTCATGCGAAGAGTTGACTCATTGGAAAAGACTCTGATGCTGGGAGGGATTGGGGGCAGGAGAAGGGGACGACAGAGGATGAGCTGGCTGGATGGCATCACTGACTCGATGGACGTGAGTCTGAGTGAACTCCGGGAGTTGGTGATGGACAGGGAGGCCTGGCGTGCTGCGATTCATGGGGTCGCAAAGAGTCGGACATGACTGAGCGACTGATCTGATCTCATGTGATTCTTTAAAAAGCTATCTTTGTTTAATGATTGTACTGAAGAATTTCCAGATAAAGTAAAAAGGGGTTATCTAGGAATTGCTTTAAAATAATACAGTGAGGAGGAAAGTGAGTAGCTGTATGAATGAAGGCTGGCTTTGAGATGAGAACTGCTGAAATTGGCTACTGAACATATTAAGTGTTCATTATACAGCATTTTCTCTTTTCACTATGTTTGAAATTTTCCATAATTAAAAAAATTTAAATGGTGCACCAGATAAATGGTACTAGAAGTGAAGAGAATAGAAAAAACATTCTATTTTCTTTATTTATTTCAACCACATGCATAAAAAAATTAACATGTTATATAGATGATGAATATACTTTTGTTAGATTCCAGAATATCAGGCCTAGGTGATACTTGCAATTTTAGGATATAGAAAACTTGTGGGTACTCAATGGCTAATAATCTTATGGATTTACACAAATCAAAAGGTAGCAGAGATGGGGAAAATGTATGATCATATTAATGAATACATTTCAGAAGGCTTATACAAATAAATGAATAAAAACCAGGAAATTTTAAATGGTTTTTAAAGGAATTACCCGTGGTTTATCTTTTAAGGTATTTTCCCATAAATCCTTTACTGGTATGTTCAGACAGATCTTCCATCTAGATGGACTACTGGCAAGTTTCAGTTACAAGCTTTTTATAACACTACATAGGTTCTGGACACTAGAGTTCTATAAGAATAAAAATTTTTAAGTAGTAGAACAGGTAACTGAATTCTGTGGAAAAACCATACAGAAACCAGCTTTGCCAGAGCGACAGGAAAAACTTTTTGGCTTTAACCTAACAATATTTAATGAACATTAAAAAGACCAAACCCTTTAAGCACAGTTTTTATTAACAAAGAGTAAAAGTTTCTCATTTTTATTATTTCTCTTACCTTTAGAGTTGCTCCCACCCAAAAAGAGTAACAGGTGTCAACAGGCTTATTAGGTCTTCCATGATAACCATTCTGTTGTCTCATTATACACCACCTTTTTATTCGGTTCAATTCTTTTTCTGAAAAAACTTCTTCTAGTTTACCCATCAGGCACAGTGATGCAATGCCACAAAAAGTTGATCCTCCTGTTAATTAAAACCACACAGTACTTTAAACTTATTAGATGTCTAGGGAAGTAATATGAAATGATTAAAGAAAAAAAAAAATGGTTAAGTAATTCTAGAACGCAGTGAAAGAAAGGTAAAATTAAAAGAAATATAATTTTACTTTTATATTACTATTTTATTTACTTAAATCTCACTATTTAAAATAACCACTAGGCACTGAGGTCTTCAATATGCACTTGATGAAACAGAAAAAAGTTTAAAATAATTTAAAAGTATAAGAATCATTTTTTTAAATGAAAAACATAAGATTTAGAAAGTAGTTCAAAATTTTATGGTTAATGGGAGAGCTGAAACTAAAGTCTAGGACTACTATTTCCTGTCTACCACTCTTAAACACCTGAGTCTGATTTTAATTCCCTTAAAAATGACAGTGTACTGTTTATAACTAAGGTCCCATCTGCCTAAGCTACAGACTAATTTTTACATATAACATAAACTAGAGGCTTATATGCAGTCAGCTTCAGAAATTTAAGGAAGAAAAAGTGAAAGTCGCTCAGTCGTGTTCAACTCTGCAACCCCATGGACTATATAGTCCATGAAATTCTCCAGGCTGAATACCAGAGTGGGTAGCCTTTCCCTTCTCCAGGGGATCTTCCCAACCCAGGGATCAAGCCCAGGTCTCCCACACTGCAGGTGGGTTTTCTTCAGCAAAAATTATCTTAAGGAAGAAAAGTTCCTTAAAGGAATAGGAAAGGGAAAGAGTGTGTGTGTGTCGGGGGTGGAGAAGGAAACTGTATCTGGAAGTAGATGCACAATACGTATCAATGCTCACTATGCTAGACTGAAAAATGCCCCACCCCACCCCACCTTCCACCACTGCCCAGTGATACCCAGGTCCTAATCCCTGGAACACGGGCATGTTTCCTTATATGGCAAAATGGACTATGAAAATGTGATGGAAGTTAAGGATTTGAGATGGGGAGATTATCCTGGGTGGGAGACACCCTAAATGCAACCGTAGGTGTCCCTGCAAGAGAGGGACAGAGAGAGACTAAACTACAATCAAAAAGGAGGCAATGGAAGCAGAGACTCAAGCAATGTGATGGCAAACCAAAGAATGTCAGCAGTCCCCAGAAGGTGAAAGAGGCCAAGGGACAGACCTCCTGGCACCTCCAAAAAGAACCCACCCTGCTGACATCTTGATTTGAAGCCCTGTAAGATGCAGGTCAGACTTCTGGCCTCTGGAGCTATGAGAACAAATTTGCATTGTCTTACACCCCTAAGTTCATTAAAATGTTACAGCATCAAAGGAACCAATACAGTCACAAAGGTAACTCCTTTCCTCAGGAAATGAAAAGTCAGTATTTTTCCACATAGGAAAAAACAAACAAAAAAAATTCCACCACTTTCCATTGGCACTATCTGTTGTCAACTCCAAACAATCTGAAAATACTCCATATTTCCAATTTATTACAACTTCATCTATAGATTTTTATTGATTCTAGCTCTTTAAATAGATTGTTCCTAATATGCCTCATTTTGCAATTCTCCTTTTGGTGTTACAAATCTTGGTTATATTCTCTGGCAAAGGAAAAGTGAGCATTCGCTCTAGGAAATGTAAGGCAGCTATCACACTAAAATGGTCACTGTCAAAAAATAAAAACAAACAAACAAACAAATAAATAAAGAGTCACTGTAAGAACTATTTAGTCTTCAGATTTTCTTCCCAATGGAAAAAACAAAGAGGAAGATCTATGTTAGCAAGTGTATTAAAACAAAAGGAAAGCAAATATATCATAACCTTTTAATTTCTATTCAGCAACTATCAATCTTATTCCTCCTTCAATGACCTACTAGTTTCAATTTCTCTTTTAAGAAGCTGCCCATGACTTCAAGTATTACACATCATTAAATATAAAGCCTTTAACAAAAAGTACATAATTTTTAAAACTAACTACACCAAGAAATAAAGAGGTATTTAATTGCTACTCTCCAAAATAATTGTTGGAATTTTTTAAAGCAAGCCAGAACAATTCAAAATAAAAATACTCTTTACTTTGCCCAAACAACCCGATTTTGAAAATAACAACTTTTGAAGTAAGCTTGGACTCTGAAGAGCCAAACAGTTATTACAAAGTCTATGCTTTAAGCTAAAACTCACTTATCAACATTTATTCCTAAGAGGTTCCTATCTAAACAATTCTAAAAAACCAGTTCTAAAAACCTGGATTAAAAGTAGCATGGTAGAAGAGTGTAAGAGGCAGACATAAAAACAGCAAAAGACAGGTAACATTCTGACAGTAAGTATATTAAAAAACATTACTAAAACAGCAGGCACGAGAACTCAACTACAATATGCTTTTAAGGCTAAATATTAATAGGATTAGGTCAATGATTCCTACAAGCTTCAAAAAATTTCGAGAACATTCCATCATTATATTAAATTACAATTTAAGAACAGCTTCTCATAATAATGATCCAAATTCTAACCTTTGTTCATTATGCCTGAGTTGAAGAAGGTGATGTAAATAAATGACCTTCTTTATCGAAGGCAGTAAAAGAATATTAAGGCACATACAAGTAAGAAGAAGATTTCCAGATAGAGAATGGGATATGTATATATGGTTGGTTTGCAATTTTAAAAATGATCTGTGTTTGTCATTGGTTTGCAATTTTAAATAGGGGGCTTATTCAAAAATATCATTTGAGCCAATACCTGGAGGATGTGAAGACTGGGTGGCAACAGCAACTGTGTCACTGGTCACCAGTGCTTAGTAATGGAATACACTTGGAGCTGCACAAAGAGGCAATCTGGCGCCTGTAGGAATGTCTGAGAAGATGGGGTCTGAGCTCACTATTGTAAAGGATGTTAGTGGGCACCCTGGCTGAGGAGATACTGAGCAGTGCAGGAGACTTGGGGAACAGACACCAGAAAATGAGACTACGTTCTCTGGGATGTGAAGGAGAGAGTGCCGCTCAAATCTGATACTCTCTGATGGAAAGTAAGGAGAACAAACACGACGACTTCATAGAGTGCCCAAACTGCAGTGCTCGTTTTTAGAAAGAGGTCTCTCTTGCCAGTGTAGATAGGGATAAGACAAGGAAGGGAGACTATACCAAAGCCTTCCAGAACAGTACTTCTCAGCCTGTCTAACCTCACAGCACACAAGAACATTAAAACATCTGACATTTGTAGGACACTCAGTGGTGCCCTGAGGAGCTCTAGACACCCAGGTCTTGGCTGCCCCAAAAGCTGAGTGAGTAAGGAGCAAGTGAGCAATAGCTTGGCAGGCCTATAACCCTTCTGCAGCGTATCCTGTACCTTGGCACCCTGAGAAGGAAGCCCTCCCCTCTACAGCTTTAGTCCTGAAACGTACCAACCCAAAAAGAGAGGTAAAAAGAATATGTAAGCTTTTTGGCATGAACCACAGTCCATCAATGATGGTCTTGTTGGGTGAGAGCCTACTTGAGTCAAATGGACTCAAAATCACTACTTCTGTGACTCAGCAAGGCTTTTTTTTTCCATCAGAGAGTATCAGGTTTGAGCAGCCCTCTCTGCTTCACATTCCAGAGAGCGTAATACCGTTTTCTGGTGTCTGTTCCACAAGTCTCCTGCACTGCTAAGTATCTCCTCAGCCAGGGTGCTACTAACATCCTTTAGTAGAGGGCTCAGACCCGTCTCCTCAGACGTTTTTACAGATGCCAGAGTTCCTCTCTGTGCGACTGTCAGCGTGTTCCTCCTTACCAAGGGCTGAGGACCAGTGACACGGCTGCTACTGCCACCCCAGTCTCATACAGACTCAGGCACACACAAGAATTAACATGTCCTGATTACAGGATGGCTTCAAAGGAAAATCCCAGTGTTCTCTATGCCCCTCAGTGGCACACGCTCTACAAACACCACTGAAGGAGGGCGTGAGGGCATGAGAGAGGAGGAGCGACCCGAGAGGCCGAGCCCTAGGGGAAGCACAAGCATTACATTCAAAAAACTTTCATACCTGTCCTGTGGTTTACAAACCAGTTTCCCTCATATCTCTAACAAAGAAAGAACGCCTCTGAGGGACTCAGTGAGGAGCCTAAGCTGCACAGCGAGTGTTAGGGCTGACACCTGAATACAGATGTGTTCCGTCCACTCCCTCGTGCTAGCAGAGGGATGGACACGCCAAGGGAGCACAAAAACATGGCTGTGAGAAAGAGGAAATACGGGGTTCATTCAGAAAGCCTCCCTGATCTGAGCTCTTTTTTTAAGGAGCATGGAAGTATATTTTCTTCTACATGAAAATTTTCCACGTGAAGAGTTCAGGCTATTGATACGCTGACAGACTGCTGCTCACTCTTCTGGTTCTCCCAAAATTGAGGGAAAATGTGAGAGACTTGGATTAGTGTGTGTAGTGAACATATGCCATACACAAAAACGTTGTATCACTATGACTTAGTACAATTACATTAAAGAAGGTAAAAAAATGTTTTTTTTCACAAATTCATTGATTCATGTTCATTATTCTGTATCAAGCTTTTTAGTATTACACCAAGGAAAAGAACTTGCTCTTTTCTAACAATTTCTTAAATCCTCCCAAGATGCTTTCATGCAGCTAACAGTTGAAAAGATTACAGGAAAATACTGTTGAACATTCTGGTCTGAATAATCTCTGAATGATTACTGACCTAGAAGAGGCTCAAGTTGGCACAACAGTGTCAACAGGGAGAAGTAGGAAAGAAGACAATCAGGCTGCATCAAGAGTTGAGACAAACTTCTGAGGTCCTACATGTTGAAGATACCATGATGTTATTTAAAGACAAGAAAAACCACACATCCACTTATTTAAGATGCCTTACCATGAGATTCAAGTCCTGCTCCCTGTGCCAACCCATTGTCATAGGACTGAAAAAGAAAAACATATTCCATTAATACTGAAATAATAATAAATATGGTGTCTTGATGCAATTTTTCTTCTTGATCTAATTTTATCTCTCCCTTTTATCTTTCAAAATATGTATTTTTTCCCCACAATAAAATACATCTAGGCATTTTCAAATACCTGATCTTGTCTTATTCACCAAGCTGAATCAGTAAATGTATACACTAGGCACATTCTGAGAATAGACTGTTCAAAGATGGCATTTACATATTTAATCTTTACCCAATAAAAAGCCTCAACCTTTATTCCTCTCCCACTTGCAAGAGGTATGATTTTAAGGAAAACGTAAGGATTTCATACTCATATATATAACATTATAAATATAAAACAAATCTGTTTTGAGGCTTTTGGTTAGCTGAGGATAATGGTGTCCTACCTAAAATTTGAATTTCCCCACATATCCCACAAAATCAAAACAGGATAAGAATAATACAACTAAGCAATTATCCTTCAATTAAAAATAAATAAATATTTTTAAAAAAAGAATAATACAACTACATAGAACTGAAACTCTATCAAAGCTAGAAGACATGCTGAAGCTTCAAATTATCTGTCTACAGACAAAGAAACATCAAATCTCACACTCCTGACACACTTTTGCAGAGAGCAAGGGCAATTCATGAAAAATCGTAAGGAAGAGAGAGGAGGAATTACTGGCTTAAAAGGAAAGGCCTCCTTAAGTGTGAAATTATAGGAAATCCTTGTTTTGCACTCTTCCAATATACACTAATTCCAATAACATAGCATGCCTCACATTTCAGTAATAACAGTATAGTAACTATGAGCAACTGCAAAAAGTGCAAACTTGCTGCTAGGTCCTCAGTCCACAAATGACTACAGAAATAGCAGATGTGTATCATGAGCTATGAACATTCACACCACCTTTGTCCTAGTCTGTCTGTAACTGGTCACTGCACGTTATTCAGCACAGCAACGTATGTGGTTGTGCTGTTTCTTTGTATTTTAATGAATAACCAACGTGATGTTTGCAAAAAGTCAAAACCAAGGAAGAGCCTGGCCACCAAAGATAAAAGTGCAGTAAAGAAATGAAAAGCAGTAGCACTGAAAGTGAAATTGAGATCAAACAGAGTAATAGAAGACATAGTTATCATGATAGTGATGGTTGTTTGAGACTAGATATGAAGTCAGAAAAATTAAGTGAAGGCGAAATATCTACATGAATGAAGAAAGTGGCTATCATGAAAAGGAAGAAGATGTTCTAGACAAGTGATGTTGGCAAAAACTTCACATAAAAGGAATTCTCAGGTATTTCACAACAATGACAATGTAAAGGACAAAATGATGGAAGTTGATACAAACTTAGAAAAGGGTATAATCATTTACCAAGAGAGAAAAGATGCCTGCTCCATATTGTAAGTTATATGAGAAGACAAAGAATGTTGTTCAAACTACTCCTTATGAATTTTCTAAACTTATTCAACATTGCTAACTTCTTAAATTACAGTGTACTAACAAATATTGGTTTACCATTAAAATTTCTCTATACATTTATAACTGACAGTAACATTAATAGTTTTAAATGTTCTGGCAAAAAATTTATAAAGGTCACAGAACCAGTGTGGTTTTTCCCACTGGTGATTAAGATCACTTTGCATGCTTTCAGCCAGCACAACCATCATTATAGTCTGGGGCGACCAGTCAAAGCGAGGATGCCTGTACTGAGCACCGACCACAGGAAAGGGACTGAGGAGGGCATGCAAGTCAAGGTGGCAGTGTTCAAAGGGCGTAAGTCTGGTGAAGAGAGAAGAAGAAGAAAAAGGAAGAAGGAAGGGCCTTTTGAAGATCAGATAATAAAAGAAAACTCTAAGGAGCAAACTTTAAAAACCCAGGAAACAAAAAAGAACTCTCTCCTAGCAGAAAATCATAGAACTCACTAGCCTTCTCCAATCGCTAGCTACACAAACAAAAACACACTCTAAATTTAAAAAATCATACTTTGTTTCTCTGCACTGAAAAGATGGCACTCTTACTCAACTAGGAATTCTTGTAAGAAAAAACAAATCCACTAATGACTAAACAGAAAAAGACAAATCTACACAAAGGAATCTTGAGTCTCTGAGATGGAAACACGGCAATCAGGATGAAAACATCTCCATATAGGAAAATCTGCCTTCACCTCCAAAGTATGGTGAAAGCATAAGAAAATTACAGTAAAGCACCCCAAACTCAATTGTATACCCTCAAATAGCACTTGGGAAGTGAAAAGAGATTTAAAGTTAAAAAATGAAAAGGATAAACAGTAGGAAGAAATAAAGAAAATTAAATGATTTTAGGAAAAGACACTAAGGGGCATGTAAGAAAGGCTGAAAACCAAGAGAATAAAAATGAGATAAAGAAGTAAGTAAAAGGAGTTGAAGAGAAAGTGGTTGAAATGAAAGATGAGCAAAGAAAGAAATTTACACAAAATTGCAATATCTAAAGAAAAAAGAAAAACAATGGACTACAAGTAGGGGTCAGCAATCCGGAGCCTGCAGGCTAAACCTGGCCTGAGGCTGGTTTTCTGTAGCCCTGAAGTTAAGAAAACAGTCAATCTCAATCCTAATAAAATAAACGCAAATTTGGAAACACACCAAGGTATCATTTGTCACCCACCAGATTGGTAAAAATAAAAATACTGCAACAACATTCTATTGGTGAGTCTGTGTAGACAGGCACTCTCACACACTGGTGGGAATACACACTGGTTCCTATTTTTGGAGTGAAAATGAAAATTTATGTATGCATTTACTTTTTGATCAGGCAATTCCACTTCTAGGAATTTATTTTGCAAATATATTCCCAACAATACATAAGCATACATGCAGAAAGGATTAGTTTCAACACTGTTCGCCTTAGGAAAATACATACCCTATATATAGAATAGTTGGAAAAAACTATGATGTGCACATAATGGAGTACTACTAAACTGCAAAAAAAGAAAAACAAAGAATGAGGAGAATTTTTTTGACCTGATACAGGGTGGTTTTCAAGCTATACTGTTAAGTGAAAAAAGCAAAATGCAAAAAAGTACTCTTGAGTGAGAGAGGAGGATGAACTAGAAACTAAAGAGAACATTTACCTACAGAGTGAATGGGAACGTTGCGGCAAACACGGGAGTTAGGCCGAGGAAGGAGACCGAAGATAAGGGAGGCCCTTGCGAGTTACACGGTTGTGAACCTAAATTCTGACTTTCAGAAGCAAGTTAATATATCACATATTAAGGAAATAAAATCAACAAAGTTGGGGGGTGATCCTAAAGTAGAATCCAAACAAACAACTCTATTTCAAATAAATGACATAAACACACTAAAGGTTGGGGGTAAGGTGGTGGTGGAGGGAATAAAAAAAAAAAACCCAAGTGTGTTTTAAATATAACATTCTGACACTGTACCTGTGGGCTCTAAGCAAAAAGAACCAATGCATTCTGGATAATAGGAGTCAGGTTTGTCACCGTCCAAGAAGGAAGTTACACATGAAAAGAGGAAGATTGAAATGAACGGAATGGAGTTAAAAAAACGAAGATCATGGCACGCGGCCCATTACTTCATGGCAAATAGAAGGGGGAAGAGTGAAAGCTGTGACAGATTTGCTTTTTTGGGCCACAAGAATCACTGAGGATGGTTACTGCAGCCACAAAATTAAAACACGCTTGCTCCTTGGAAGAAAAGCTAATGACAAACCTAGATACGTAAAAAAGCAGAGACATCACTTTGCCTACAAAGGTCTGTATAATCAAAGCTATGCTTTTTCCAGCAGTCATGTAAGGATGTGAGAGTTGGACCATAAACAAGGCTGAATGCCAAGGAATTGATGCTTTTGAACTGTGGTGCTGGAGAAGACTCTTGAGAGTCCCTCAGAATGCAAGGAGATCAAGCCAGTCAATCCTAAAGGAAATCAACCCTGAATATTTGTTGGACTCAAGTTGAAACTGAAGCTCCATTATTTTGGCCACCTGATGAGAAAAGTGGACTCACTGGAAAAGATTCTGATGCTGGGAAAGATTGAAGGCAAAAGAAGAGGGCAGCAGAGAATGAGATGGTTAGACAGCATCAGTGGCTCAATGGATATGAATTTGAGCAAACTCTGGGTGATACTGGAGGACAGAAGAACCTGGCACGTACAGTCCATGGGGTTGCAAAGAGTCAGCGACTGAATAAATGGTGTTGGATTAAAATTAGTATGAACTCGGGCTGCCTTGGCGGCTCAGATGGTCAAAAATCTGCCTGCAATGCAGGGGACCCGGGTTCAAGTCCTGGGTGGGGAAGATCTCCTGGAGAAGGGAATGGGTACCCACTCCTGTATTCTTGCCTGGAGAATTCCATGGACAGAGGAGCCTAGCAGGCTACAGCCCATGGGATCAGAAAGAGTCAGACATGACTAAGCGCTTTCATCGTTTCATTAGCATGAATCCATGGTTTTTGATAAATAGATATAAACGTGTGGATGTGTGTAAGGGGATATCTGTGTATACATATACACATTTCCTACCTCTAAGAGAGGGGCTAGAAGCAATGACATCCTAGTACCAATGAGCACATTTTGTGCCCAAATCCTGGTTTCTAAATACCAGCCTTCAAAAAAAAGAAGAACCAGAATTTCTTGAAGAAATGACCAATTTTAGAACTGAGGCTGGGAAATTAAACTATGAACCTGGAATATTTTGTGCCAGAGAGCAAGGACGTGCTCAAAAATGAATGGGACACGTCAAAAGGGCTTAAGAGCCTGCATGACGGGGTTTTTGCTGGCTCAATCTGGGACACTATCAAAATAAATGATCAGTTCAGTTCAGTTCAGTCGCTCAGTCGTGTCCGACTCTTTGCAACCCCATGAACCGAAGCACGCCAGGCCTCCCTGTTCATCACCAACTCCCGGAGTCCATCCAAACCCAAGTCCATTGAGTCAGTGATGCCATCCAACCATCTCATCCTCTGTCGTCCCCTTCTCCTCCTGCCCTTGGTCTTTCCCAGCATCAGGCTCTTTTTAAATGAGTGATAGTTACAGATAATAACCCATTGAATCAAACAAGAATCTAGAGCTCCTATTGAAATTAAATAAATAAATATATAAAGGTAAAAGGAAAGCTTTTTGTAGCAGCAGAATTTTAACTGATAATTATAGAATGAATGGTAGAGCTGGAAAATCATCAATGCATGCTAACACTAGAGGATAAAAGTTTGATGAGGGACAGGAAATTTACATAGTCTCCAAGTATCGCACCATGAGATTCTAAATATAATCACAAAGGGAAAAGATGCTAACTTTACAGAGAAACATCTGGCATACACCACCTTAACCAAGTGATCAAAGTTAACATCACCAATAATAAGGCATATCAACAAGTTGTACCTCCAAATACAATGCACTAAGAAGAACGTGATATTATTTCTGCAATAATCATGCCACAATGCCTATCACTGTTAGGGAAATAGGGGAAAGTCTTGTTCAGGCTTCAGAAGCAGGACAGCAGCCCTCTGACCTGCTCTGACCTGTGTCGACACTGCCTGGATTCCACGCCTGCTGGCAAGCACAGCAAGTCAGGCAGCACTTCAGATTAGAAAGGGAGTTCATCTTGAAATTCTTGAGCCCCTGATGGTCTGGGCAATCCCTGCCCCCTCTCTGGAGGGTTTAATGAAATTCTATAACTCATAAGGTGAAACAAATCTTTCCACATTGTAGAAAGATTAAAGTAAAACCATACCCGCATTTTTGCACACAAACTGATAATGATATCAGCTTGTGGCCTAGGATTATGAACAGGAGCCCCCGAAACTGCGATTTGAAGTCTCACTGGTGGGTGGACGCACCTCCCCTGGACCCTTCTTAATTGGGCCTCCAGATTGCTGTTAACAAGGGACTTCCTAGCGCTGTTCAAGTCTGGATGTAGCTCAGCCCAATTTGGTGATGTATACACTGTTACTTCTATTTTTTATATTTCTTTTCAAATTATCTTTCTTCTATAAAAAACTGAAATTGTTTATGTGTGTAACAATGGTTTCAACAATGGTTTCTTTGGCTAACGAATCCTTTGAATGGAAAACAAAAGTAAAACTTTTGGCAAAACAATCACCCGTCTTTGTCTATAACATCAAACTCCTTTTGTCTTAAAACTTCTTTAAAGGTTTGTTCTTTCTGCCTCCCAAGGCTTTTAAAAATTTGTGCTATTGTATATTCTGTAAATTCTGATTTATATATTAAAAATAACTCTATTCCTCTAGGAACTTACATTTCTGCTCTGAAATATGGACTAGTAAAAGCTGAACTAACAGCCTAAAATATTTTAGTCTATAAAATAAAAATTTCATATTTAGTAAGTAAAATAAACCTGGGAAGCAGCACTTCTATTACTCTGATTTTATACGAAAGACTAAAAAGTAGAGCAAATGATATTTCTGGCTGAGACTAAAATTTCCTTACTATTGTTGATAAAAAAAAAAAAAGACTATATTGTGTGAAAGAATAACATTTCTACTTGATACTCTCCTTAAACCTTAGATTAAAAAAAAAAGAAAAAAAACAACCCACACATAAAACTATTTAGAAACCAAAAGTGATTCAAAAATCTATTGTCAGCCCAATCTTGCTACTTAAAACGGCTTAAGGAACATCTCACACCCAATATATAGGAATAATCTCACCAAGGGCACCACAATTCTCCTTTAAGTTTGGCTGTGACTTCTCAAGGAGCTCTACTAGGATAGGCTATCAACATTTACTTTGAGATTTTACTGTTTTTTTGCTTCCAAGGCTGACCAATTTCTTTCCACTAAAGACATTGTCTCTTTGGATACAATCAGATTATATTTAAAATTTAATGGCTAAAGAGTCAATCTGTCCTTGAAGATTATTTTTACATGGCTATTCTGATATATGATGTACCTAAAAAGCAATCTTATTACCCTATTTCCAAATTACTGCTATTAATAGGAGAGACGAGGCATGCCCCAGCTCTCATCAGTCGTGTCCGACTCTTTGCGACCCCATGGACTGCAGCACGCCAGGCTTCCCTGTCTATCACCAACTCCTGATGCGTGTTCAAACTCATGTCCATCGAGTCAGTGATGCCATCCAACCACCTCATCCTCTGTTGGCCCATTCTCCTCCCAGCTCTCCTATTTCAGCAATAATAACTAAAGGAGAGAGTCACTATCAACATAACTCACCATACTTCTTCTAATATAGTTGATAGTCTTTTTCATATCCATGCCAGACCAGTTGTTGAGCATATAGCAGATACAGGAAGCACAGTATACAAATCGCATGTCATTTTCACTGCCTTCAGGTACTGCACAAAAACTGAAAGTAAGAACAATATGATTTACTGTACTGTAATTCGTTTGTAGAGACAGCCACTTCATGTTTTCACTCGCAGAAAAACCTATCATTAATAATGGATTTAAAAATCATATACTACTTGTATTATTCAGTAAAGAATAGGACTATTAACTTGAATGATATAAAACTACCCCTAAATCATCACTCTGCTCCAAAGTTCTGGTGTCTGGGTAGCTTAACCCACGATCACAGCTACTCCTCTCCAGATGTCAACACTCCAGAGTAAGTTCGTCTACTCTCAGCCATGGAAAGCTGTGGCACAGTGGTCTGAGAATTCATGAGAGAAACAGGACCAGGTGAAACCTGGGAACTGTTGGTTTTGCCTATGTAAAATTTCTTCTCAATGTATATACAGATAACCAACATGATAACTGATCATATTGTTTTAATTTTTACCCATAAGTAGTTTTAGAGTCAGAGAAGGCAATGGCACCCCACTCCAGTACTCTTGCCTGGAAAATCCCACGGACAGAGGAGCCTGGTAGGCTGCAGTCCATGGGGTTGCTAAGAGTCGGACAGGACTGAGCGACTTCCCTTTCACTTTTCACTTTCATGCATTGGAGAAGGAAATGGCAACCCACTCCAGTGTTCTTGCCTGGAGAATCCCAGGAAGGGCAGAGCCTGTTGGGCTGCCGTCTATGGGGTCACACAGAGTCGGACACGACTGAAGCGACTTAGCAACAGTTTTAGAGAAGTATATAATAGTGTTTCATGTCTATTCTTTTATTTATAAACAAGGGTAAGATAGCAGTAACCAAAGACTATAGTGAAATACTGAGAAATTAGTGACATGTACTTGCTGTGTTAAGTATTTAGTTTTATAGTATTTCTGCTGCTGCTGCTAAGTCGCTTCAGTCGTGTCCGACTCTGTGCGACCCCATAGACAGCAGCCCACCAGGCTCTGCTGTCCCTGGGATTCTCCAGGCAACAACACTGGAGTGCGTTGCCATTTCCTTTTCCATTGCGTGAAAGTGAAGTCGCTCAGTCGCGACCGACTTGTGGCGACCCATGGACTGTAGCCCACCAGGCTCCTCCATCCATGGGATTTTCTAGGCAAGAGTACTGGAGTGGCTTGCCATTGCCTTCTCCATTATAGTATTTCTAATCAATGTCAATTTATCTCACATGTTTCCATTAATTTTCCCCTCATCAAGAGCAGTGTTTTTAAAATAATGACAGGAAAACACAGACAAGAGTAGACGGAACACAGATATAACATGGCAGGATTTGTCTGCCAAGTTTCCTCTTGAGACAGAATCACTACTGCTTTATTACTTCCAAGACTTAAAAAAATGCTTCACCTTAAAACTCTTTTTTGTTAGACCCATGACTCAAATCATCAAATATTAATGAACTCACTAACTTCTTTCTCTAGCCTTTAAAAATATCACAGAAACTACCTAAACTAGAATATAATATTCAACATTCATCCCTTTTTCCTCCTATAACTACCTTAAGGCATAAAAGTTTAGATTAAATAAACTTCTAAAACATTGAGACTAAATGTATGTCTGCTTCAAAATGTTAATTTTTTACCCAGAAGGTAAATTAAAGTAGATCCTAATCCTGAAACTATTAAACCACTTATTTATGGATCACTTACTGTCCTCTTAAAAAAAAAGTGAAATAAAAATGGAGTTCTATTATTGTGATTACTTTCATTTTCATTCACATAAGAAATATTTCATTGATTAGGCATTTCAACCATATTATACAGTGAACTTTTAGGTGGTTGGAATAAGAATTTATGACAAATTCTATAGGTCTACTATATTCATTTTTAGTTTCAAAAGATTTTTCTTTAAAAAAAAAAAAAAAAAAACAAGAGAGAGAGACAAGTAACAAAAAATGACCTGTACCTTCCATCTTCTAGCTGAAGGGCTCTCAAGCCTGCTAAGCAAGCTTCTTTATTTACCCGGCTTAGGTCGTCTCCAAGAATAACTAGGCATGAAAGGCCCGTGTAGGTCATTGCTATGTGGCCACTGTCGTAAGGATGAGCAGTCCCAGAATTCTAGATTCAAAATTAATATAATGTTAATTAGAAAACTGAATGAAATCTTACTCCATTATACAATTTGACAAGAAGTTTCAGTAAACAGTAAAATCAAATGTTGTTTTTACTGGCTTGTATAGACATCAGGTAGAGAAAAATAAAACTCAATTTCATGTATGTCTCAACATAAGTATTACTGCATACTATCCAGGCACGTAATTTTAAAATTTATCCTCAAGTTTTATGGAAGTAGATCTGATATTCAAATAAACCAAATTATTTAAACTTTCTATTTGATCAACCACATCAATTATTTAGAAAAGCATGTAGAAATAATTCTTTTCTGCCATACAAATTCAAATTAAGTGCCACAGTAGTAATTACCATTTACAAATAATACAAAACAATATAGTTAAAAAATCTTTTCCTATTCTCATACAGTTGAATTATTTGACTTTCTAATAACATTAACACTTAGAATAGCAAATAACAAAAAAATGCAAAGGCTTAAGATACTAACATTGAAAAATTCTCTGGAATAAAACAATCTAACTTTTAAAGTTTAGATCCCAAATGAGTACTGACTGTAAAGTGTTTTGTGAAGACTGTTAGACTAGTAATTGACCAGGCAGAGCTGGGGAATTAAACTAGGAAACTCATATTACCAAAATACTTACTGAATTAGTTTCAATGATTTGATGGTTCCAACAAAACTACAAAAGTTATCAAAAATCTCTTAAGGTTTATAAAATATGTGACTCCTTATAGGAAACCCTGTAGACTCCAGTTGGCACAGACACAGATAAAATTAACTTAAAAACTTTTTAAAATAAAAGTAAAAATGTAAAGCCAAGTAACTTAAGACTGCACAATACACAAAGCACTAAAAATTTTATAATTATTTTCAAATAGCCAATCCTATTAACTAATTATTTTAAAAAGCTAATTTCACTTAAAAAATTTTACATTGTACTAATTTATCTCTCTGTTAAGAAAGTTTTTATTTTGACAGACTAAGAGCACATTTTAAATTCATCTTTCTCACAGGCTTTCCTTCTGTTTTAGTTGGGCTCATCAATAACTACTTCAATACCTGAATAACTGCTCAAAATACTACAAAGTTAAAATGAATCTTATACAAAGACTTTGGTTAAAATAGACTCCATTGCTTTCTACAATAAATGTTAACCTCTACACTACTGAAAGGCATCAAATCCTGGCTCTATTACTCACGGGCTTGCTCATTCTGAAAAATGGAGATATTAGTGTCCACTTCACAGGGTTACTGTGAAGATTAAATAAAGTTACCGTCTATACAGATGCTAGTTATCTTACTGATGATGATGCAAGTGCAAGGCAAATACCAAAAGGGCCACTACTTCTTTGGAATCATGACCCAAGGGTCTTAGAACCACCGGTGACTTAATCAGAACACTTACCTGCTCACTGACCTTCTGTAGTTCTTTAGAGAATAAGTTGGTAAGGTGTTCAAATTTCCTCTAAATCTGAATTGCCCCACCTATCCAGTCTTACATATACAATTCCTTATACGGTCTCACAAATATGACAAGCAAATCTTCATTGTGGTGTCTCTTTCATTCTGAGTTTCTCCTTAGAACTTAAGCTCTGATATGCCTGGATACCTATTCCACATTTATAACTGACTTCTTAGAATTCTTTTTTGGTTGTTGTTGTTGTTCAGCTGTCAAGTCATGTCTGACTCTCTGAGATCCCACGAACTGCAGAATGCCAGGCTTCCCTGTCCTTCACCATCTCCTAGAGTTTGCTCAAACTCATGCCCACGAAGTCAGTGATGCCATCTCATCCCGTCGCCCCCTTCTCCTCTTGCCCTCAATCTTTCCCAGCATCAGGGTCTTTTCCAATGAACCGGCTCTTCACATCAGTTGGCCAAAGTATTGGAGCTTACTTAAACTAAATATCTGCTACGTTAAAAGCACTGTGGCAAATCCAAACATAAATCAAACATGTACCTTAATCGTGAAGGTAGAAGAGAAGTCTATTTAAGTACAGTACAAAACAGGATGCAGTATAAGTGTCATGATGGAAATACAATAATACATGGATAAAGATTTTTTTCTGCAGGATGAGAGAAGCTTGGTTAGGTACAGATGAAGAGGGGGCTTTAGGTAGGAGGAAAAGTAAAAGTAAAGCAGAGAAGGAAAAATCCTGGCTATGCAGTATGTGTTAAGGATAGTACACAGTTTCAAAGAGAATATGGGATTTGTTGGAAGAAAAACAGCGAGAAAAGGGGGTTGAGAGGATCCATCAGTGTTTCTCAAAATGTGTTCTGTGGCCACTAGTGGCCCTGAGCATTTTTCAGGTAAGTCAATGGCCTACAGGTGGTTTTAGAAGAAAAACTGATGATGTTATTTTATTTATATACTATATTAGAAAATCTTATTGCTCCCTCAGGTTCTCTTGGTTTCACCCCTCTCCTGGATTCTCAGCCACCACCCTAACAGACAACTCCTTGTGGGCCCGTATGATTCCACCAGAGCCTCTAGCTCCTTCTATCATTTAACATTCAGATTAATGCAACACAGAATGGAGTGGGACCCAGCTTCCCCAGAAAATGCCTAGGTCTCGATGAATTAGGGCCATAAATGGGTTTTAGGAGACTCTGTGAACCAAAGGCAAAAAAGGTTTCTTCTTAAACTTTATTCTTGTTATTTCAAATATGCTTTGGGGGAGGGGTGAGGGGGAAAAGGAAGCTGTTTCCTTAAAGTAATGTTATCAAAGAACTGTTTTACTCCAACAAGTGTAGGTATACATCTGTATACAGTATAGTGCCGTATAACGGTCATTATTATCAGGGTCATGACTTATAGAAATCCTGTCCATTATGACTAAATGCAGAGCTATCTCTAATTAGCACTGGCTTAAGTTGCAAAGTATGTTATGCATCAGATAAAAAGAACAATTTTTACGGATTTTTTTTCTAGATTCTCTAATAAAAGCAATGGGCATACGTGATTGGAGATACTTTAGCAAAGTCATATGACTCACATAGGCACGCTTGTCTACAGCTTAAGGCAAAGGAAGAAAGCTGAAGGGGTGCCTCTGTCAAATCATGCCACCTCCTCCAAAATCACTGCTATTTATTCCAAAATTTTGAAGCAGAGTACAGAAAAACTGGTAGCATGCCATTTACCTTCAGTTTGGAACCAGATACAAATCTTGATGTACTCAGTGTAGCCAGATATTGGCTTGTAAGCATTATATACGCAGGCCGATCCCATCTAGGAAAAAGTTTCTATTTTGTGAGGTCTTCTTCCACAAAATGATGAAGCTTTTCTCTGCTTTCTATTGTAGAAAAATACTTTGTACACAGAAGAAATACCTACAAAAGGTTGTTTGGGGTCTGCCTCTTTGAAGAAGAAAAAAGCTCCTGTCAGGACCCACAGATTTTCTGCACCTGCATGCACAGGTACCAAAGTCCTGCCTGAGCCTTGGCGACAACCTGCCTTTGTCATGAAGGTCGTCATAATCCATCACTACTTGGGCCTTGCATCAGTGCCTTGGCAAGAACGTTTTCTTTCATTCCTAAGAAATGTGAACCACATATATAAGTCCTACTGTAACACATGGAAGGTTTCTTAGAGAACAAATGTACTCGAGTACTTTATTCCCATTTTCTCCAGGAAATCACCAATAATTTGTACACACACACACACACACACACACACACGCAGGTGCAATAGCAACAAAAACATAATTTTTGTAACAATAGGAATTCCTGTGGGTTTATATACTGTGCATTATTTCAGGAAGGTGGGTACAGCTTTCCCTTAAAAAGTTACAGTTCATAAGACACACTTATTTAGCTACACTAAAACTTGGAAACCTGGTTCTTTCTATATACTTTCTTAGTTTTCTTTCGTACTAAAATCTGTACACTCCCCCTCCTCTTTCCTCCTAATCCAAACAGAACTAACCTTTGATGGATTGAATGGAATACCCAGATAGGAAGAGCCTCGGAAACCACAGCGATTTAGATTTGATCCTGGAAAATAAAAACATGTACTTTTAAAGTGTACCTTATTTTCACACAGATTCTAATGCAGTTCAGTTATACAATCTCTCAGAAAAAGCGTATTTTAGTACCAAAGCTTTGTCACTATCTCCATTTTGATGCTACCTAATGCTGAACGTCTGCTCTAGGAGCTTTACGCGGATTTCTTCATTTAATTTCCAAACCAAAATATGACTTCCTACCAGATATTTTTAATTTCAGCCTATGTCACTGAGTCAAAAATGTTTTCCTACCTTTTCTAAATGACGATTTTTCAAGTGATCAACATATTCAACCTCTCTTGCTATAGAACCGAAAGCAGATGCGCTGATCATAAGTGACATGTTCAAAGTAATAGCTGGTTAGCGACACAAATAGTCCCATCCAGTGTATTTTAACTTTAACTCACAGCTTCTTTACAGGGGAGAAAGGTTTAGGTATAAATTGTTCTACAGTTGCAGAAAATAAATGTACTTTATATTTTAGTATTAGATAGTCCTTCATTCTAAGTACAATACTTTGCTTTGTACAAAAGAACACTGAAGATAGAACCTGGTATCTGCTTATTCATAACATGCTTATTCACATAGATATTTTTCCTACTTAAAATTTTTCATTTTTCAAGATATCAATGGAATATAACTGGGAACCTAAGAAAGAAAATAGCTACACCCATGAGAAGGAATTCTTGTGCACTACTGATGGGAATGTAAACTGTTGTAGCCACTCAAAAAATTAAGACTAGAACCACCATGTGATCCAGCAATTCCACTTTTGGGTATATATATTTTAAAAAAATGGCATCATTTTATCAAACAGATTATCTGTAGTCCCATGTTCACTGCATTATTCATAATACCCCAGACATGGAAACCACATAACTGTCCAACTACAGAGGAATGGATAGAAAACATGTGAGGTATCTATAGACAAACATATATGTCACACACACAAGGGAGTATGACTTAGCCATCAAAAGATGGAAATTATGCTTCTTGCAACAATATGGATGAACCTAAAGGGCATTCAGTTCAGTTCAGTTCAGTCGCTCAGTCGTGTCTGGCTCTTTGCGACCCCATGGATGCAGCACGCCAGGCTTCCCTGTCCATCACCAACTCCCAGAGTTCACTCAAACTCATGCCAATTGACTCAGTGATGCCATCCAACCATCTCATCCTCTGTCGTCCCCTTCTCCTCCCGCCTTCAATCTTTCCCAGCATCAGAGTCTTTTCAAAGGAGTCAGCTCTTTGCATCAGGTGGCCAAAGTATTGGAGTTTCAGCTTCAGCATCAGTCCTTTCAATGAATATTCAGGACTGATTTCCTTTAGGATGGACTGGTTGGATCTCCTTGCAGTCCAAGGGACTCTCAAGAGTCTTCTCCAACACCACAGTTCGAAAGCATTCAGCACTCAGCTTTCTTTATAGTCCAACTCTCAAATCCATACATGACCACTGGAAAAACCCATAGCCTTGACTAGA
This sequence comes from Bubalus bubalis, assembly GCF_019923935.1. Classification (NCBI taxonomy): domain Eukaryota; kingdom Metazoa; phylum Chordata; class Mammalia; order Artiodactyla; family Bovidae; genus Bubalus; species Bubalus bubalis. Next base: position 98,619,321 of record NC_059167.1, on the reverse strand, counting down.
CGGACCTTGTTGGCAAAGTAATGCCTTGAGAACCCCATGGACAGCATGAAAAGGGCATCACATTAAGTGAAATAAACCACACGGAGAAAGACATACAGTGCATGTTACTTACATGTAGTAATCCAAACAAGCTGAACTCAGAGAGAGGAGAATACTAGTTGTCAGGGCTGGCAGGGAAGATGCTGGCCAAAGGGTACAAACTTTGAACTGTAAGGTGAATAGGATCTGGGGATCTAATGCATGTACAGCATGGTGACTGTACTGAACAATACTATACTGTATCCTTGCAAGTTAACAAGACCTTAAATAGCAGAACTTAAATTTTATCACCACACACACAAAAAGGTAATTCTGTGAGGGGAATGGAGCTGTTAACTAACCTTATTATGGTAATCATTTCACAGTATAAATGGACATCAAATAATCATGCTGTACACCTTAAACTTACATATATGTCAGTAATATCTCCAGAATGTTGGAAAGAAATTCAAAAATATAAATGAAAAAAATGGTCATACCCACATTAAAAAGATAAGTGTGGTTTTAAGAACTATTAGATGGAGAAGGCAATGGCACCCCACTCCAGTACTCTTGCCTGGAAAATCCCATGGATGGAGGAGCCTGGTAGGCTGCAGTCCATGGGGTCGCTAAGAGTCGGACACGACTGAGCGACTTCACTTTCACTTTTCACTTTCACGCACTGGAGAAGGAAATGGCAACCCACTCCAGTGTTCTTGCCTGGAGAATCCCAGGGACAGGGGAGCTTGGTGGGCTGCCGTCTATGGGGTCACACACAATTGAAGTGACTTAGCAGCAGCAGCAGCAAGAACTATTAAAAAATCAGCATGATAGAAATAGAAGGTAGGAATGTAGTACCAACAGACTGTATATGTATTACTATTAAAAAAAATCAAGCCAACAAACTATTACAATAGCTAGAACATGGAAGCAACCTAGATATCCATCATCAGATGAATGGATGAAGAAGCTGTGGTACATATACATAGTGGAATATTACTCAGCCATAAAAAGGAACACATTTGAGTCAGTTCTAATGAGGTGGATGAATCTGGAGTCTATTATAAAGAGAAAAACAAATATCGTATATTAATGTACATATATGGAGTCTAGAAAGATGGTACTGATGAACCTATTTACCGGGCAACAATGGAGATGCAGACATAGAGAAGAGACTCATGGACATGGGCTGGGGGGAGGAGGCGAGGGAGAAACAAATGGAGAGAATAACGTGGAAACACATACAGTACCACGTGTCAAGTAGATAAGCAACGGGAATGTGCTGTATGACTCAGGGAACTCAAACTGGGGCTCTGTGACACTGGTGGGAAAGGGTGGGGAGGTGGGAGGAAGGTTCCAGAGGGAGGGCACACATGCATCCCTACAGCTGATTCATGCTGATGTATGGCAGAAACCAACACAATACTGTGAAGCAATTTTCCTTCAATTAAAAATAAGCAAGTTTAAAAAAAAATAAGTTTGGGGAAAAAAATCAAGTTGACTTAAAAACTGGTTCTGAGGTGAGGAACTAGTTTCACATCCCTTCTGACTGGTGCACGAGTAATCATGATTGGTTTCAGGCACTAGACACTGTAACAGGGCTTCCCTTGTGGCTCAGCTGGTAAAGGATCCACCTACAGTGCAGGAGACCCCGGTTCCATTCCTGGGTCAGGAAGATCTGCTGGAGAAGGGATAGGCTGCCCACTCCAGTACTCTTGGGCTTCCCTTGTGGCTCAGAGGGTAAAGAATCCACCTGCAATGTGGGAGACCTGGGTTCAAAACCCTGGAGAAGGGAAAGGCTACCCACTCCAGTATTCTGGCCTGCAGAATTCCGTGGACTATACAGTCCACGGGGTCGAAAAGAGTCAAACACGACTGAGCGACTCTACCTTTAACACTATTCAGTTTTATATCTCCTGAAATACTTAGAATAGTAGCTTATACATTGATTCTCTGAGTAATTTAGGAAACTTCTTCCCTAAACTTAAAGCTCTGCACCAAGAATCTTCCCCCATTAACAACATAAAAAATTACTTAAAAATGAATACTATCTAATGGTGATAATGATTTTGATGACCATGGTTCTCTTACTTTTGCTAAAGACTTTTAAATTGGTAGGGCTTCCCTTGTGGCTCAGCTGGTAAAGAATCCGCCTGCAATGAGGGAGACCTGGGTTTGATCCCTGGGTTGGGAAGATCCCCTGGAGAAGGAAAAGGCTACCCACTCCAGTATTCTGGCCTAGAGAATTCTATGGACAGTCCATGTGCAAAGAGTCGGACATGACTGAGTGACTTTCCCTTTAAATTGGTAAGCCATTTAAGGCTTGCTAATACATCATGAGTCATAAAAAGGCTCATACCCTTTGACTTGGTAATGATCCACATGAATATCCACTCCAGTAACTTCGAAAATGAGATGATCATATGTGCAGAAACACTCAGGATAGTATTTTGATGATAAAAATTTTGAAGTGACATGAAAGTCCAATGGGTTAAATATATAACATATTTTACCTACTCAAAGAAAAGCAATGTATCTACTTTATTAAAAGCAATGATTTGGGAAAACTGCATAGTAACACAGAGAAATATATATGATCAAGTTAAGAGAAAAGCAGGGTACAAAAATATATGTGTATTGTGTTTATAATTAGGTGAAGTATCAGTTCACTTGCTCAGTTGTGTCCAACTCTTTGTGACCCCATGAATCGCAGCACGCCAGGCCTCCCTGTCCATCACCAACTCCCGGAGTTCACTCAGACTCATGTCCATGGAGTCAGTGATGCCATCCAGCCATCTCATCCTCTGTCGTACCCTTCTCCTCCTGCCCCCAATCCCTCCCTGCATCAGAGTCTTTTACAAGGAGTCAACTCTTCACATGAGGTGGCCAAAGTACTGGAGTTTCAGCTTCAGCATCATTCCTTCCAAAGAAATCCCGGGGCTGATCTCCTTCAGAATGGACTGGTTGGATCTCCTTGCAGTCCAAGGGACTCTCAAGAGTCTTCTCCAACACCACAGTTCAAAAGCATCAATTCTTCAGCACTCAGCTTTCTTCACAGTCCAACTCTCACATCCATACATGACCACAGGAAAAACCATAGCCTTGACTAGACGGACCTTTGTTGGCAAAGAAATGTCTCTGCTTTTCAATATGCTATCTAGGTTGGTCATAACTTTTCTTCCAAGGATAAGCGTCTTTTAATTTCATGGCTGCAGTCACCATCTGCAGTGATTTTGGAGCCCCCCAAAATAAAGTCTGACACTGTTTCCACTGTTTCCCCATCTATTTCCCATGAAGTGATGGGACCAGATGCCATGATCTTCGTTTTCTGAATGTTGAGTTTTAAGCCAATTTTTTCACTCTCCTCTTTCACTTTCATCAAGAGGCTTTTTAGTTCCTCTTCACTTTCTACCATCAGGGTGGTGTCATCTGCGTATCTGAGGTTATTGATATTTCTCCCAGCAATCTTGATTCCAGCTTGTGCTTCTTCTAGCCCAGCATTTCTCATGATGTACTCTGCATATAAGTTAAATAAGCAGGGTGACAATATACAGCCTTGACAGAAACTTATCATCAAAGCTTCAAAGGCAATAAATATAATATTTTGTGGGACATGAATAAAGCTGAATTTTGTCTTTGTTGTTGTCATCACAAATTACCACAGACTTAGCAACTTAAAACAATACTCATTTATTGTCCCACAATTCTGTAAGGTCAGACGTCCAAGGTAGGTCTCCCCAGGCTAAAATACCTGGTTTATGTTGTAGGGCTACATTCCTTATTGGAGGTTCTGGAGAACAATCTGCCTCTGAGTTCATTTAAGGTTGTTTGGCAGAACCAAGATCCTTGCAGTTGTAAGACTAAGGTCTCTATTCCCTTACCAGATGTCAGCTAGGGCACGCCCTTACCTCCCAGAGGGCACTCTTGCCATTTCCTGCATCTGGGCCCCTGTATCTCAGAATACAGCAATGGGGCCCAAATCCTTCTCATGCTTAGACTCTCTCTAGTTTCCCCTTCTGCAGCATCTCTCTCTTGTCCTCCTTCCCCGCATTTTTCTCTTTTGTCTTCTGTAATAAGGGCTTATGTGATTATACTGTGACTGTATGTGTAACAACCATAGACAACCTCCATATTTTAAGATTAGCTAATTAGTAACCTTATCTTCATCTGCAGCATCTGTAGTACCCAGATTAGTTTGACTGAATAAAGGGAACAGGAATTATGGGGGGAGAGGAAGTAACATCTTCAGAATTCTGCCTAATACTCTTTCCATACTCCAAACTAGATGTAACATTGTATTTTTTAAATTAAAAATAAATTATCCCCTCCTTACCAAGCTACGAGTGACTTTATCCTTTTAGGGTTATTTGTTTTAATCCATCTTGAATTGGGAGAGGGGTAATGTTAAACGATGTATTTTCCTAGGTCCTATATTTTATCTGAACCCTAAAATGTTTTACTATTATTATTTAACTTTTTCAATCAGCTTTTCCTTTTTTCCCTTTGGATTGCCTTTTTAAAAATCATCTTTTCAAGCTACTGATCTGCTGACAGTTCTCTATGAAAATCAAATCCTATTTCTACTTTTGATGAAAGAAAGCTGATTCCATGTTTCAGGTCTGAGTTCATACTTCCCTTAGGAAACCTTCTGGAGCCCCCACTAAGTCAGTTTCATATCGAGGCTGATATATAGTAGGGGCTTAATAAAGGGAAATTTCTTTAAAATAAAAATATCTTTTCTTCCATTTTCAAAAGGAAATCATCATCATCTTAAAAGATCACATCATCATCTTAAAAAATTCATCAGGCCATTCTTTTTGGTTCCTGTCAAGATTTGTCTGCTACTGTGAATTCTTTTATAATGCTAGTAAGCTTACCTATTTATGATAACTATTCAAGTACAAACATGCAATTTATTCCAAATTTACAACTGAATGCATATTCAGGATAAAGTTTAAACTTCTTTGGAGGGTTTTAGATAGCGCCCTCCAGTGTTCCTATGCAATACTAGCAAATAAAATGTGGTCTGGCAGATGAACATTATCAAATCTTGTTCGGAAAAATGTAGATGCTTTTGGGTCGTAACCTCGTCCACATCAAAACCCTCAGAGTAGGGCCTGAACTAATACATATAAGAAAGAAAAATAATCCCTGCCTTATTACACAGTCAGAATTGAGAACCAGTGATTTGGTGAATACATCCATAAAGTCTAACTAGTTTACCATGTTATATGGAAGTAGCTTAGACAGCTACGCATCATAAAAACCCAGATTACTTAAAAAATGAAACTGGGTCAACAGAAAGAAAAAGGAGCAGCAGCAAAAATGGGACTATGAATGGGTGTAATATACATATGGGTATTTATATGTGAGTATGTAGTTGTTGTCTAGTCACTAAGACATGTCCAACTCTTTTGCAACCCCGTGGATTGTAGCCCACCAAGCTCCTCTGTCCCTGGGATTCTCCAGGTGAGAATATTGGAGTGGGTTGCCATTTCTTCTTGAGCCAGCGATCAAACCCATGTCTCCTGTATTGGCAGGTAGGTTCTTTACCACTCGGTCACCAAGGAAGGCCAAGTATGTAGAGAGATGTATTAAAGAATAAAACATGTTTAGCTATCAATCATAAAGAAAAAAAATCCCTTTATCTGCATGCTTGCACATTAAAGATAAGTATTAAGCTACAAAGCTGACTTCTGCTTGATGACTGGGTCGTATCTGACTTACAACTTAGGATTTGGCTACTAAACTCAAAGAAACACCAGCCATGCCAAGCATCATAAAGACAATGTTTTCAGATATTCTCTAAAAAGCAAAGAAACTCACAGAATGTAAAACTTTAATGAGAGTTTAAAAAGATTTATTTTAGTCAGAAGAGTTACTTTGCTTTTCATAAGAAAATGCATTTGCCCTCTTTTAAAGAGAAAATTTTATTGAGACAAAATAAAAATACATAAAATATTATATTTAAATGCTGCCAATAAAAGATAACTCAAGCTAAAATATCACATCACTAGTGGTGTTGCGCTGCTTATATAATCCAAAACTTGTTTTGGTTATGTTCGTAACTTTCTAATTTTCATTTTCAAAGTTCTGTTATTGCACTATGCAAAAAGAATTCAAGTGAATATGGTGATTTTTTTTTTAATGTAAAAGTAGACATTTACATTTTATGGCTATAGAAATAATTTCTCACAGGTCTCAAGAAGCACAAGGTTTCCTAGTAAAAGAACATATCTTATATGACTCCTGTTAAGGGATGTCAATAAAGATCCACACAAGGTAAATAAAATGCTACATAGCTTAAAAAATGTTTTTTGTATCTATTTCCTAAATTCCACAGATTAGTTTTAGAATAGGACCTAGACCAGTTAAAGAGAAGGCAGGTGGGGGATTTTCTTTCATAGAAATTTGAAATTTAATAGCATTTTATCCAACAAAACAGTAAGCTGAGAATTTGGAACTGCAGGTGGGCTGTGAAAAGACTTGTGACACAGCATACCAGATAAGTGACTAAGGGCCGCCGGGGACATAAACCAACCCATGACTGGGACACTACCTTTACACAGAATTCTTGATCTACAATGCCTCCCAAACAAGTGTTCTATAATTTCTAAAATTTCTAACGCTCAGTTTAGCCACATGAAACTATACTTACATTTCCAGCATGTTGTTTAAAATAAAAAAAGGAAGCAAACTCACTGAAAGTCTACTAAAAAATTGAAATCATTGAACATTTTACATTTTAATATTAAACCACTTTATCTACATTTCCAAAGACTTAATTCTAATTTTTATGAGCTCTATTAAGGAAGAGATACCAGATTTATTTTCCTTTAGACACATAAGACAGCCTCAGAGTTCTCATGAAAAAATTCTTATCTCACAGAAAAATACACATGATAAAAAGAGCACTCAAAGCATGGGATCAGTATAGGGAAACCTGAAAATGAGAAACAGAAAGCCGTATTCTAACTTTGCTTCTAACATTAACTAGTTATATTACTGTGGACAAATGATTACTCTCTCTGGATACTCTCTCTGGATCTTAACATCTACTTGTAAACTGATGGACTATAATATTCCTTGTTTTGTTCTAGCTCCAAAATTGTCTGGTTGTGCCCCTGGTCAGAGAGGGTAACAAAGTCGCCGGGCTGATTCCTGGTGTTCCCTAAATACTTCCTGACATTGATGAGAAGGGCCCCAACCCTCCAATGGTCTGACCGCACACTTATTACTAGGATACCACTGGGATCTTTACACTCCTAGGATTAAATCGATGGCCAGGGGTAATTGTGATTAAATATTTACAAGGTACTTAATTGCCACACAGGACAGTTTCCACAAGGGACTATATACTTTCCCAGTATAGCAGCATGGGGACCTGGAGTCAGAAGCCAGGGATTCCAGTCTGACTCTCACTGACATTTGTGTGTGACCTCGGGCAGGCCTCTCACTCACTCTTCCTTTCAATATCTGCCCGACTTCTGGGAAAGGCAGACTGAGGGAAGAACAATGTGATGATGTATTTGAAAACTACAAAGTGTTAAATAATGCACTGAATTGTTCCTGCCAGTAGTAAAATGTCAATATTTGTGTACAGTCATATAAATTGGCTTAGTTTTTATTTGTGTTGTGTTTTGAAGAGAGGCTGAGATAAAGATTTCTTAACTCAAATTTTTAAAATACAGAATATTTATTGTCAGCATTCAAATAATGCAGAACTGTAGAATACAACAAAAGTACCTTATCCAGCCATCCCCTACCTCTGTTCTCATCTAGTTCCCCCTCCACAAAGGCTGTCTATGTATGCTTTTGGAGCTTTTCCTATACACTGATGTTAATAGGTTATTAAAACAAAACACCCCTGTACATGTTGGTATTTATCATTTAACTGCATCTGATGAACAGTTTCATCTAAGTACATATACAGATCTACCTCAATCACCTTACTGCGGGGGAGTACTCATTACTGGCCTACAGCTTATTTAACTGTTTCATTTTTGGTGGATACTTACTGTTTCTGACGTATTACTGTAACAAACAATGCCAACACATCCGTCTACACAGAGTTCTGTGCACATGTACTAGGTTCCTGAGGTTAGCAACAACTTACCACTAACCTGGAGGCTTTAATCAACAGAAATGTATTAACAACAGAAATGTATTCTCTCGTGGCTGTAGAGCCCAGGAGTTCAAAATCAAGTTGTCAGCAGGTTGGCTCCTTCCGAGGGCTCTGAGGGAAAGCCCAGTGTATACTCCCTCTTGAGTTTCTGGTGGGCATTCCTGATGCTCTTTACCACGCGGACCCACCCCTGAGCTCTGCGTCTGCCTTCACATGGCCTGTCCTCTGTGAGTAGCTCCCTTCCGTTCTCTCTGAAGGACACCAGTCACTCTTCTTGAGCTCCTTACCCTAATTATGCTTCCCAATTATGCTTCCAAATGCAGTCACCCTCTGAGGTTCTGGGTGCATATGCCTTTGGGGGACCATTATTTAACTAGATACAACACACACAAGGACAGGTGAGGGCAAAGACTCACACTCCTAAAATGCCCTTCCAAAGGCTACAACAATTTTTACTTCCACCAACAGAGTATTAAAGTGCTCCTTTCCCCACATTCTTACCAACTTTTAAAACCCTTTCAGTAAATTGATGTGTTAGGTAAAAAATAATGTTACTATTCTTGCTTCTACTGCATCTCCCTAATGTCTAGTGTCAGTCGACCCTCCCTTCATGTATCTAATGCCTACATGCGCTTCTTTCGTGAGGTGCCTATTCACACATCCCTCATTTCTGAGTGGCAGTGTGTCATCTTTTCCTCCATCTTTTAACAACTTCTTACAGTTCTGATATTAATATTTTGTCTGGTATATACAGTGGCACAATTTCCTCCAAGTCTGTTATTCATCCAACTTTATCTTTCACTATGTCACATTTAAAAATATTTATTTAATCAAATCTGCCAAATCTTTCCTTTATGGTCTCTGGGTTCTGTTTAACACTTTTAAGATTTTTGAGTCCCCTAGGATTTTATGTGATATCACAAAGTAGGACAAATAGAGAGTTATGAGTTATAGAAAGCATTCTATTCAGCTTGCAAATGCCCTACAAATGTGAAAATATTTGAGGAGCCAGAGGATGCTGTAGGCTAAATGTGAAAATACAGAAAAGAAAAAAAATAAGAAAAGGTATAAGTCATTTACAGTCCAACAACTGCTGATACGCAGTGATGCACTACGCATGAGAAGAGAAAAAAAATCTAAGACAGGTTCATTCACTGCCCTCCAGAAGTCTACAATTCAGACATAAGCAAAAATATTTTAAGCAACAGTTAAGCAGCAATGACTAAAAAAGTAAAAAATTAGCAATAGGCTTCAATCTATGAAGTACATGGAGTTGAAAGTACAATGGGAAAGAGAATTCTGATGGATCTCAAAAGAGATGGTAAATACACCCAAATTCAAAAAAATTTTAAACTTTCATCAAAGTATAATAAACAGCTTAATGAACTTCTTCAAAGTAAACTTACCTGTATAACCAGCTCTCTGCTCAGGAAAAAGTACATGACCAGCACCCAAGAAGCCCATCCTGCTTCCTTCTTGGCACTCCTCAAAGGCTCAGATTGGCTTTACTGACATTTTTACTTTGTATTAATAGAATAATATACTATTTATTTCTTTATCACAAAATATGTTTGCGACATTTATCCAAATTTTTGTATGTAGGTCTAAACTGTCCTTTCCCATGACTGTACAGTGATCCAGCGTGTGAATTCCGATACATCACTGATCTACAACACCAGTGATGGGTAGTTTGCATATTCCTACTCTGGGCTCCTGTGAAAAATACTGCTATGAATGACCATTCTAGTACATATCTTTTGGAGAACACATTTTTTCATTTCTGGTTGGCTACATACTGCTGCTACTGCTGCTAAGTCACTTCAGTCGTGTCTGACTCTGTGTGACCCCATAGACGGCAGCCCACCAGGATCCCCTGTCCCTGGGATTCTTCAGGCAAGAACACTGGAGTGAGTTGCCACTTCCTTCT